>NC_141698.1:187392486-187992486 GCF_964263255.1 Lissotriton vulgaris
AGTAATGCCCAGACTACCATCAGTAAGCACAGAATATATCACAGTCAAATTTATCAGGAACTGAATATAATAACAAATTATAATTATCATATCAAATCAGCTCCCCCTGAATCCATTGCCGAATTGGGTCCCAGATCTTCATTCCCCTCATTCTTTTCTTTTTCCCTTTTGTGCTATATAAAGCTGTCTCTATATTATATGCCGCTAATAGACGAGCTCTCCATGCTTCAAATGAAGGGGGGGAGGAGCTAATCCATTCTTGAGTAATGCATGCTCTCATTATAGCCATAGATATGAATATGAGCCCTTTGTGTCCCTCGAGTAGGACTTCAGAGGTTACTCCCATTAAGACATGTTCCCCCGTTAACCTAAGAGAATAGCCTAACACTTTGGTCAAAAAGGTCTGAATTGCCTCTATAAAGGGGACTAGCATCGGACATACAAAAAACATATGCAGTGAATCAGCAGCATGTAACCCACACCTATTACATGTTATACCCACCGTCGCACCGTCGTTGTTACCCAATTCCTATCTGATCCCCATACTGACCATGACACACTCCCCAGCACACGTAGGATCTGCTCCCATGACTGAACTCGTTTCCAGAATTTGGCACAACGACAAAATAGCAGACGCAGCGAAACACTTGGTTCAACAATGCCTGATATGTCTGCAACATAACCCAGGAAAAGGGACTGTAGTATCTCGGGAGGGTTTGGGGTCCCTGACCATCCCTTCGAAGTCCTCCAAATGGACTACATTCAGCTAGAAAGATGCCACAGTCTGAAATACGTACTCGTCATTGTGTGTGCGTTCAGCAAATGGGTGGCAGCTTATCCCACGCGGGACAATACCTCCATTACTACTGCAAAGGTGTTATTGAAAGAATTCTTCCCACGCTATGGCCTATGTCGAATTTTGTGGAGCGACAACGGCCCCCACTTCGTAGCCGAAGTTATCCAACTTATCTTGAAAGTGTTGGGTGTAAAATAAAAATGTCATGCAGTCTTCCACCCCCAATCTGCAGGCCTAGTAGAACGACATAACGCCACACTGAAACTCAAGCTAGCAAAGATAGTTGCCTCCACCGGACTGAAATGGCCAGACGCCCTCCCTCTGGCATTGCTATCAATGCGCTCCACTCCTACCAAACACCACCTGACTCCCTATGAGGTTGTCTTTGGCCGACCCATGAATATCTGGGCCGCACCAAAGCCAACATCCATCCATGATGTGCCGGACATCCTAATGTCTGATTACCTACATAACTTGACAAAAACGCTAACTGTTATCCACCAACAGGTGCAGCAAGCCATACCAGACGCATCCAGGGGCCCCGGACACGACATCCAGCCCGGAGAGTTCGTCTTGATTCGAAATTTCCAAAGGACGAAGAGTCTGGAACCCAGGTGGACGGGCCCCTGGCAAGTCTTGATCACCACCCGAACTGCACTCCGATTGGAAGGGAAACTAAATTGGCTGCATGCACATCACTGCAAGAAGATATCACCGACCCTGACAACAAAGGAAGACGTGGACACCCTAGAAGAACTCCTGCACAAAGACAGACCAGCCCTGAGTTGCTACCCTGACACAGACACTTGAGTTGACAGAATTTCCAGATCCCACTGCGCCATCCAGAGAAGGGTACAACTTACGTCGAAAGGAGAGCGCTTCGGTCAAGCAGACCACTGACTAAGTCAAAATTCTCGAAGCGGTAGCCTAACACTACTAAGGTTATCAGGAGAGAAGCTAGACGAAGTTTGTGGTCTTGCCCGTCACAGAGCCTCTTGAAGGTGATGGAAGCTCCCAACAAGAAGATGATGGAAGCGCCCGACATGAAGGTGATGGAAGCAACCGGACGTCCAAAGACCCACTACAAAGACCTAAAGACTGACAAAATGCACAGCTCAAAGACAATTGCCATTTTCATTGCTCTTCTCTTTTGCCTCCTCCTCATGGCCACCTTCTGGATCGTGGAAGAAAATGCACCCGCCCATGAGACTTTGATACCCACTGTGCAACCCACCACCAGGAGAGAACACTATCTCATTTTATTTTCACCCCAGCTCCGAGAAAGACGCAAGAAGTTCTGGAACAATTAATTCGTGCAGTTGCTACACCAACACAACCTTGCTACCAATGCCACGAACTGCTGGATCTGTGGGCTGCTACCACATGAGACTGAACTTTCTATCCCTTTCATCCCCTCGCCTTTTTCCGTTCATGGGTCCTGCCTTGCCTTGCTGATACTCTTGCAAGAGAGTTACAAGGACAATGCAACATCTGGCGAAACCATTTCGCACTTTTACAATGAGTTCCGGCTGAACCAAACTGGAAAAACCTCTGCTCCCTTTTGCCCTTTGACATCCAACACCACCTTTCAAATGAACATCCCTGCAAAGGAACTAATTGAAATGCAGGTGTTCAACAATCCAGCCAGACCCACCTTCTCTTATCTCCGGAAGCGAACTGCCGCCAAACTGACTGTGGCCCTATCTGTGGTGAATGTCTCAGGCCTTGTCTGCATTGAAGGTCATGGGACAAAGTCAGTTGGTCACAGCTCCTGTCACATCATAAAAACCTTACACACGACTGAACCACCCTCTTTTGTTACCTCCCCGAATATGTACTTCGTCTGTGGAACCAAAGCCTACACCTGGCTCCCAAAGGGCTGGGAAGGCACCTGCTACATCTCTTTTGTCCTTCCTCTGACATATGTGGTACCTGCAAATCATCACCGACAAAAGCGAGCAAAGGACATTGAACAAACTGACTCCACTGGAGCGCAGTTCCTAGACCCAGTAAAGGGACTCGTTCCATTTTGGGGCCCGATGGCAAACAGCCGTGCCATCCGACATTTGACCCAGGCAGTTGAAACGACTATGAACACCACAGCTGGCATCCTCACGAACAACACAGCCGAGCTTCAGGCAGTCCGCCTGGTGGCTCTTCAGAACCGCCTTGTTCTAGATGTTGTTCTAGCTGATCATGGAGGAGCATGCCGCATCATCGGATCTAGCAGCTTCACCTACGTGCCGGACAACTCGCCCTCAGTCTACAAGGCAATTGAACATCTCCACAGGCTCTCCTCAGAGGTTCACCAAGAACAAGAAGGATGGTCGTTTGGGAGCTGGTTCTGGAGTACTGTAAAAGACTGGGGGTGGAGGTTGTTTACGATCATATTGATACCAATTGTAATAATATGTGGATTCTGCCTTGGTATTCAATGATTACCGCCTCTGTGCTAACTTTTTGCGAACTGTATCTGCCATAAGACTCTGGACTTTGAAGGTGAACGAATGAAAGCTTTATACGAAGTGGAAGTCCGTAACATAATGGGGATAAATACAGACTGACATGCTGGCTAGATATGTTAAAAGGGAGGACTGTTAAAATTTAGTTTGCAGCGTGAACATTATCGGTGCCATCTTGTCCCTTTTC
The DNA here is from genome assembly GCF_964263255.1 of Lissotriton vulgaris. Classification (NCBI taxonomy): domain Eukaryota; kingdom Metazoa; phylum Chordata; class Amphibia; order Caudata; family Salamandridae; genus Lissotriton; species Lissotriton vulgaris. The sequence goes on from NC_141698.1 coordinate 187,395,932, forward strand.
TAGGCCCATACGTGTGCGTAAGCGGCAGCCATTTTGAGTACCATGGCCTCTCTGCCCATTGCCGATCGCCAGCGCGTCTCTCTGACCTCGCAAGCATCCCCCGCGCACTGACAGCCCCCGTACTCACATGCCCGGGCCATAAACCACCCCTTCAGCGCGGCCCTGCCTCAGAGCCACATCCCGTACCAAACCAACACCTCCCTCCATCCCTTTCATGACCACGGATCCTTTGATAACCCCCTTCCTCCGTGCCCGATTGTCTGAACTGATCCCAGGCCATCACCTAGCCCTGCGGATGTAGTTTATTGCTCCTACTGTAAAACTCACCCCTCTTCAAAGGAGCTAAGATTATCAATGTCTCCACCCCATGAGATCCGATCGATCCCACACATTCCGGGAACCAGTGGAATGTCCAGCTGCGCGATAGTCATCACCTGCTGAGATTGGGGTGGGGACTTCTACTGTAGATATGTGTGGGAACGGGCCTGAAGCGGGGATTCCGAGGATGTCTTTCCTTTCATCAAAGCATTTGCAAGAATGTGCCATATGTAATAAACTGCAATAAAAGTCATAAACCTGTGTATAAGAGGCAAGGCCTCGGAGATGCAGTTAGAGCACCTCGAGACGATACCCTGTTTGTCTGATCTGACGTGTTCTGTTCCTACGGAATTAAACTTTGTTTCCCGCTTTCCAGTTTCCAGCGCCTGCCTCTTTATTTGATAATCCTCGAATGGTATGAGAGGTGACTAACGCCAAGCAGCGTCTAAAGGTTATCTATTGAAACTGCTTTTTCCATACCCTCTATTGGAAACCCAGACTTCCCCCAGCCCTCGTGGGGAACACCTATTTGAAATGGCAAGAAGCAAACTTTAAGCGCATTGGCGACCTCTATGATGAGCGGGGAATCCTGGATTTCCCCAGGTTAGTGGCTCACTATGGGAACCCCAAGGACGCGTACTGGCAGTACTTGGCGCTACGCCATTGGATCACACTGCCCCAGATCCGTTTGCATGCAGGTCGGCTCCTCACGAAATTTGAGATTTGGTTCATTACTCGCACTTCCAACACACGCCTTCAGTCAGACATTTATGGCTTTCTCAACAAGGCAGGAACCCAGGCCAAATCCCCGGCTCAGCGTAGATGGGAGGCGGATCTGAGTCGGGAGTTCTCCCCCAAGGAGTGGTCTGACATTATTTACAGGGCTTGGGTGCCCTCGTGCAGTACCTCAGGAAAGGAAATGCTTCTGAAAATTGCACACTATTGGTATTACACCCCAGTGAGGATTGCTCGATGAAAGCCCCGAAGCAGCGATCTCTGCTGGCCCAAATGCGGATAAGAGGGTGCACTGTCCCATATCCTATGGCATTGCCCTAAGATAGAGACATTTTGGGAGGTTGTTCTGCCCATAGTCGATCAGATATATCAGATAGAACTTACCAGATTTCCTAGTTATTTCCTGCTTGGGCTACCCAATCGTCTTACATACCCTCTCCGGTCCTGTAGGGGCAGGACGATCACTCTAGCACTGGGGGCAGCTAAACAGGTTCTCCTGGCAAAGTGGGGCATGACCGCCATCCCATCCACGTTAGACTGGCTACACAAACTGTGGGAGGTGATGGGCATGGAACGGATTACGGTAGGGATCAACCACACTCTGCCTAAATTCGCTAAGACCTGGGGGTCCACGGTAGCTGACTTACCCTCGGAGCTCGTAGGGCTTACCTGCCTCCGCTATCTACAGGTCTTGCGATTCCCCACAACTCCCCTAACAAACCCACCACCTCCTCCGAAGGACTCTCAGCCCTAGACCCCCCTGAGTCACACCATGTGCTTTGGGTGGATACATGTCCTCTACTCCTTTTGTTTCTCTCAGTCTTTCCTTTGCCCTCTCTCATCCTCTCTTTGCTTCTCTCCACCTTTTTTCTTTAATCAAGTTTGCTTTTGAATAGGATGTCCCCACCGGCGGTGGTTGTAAGTGGGGGTAATGTTTAAGATTGTAACAAACTCAATAAAAACTCCTTAAACCATAAACCTCTATTTGAGCAGGAGGAGAAAAACTCAGCTGTTAACTTTTTGGGAAAAATGTTAAAACACTGGCTTATCAACATCCAACTGCAATCATAATTATCTCTGGTGATTTCAATATCCATCTACTATCAAACACATCTGGCAAGCCGAATTTTAACATCGCCCAGTCTTGTTGTGAACAACTGCGATGGCATGGCCTATTGATGCTTAATGAATGTTCCCTGAAGGCTCCAACTGTAGTTCCCGTATTTAAAAATTCAAATTATAGTTCCATAATAGACTATATCATCATCTCAAAGGGCTGGCTGCCCAAGTTGTTGGCTATGCTATAACACCAAGACTTGAAAGTGACCGCAATGCACAAGAGCTAACCTTAGATATGTCTGTTGTATGCAACAATCTAATGTTCTTCATCAAGTACCATTCTCTTACAATTTGAAAAGACAGGTTTGGTAGTCTACCAAACAAGCCGAAATAATGAGATCCGCTGTATAATGAGATTCTTTTGACAGAAATTTTCCTGATTCATGACCAGGAAGTATTTTACAGCCTATCTACAAAAGCGTTCTTGCTGAAAATTAGACAAACTATTGGCCAATTGCCTTGACAAACGTTGAGGCAAAAGTGTTATCCTCCAGTCTCTTAGAGTAACAAGAAGAAGAATTTTTGAGATTTTCGTGATATACAGAGGAACAATGTTAGCATCGAGCGGGAGATAAAGTCTCGAGCATCTCAGAATGTATTAATCAAAGTAAATCAAACAACAAACTCAATGCAGAGTTCTTCTTCAATAAAAGAAATAGACATCACAACCATATGCTGTGCTAAATATCCTGTCTATAGCTAGCAATACTGAATAGTCGTATATCCTGTGTATAATCTCCTAGTACATCCATAGCTCATTAAAGTAGGCAATAAGGGACCTGCCTAATTCTATAACCATCCCCCCTACAGGAATCATGTTACAGCTCCATAAACATGCTTCAGTCTGTGTGTACAAATCCCCCCTCCTCCTGGTGGGTATGGAACATCTGTGGTACCAAGGGATAGCATTCAATTCACGTCCGCCCCTCCCCCCCCCCCCCCCCCCAGGGGAGAGCCCAATAACTCAAAGTCCACACATAATTTTTAGTCAATCTCCAATGAATACGCCTGCAGGTAGGCCTTCAGCAGTTGCTAAATATCCTTCAGATGAGTAGCCGGTGGTTTCATTGTGGCATAAATGTCACTGGTATTATCACAATATATCAGGTCGCGAATCTAAGCCTTCACGGTTAGGGCATGAGAACTACCCCAATGTAGTGAGACCTGCCTTTTCGCGATGAGCAAGGCAGTGGCAGTGAACCGTTGCATTCCTTTCTGTATTTATTTATAAAGTTTTATATAGCGCGAACAAGATCCCGAGGCATATCAGAGCGCAGGGCTTAACGTAACCCAGTAAGGCTGTTAGCGGTGTATGTTCTATTATGTTCTACCATCAAGGACAGCAGTCGGAGGTCCTCCTCCTAGTATGCCAATATGGGTCCACAGTTCCAGGTCAAGTGTGAAAAATCTGCTTGATCCACAGCACTTCTGGTACATGTGTGTGGTATGCTGGGATCCATCCTGGCCAGAAACTATGGTGTGATGCACGCTCGGTTTAAGTATTTAGAATTAAATCTCTTTTTTTATTTGCGAAGCACATTGCAACATCAGAACAAAGCATGCCGCCTACAACCCTAATGGGCCGGCCGCATTGACAATATCGGTAAGACCAGTGCACAGAGCATTCAATTAGTGCATAATAAAGAATAGGGTATACACAGCATGTCGCCTACATCCCAACTTGGGCCGTCCGGGTCTCATATGTACAAAGGGCCGGTTTGGTATTCAAATACATGTCAAGTAACAAGCAAACTAAATGTCAACGCGATTTAACAACATGTAAGTGCTATCTCAAATGTATAGCTGCTAAGATGGGCAAATTACCAGTTTTGAACCCAAAACAAAGAGCGTTGTAGCCCTAAAGTAAAAACAAAAAAAACACAAATCCCAAACGCCCCACCCTAACCCCGTCCGGATGAGCAAAAAAACCAGGGAATTATTGCAATCAGGGAAGAAATCAGAAATCGGGTGATAGTTAAGTGCCACTTGAAGCTTCCTCCACCTCCTGGTCGTCTGGGATCAAACTCAAGCTGCGTAAGTATCTTGGACAGCTCAACTCCCTAAACTCAAAGGAGAGGATGAAGATAAAAGGGGCCCAAATTTTAGTGTAGTCTGACTTGTCTGGAAGGGTTGTCATCAACAAGCGCTCCATACCAAGTAGAGTCCAAAGCTGTTGAAGCCATTGTTAATGATCTGTGATTCTATCAGTGTTACAGTTGAACAGTAATACTCGGTGAGCGGCATTGAGTGATAGAGCCATCTTCCTACCTTTAACGGAGCGGGAAATGTCAGAGCGTTGGGTAGACCTAGAAGTGTATATGCGTGGAATCTGGAGGTGACAGTGTTAAAGGCACGATCAACATATTCCAGGACCTGCTCCCAGAACCTGGAGAGTTTCGGGCAATGCTTCAAGAGGTGAAGTAATGTGCCAGGTCAGTCACAGCCCCGCCAGCACATACCGTCACACTGATATATCCATTTCTGTATCCGTGAGGGGGTATAATACCAATAGGCAATCATTTTATAGGCAGTCTCAGTATGTACTGAGGTATGTGCTGTGTGGTGCGACCTATAGAAAATGTTGTTCCATTCCTTATCTGACAGTGTTCAGCCCAATTCCTCCTCCACCGTTTCTGTCCCGGGCATCTGCCTTTGTGCAACGTCTTAGTCAAGGTTGAATAGATCTCCCATTTTTTTTTTAATCTTTCTTGAGGAACAGCCATTTTTAAAATTTGAACATTGGTCTACCTGTCTTAGGCCGCGTGCCCGCACTAAGCACCCAGCGTAACATTTCCGCATGGGTGAATCGATCCGAATCCAACAAGCCGTAGTCCTCCTTAAGTTGGTCAAATGTTGTAGGGCCATTGTGATCAAAGAGGCATCCAAAGTGCTTACACAGACCCTTTACCCAACGCTTGTGGACGCCCATAGCCATGTCTGGGGGAAAGCCCTGGGGGTCATAGGAGAGGGGAAGGTAGTCAGACCCCTAGAGATTGCGACCTTATGCCAGACTTGGAATGCTTTAAAGGCCAGAGGTAGCCACATCTCCCTCCAAATGTGAGTTCCCGCTACCGTCTGGTCCATGAAGCCCCAGTGTTTCTCTGTGAGAGGGCGGTTCCACTCCACCAAATACTGCAATTGCTCGGCCTGATAGTAGCGTGACGCATTAGGTATCAAGATGCCACCTTCTTGCTTCATACGCTGCAGCACCTGTTTCTGCAGCCTGGGTTTCACATTCCCCCAAATAAAACGCTCGACCTCCCTTTGGAGCTTATAAAGCAAGCCTGTGGGTGGGAGCAGGGGGAGAGTTTAGAAAATGTACAGGGCTCTGGGAAGGACGTTCATTCTTACCGCGGCAAGTCTGCCAAACCACAACAGAGGGAGCTGCTGCCAATGTATCAAATCCTTGTGGATGAGAGCGAGGAGCTTGGAATAATTGGCTTCTGCGGTCTTCGGCAGACTTCTACTGAGAACCAGGCTTAGATATGGGAGGTCCTCCTTGACCCAAGTGAAATCGAACTGAGAGCGCAAGGTGACTTCCGTGTGTGAAGAAGAGGTGAGATTTCAAATGTATGACTTTTGCATATTGAACCAAAAGCCCGAGGTCACCCCGAACTCTTGGAGTTCTGCAACAATAACCAGGAGGGAGGTCGAAGGATGGGTGATTGACAAGATTACATCATCCGCATAGACGCTGACCAAATATTGATTTGTCCCGAAGGAGATGCCCTTAGCCTTAGAGTTGTTGTGTAATTTTAGCGCAAAGGGCTCCAAATAAAGGGAAAGAGGAGCGGTGGAAGAGGACCGCCCTGCCTTGTGTCCCGACCAATGGGAAAACCGCTAGCTCCTACCCCATTCACTCTGACCGCTGCACTGGAAGAGCTATAGATGCTTGCAATGCAACTTCGAAAACGCGTGCCCAATCTTAACTGTTCAAGGGTTGCGAATAGATCGGGCTAGTGTACTCTATCAAACGCTTTTTCCCCATCCACCGCCAGTAGCAAGTCATCCTCGCAGGAACGCTGTACTTTTTCAATCAAATGGTAGAGGCGTTTAGTGTTATCTCCACTTGGATGTCTGGGGATGAACCCTGCTTTATCCGGGTCAATGAGACCGGGCATCAGGGGATTGAGATGCTGGGCTAGAACGCTAGGAAACAATTGTGCGTCAATGTCCAACAGTGAAATCGGACGGTATAAGCTACATAGCTTAGGATCCTGCCCAGGGTTTGGGATGATAGAGATCGAGGCTTGAATCATCGTTTCTGTGAGTGTGCCTGTTTCTGCAAAAGAATTGAACAAGCGTGTGAGTAAAGGAGCTAATTCCGTACAAAATGTCTTACAGAAAGCAGCACTGAACCCATCGGGGCCGGGTGCCTTCAAGGGTTTCAGACGAGCAATCGCCGTAATCACTTCTTCAATGCGAATAGGCTCATCTAAAGCTGCAGCTTCCGTAGCAGGGAGGGGGTAATTGCGGCAGTCTGTAAGTAAGCCTGCAGGTCCGACGAGTTCGAAGAGTCACATGTACAACTCTGAGTAGTAGGCCTGAAAAGTGTCTGCTATGCTACTTACTTCCGTTGCTTCCGCACCGGAGTCTCTCCGGGCCGACTTAACAGCCTGTGCGAGTTGCTTACTGCGAAGGCAATGCGCCAACATGCAACCTCCTTTATTAGTCCCTACATAATATTTATGTTTTCAAGCGTACTTTCGCTTGCTTTGCCCTATCTATGTCAAGGCGTTTCAGTTGTAGCAGGTCTCTTTCAAGCTGCCTCCAGATCCGGGGAAACACGGGTGTGTTTATGAATAGAGTCCAGTTCTCTCACCCTTGTCTCTAATTCCCCCTCTGAGCCGTCCTCATCTTATTTTCATGAGCTGCTTTAGCTATAAGAGTCCCACGGGCTATCAGCTTTAAAGCCTCCCAGATCGGGAACAGTGTTGTTAAGCATTAGATAATTCTGTATAGTGTTTTAAGCGCAGCAGTTTGCGCTGGAGAAAGCAGCATTGTCTCCCAGAGGCTCCACAGAGGTGAGGCGGGGGGGGGGGGGGGGGGTGCACAAGGGCGGGACAGGTGCTTAAAGTTAGTATTATATGCACATGATCCGAAGGTGAGTGTGCCTCGATAGTAGAGGCCAGCACCCGCTCCAAGGCGGACAGGGAGACTAGGAAATGATCCAGCTGAGCATATGTTTTATGGGTTGCGGAGTAAAAGGTGTAATCCTGATTGCCCGGATGTTGGGTGTGACACACATAATGCAGCCCGCAGTCTTCCGGCCAATCATGACCCCCCCCCATTGACAAAGCACCTGTGTTACCAGCTCGCAGGCCTGAACGGTCCCGTTCCGCATCCATCACCACGTTTAAGTCCCTGCCCACCACCACTGTCGCGTCAGGGGTAATAAGTACACTGGATAGAGCTTCCAGTAAAAAGGGCTTTTGCTGCTCATTAGGAGCATAAATTGAAGCTACTGTAAAGTGGAACGTGCCCATCTCCACCCGAAGGGCAAGTAATCAACCCTTAATTTACGCTATGGAACCTAGGACAGTACCAGAAAAGTGCTTGGAAAATAGAATAGCCACAACCCTCCTCTTGCCTTTCCCAGGCGACCAGTATTGCTGTGGAAACCTCTTAGTGTGCCTCCTATGTGTGTCGTTTGAGTGCTCCAGCAAAGAGAGTACTGCCCCTCTTTTAGTAGGATTATTGAGGCCTTGAACGTTGAGACTAATTATCTTAGTCTCCATAACCTTATGGGCAAGAGCATATGGTAGTGGCCAGGCTTGTGTCATTGTGATTACAGATACGATGCAAAAAATGTGTGATAGAATACACCTTCTACCAGAGAAGTGCTTAAATGGGGGGCATAGATAGGTTGGCTCATCGGAGGGAGTTCCCAAAGAACCCAATATAAACCCCAATATTACTACAGAACGAAAAAATTGTTAACAAAAAGAAACTAGACAAAGTCCATCACAAAAGGGAGGCCAGTATATAGGGAGGCAACCAGGACGGCAAGAGACATTCACCAACACAGAAATATGCCGCCTCCCATCCCCGCCGGGCCCAACACCCCAAACCACTCCACCATCCTGGAAATACCTCAGCTATGAGGATCAGCTTCTTCTTCTCCTGTGCCACCAAGGGGGCGAAGCACCGCCCATCTTTCTTTACTAATTGTATCTGGTTCAGGGCAGAGATGCTCAAGTCTGGATCCGGCTTTCGGGCTTCGCTAGCTTCTGGCTGGAGCCCTGTCCCCAGTAGAAGAACTCTGTGCTCCATGATTGCTGAGGTCCAAGTTGAGAATCTTGCATGTTTCTTCCAGGGATCGAAGCAGATGGGTTTTGCCATTGTATCGGAATACAAGACGAAAGGGGTGGCCCCATGAGTAGGCGATTCAAGATGAACGCAGATGGTTGGTTACGGGCTGAAAGTCCTTTCTCTTCTGCAAGGTCCTGGAAGACATAAATTGTAGTGTCTGCGCGGATCGGGCCACTTCAAGTATGGCTTTTTAAAATTTGAAGTCATGCACACAAACCAAAATATCCGCAGGAGGACCATTGAACTGACAGGAAGGGCCCACTAGGTGGCCCTGATCTACTTTAACTACACTCTCCACTGAGGTGCCCAGGACAGAGCTAAACAGAGCTTGTACATATCCCTCCAAATCCGATCCCTCTGCGCCTGTGGGGACCGCTCGAATGCGGATATTGTTCCGCCTCGACCTATTCTCCAGGTCCTCTGCATGAGCCTGCAGATCAATTAGTTGGTCATGTCGTTGAATGACCTCCTGTTGACGCGCAGCGATTTCTTCGTCTCTAGCTATAGTGCCTTCTTCTAGCGCCACCACTACCTTGCTGTCAGCATCAACATCTCGACGCACCTCTCTGAGATCAGCCTGCAGACCAGTCTTTACAGCTAGTATTTCTTCTCGAAGAGAGGCAAACAACTTCTTCAAAAATTCATGGGTCACCTCGCCGTCAGCTCCCTCTCCAACGCCTGCCGGCCTCGGCTCTCCCGGGGGCCCCTTGTCACCCTTGTAATCCACAATGTTTTCAGAAGTAAATCGCGGACAGTGTGCTCTTTTTTTCGCTTTGGTCATTGTCATGCTTTCATGTCTAGTAACCACTAGGTAGGAAGATGACGTCAGGGGCGATGATAGGAAAGCAGCCGCCAGGAGGAACACCTCTTCAGTTGCGGCGTATGCCATTGATCTCTCCTTCACTAGCGTCTTCTTATGCCTACGTGCGTTACTCTAGGCCAGGTATGTCTCAGGCCGTAACAATCTGATTGCCAGCCCAGTCTATGTCCTCTCTCTAATTTGGTGTGGGCGTTGATTGGCACCAGGGCCGTGTGTAGCAAGGGAGAGAAGGCTATGCACCAGACAATCATGTGGGCCAGTCCTCTTCCACACTATAGTGCTTTAGGCTAGGCCCCGGAGGTCGGTGAGTCGTCGCGTTGGACAGTGCCTGTTCATCCTATTACTCTGGTATCCCATTCGACATTTGCCCAGGTGGGTGGTCTGTGTTGGAGTCCATAAATTCTGTCTCTTGCAATACTCTCAATCCATCCCCCGATAGTAGGACCCAAGCAGCCCCGGGTCCCAGTCTATGGGAGGCTATGTGGGTCTCCACAAAGGAGCCAGAGGTTGTGTACTGAGGTCCAGCGGGACATCCAGCTTGCTACTTCTGGTTAGCGGGGGCCCCCTGCGCAATGCTATGCATCCACGCTGCCGGGGCTGTCAGAACCCTTCGCAGTCCTCAATAAAGCTTCTTGGGGGCTAGCTTACAGTTGTAGCGCAGATCTCGCCACAGCCAAAGCCTTGGCTCCTCACCCATCAGCTCCTCACCTCATACCCCCGTAACTCTGTCTCATGCCGACGACTCCTCAATAGGTGAGCGGGCGCCAAATTCCAGAGGAGACCCGCAGCCCGAAATCGACCCCGGGCCTCACGGGTGCAGTCACATAGGCCGATTTATGCCCCAGTCCGATTTAGGTCCCTCTCCACCAGCAGAGCTGTGTAGTAAGTGAGGAGTTCCAGTGAATGCCCCCGGGGTTCTGGGCTCAGGTCCTGCGCCTACCCGGGCGCATCGCTCACGGTCCGGCCGATCCCAGGTTCACGTCCCAATCGTTACACCGTCTGCAGGCTCCCGTCGCCTTTCTGTGGCACCGCCTTGTATAATGCAGTGTTTCTAGAGGGACTTGCCTTGGTCTGTGTGTTTGGGTGTCGGCACGCCCTCTTTTTGGGCTGGACTGTTCCCATTGGGAGCAGGGTCAAGACTGATTTGCATATGGCTGGGTTCAAACTGGAATAGCATTGTGAGCAAAAAAACTATGGATTTAGGCCCAGATCTCTGTAATGGGGTGAATGTATGACATAGTTCTGCATTTTGTCCATCAATTGTTCTTTTTGCATTTGTCACCCCGAGTGGGACGGGTATGCCCAGAAGTGGGTCCTGTGCTCTCATGCCACTGCAGTCAAGCTATCCTGGCTGATGAGGGCTGAAACCCAAAACCGGTCGTAGGATGCTTGTTTCCAGTGCAGAGAGGACCTGGGCTGGCAGTTCGGGCTGGACTGTTCCCATTGGGCACAGGGTCAAGGCTGATTTATATATGGTTGGATTCAAACTGGAATGGCATGGTGAGCCAAAAAACGATGGATTTAGGCCTAGATCTCTTTACTGGGGTGAATGTATGACATAGTCTGCATTCTGTCCATCAATTGTTCTTTTTGCATTTGGCACACCCTCTGTCTCCAGCCCGCCGCGTTAGACCGAACCCTCCTAATCCCGCCTGGGCAGCACAATGCCCGCCTTCCCTTTCGTCCACAGGCCCGGGCTCCGATCCCCAGCCTCAGAGGGGAGGGGGTTAGGCTTCGCACACACGATCCCCAGGCAGGGCATGTCCACTCACTCCACCATCTTGGCCACACCCCTCTCAGTGTAAGTATTTAAAGTGTAATTTATAATGGTGGTTATTCGAGACGTATCGCATTTGCTCACAACAATATAACCATACATGGTCTTTCAATGGGAATCCTAGGTCTTGTTCCCAGGCCCGACAAACTTTTGCTCCAGCAGCTGGGCGGAGGCCCAGGGATGTGTGGTAAAGTTGTGTCACTAAATGCACCCCATCTGGTGCTGTAATAGTCAGTGTGAGCGGTGGTAAATCTGCTGGCTCCTTTGCAGCGGTTGGGAGTCCCCCATTTAGGGAGCAGCACACCCTGTGCAGGAGAAATCTATCCATGTATAACCCATCTCTATTTGAGGTTAGGTCCTCTACAGTGCGCAGCTGCGAGTCTTTATGAAGGCCATGCACAGTACGCAATCCATATCGAGCCAGAGTGTGTTATGTGAGTATTTCAGTTGTTGGGGGCAGCCAAGGGTTGTCGGCTAACGGTATATGTGGAGAATACAGGAACTCTGCATGCAAGTATCTCTGTAGCTTGGACCCTGACCAGTGCACGATAGGCAGAGTCTGAATTTCGTCTGGGTTCCGAGGTAGCCCCTGCGGCAGTATGACTGAGAGTGAGCCCGGGTGGATCTGGGAGATTTCCGGTTTCAGATATTGCAGTCGGCATCCATATGCTACCAATAGTAGGTAAAGTGAATTTGGGCGATCAGATAGTACAGGTAGAAATCTGGGACCCCCAAATCCTTCACGATGATATAGCATTACTAGTGTGCTCCATCCACCATATGCATGGCTGCTCGCCTGCTCATACTAGCCAGATGAGTAGGCCATGTAATGTGTCAAAAAACTTTCCTGTGAGCGCGATGGGGATATTTAAAAAGAGATATAAAAAACATGGAAGCATTACCATTTTCATGATGGCTATTCTGCCAGAGATCGAGAGAGGGAGTTTGATCCATCGTTCAACCTGTATTGTTAGGTTGTCAGTTGAACGGCCCTTAATTAAGGCAAATCACCTCGGGAGCACTACAGTGTAGGAAGATGCCCAGATAGTTGTGAAATTCTATATCGACCTGGGTGGTGGCTGGGTTCAACGGAAAAACCTCAGATTTAGTCCAAGTAATAGTTTGTCCTGAGTACACTCCATATCGTACCACCTCACACAACAATGGAGAGAGGTTAAAACTTGATTCCCTCACAAATAGCATCATATCGTCAGCATAAAATGAGGCCACGAGTGGCACACAATTGAATTTCAACCTGCAGTGAATATGTCTCTCCTGGATGTGTCGCACCAGGGGATCCATAGCAAGAATGAAGAGCAGGAGCAAGGGCGAGAGTGGGCATCCTTGCCTGGTGCCTTGCGTGAGAGTTAATTGGGTAGATATCTCAGCATTCATTTTGAGGCGGGCTATAGGGTTAGTATATAGGAGCCGAATTAGACTGGTGAAACCATCCGGGATCCCCCTGTTCTGCAATAGTGGGTAAAAAAATTGACCATTCCAAAGAATCGAATGCCTTTTCGGCATCTAATAAGATAGCTGCAGCTGGGAGGGTGGGCTCCAGTTGGTTAATAACCGCAAAAATTTAGCACAAATTCACCGTGGTGGACCGGTTAGGGACGAATCCCGCCTGGAAGGTGCATATGATATTATCAATCAATAAAGAGAGGCGGGTGGCCAGAATTTTGGCTAAGATTTTGTAATCTTGGTTAAGAAGTGATAATGGCCTATAGGATGTGCAGTTTTGGAGCGTTTTACCTGGTTTAAGTAGGAGTGTGATTATAGCTTCCTGCTTAGTAGGAGGGAGAGAGCTCTCCTGCAGAGCTTCCATATACACATCTAGTAATTGAAAAACCAATAGGACCTTGTATGCTTTGTAAAATACGTCCGTTAGGCAGTCCGAGCCGGGGTCTCGGCTGCCAGCAAGATCATCAATTACTCCTTTAATTTCATCCTCATCGATGGAGGCGGCCAGAAATTGGCGCAGTGCATCATCTATCTAGACCAGAGGTCTTCAAACTTTTGTGAGTTGAGCCCCCCCAACTCAATATTTTTAGCTGTTGCGCCCCCCCATACCTGACAGAAATTTCTGGAATCTGGTACACTACATAATTGACCACCGCGCGCATATCCGGGGCCATATCCAGCATATAATGTCCAACATAATAAGAGTGTTTAGTTAAGTGCAGGTTTGTGAGTTGGTGTGCTGAAATGACAGATTATTACATAGCTCAAACCACCATTTTCCTAGATAAAAGGTGCGCAAATTGTTTTTACTAGGATGCTTTGTTTTACACATGACATTGATTGATAAGACCACCAACATAAATGTGAGGGGTGTGCCTGTTTTTCACCACAGACGGTCAATTTGTGGATGGATTTTTGAGAATGAGAAGCGAGTTGTCTGAATGCAAGGTGCATTCCCAGACACTTGAAGTAACTCAGAATGTTATTGAGGGCAGCATAGGGTTTCAAATGTGTTAAACTATTGCTAATATTGCAGTAACCAGGAATCAAGGTGGAGGAAATAAATAATGTGGTGATCCTGCAACAAACTCCCAGTCTTGTGATTAGCTCATTATTTTGATGTCCCAGTCGGTACAAAAATAGGCAGTCACCTAAAGCTGTTTTGTTAGTAATTGTCCATGCATACTTTGAACAGCAAATATAAATTGAAATAATGTTTACTTGTGTTCTAGGGCTGCCTGAATAATCTATGGCTGATAATAAAAGGAAACATGCTTCTTTATTTATAGAGAAGCAATTTGCAGTCTGGTTAAAAGAACACATGTCTGGCTGGCATTTTGCACGCCTGCCTGTGTAGTTTTAAATGAAACTTTGTCTCCTTTCTGGGAAGCGCTAACCCTCCCAGGAGAGGGTTAATTCATAGAGCAGAAGTCAGACCCTCCAGGATTTCGCGATATGCAAAAAAATCGCAAAATCAGCAGTTTTGAAAAAAGACCGTGATTTTTACAAAACTGGTTGCGAAATTTGGAAAATTCGATTTTTTCCAGCAAACTACAGAGGAGAGAATCACTGGCACCTCAGAAACTGCAGGGCCCACAGAACTACTGACAGGGAGGTGGGACGATGAACTCGAGCGCAATCTCAGGATATTTGAAATCAGTAGTACACACTTCCCCGAAACCGTTTTCATTCATTAATTTTATGTGCACTTGGTATGGTTTTACTTCATCTCAAAGGCGGGCTACGGGCAAACTTTAAATGTTTCCTGTTTGCAGTTGACACTGTTCTCATTTTTCACGAAGCATAATTTGCATTTGGGCTCAGTCACCTTAAGCAGCGGGGCTTCTGCAAATATCGACAGAAATCATCACAGGCATTAAACAGGTGTTTTTTTCAGCCCTTTGCGAACTTGGAGTTGTTTCTTCACAGCTTCTCACATTAACTAGAAGAGAGCTCCAGATGGTGGGAGCTGCATCAGTGAAGGAATATTTGGCCGATTTGCAGGAACTGAATTTCCTACGACCTTTTGTCCTTTCCCAAGGACATTGCTTATAATTGCTAGGCTACTCTCGTGGATGAGCTATATCCAAACTCGTGGGTGAAACCATGCCATCCATGCAGCATATATGTGCTTTTTCTCTACCTGGGGACAGACAATCAGGAATGTGGGTTAATCGACCATTGGCAAGCACCACAAATCAATTGCTTTAAAGGTGTCAAAATGAGGCTGCAACAATATGTATTGTTTCATGGTCTGAATGTTGTGACTTTGCCTAATTTCTGGATGATTTAGTTCTTTACGATTATGTGCTCTTGGTATGGCTTGACTTCATCTCAAAGGGGGGCCCGGGCTCCGTGTCAACTTTAAATGCTTCCTGTTTGCAGTTGGCGCTGTTCCCATTTTTTTCACAAAGCATAATTTGCAATCGGGCTCAGTCACCTGAAGCAGCGCCTCCCGCATCACCATGGCTTCTGCGAATATCAGCAGAAACTATCACAGACCTCATTTCCTAAATGAAATGTCCTTGAGAGACAGTTTACCTTTGGTTTAGAAGAGGAGACTTCCTGCCTCCTCGCTGAAGCTGAATGAATTAACCCCCTCATGGGACGGTGAACATAATAAGAGCATGGGCACTTCGTGCCCCGCCGATTTCCCCTCCCTCCTCCCTCGACTTGCGATAGGGAACAAAGGTGAAATTAGAGTGGAGGGCGTGCCCCCCTATGATTGTGTCGAGCTCCCCCAGGGAGGCGCACCCCACAGTTTGAAGAACTCTGACCTAGACCATGGCTACCTCTTCCAAGTAATCTGCAAAGGCCATTCCCAGCGGGGGGTCGCATGTGGTATAAAGTTTGGTATAGTAGGATAATAATGGTGCCGTGATTTTATCTCCCTTCAGTGGCGTTGTTCCGTCGTCTGAGTCAAGCTGTGTGAGATACATCGATTGGTGCTGGGGACGGAGTATACCGGGTCGTTCACCTTCGCTGTATGCTCGTACTCTCGCAAACTTGCCCAGATAGTTTACCTCACGCGCCACTAGTTCATTGAATTCTGTCAGTAGTGTTGCTCGGTCATTCAGCGAGGGGGGGCAGTCGTCCGCGCGGCTGTGTCCATATCCCAGAGTTTCCCCTCAACCATCTCAAGTTCCCTGCGAATGGACTGTAGCACACCTGCCTGTTTGGATATCCACACACCTCTAATGTAGGCCTTAAAGGTGTCCCATAGTGTGGACTTCTATTCCAATGTGCCTTCCTTTAGCTGAAAGTATTTCCGAATGGCATCCCCAACCTCACTATGGAAACTCATAGTGTGGATCATGTGTTACATTGTGCATCTCCAGTCTGAGAAGGACCGGGGAGTGATCTGATAATGTGCACGGCAGATAGACGATAGATTGGACTGCTGATAAGAGCCGGGAGTGAGATACCAATGGTCTATTCTTGACCATAAACCGTGTGGGGCCGAGAAGAATGAGTAATCGCGCCCTGTGGGGCGCTGAACCCTCCAGGGGTCTTTAAGAAGCGAGGAGCGTAGCAGTGAGGTAAGCGCTTGTACAGCATGCAGTTTAGTGATGTGTCCTGACCCTGTTGTGTCTGTTACACATTCAGGGCATATATGTTAACCAGTAAAAGCTGTTCACTACCCAGTGCGCCTGCAACCAAAAGGTATCTACCCTTCTCATCTGCCACCACTCCCTACACCTGGAAAGGGAGTGTCCTATGCACTAGAATACATACGCCCGGGAGTAGGTGCTATAATTGGCGAAGAAGCGATTGCCCCCCCAGCCATTGCAAATCATTGTGATGGGAGGCGTGCATAATGTGTCTCTTGTAAGAAAGCTATTTGGATGGCATGTCTAGCCATACACGCCAAGTCTTGGCGCCCTTTTTGGGGGTTCAAAAGCCCTCTAACATTCCAGGATAGGTATTTTAGTCACAATACCCCATGCTTTGCTTTAGTGGAGACATACAGGTGGTATGTTATGCCCCTAAGTGTGCTGCGAATGTGTGATATGTGTACAGTTACTCAGCCACAGAAGCGATGCTCTTTATCGTAACATTAGAAAACCAGCAGTTTTTATAAAAACATTTCCCACAGCCCCCCTCCCACTATGGATACCCATAAATAGCATCCAGTGAATCCTTGCATAATCCCAGAAAAGAAACTTCTAGTTCAACAAACAGGAAAAAGCTTCCAAGGGAGGAAGTCCACACTCCCAGGAGGCCACCATTTATTTATTTATTTATTTATTTTTTGCATTTGTAATGCGCACAGATACCCACAAAGGGTTTCCCGGCGCAAGGACTAAGAATCCAACAGCACAGAAAGCAAAACGGCCAGAGACCACAATTATTTATTGAAGAGCCAAGTTTTAACGCTTTTCTTAAAGCTGGCGAAGTTTTCCTCCTTTCGTAAAGCAGGGGGAAGGGAGTTCCAGAGGACTGGTCCCAGATAGGAAAAGGATCTCCCTCCCACTCTGGTCAGATTAAATCTGGGTACCACAAAATTTGCTGCATTTGAAGAACGGAGATTACGTGCAGGAGAATGGGGCCTAACTAGTTTTTCCAAATACTTTGGAGCGGTTCCTGACTTTATTTTGAACATATAGCTCAGGGCTTTGAATCGAACCCGGTTCTCCACCCTGAGCCAATGCAGGTCCTTAAGGTGCTTAGAAATCCTCGCTGTCCTGGGGATTTTACACAGCAACCTGGCTGCGGAGTTCTGGACAAGCTGAAGCCGCCTGATCACGGCTAAGTTGGAACCCAGGTAAAGGATGTTACCGTAGTCAAGCCGAGACGTAACAAGGGCATTGACTACGGTCTTCTGGGTATCAACAGGCAACATCCAGATAATCTTCCGCAGCCATTTGAGGATAGTAAAGCAAGTGCCAGCCACTTTGTTGACCTGCTGTTTCATCGATAGTGTGTCATCGATGTGTACCCCTAAGTTTCTAACATGGGTAGCTGGAATAGGAGAAACACCCAGGGATGGAGGCCAGTGAGTATCCTGCCAAAGGTCTCTGTTTTTACCTAAGAGGAGGATCTCCGTCTTCTCCCCATTGAGCTTCAGCTGGTTTGTTGACATCCAGCTGAAGACTTCATGAAGACCTAGTTTCAACACGGAGGGGGATGAAGGATCCGAATTGGTGAGAGAAAATATAATCTGCGAATCATCCGCATAGGTCATTAGTTCTAGACCAACTCGCTCCGCTAGATCGGCGAGAGGGCGGAGATACAGATTAAAAAATAGCGGACTCAAGATTGAGCCCTGAGGCACGCCGTGGGGCGAAAAAAAGGTGTCTGACTGGGCCTGTGAAGACGAGATCTGAAACGTCCGGTTGCACAAATAGGATTCAATCCAATCCAGCGCAGGCCCTCCGACACCATCCTCACTCAGCCTAGTAAGCAGTCTGTCGTGTGAGATGGTGTCGAAGGCTGCACTTAGATCGAGCAGAACAAGTGCAACCGTTTGCCCATCGTCCAAGAGCCCCCTGATCTTTTCGGTGACTCCCAGGAGGGCGGACTCGGTGGAATGACCGGCCCTGAAACCTGACTGGGAGAAGTGGAGCAGGTTGTTATTCTCCACAAATGTGGTAAGTGCACCGTGAATGTGTTTCTCCAAAATTTTAGAGAAAGCAGGCAGCAGGGAGATGGGGCGATAATTGGCCAACACCTCAGGATCAGCAGAAGGCTTCTTCAGCAAAGGGCTGACCATGGCGTGCTTCCAGGACGCTGGAACTTTTGCCAGATGAATCGAGGCATTTAGTGTCTCAGAAATGACCTTCAGAGCAGAGTCATCCAGTTGCCTCAGAATGCTAATGGGGAGAGGTTCACAAGGAGAGCCTGACTTAATAGAAGTAGCTAGGGATTTCAAGGTTTCCAAAGTAATAGGTGGCCAAGAGACAAGCCGGCATCCTACTGACCTAACTGGAGGCGGAGCTTCTCTGCCGTCCCTCAAAGGAGGGTTGATATTGGCAATAATGGTCTCAATCTTTTCCACAAAATAAGTGGCAAGGTCTTGACATTTTTGGGTGGTAAGGGGGCATGCAGCAGCCATAGAATTTGCACCAGCTAGTTCTTTGACTGTATTAAAAAGAGTCCGTGCTTTATTAGCCGCAGTATTAATAGTCGCTGTTACATAGCAGGCTTTGGCTCTCGTACAAGCCGAGTGATAAAGGTTTCTGGCCTTACGGTAAATCTCTTTTTTTAGAGGGTCGTAATGTTTGCGCCAATTCCGTTCAAGTGCCTTACACTTAGTTTTTTCTAATTTAAGGTCCTCAGTGTACCAGGGAGCCGGTAGGCGATGTGCATTCCCTCTACACCTGGCAGTAGGTAGACAAGTGTCAACTGCCCTCTCCAACCATGTCTGGGTTTCCAGCGCATTTTTATCCATATCACAACCCAAAACAGGGGGGGATTTCTTCAGCACGTTCTGCAGCTCGGTCAGGTCCAGTCTTTTCCAATTTCTCATGTGGATCGGAGGCCGGGTGGAGCATAGCTGTGTGGGTTCTCTGAGGGTGATACTGAAGAGAGTTAGGAAATGGTCAGACCAACAAATGGGGTCGGTTTTAAGCCATTTTAACTCCTGTGTATTTGATATAATGGGGTCCAACAAATGTCCTGCTTTGTGAGTAGGGCCCTCATTTCGCAGTGTCATATTCAGAGCAGTAAAATCCTCCAGGAGGTTCATAGCTATACTATTTGATTTGTCCTCCAAGTGGAGATTTAAATCACCCAGTATAGTTAGGTTTTGAGCAGTAAGAAAATAGGGCGAAATGATATTAGCCAAGTTCGCAGCCCAGACATTACTATTTCCAGGTGGCCGATAAATTAAGAAACCCGAGAACATAAAATTAGGATTAAGTGAAATTTAAAAAAATGCTGCTTCGCATCCAGGAATATTAACCACTTCAAGGTCACATTTAAACTCCCTGTTGAAAATCACGGCAATACCGCCTCCAACATGTGTCACTCTATCTACTCTGGCAATAGCATAGGTAGAGGGCAAGGCTGCGGCTACATCGGGACCTGCACTTTCATGCAGCCAGGTCTCCGTTAAAAACACTGCACATGGTTTTTCTTCGACTAAGAGATGGAAAATATCTGATTTATGCTGGGGCAAGGATCTACAATTAACAGAGTAGAAAGTGAAAACACAGGGGTTATGATCAGAGGGTTGGGTAGGTAACTTATGAATATGTGTACCCTCTGGATAGGGTTGAACATTAGATAGGGAAAAATCACAGTGGGGACATGTTTGTGTACCCGCTTGGGAAGGTTTTAGGACGGTACATTTTCCGTTGCTACTAGGGCGCACCATTCAAAGTTTGAATGAATAGATGTGTTCTACACTCTCACAACTAGCAGAATTCGTCGTCACTCAGGTTTTTTTTTCTTATTTATATCTCACGGAAGTCTATCAGTGATCCATTGTCTCGGTTTCACAGGTCAGATTCAGTTTCGGCATATAGGTCAGATGATCAAGAGGAAAACACAACTTGAGTAAAGTTTAAAAGGCCGCCAGTCGCGATTATGATCCCAGTTCCTCATCTTCTCCCTGTATTCAGGCTTTCTTTGTGTTTTGGTGATGCATTTGAAACTTCGTGGCGACCTCGGGGGTCAGGTAAATCTGCGCCTTTCCGTCATGCGAAGTCGTGCCAGGTAGAGCATAGCATAGCGTAAGTTTGCCTTTTTTAGTGTTTGCTTAATGTCTACATACTTGCGACGTGCCTCTTGCACCATCAGTGTGAAGTTTGGGAAGAGCGCCAATTCTGTGCCTTAGTATGAGAGTGATCCCCGTTCTCGGGCCAGCCAGAGTACCACATCTTGGTCCTGGTAGATGAGGAGCCACACTGTTATTAACCTTGGAGGTGCCCCTGGCGCCGGACGGGGTCCCAGTGTTCTATGCTCTCTTTCCACTGCAAATGTAACAGAAAAACCTCTCTACCGAAGACATCCGACAGGACCGTTTCGACAAATTTGGCCATGAGAGCAAATTAAGCTGTCCCACTTATTGGGGGGTGTGGTCTGATGCCAATAGAGTGCACAGCACTGCTCCTGAGCTCCGAACTGCCAGCCGCCATCTGGTTCCATCCTGATTCATCCTGGGTGAAACACGGCCCCTGAGGGCTACCCCGTGCGGCCCGGCTAAGGAGGAGACGATGTGGCAGCAGGCTGGGACAATGCGAGACGTGGCGGGAGGACTGATCCACTGTTCTCATGAATCAAACAAGATGTCGGCACCCAGCAGCAGATAAACGCTGCTGCGCAGAACCAACCGCTGAGCAGGGTGACTCTGCATTGTGGGGAGTGGAGAGAAGACGGATCTGCTGCTGCGGCGGCCCGCGGGAGACACCCTGCATGGAGAAAACGGTGCTGCATTGAGGTGGAGAGAAGAGCAGGTGAGGAAATGGGCTCCCTCGGTCAGGAAACGGCCGCCCGGAGGCGCTGAATGGTGAGGAGGAGAAGAACGACTCCTGGGCCCCTGTGAGAAGCGGAGTGCAACTGAGGGCAGAAGAAAGAGACCTGAGCAATGTGCGAAGAGGAGGAGATCTCTGCGTTATGGATTGTAGCAGATTGTGACGGACACAGCATGTAGCCGAGGAGCTGAAGAGACACCGGGTCCTCGAAGGTGGAGCTTGATCTGTTTATGACCTGAGTTGGGCCTCTCATAGCGAGCTCGGACTGGAGCAGCAACCTATGCAGGCTGAAGGTAGGAGGCAACTGCACTGCGCAAAAGCCAAGGACAATATCAGCGACGAAGAAAGCCTGTCTGCGTGGGCAGGAGGAGAGGCCCTACAGGAGACGGTGCTAGCGGCCTGCCCAAAAGGAGTCGGAAATCACCCTGCCGCACTGAGCTTCGGCTGGGCAGGGCCCACATATGGGCCCCTCAGGCGGACATATTACGCACAAGCCTGAAGCGAGGCCTAGCTGGATAGCGGCAGGAGAGAGGGCCAACCCCACCTGAAAGGAGACCAAGGCCCACTGAAAAAACGCTTACCTGAGGGGGCAACTGACTGTGTGAGACTGACCTGGAGCCCATAGTACGAACAAAAAGAGGAACAGCCCATTCACGGACCAACTGGGAACGAGGACGAGGTGAGTGCACGGTGAAATTGAAAGGAGCCTAAGCTCTGAGAGCATACAGGGGATACATAGACCTGGGCGGTAGACCCCGATCACCCACACTTGCCGCAGACACCCTGCAGAGGCATCAGAACACGAACGCTGAGGGCAATGCAGCTAGAAGCCGTAACCAAGCACTTTACAAAAAAAAGTTAGCTTGATAAGGTGTCTCCGACCGTAGAATGAGGACCTTGGGAGGTGCCGGAGAGGCTGGGGACTAACACTGAAAAGGTCGAGAGGAACGAATGAGAAGACCTTCCAAGGGGCACACACGGTGACATGTACTAGGGGAGAGAAGCGCCATGGGGAAAATACAAAAGTGTCGAGAAAGAGAGGGGGCCGCGACAGGAAGCACACAAGACGAGGCTAAGAACCCTCCTGCTCAAATGGAGTGTCCTCAAGACCTAACATTGCAAGATATCCTGTAGGCTATAAGTGCCTCTAGTGAGCGGCCGGAGGCCAAGATAGATACCATAGGTACGGACCTGGGAGTCTTACAGGATGATTATAGGTGCTTAACAGAACGAGTTTCAGCAAGCGAACGCCTGCTGTCCAAGACCACCCCTAGCATTCAATCAAATAGACAAAGAACTCGCCACACTGGAAACGAGAGTGCGCACACTAGAAATGCGATCAGAGGATGCCGAAAATAGGTCCCACTGGAATAATATTAGGTTGGTGGGACTTCCTGAGACGGTAGAAGGGTCAGCATGGTAGGCTACCCGGAAGACTGGCTACGAACAGAAGTGGCACAAGAGGGACTGCGGGCATTCTATGCCGTAGAGAGAGCACACTGAGTGCCGGCGTGGCCGCCGCCGCTACCCGGAGCCCCCTTAGAGCGGTGGTAGCGAGGCTCCTGCACTACAGAGACAGGGATCATACTGGCACTGGCAAAAAAGAGACATCAGAGTCAACAGAGCGGTGGTGCGCATCTACCCGGATTTCTCCAGAGAAGTACAGAAGCAGAGATGATTATTCCAGAGTGTGAAGCAGGAACTCTGCCAGCTAGATTACAAATACGCCATGCTCCACCCTGCCAGGCTCCGTGTGTCTACCCCCGAAGGAACTGAGTTCTTCCTCGATCCAGAAGAAGTTTGGGACTCGCTGGAGTGCTGTTGTGGTGAAGTCAAGAGGCGGAGAATTTGTAATGGCAGACCCCGTAGTAGGCTGACCAAGAAGGATGTGTTAGCCCGCATGCAAGAAGAAGCTCAAAAAGAGCGGCAACACACGCTGAAGAAAGTGGCGCTGAGAAGCGGGAAAGAGACAGACCCGCCGTTGCTGGAAAGTAGCGGAATAACAATGGAGTTGGACTCTGACCAAGGATCGTGTACATCTGACGCCCAGAGTATAGAGCTTTCGAAGGTGACCCCGCAAACAGCCAATGAAATCAGCTTAAAGATCCAACAAAGCACTGAGGGAATGAGGAGGCTGAGAGACAGTAGGAGGCTGCGTAGCTTGCGAGGGGATATAGAGACATATTGATGAGGTGGACCCATCAAGACCCTCTGCATTCACTGAGCTGGGTGGCAGGCACAAAGGCTGGAGGAGCACTGGGCTGTACCCCCCCCCCCATCGCCCGATTGACTGATCTGCGAGCTCCTTGCTGGTAAAATCGAAACAATGGTTTGGATGAGAGGCGACCACCTACTTGTCCTGGCGAGTGGGAGTTCAGGAATGTATTTGCTTTCGCAATTGTTGGGAGGTTCTAAGTTGTACAGCTTAAAGCACATATCTTCTCATTTTGGGGATCCAGCAGCTGGCGGGGGGGGGGGAATAGAAGGGGAGAAGGGACACATTTAATGGGACAACACCAAATGACGAGTGCACAGGCATAAAAATGCATGACCTGGAACATAAGGGAGATGTATACAATGTCAAAGAGATATAAGGTATTCTCTTACTTGCAAAGACAGGGGTACTAATCACCCTCCTAGAAGAAACCCACCACACCAAAAAAGAAGGGGTGGCACTGCAGAGACGATGGAGAGGCCAAGCTTACTACATTACCTACTCCGCTTAAGCGAGGGGGGTCCTGATATGGATACAAGCAGGGTTCCCCTTTTCTACTAAAAGACTCCCTGGTAGCCCCGGAGTGCTGCTATTTACTAGTTAGAGGACGCTTAGAAGGAAGACAACTGAACATAGCAAGCATATATGCCCCAAATATTGACCAGCCCTTATTTTTTGCGTGCTTGTCTCATTGCTTGGCCCCTTACCTGACAAACGCCACGCTTCTGTGGGGAGACTTCAACAGCGTGGCTGACGTATATGTGGACAGATCCCACCTGCCACTGCGAGACTCATCGACAACCCGTGCGGCAGAAGCATTTAGCGACTGGCAGCGTCACTGAGGGTTGCTGGACTCCTGGAGAACTCTCTTTCCCCCTATGACGCTACTACTCCGTCTTCTCAGCCATGCATGAAGTCCTGCACGTCTAGACACATTTCTTTGCACAGCAAATATACAGCGCTTAGTAATCACAGTTGGATACCTCACCCTGACGATCTCAGACCACAACCCGTCTCTCTTAGGCCTTAGGTGGATGCACCTTAGGCCTGCAATCCTTACTTGGAGGGTCTGCCCTGAGCACCAGAGGACCCGGTGTTCAGGGAGGTGATAAGAGGGAGGAACACTCAGTACTTTGGGGACAACAAAGGGGCAGCCACCTCTCTGATGACGGAGTGGGATGCCTTTAAGGTGGTCCGGACGGAAAAAGGTATAGCAGAAAGCACGGGGTTATACTTACACTTCTGCAAGAAGTAGAGCAAGCTGAAAACAGGCTTACGGAATTGCAACGGAACAGAGCGGGCCAACCTGAGCTATAACAGGAAATTCAAATGGCCCGTGAAGAAGCACCACAACAGCCTGAGAGGCTTAGATGCTTTAACTATAAACAATACATAGACCGCACACGCAAGGAAAATGATAAAACTGGATCCCTTCTGGCGTGGCTGGCGGAACCACTTAATTGTAGAGATAAAGGACACTGAGGGCTGTCCACATTACGCATAAGAGAAGCTCAATGAAGGCTTTGGGCATTATTATTACACATTATAACGCAGCGCAACATTCTGCGACAGTGCAGAGATCCGGGGATACTTAGAAGAATTACAGCTGCCCCAAGCAGAAATTGAGGAGGCAGAAGAGATGGGGTATAGATCGCTCAACAAGAAGTACAATTGGCAATAAGACACTTGGCGCGTAACAAGACTGGGCATGTTTTGAGGCTGCCAGCGGAGTTTTACGCAGCGTATAGTGGGGAGCTAGTGCTTAGGTTGGTCCTATTGTATACAGGAGCTTGGGACACAGGAACACTGCCTGAGAGCACCGAAGAGGCGCTCATTGTCCCAGTTTTGAAACCAGGTAATTCGGCACACGACCGCACGGCATACAGGCCATTATCCTTGCTCAATATGGATCACAAACTATTAAGTAAGATCTTAGCGACCCAATTGCTGCCACACATGCCAAAGTTAGTTCATCCGGACCAAGCGGGGTTTATCCCCGGACGGAATACAGCAGTAAACATAAGAAGGCTCCAAACCATCATAGACGTTGGGGACTATGCCTGAACCTAAGCGGCTGCGTTTGCAGTTGACATTGAGAAGGCCTTAGATAGCCTCGATTGGACTTTCTTATATTAAGTGCTAAGCGCAGTGGGGCTTGGGGGCGGCTTCTCTACTTGGGTAAAGCTGTTATAGACAAGCCCGACCGCCAGGCTGCATACGTGGAAAACCATCTCTGTCGGCCGGGCGGTGGAGCATGGCCCGAGGCAGGAGTGTCCTCGCTACTATTCACAGTGGCCATGGAGCCTTTGGCCAGTAGGGCAAGAACGAGCTGTGACTACAGGGGACTGACGGTGGGAGCCACGCAACACCGTATTGCCCTATACGCTGATGATCTCCTGATATTTCTTCAAGACACGAGGGAGGACCTGAGGGGGGCAACGAACATGTTGGAAATATTTGGGAGATTCTCTGGCCTGAGGGTCAACTGACAAAAGTCGAACCGCTTTCCGGTGACGCCCGATAGACCCCGGCTGAGCTGGGCAGCCTCCAGTGGGAGCTCAACTGCTTGGCTTAGGAGTGAAAATTTACCATGCGTCTGCAGAACTCCTGGAGGGCAATGTAGGTAGAGCTATACACTCCCCTCTCTCCACTATTGAGTGTTGGAAGACACTACCACTCTCAGTTGCTGGCAGGGTGGCCCTTCTGAAGATGGTTGCGCTGCCACGCCCGCTATACTTTTTCAGGACACTCCTTATATGGATTCCCTGTGCGGTATTCAGGGATTTGGACTTGTTTGACTACTTCCTTTATATGGGGAACATATGGCCACATTACAGCACTCCACAGCGACACGGGTGGCTGGCAGTCCTGGATTTTGAAACCTACTACATAGTGGCGCAGCTTAATTGGCTGGCGGCCAGGAGTAACACCACCACCACTCACATA
This sequence comes from Lissotriton vulgaris, assembly GCF_964263255.1. Classification (NCBI taxonomy): domain Eukaryota; kingdom Metazoa; phylum Chordata; class Amphibia; order Caudata; family Salamandridae; genus Lissotriton; species Lissotriton vulgaris. Next base: position 187,422,055 of record NC_141698.1, read on the forward strand.
CTTGGTCTTGCAAAAATACTGCTGCACATACAGAGGAGGTTGGAGGGCGACACAACAGAAACCAAGGTAGAGATTAAATGCTGTGGTAGATACTTGCTACGAGTTAACTGCAAAGTCCCTTATTCTCCTGACCTACCCATATCCTTGCTTCGGCAACTGCCACTTGTTGGAAACTGGACGGGCCTAGTGGACTGGGAAGAGGCAGGAGTAAGAGAGATGGGTGACCTCTTCCGAGATGCTGAAATGCTTCCCTTCGATGATCTAAAGATTGAATTTAACCTCCTTCGCGTGCATTTTCTACTACACAAAGCCCTTACCCTTGCAGTGAGAAAGCACTGGGTCAAGGGGCGCGCGGACCATCAGCATTAGACTGTTGTCGTTCACGTAGCGCTATCAGCAGGCAGGCTTAAAACGGTATCTTGCCTCTATGGGCTGATACAACGCGATGTTCAGAAACCCCTTGAGCGACTGCTCCTGCAATGGGAGGAGGACCTGGGGGATCATTGTGGAGAGTACCTAAAAAGCCGATAAATATAGAACTTCATGGTCTATCATTATTTATTGCTTGCATAACAATAACAAGCAGATTTTGTGCCAAACCCCGGACAACGAATATTACCGCTGGTGCCCCCAGAGCTCTCGCCTGAAGCCACTACAGAAGTACTGCCAACCAAATGGAAACTGCTATGCACCAGACGTGCAGAGTAAAGACTTTGTTCCCTGCACTGCGCACGTGTGTCAGCCGTTTTGAGCCTCATGCAGTTTCACTTTCTCAATGTGCCCGCGCAGTTTTCTGTAGAATTTGCTTATGTAAGTGACGTCTCTCAGCGCAACTTCTATCAGGACGCACGTGTGATAACTCAAAGGTAAATGCTTTCATCCAGGCAGTGACCGGCTTGCGAGAATTTTCACCCAGATACAGCTGGAGCTGTTGGGTGAGACGGGCAGGTGAGTGATTCTGTGTGCGCTTGCCGGGCAGATGGGAAGAGCTGCTGATCACGCTTATAGTGGCTGGCTGGTTGGTATGGGGGCGGGGTTCCTGTTCTGATAAACACGCTCGCTCAGCTCAGGATGTCCTCGATCCCCCATGAGTCGGGAGCACTGGTGCGAGTGGTGCGAGCTTGTCCATGTGGCGTCTGGATGACCAGGCGAGCGAGGTGGGAGCGCACGACGCCCTGAGTGCACATATGCTGTCTGGCCTCCAGTCAGCAAAGGTAGCGTCAGGCTGTCCAGGCGAGCGCCGTGGGAGTACGCATCATGAGAACAGACACAGTCGGCGTGAGCGTGCACATGGGCTGTCTTGGGGAAAGTGCACATCTCCTGGCCCCCTTAGGCACAGCGTAGAGAACAGACGGCCTGAGCTTGCACATGGCCTGTCCCGGGGAAAGTGCACATCTCCTGTCCTGCATCGCTAAGCATGTCAGAGACAATAGATCTCGCTAGCGAGCAGCTTTGCTGCGTAGCTAGGCGAGACCTAAATGGGATCTCTAGGTCTCTCAATTAAGAACATATACAGTGGAGATAGTTAACCTGATATACGATCTTCTCTAAAGTACAGATCATAAGCATACATATTACAACATAATATCTTGTATTCTCCATAGGTATTCACCTAAACACAATACAAAAGAAAAGTAGATTAAAACAGCAAACCATAAGGAAGACCCAATAGTTCCGTTCGTAGGAATCCCTTAATTCATGTGGGAGTAGTAATGTGACATGTCTAGGCCTCCAAAAGGCGCTATATCATCATATAGCTTAATTGTGGAGTAGAACTGACGCCAAAGTAATTTAGCAAATAAATAATGAAACACCAGAGTATATGTCCTATGTCTCTTCTTATTTTTATAAACTAAACATTAAAACCAACTACCAGGTGTCTTGATCAATGTGTTTTGTATAAGTGAGTTTACTGGGGGCTGATGACTTCCGTGGGAAAATGGGGCAGAAATCCCGGAGGGTAAAGGACTTCCAACCTCCCTCCCATGCAAGGCTGACTCCGTGGAAGTTGACCTTCCCCTGTGCTCTAAAGTGTCATAAAATATTGATGGTTAGGTAGTGGTGTCACACCTGTCGAGACCGGACAATGTCTGGTTCTAGGTGTCCGAATCAGTCATACATTGGAAGAATGTAGTGGTGCATAATGCTTATCCCAAGCCTTAACTAAGTCAGCCCAGGGTTCTGCCAGTGGTTTGCGTTGTTTAGTCACTCTATCTTCTTTGAGCAGAGCCCATTCCTCAGCTCTGGCCCAACATGTCAAGTCCTCTTCCCATTTAACCAATAGTGGTGCCTGCTTAGCTTTCCACCCCAGTGCTATGCGCCGTCGGGCCAAGAGTAAGGCTAGATCAATAAATCGGAACCGCAGCCGTTTGGCTTAAGGCCTCGAGAATGCTCCGACGAGGCAGGCTGCTGGTGTGCATGCTAAACCCTGCAACATTACTTTGTTTAGCAGCACCAGACCATGTGGTCAAAGTCTGCGTCACCAAATGTACAGCGTGGACATGCCTGGTCTGAACACTCAAAAATTACATTCAGTCGATGCGGCGTCAGATAACTTCTATGTAACCAGTTAAATTGCAAATATTTAAAGGCCTCGTTGCGAGACACCTTCTTGGGGCCTCCCAAGACCCTTTCCCATTCTTTATCAGTGAACTGCTTAGCAAGCATCTCCTCCCATCGGGCCCGAACTTGAAGTATTGGGCGGCTCGAGATCTCAATGATGGCCTGGTAAAGCCATTTCACTAGGTGGCCGGCCGAGCCCAATGTTACCATTGTGTGCATGACCGGATGTGTGCCCGGTTCCATCCCCTCTCTTCCCCATAGCTCCGCCAGGGCGTCCCTAATTCTATGTTAGTTCAAGAACTGCCCAGGAGGCAACTCGTGATACTCCAAGAAATCTGCGAGTGGTAGCACCCCCCCATCTCTATAACAGTCTCCCACTCTCTGGACTCCTGCATCATCCCAACCCTGTTACTGGCGGCCTTTGAGGGGTGGGCCTCCTTTGTCTGCGGCAAAGCCACCAGAGGAACGCAAGGAGAGTAGTCTCACATCTCAAGACCTCAACATACATCTATCCCAGCACACCAGGGCCACCGAAAGGAGCACCCCCATTAGTTTAACCTTCCTGCGCCGATCAAGCATTCTAGGCAGGAAGGTCGCCGTTGTCGAACCAGGAGTAATAGATAAGATATCCAGCCCTCTCCCATCGAGCCACCAAGCCAACCCCTGGAATTGGGCAGCCAAGTAATAGGCCTCAAAGTCTGGGGCCCCCAAGCCACCGCTAACAAGCAGGAGCCGCAGGGTCTGTAGGGGCACTCTGCTTCGGCCACCATCCCACACCAAATCTCTCAATATGGTATCTAACTTCTTAAATCAACTGTGTGGTATTACGACTGGTAGGTTGACAAAGTAATACAAAAGGCGGGGCAGCATCACCATCTTAGACAGCGCCACCCGAGCCATGACTGGAAGTTTCAAGGAGTGCCAAAAGGTGACATTTTACTGGACTTCCCTCAGGATACCTCCGAGGTTACCCTCAAGCATATCCGCCTGTGTATGATAGATTCTGATGCCTAAATATTTAAAGACAATCGGGCCCAATCTAGATCCAATGGGAGAGTCAGTGGTCTCTGTAAGGAGGGACATTACGGGACTATATTGGTCTTTCGCCTATTAAGGCGTAAGCTCGATATCACAGCAAACTCTCCCAAAAGTCGCAGTAGCTCAGGTACTCTCACAGCTCCATCCTGTAAATAGACCAACACATTGTCGGCGTAAAGTGAAATCATATGAATGGCCCCATCTAATTTGATCCCCAAACTCCCACCTTCCTGTTGAATGCGTTCTGCCAAGGGCTCCATAGCGATAGCAAACAACAGTGGCGACAGGGGGCAACCCTGCTGAGTCCCCCTATAAATATTGTATGACAGGGATATAATAGCACCAGTGTCCACTTGTGCACTAGGCTCCTTGTACAGCAGCCGTACCCATTTTAGCCAGCCCTCATCCATCTTCATCCTTTCCATTGTTGCCATTAGGAAGTCCCAACTCAGGGAGTCAAAAGCCTTCTCAAGGTCAATTGACATCACTACTGCATTCAGGTAGTGTAGTGAGGCCTAATGTGCTTGTGCACATTGCTATGTTAGCATAGGCTTATTAGAAGTTTAAACGCCATTTTACCTTTCTGCTGCTTTTGCACACAACACTGCATATAACTGTTGTAAGTTAGGCTGCGTGAATTACTTCACATGAGAATGACTTGTTTTCAATGTCCCTAGACTTACATCTTGACCTTAGTCTGCACAGTGAGTGCTGAAGCCTCCAAGGTTATCATAACAATGTTAGCTGTTATTCTGACTGATCGGCCCACGCTTAGACACAACATGCACGCAGCTGCAGCTAACTGAAATTCTGGTGCCTTTAATATTGCACTGTAGGCATGATTGAGGAACTTGGAGAAAATCTGTTTTCAGAGAAAGAGCTTTTGCAGATCCTGATATGATTCACCTCTGCTGACCTTGGAGGTATGGGGTTCCCCATTCAAGCCTAAGAGACCTTCTATATTTTATAAAACATACAGGTAGATTCATCAAGCCAAAATCGGCTCGCAAAGGGCCAGATTCTGAGAATCTGGCCCTTTGCGAGCGCTATTTTTGCATTTGAGATTCATCATCCCAAATGCAAAAATCACAATTCTAGAAATCTCTAAATTGCGATTAATTGCATTTAAGGAATCTCAATTTGAGATTCCTTAAATGCAATTCACGAACCATTTAAAAATTGCAAATTCGCAATCTGGGGCCGCTATTACCGCGAAGTCTAACTACGTGGTAAATAGCAAAAACTTAGAAAAATGCACTTTAGTGCATTTTTCTAAGTTGTATGTTACACACACACATGTCCTTTGGACATATGTGTGCGCCACACCAGTGTACATTACCATTTCAGGGATGCTACAGGGTGTCCTTTGGACAACCTAGCACCCTTGAAATTGCTTCCTTATTTGCGATTCGCTAATTGCGAATCACAAATAAGGAATGACTCCCCATTCATTCCTATGGGTCTTCAGGCCCATAGGAATGAATGGGAAAGCCATTCCTTATTTGCGATTAGCAATTAGCCAATCGCTAATAAGGAAGCAGTAGAAATCGCTTAAAATATTTCGATTTCTACATGCATCCCGTTTTGCGAGTCTTTAATAGCGAATCCTTAAAATCGCTATTAAGGACTCGCAAAACATGACCATGATGAATCTGGGGGTTAGTTCCAAGCTAGAGAGGGTGGCATACAAGGCATTATAGGATCTGTTTCGGCTAGCATTATAATATGATTTCTCCTTTTGTGTTTTATGGAATTGTAACAATGCTGATCGTGTTATTTTTAATCATATGCCTGCTTATGTTAACAAAAATACTGCATCTTAGAGCACGTCGTTAAAATAAAGATTTTAAACTTCATCATGTCTCTTTATACCCATGTTGTGGACTGGTATTAGAATAACAAACGAAAGAGTGTTCTTGATTCCCACCATTCCTGAGAGTAACCTAAGTTGCATGTTATGGGTTTTCTAATGATTTGTACCTTTGCTATAGGACGAAGAGCTAATGTGACACTGATGCTATTCGGTTAGGGGTTTTAGGTACTGAGGTGAGTTTTTTGGTCCACCACAATTCACTGAGGTCATGGGTCTCTGTGCACAGTTCTGTGTATGAGCAAGATCCCTGCAACATGGCGCACCTAACTGTGTGGTCTTATTTTGAGACTCAAGTAGTGCTTATATCAGTTCACGACACTCTCACTACTGTTTCCGGTTGACAGTGGTGACTGAATAACCTATCTATAGTTACATAGGTTTTATTCAAGATTGATAATTCAAAAAGGTTCGTACTTTGAATTACTACCCATTTGTGCTACACTACATTTTCTTTGTTCTTGTTCTCTACTGTGTCCTTATGGCTGACGTTGAGATCCCCCAACATAGCCGATTGGCCGTCTGCAATCATTTGCAGGCGTTTGGCGACACAGTCGATAGCATGGCAGTTGTTTTTGTGGTGAGACTGTGGCGGCTTACCCGTTTGAGCTCGTCTACTCATGGGTTTCCTTTCCTGCGGTAAATGCGGGTACTGGTATGTTTCACGTTTATACTCCCACGGCTGTGTCTTTGAACTACACCCCATATAGGACACTAGCGATCCCTATTACAGCCTGGCAGCATCGAGTTTGGTTTAATGGCGCCGTTCCCCAATTGTTAACGGCTGGCGGGTTGGACCCTTTGTCTATTTCCAGGGCCACGTGGCCAGTTTTGGCCGGTTACACACCGCATCCACGTCACCTTACAGTCACCATAGATGAACCTTACAGTCACTATAGATGAGTTACGTGTGCTCTGTACCTCCTTGGTTGGGGTGCACCGGGCTCTGGTGCAATACGTTTCTCGCAACTTCCAGGTGGCCCAGCACAACCAGCTGGACCGTCCGGGCTGAAAATTAATCCCGTCATGGTTAATCCGGTTATGGGCAAGCAGCCCCAAGATAAGGATGATATGCCTTTTTGGCTTGCTGAGAAATGTTACCAGCTGGAAGCCGTATGTCCTAATACTACTCCTGTTGAGAAACACAGGATTCTGATTATAAGTTTGCAGAAAGACTTAATACCGGAGGTATCTGATTGAGAAACCTGGGGTAAGATATTTGTAACAGTCTAGACTAAGCGCTTTGGCACTCCATCCATGGCTGTCCTGCCCTTCGTCATTAAGCGTGTACAGGATGAACACGGGGCGGAGGCGGCTGTTGAATTGGGAATGAGACTTGTTGGAGTGTTTGAGGTGGTTTCCGATCCCGTCCTTGCAAATGTCAAGGGAGATGCGGTAAACTTCCAGGTGTCTAATGCTCTACGCGATGTTCCCGATGCCGATAAACCCAGACAGTTACCGAAAATCATTGCGGAGGCTTATAAGACCATTGGCCGCAATAGTTTGGGTGTTGAGCCTTTTGTTAAAACAGCACAGAAGTAAACTCAGGAGCAGAAGTCTTATAAAGATGAACGCCCCAATTTTCCAAAGCAGAATTGGAATAAGAATAAAAAACAGGGGAAACAGCAACAAAAACAGGGGTCACGTCCTGCATCACCGATACCTGCATCTATTGAGCGCACATAGGATTTGCGCAACCGCGCTAGTATTATGTCACCTGATCAAAGTTCTCCTCGCTCTTTGCAGGATACATCGGTCTCACCAACCGTTAGAGGAGACCGCTGCAAAGGTCGGGGTGCCCAACAAAGCCGTGAGCAGCCCCGCAAGACTGAAGGTAAAGGCAAGCAGGACAACTTTCAGCGTCATCCACCCCCGTTTCAGAAGAAGAAAGTTGCCGCTTTAACAGCGAGATATGCCACGGATAGTGAGAACACAGCTTCGAAACCTGACGTGGGCACTGACGCTGTTAGACAGCGCAGCAGAAATTACAGTATTGCAGGAAGCGTTGCGTCCATTTCTGAAGGTGACAGCAACTGACACGTTAGTTGTTGTTGAGACAGCTGACACTAGAGTGGCTCCCCCTGAAGGACTTTATGACATTGTCCTTTTAATTAAAGGTGACATACAACGTACTATAAAAGAGGTATTTTGGGAGAATCTAACCACTACCTATGACATTTTGTTGGAGGACTCCGACTGGCCCCCACCCTTCGTTCTGGCCGCTCCGAGAGGGGAGGAGGTAATCCTCCCTAGTTTCGCACACATTGTGCCGAAGGAGCAGGCACTGCATTTTGCCGAAGAGTGGGCTAAGGTGCTTGCACCGGCATTGTACCGTACTGTAGGAGAGTAGGGTCTGCTATCCTATGGTCACCCCAATTTTTGCTTTTTGCTTCACTGGTTTTCGATTTAATGTGGCTGTGGGCCTGCTAATCAGACCCACAGCCTGCTGTTTTCTCTCTAAATTCACAGACATGTACAATAAGTACATAACCAATTTGGTACTGGACACCTTGTCAGCCCCTATACAGTGCACCCTAGGTGCCAATGGCATAGGTGCATCCAAGGCCTACCAGGGGCTGCAGCATAGCTTTTGCCACCCCTGGCTGGTTCTTAAATTGACACAACTGGCTGGTCACTCAGCTGGGGCAAGGTGGTGTAATCACCCCTTGCTTAGATATAGTATACCTATATCTAAACCTATATCTAGACACATATAAACCTATAAGTCACTCCTATGGCAGGCCTTATCAATCCTGGAGGCAGAGTGCTTGGTTTTACGTGAGATGGTGCTCGAGCATGAGCTGAGCCTGTCTGCAGCTGTCGGGACCAATTCCCTAAGCCAGTGGTTCCCAAACTTTTGGCTCCCGAGGACCCCCATTGAGTCACCACTGGAAGCCGGGTACCACCAAGCAATTTGTAGGTTTTAAATTTCAAACATTAAAATAGTAATTCGGAAAAAATTAACACACAGGTGCACACAAAACAAATACTCAAATTACTAACGATTTTAGGGGCATATTTACAAGGCCCTATCCCCATGGGAACATCACTTTTTGAGACGTTTCTGTTAGGGGCTTTGCCTTATTTACAAGGCAACGTTAAGCCAATTAACGTGGCTTAACAGTTGCTTATAAATAAGTCCCCCTTTCACACAATGCTTAGCGTGAAAGGGGTGGGAAGTGGGTGTTGCGGTGGGCATTTCCACTGAAACACCCATTCATTTTGACGCTGCCCCCTATTTACAAGAGCAACGTAAATGGGAAGCAGCGCCAAAATTAAGACCAGGGAAAACCTGGTCTTAACTTGGCGAAACAAGGAGAAATGCTTCATTTCTCCTCGTTTTTGCAAAACGCCTTGGATTGTTTATGTTCAGGAAGGCGACCCTTCCTGCACATCAACAATATTTTAAAAAAATGACATTTTGTAACTTCCATGTGCGATGCATTAAGCAGTACACATAGAAGTGACAAAATGACATTTCAAGATTGTTTATGTGTACGAAGGGGGACCTTCCTGTACATAAACAATCTTCCCCTGTTAAGTGTAGCTCCAGCGCAGGAGAAACGCAGGGCTTCACCATGTTCTTGTAAATATGGTGCAGCCCTGCGTTTCTGAAGTAGTGGAGTGTGGTGTTGTTAAGCCAAGGAGGCTGGTCTGGAGAAGCACAAACTCATGGAGTGCTGGTCTGGAGAAGCAAAAACTCAGGATTCAGAACATAACACAGTGGTTAGCATTGACGTTAACAATAAAAATGTATTTCTACCCAAATAAACCTTTTTAGAAGCATCAGGATACTGAAAGACTGAGAAAAAACGTAAGTCACTAACTTGTACCTTGCAGTTTGCAAGCAGCTGTTTGATGACAGTTTTTTTATCACTGTGCTAGATTTCGATTGTCACTTATGAACAGCACTGTAACAAAAGAATCTCTCTGATAAAAGCAGTAACCCACTGACCTATGCATATCAAATACTGTTTTTTAAAATGCATGGTACACGTTCTTTGCAGTAGGCATATTAACCCTCTGTGCTACATTAGTTCAGTCACAGCTGCCACTGGAGACAATTCTCATGTCTCTCTAGCAGGGAAATTAATCACTGTCGTTATCTTGACACTTTTATTGTTCTTTGAAAATTGCTAATTAAACAAGATACTTTGCAGTGCTTTTAAAACTGCTGCCTGCAGACCCCCTGGGAAAGTGTCAGGGACCCCTGGGGGTCCGCAGACCACAGTTTGGGAAACACTGCCCTAAGCTGTTCCGGGATAATGCCATACCATATACTCTTAAGTGCATTATAATCCATCGCGGTTATGAACTAACTTTGGTTTGGCTTTATCAAAACATGTTGTGTAAGGTGTCATACGATTTGGAATACTATCCCCTCGACAGTCCTGTCGACGGGGATAGCATCCCACCCTTCTAGAGGGAGAAGACATGTTACTTTACTAAAACACGGTTTATCCTAACCAGAGCCTCAGCATCAGAAAATGGATGCTGCTGCCACCGACACGAGTCTGACCTCCTGCTGCTGACCGAAACTTGGCAGAGGAGGCCTGGCAAAGGGTTTCCTGTCGCAGGGAGGTGCTACACCTCCCCAGACAGGAGATAGTGTATTGGGGCAGGGAGGGCTGAAAGAAACTAGACAGTGCCTGGGGCGCACAAGGCTTCCCCTTGCATAATCCGGTCAAACCGGTTCTGGGGCACACCAGCCCCAGTCCCAGCGCGACCCTAGACAAAGGGAAAGGGGTGTAACCACCCCCTTCCTGGGTCCCATCCATAGGAGGGACCTAGCAGGTAATCCAGCCCCCTAGATTGGTAAGAGAATGGGAGCAGTGCCAACGCACTCAGATTATCCTGACTGAAATTTATGAAACGAAACTCTGGACCCTTCGACATCCTACTCGACGTAGAAGACTGAAGAATCTCCCTTGTGGTCAAGGAGTGACCACCCTGTGCAAACAAGCACCATCCAGCACCTCGACGTTTGCTTTGTTGAAGTTCCCGCCGGAACTCGAGCAGCAGAGATCGACAAGACCCAGCGTGCCTGCCTTCTAACAGCCCGATCCACAGTCCCTGCAGAACTGAGACCCGTGGAGGCGACCTGAAGCGTGGGGCCGGCCATCTTGGAAAGACCACGAGGCGCTGACCGTGCAGCTTCCGAGTCTCCCTCGAAGCTGTGCATTGGGGTTTGAGAAGGCCCAACCCTGAGCCACTCTTGCACCGAAGCTCACCCCTCTACACTCACCGAGTGCTGCGTGGGGCCCTTCTGCACCTTTTGGCTCAACGCGTTGGTCCGGTCGCTTGCCCGTTGGCTAGCTGCCCCAGTACCGACGAACCTTTGAATTTGACTTGTGAGTCTGGTTGCTCCAGACTCGCCCTCGCTCCCCTGAAAAGGAGCACCCGCTCTGACCTTGCTGGTCCGAGTATTAGGCGATCTTCGAATCCTGCGTGGGTTGCGCTTGCCAACGGTTGTATGCTCCAATCCGGAAGCCGGCACCGCCGACAGCGAGAGCCTTCGTGGGACAGCTTGTGATCCACTCCTGGACATCCTCGGTGCCCCAGAGTCCACGTGGCAGCGGAGACAAGCTTCACGACATCGACCTGATTGCGCCCGACATTACCTGGTTCCTTCCTGGTTCCACCCTGGTCACTGCTGAGTGACCCAGACTCCATCCCCTCTGCTTTCAGGTCATCTACATCTTCGATCCACCCTTGGATCTCACCAGACACTTCTCTTCTTGACGCCTGCAGCATCTTCATCTTCAGGCACCATCGACCTGCGTGACGAAACCTGACACTACTTTGCACCTGTGCACCCGCTTCCTGTGGGTGAGGTAACTCAGCAACGCCGGTGCTCCTGCACTGGTACACACCTCTAGTGTATATGTCTAAAGTTTCGTCCTTCTAGGTCAGTCGGAAGGTTCCTTTAACAGTAACTTTGTAACTTTTACGCACCATTGACTTTACATTGGTGCATGTGTGTACTTCAAGCGCTGCACCCGAATCCCGCGGGCTTTTCCCGACTTCAGCATTGCTAGTCCCGACTGCTCCTAGCGATTCCCCAGGCCCTAGGCCTGACTACTGTTCGATTAGTGATACTTATACCACTATTTTAGTATATGGTTTGAGTGGCCCCTGGCCTCATCCATAATTGTGCAACTTTTGTATGTTTAACTGTGCTTTTGTTTAAACGCTTGTGCCTCTAGACTCATAAAGAGTATAAAGGATTATTCTAGTAATAAATACATATATTTTTATAATGTATAACTTGTGTGGTGTCCTTTCATTTGATATTATAGGATTGTGATTGGTAAAACAGCTTGCTTAACACGACCTCTTGAGTTAAGCCTTTAAGGCTGCTTAGTCCATGCTACCCTTAGGGTAGCTTGTCTATAAGGTTGACTTACAACCAGACACCATAAGGGATTGTTTGGACTGATACAAGGTGCCCCCAGAATTGGAGACATCATATATCAGGCCAACTTCTCACACGTCCTCAATGTGGATGGGACAAATTATCCCCCAGATATGAGATACCATTGCAGTCTATGCCACAGCTTCAACCCCAATATCCCATGCGACGGGAAGCGAAAGCTCCTGTGGCGGAAATCCTTGAGCAATTGGAATATCAAGGTGTGATTGAAACTTGTGTGTCACCAATGAATAACCCTCTTTTTATTGTGACCAAGCCTGATGGCTCGTACCGTTTAGTATTGGATTACCGTCACTTGAACTCTTATTGTCGGACCTGCGCGCTAAAGAATGCTCACAGTTCGGCACTTGTGGATAGTCTCGTGCGTAAAAGGTTTAAGACCACGCTTGACATATCCAATGGTTTCTTTTAGCCATAACCTGTCCGCTATTGGTAGTCAATGGACAGCTTTCACTAGTGGTGGTAAACAAAAGCAGTTCCGAAGATTAGCTATGGGCTATAAGAACAGTCCTGGCGTCTTTACCGCCCACATAGTCTTTATTTTGGAGGGGCTCGACCTTGATGCATGCTCGTATGTGGATGACATTTATCTCACAGACTACGGATTGTGGACGCATCTGTGTCGCGTTGACCGCATCATTTGTTTGTTTGCGGACTTCGGTTACAAATATAACTTTACAAAATCACACTTTGCGGAGTACACAGTGTTGTTCTTGGGCTATGAGCTCAAAAATGAAGGTCGAGAATTAGCACCTCACTTCCTGGAGAAATGCGCACAATTGCGTGCCCCTACAACTCTGAAGAAACTACAATCTTTACTGTTTTTTAAAAAAAAATTTGGGCGTACTTACATTCCTGATTATGCCTAGCGTATCAAGCTGCTTTATGCCTTGGTACAACCTACATTTACCAAATCTTGCTGGCAGCCTGAACATTCAGCCATCTTGCAGTCCTTGCAGGCTGATCATATGGAATCTAAGTTCTTACTGACTCGTGATAACCACATCAACCTGGTTTTAAGAATTGTGCCGGGGCAGTGGGTTTCACGTACCTGACTTTTAATGAGGGTGATACAGTCCCTATCGCTTACAAGTCACAATAGTACACATTGGCTGAAATGTGATTATCCTCTGTGGAAAAGGTTTTGACTGCAGTGCAGATGAAGATTCCTAAGGAGCGCTCGCTGTCGCAAGGGAAACTCATGTTGGTTGTTACGCTGTATCCTGCCCTGGAGGCAGTTACGAAAGCCAGTGTACCGAATTCAAAAGCTTTGCATCCCCGGTGGATACAATGGGCCACATCCTTGACGTCTCCGGATGTCACTTTCATTTTTGATTCCTCTTTGCAAACTCAAGAGTACTTGCAGTATGAATTAGTTCATCCGGCTCCTCTGGCCATGCGCCCGCTGGAAAATTTACATTTTATCATTTACACTGACGGATCGGCGCAACCCGTAACGGGTCAAAGCATGCGTATTCAGCTGCCTGTGCAATAGTGGTTGGTACTATGATGAATGGAGAGTTTAAGTCCTATGTCGTGCATACACAGACATTAGGGGACTGTACCACCCATTTGGCAAAGCTCCGTGCTCTGGTGCTTGCACTGGAGTACGCTGACCCTAGAGTGGCTACTCTTATTGTAATTGACTCTTACTACTGTGTACAGTCTTACAACGACAAGTTATTCTTTTGGACTCAGAATGACTTGTGATTCAAAAGGTAGCATGATTAATCACAAAATGCTATGGGTTCGAGTGGCCTAGCTTAAAGAACGGCTGCCACTTGTGATTCATACTCTTGGTCACCAACGCATGGGGGTACACGCTGTTGATAACGGTCTTGCTGGTGAAGCAGCGAATACAGCAGTTGCAACATATGTAGTAGCAGCAGTTACACGTTTCAAAAGTAAGATTGATGATGACATCTTGGCAGCCACAAGAATGGAGGTAATTACCCTAGAGGTTTCCCTTCTAAATACTCTTATAATTTAAGTCCTGATAAAGTTCCTTATGTGAGAATTAACAACGTTGGTGACAGATTGATTACCAACGCGGACCGCAGGCAGGCTTTGATAACAGCGGCTCATGAGAGCATGGCCTCAGCGCATGCCGGCGTGTCAGCTACTGTTTCTCTCTTACAACAGCGTTACTGGGGGCATGGGTTGTACAAACAGACGCGTGAAAATGTCCTTCATTGTAACATTTTCCAGCAGATTAAACCTTCGACTGCTACGCGGCTGTCCCAGACACAGTGTACATATCTAATAAACCACTTGGATGCATCTATTTAGATCACTGCGGTCCTTTGTCCTCTGATACTGCTTATAAGTACATCTTAGTTGTAGTGGATTCGTGCACACGCTTTGTTTGGGTGTGGCTGGAAAGGAGTGCTGATACCCGAACTGTCAATAGGGATTTGTGTGTCTTTGTGGGAATTTGTGCATGTGGTCCAAGTCAAATTTTCGTCTCCATACAGACCTGAGGGTAATAGTGTTGTGGAGCGAATGAACCGTGACTTAAAGCAATCCTTGACAGCTGGGGTCTTAGGTACTGGTAGGAACTGGCTAGCGCATCTCTATAGCATACAACATGCACTCAATAATCTCCCTAGAAGGTCTCTGGGTGGGCGTTCCCCATACGAAATGCTCTTTGGCATCAACATGTTTGTTCCGGACCTTGAGGGTCTAGACATGGCGGCGTCTGCCGCACCCTTTGACGTAGATGATCATTGTGGTGTGTTACAGAATCTACAAAAGACCAGAGTCAGTCTTGCAAAGGAATACATACCTCCACAACTGATGCTGCACTTCAGATTCCGGTAGTTGGCTGGCTACCCCGAGTTGGTTATCTGGTCCTTGAGAAGGTGGAGAACAAGGAGTTCGGCCTTCATATTGTGCACCGGTTCCTGTTCCTGGTGTGCAGGGTACAAGAACAGTCATTTTATCTCCACTTCCTGGTCGCAAGGAAAACAGGTACATCTCCATTGACAATGTCGAATTACAATGAGGGGCCGATTCTTCTTAGTATGACACCTGCGGTCTCTTGTCCAGCGATGCTGAAAAATTCTGTTTTGCCTCTGGTGCCTACCACCATGCCTGATGTTGCCATCGAGATGAATACAGTTACAAATCCTTGATGATAATGAGTATACTTATCCCACAAACTTGACGATGCCCGATTTGCAAACATGTGCTATTAATCAGTCACGCTTTTCTTTTGACACTGACTCTAACACATCAAAGTCCCCTTCAAGAGTTTCGATTTTTGCTGTTTGGTTTAAAAAAAAATGTTGGAACCCCCTTGGACTTACATTTGGCTGGTGCCGCTTTCTATTTTTTTAATTCATGTCAATTGGGTTTGTGGTTTATTTTTTCCGTTTTGTGAATGTGTTAAGGAAAGAACTTCAAACAGATTAATTGATGGAACTTTGACACCCCACTCCACTTCACACATCATGAAGAGGGATCAGACTTTTGTGAATATCACAGCTTGGTCTGTATTAGATGGAATTGTGTGGGATGCTGTTAAATTTCAGACACACGGGCATACAGAGATTATAAATGTCCCCAATGTGCTTCGTGTTTCTATGGGGGATGTTGTAAAACAGAATATACACTCTGATGATTGGGATATCCAGGCCTTAGAGGCTCCATTTTCTGATTTGAAATATTATACTGCCTTTGATGCTGAAGATTTGTACTTCGACTCTGCCAATTATGCAGATTTATTTTGCTACCAACATTATGGCAATAATTTTCTACATAAAGTAAACACATTTAGAAATTTGGTTAATTACACACAGTGGGAACATTGTCCAGCTTTTAATTGAGTCTGAATGACTGGATCCCTTAGGATCAGGACGAATGAGATTTAGTGAATGAGGAAGATGTCTTGTTTTGAGTGTTTGAATGATTGTGTTGTGGGGCTGTCTATCTTTGCTTTAAATGTTTCTTTTGTGATATTGCATTTATAGAAATCAATCAATTGTATATACACGAATATTGATTAAAGCGTATTTATGGATATGTTCCAAAATGTTGTTTATTGATTGCTCCTTTTGGGAGGGAGACTGTATCCCTGGTGGCTTTATTAGCACCCCTTTGATCTATTTTGGGTGGAGACATTTCCGTGTACTGCAGTGACGTCATATTGAACAGAGGAAATATACTGAGGCTCCTACATTCGATCGCAAACCTAGAAAATATTGGCTCCTCTGATCTTCTTCGAATAGAGTGCCAGCCAAACAATAACTCACAATGTTCGTAAAAAACCAAAGCAACCTGGAACTCCACAAAGATAGTCAAAAAAATCATGAAGGAAGTAAATACATTCAAACAATGGGGATAAAACTCCTAATTGAAAAGTTACCTCCCTATCCGGCACCCTTCCTACCCCCTACTGGAACACCATTACGGAAAGACACCAAATCAGTACTAAAGGGAGGAAGGAGCACTTCACCAAGAGTACATTCCCAAGACACAAAGATCTTTCAACCAGCGCAAGACTCAAGGGACCCACGTCACACTTGGCCAACTGCCCCACAAAACTGGAGGCAAATTCAGTGGACCATTAAAATAGCAGACCATACAAATTGAAAAAGGGAGAGTAACCTCAACCACGCTTTGGACAACTCCAGACAAATTTAGATATGCACTTGGAACAATAATGGTCTAGCCAGCAAAAGTGAGGATACGGAGTTCCTACAATATTTAAACAAATTTAATTTGATACTGCTGCAAGAGACTTGGGAGGAAAAGGCCTTTGATCTCCAAGGATATACATTCTGTTGTATTCCGGCAAAAAAGAGTTCTGATTTTGGCCGTCGATCAGAGTGCCTAGTGATTATGGTCTCCATAGCAACAATAGGAGAGATCTCACCAATAGCATCTCAAATAACACACCCAAGCGTTATGCAGGCTGCAAAGATCGCACTCTGGCTAAATAGCCAGTGTCAAGAAGTCATAGTGATTAATGCTTACATCCATCCTAAATGGAAACGGAAGGCCCTCAAAGAATTGATTGTTGCCACAAAAAAGATAATGGATGAAGAGGATTCCGACTATATTATTCAAGCAGGCGATCTTAACATGTATCTTTTTGGCTCAGGGGAAGGTGATGCCCTTGACCAAGAACTTAATGCTGCATGGGAAGTGCGCAGCCAGGGCTCCCCAAATATTAAGATACCCACAAATTGCTCAAGTCACCTATTACGGCAGCTAGAACATCTTCATTTAAGAGCCTTGAACAGGCGATTCCCGGAGGACAACCCACCAATAGCAATGTTCCACTCAAAACAGCAATCTTCTCATCTGGATTACACATTTACATCCCTAAATATGCTCGGTATTGTATCAGCATTTAGGATTGGGACCAGCGAACATAGAGACCACTTGCCTCAAGAAGTAACAATAAAAGTCAACTCACTTCTAAAGATTGTAGGCATCAACATCGAAGTGGCCGCAAATCTTAAGCGGCTTCGA
Source organism: Lissotriton vulgaris (assembly GCF_964263255.1). NCBI lineage: Eukaryota > Metazoa > Chordata > Amphibia > Caudata > Salamandridae > Lissotriton > Lissotriton vulgaris. Next base: position 187,439,436 of record NC_141698.1, read on the forward strand.
TGCAATCCTAGCAGTATCAGTACCATATGTCATAAGGCAAAAACTCTTTATACGCAAGCGGCGGAAAATCTCACGACAAAACCGGTAGAAGTATGGCAAAACTTCATCCTAGCTTTCGTTGAGAAACTATTAAAAGGTTTATCAAATAGATTAACGCGCCAAACGAGAATATCAATCAAAATGCAACCCACTCCAGCAATGAAAATCCAAAAGCAGATTATAAACCAAACATTGAGACAGATGAGGAAAGACCCATTAAATCAAGACTTACAAAAAGTTTTACAGGAAGCAAAACAACTGCTAAAAAGGATGAAATGGGAAAAAAAGAAGCGGATAAATGAAGAATTATGGGTCAAATTCCTTTATGAAGCTAAACGGAAAAACAGCTCAAGGTTCTGGGATATGATCAAAAGACTAAAGAATCCAGATCATCTTGACCTAAATTCCAACATAACGGGGGAAGCATGGAGAAATCACCTCTTCAAGCATTTAAAAAAAATAAATCTTTTGATTAACATTTAAAACAACATAAAAGGCATTAGGTGACGGGTATTCAAACATAGCAATAATACATATTGTTCCATGTCCAACATATTATCTAGTATTTTACACTGGGTCAGGAGACTCCCAACGGCACAGCTTCTTCCACAATATGCGGAGGAGTACATATATCCCCCCTATATGAATTCCACGCACCCCAGATTTTCCCCCATTTTTGGGGTCGACCCTTAGCCACAAACACAGATCTCTCTCTAAACATGCACCAATCAAGATCTTCCATCCATTTCCCGATCTGTGGCACCTGGTTAGCACCCCATAATTGTGCAATGTTGCGCTTGGCTATCATGCATGCCAGTGTCGCCCATTGTTTCCCGTGTGTGTTTAGGTCGGTCGGCTCCCATACATTAAGGATACATCGTCGGGCCTCTATCTGCACGTCTACCCCCATCACCTCACGTATCTTGCCATGTATTTGGACACAGTAGTCCTGCATTTTTGTGCAATGCCATAGGATATGTATAAAGGTACCCGTCTCCCCACAGCCTCTACGACACCCCCCATCAGTCGCCAAACCCATCTTTACTAGCTGGGGACCCGTTACATATGAGCGGTGTAGGATCTTCGATTGAACTAGCCTTAGTCTCATTGGGACCGCGACCACCCCCGGGGGGAAGACACCGCCTCTTTCCAATCCTCATCTTCCAGCACAAAGCCATCCTCACTCCATTGACCTCTAAGTTGAACCAATGGGTCCTCCGTATGATTAATCAGCTTTTTGTAGATCAGTGAGATAGTCCAACTCTCGATCTTCCAACGGGGAGGCCTCTGGAAGCTCGGTCCCCAGGGGAATCCTTGCCACTAAAGCATGCCTAATCTGCAAATAACGGAATCTTTCGCTCTCCCGTAACTGGTGCCAGTCTTGCAGCGCTTCAAACGTGAGAATTCCATCCTTTCCCCACATATCTTTGACCTGAGAGATCCTGATAAGATCCCATCTATCAAACCCCTTCGATTTCCACAGACTCCAGAGGTCCTCTGAACTCCATAGTGGGGTGGCAAGCGTGATCTTATTATCCCATTTGAGGTGCCGATTAGCTGAATGCCACACTTGAACTGCATGCGCTGCCGGTCCCACCAAGAGGGGCCGCTTCTTTCTAGCATACAGGGCCCTTGTATAATCTCCACCGGGTAACTGGTCCATGTCCATCGCATACCCAGGATCTTCTGGAGATCCGTAGATCACATGATTAATCCTCGCTAGCAGGGAGGCCCAATAATACTTCCTGAGGTCCGGAAGTCCGATCCCTCCGTCATACCAGGTCAGGGTAAGATTGTTAAGTACGATCCGCGGTCTGCCTTCCCAAAGGAGCTGCCTCTGTAGAGACTCTATTTCTCTGAAATACGAGGGAGGCACAGGGTCCAGGTCATTCTGGAGAACATATAGAAAGCGGGGAAGAGCCATCATCTTGAACAATACGGCGCGGCCCAATAGGGAAAGCGGCAACGCCTTCCACCTTGCTACATCTCTACGGAGCCTGTCTAGCGGTGGCCTAAGGTTGTTATCATATCGCAGTCATGGGTCTTTAGTTACATAAATGCCTAGGTACCGAAATCCCACTGACTCCATCTGCAATGGGCAGGATTCCTGGACAACCGGAGGTTCTCCGCTAAGAACAAACAATACTGATTTCCCCCAATTAATGGCAAAGCCTGAATATCTACCAAATATAGCCAATATATCAATAAAACCGATCAAGGACTCCCTGGGGGACGTAAGGTAGAGCAAAACATCATCCTCATAGAGAGAGATTTTATCCTCCCACTTGGGGGTCCATCTTAATCCACGAATCGTCCTATCCCAGCGAACCCATGCCGCGAGAGGCTCAAGTGCCAATGCGACCAGAAGCAGGGAGAGGGGACATCCCTGCCGCGTGCCCCTTCCCAAAGAGAAATCCTCCGATCTATGATTGTTCACCACCACTCTGGCAAGAGGGCCCGAGTACAGAAGGCGGACCCAATCGATAAATTCTAGCCCTATACCCATCTTGCCCAAGACCGCATATAGATAGGGCCATTCCACTCTGTCAAACGCCATGGTGGCGTCTAACGAGAGCAAGACCGCCGGTTCGTGTATCTGGGGCGCTTCGGCTAAAATTCCATGCAACCTCCGAATGTTAAGGGCTGTATTGCGGCGGGGCATAAAGCCTGATTGATCCGGATGTACAATGGTCGTGATCGCCTTGACCAGCCTCATTGCCAACAATTTTGCCAGTATCTTCGGCTCGGCATTCAAAAGGGAGATTGGCCGAGAGAAAGAGCACAGAGTCCGAGGCTTACCGTCCTTATGTATGACGACTATGTTTGCAACTCGTTGATCATACGGGAGGCAGCCTTCCTTCCGACTTTCTTCAAACAGCGCTAGTCTATTGGCATTCATTTTATAAAGTTCTATAGGGATCCCGTTAGGGCCCGTGGCCTTCCCGGAATGCACCGTTCTAATAGCCTGGGCAACCTCATCGTTAAAGGGGAGTCCAGGTACTTCCTGTCATCCTCCGAGAGTGCGGGCATTTGTATGTCTCGCAGCATGGCCTCGTTATCAGCTTCGGTGTAGTTACCCGTGGCCGTGCACACCGAACCGTAGTATGTCGCGAACTCCTCCGCTATCTGCTGTGGTTCCGTAATACTTCCCGAACTCTCCGTCTGCAATTCTGGCACCAATCTGGACCCCCACTACCCCTTTTCCTACCACGCAATCAGCTTTCCCGCCCTATCTCCGTGTTCATACACCCTACTTTGGGTGTCCTCATGCTGCTCCCGGGCCCTCCCACGTGCCAGGCTCCTATACTCATCTCTCAGGAGACTCAGCCGGTGTTTCTCCTCCGGGGCACTATCTCCCAACTCCTCCCTTTCCAGTGTTGTCAACTCTGTCTCGATTCTGCCCACCTCCACGCCGCCCCTCCTCTTCTTTCCGGCAATTAACGAAAGCACCTCTCCCCAGATCACAGTCTTATACGCCTCCCACAGGGAACTACCGGACTCCACCGTGCCTACATTATATTGAAAATACTATTCCGTGATCTGCACTATTTCTTTTTTGGTGGCGGGGTCTCTTAAATGCCATGCGCTTATGGGAGCAATCCGACCCACGTCTCTCTGACCCTCCTCTATTCTAAGCCAAAGCGGTGCATGATCCGATAGCCCACTGCCCAGGTGTCCCACCTCCCGAATCTCCGCCAGCTGCGGCGTCGGCACCAGGATATAATCTAGCCTTGATAAGGAATGATGGGCGGCTGAGGCGTGAGTGTAGTATCTTTCCCCCGGGTGACCCTGGCGCCATCCGTCTGCAAGTCCCGTGGTTTCCATGAGATGTGACAACCACCGTTGTGACATCGGGAGGGTCCTAGCGGAATGTCTATCCAATTCGCCATCCACCACTGAATTAAAGTCCCCTCCCACTATCAACAACCCCATAGGTAATGTCAAAAAGATTCTGCACAGATCCCGAAAGGTGTCAGCCTGAAGGGCCGGGGGGACGTATATTGAGAAGAAGGTGATAGTTCTTCCGTCCCACTGCCCCGAAACGCCAACGTATCTGCCTCTAGTATACTCCCAGGTGGCCCGTATAGTCATCGGGAAGGAATTCCTGACCAGTATTCCTACCCCTCTAGATCCCATGGTGAACCCAGCATGTGCAACCAATTTGTATCCACCTTTATGCAGCGCCATACAACGGTTACCTACCAGGTGGGTCTCCTGCAGCAACACAACATCTGGGGAGTGCCTCCTAATCAACTGAGAGACTATTGCCCTCTTTATATTATCCCCTAGTCCATTAACATTCCAGCTGAGCGTGGCTATCCCAAACTCTGACTTACTAGAAGACATATAATTGGTACATCATTTCCTCGACACCCAATGCGAACATTAATCCAAAAAAAACAAAAGCCTGAAACTGAAAACAATTCAAAACATGAAAACCCCCTCCCTGCACCCCTGCATGTAGCTTACGCTCATCCCCAACTAGCAGTGTGCCTGTTGCCCCAATCTACTCTAGAAGTAACTAAAAGTAGTAAACAGAGGAGGACATACTAACAGGTCCGCCACCCCCTCCCCCTCCCGACTCATCACAGCCACCCCTATATTTCAGCTCAACTAAACTCTGCTAAGCAGGGGAATCAAATACTTGCCCCATTCAAACGTACAGCTACACAGGACTCATAATAACTCCCCTACGGCCTCATATTTACAAAGTCAATGTTCATCCGCCTCCGCCTGGTCACGAGTCCCAGATCCCGGCCCTTGGGCACTGTCCAGCCAGTCCGCAGCCGCTTCAGGGTTGTCAAAAAACCAGGCCCTGCCATCGAGCTCCACACGTAGGCGGGCCGGAAACATCATTGCGTATTTGATACCCTTGTCTCTCAATTTCCTTTTGACCGCCAAAAAACCCTGCCGTTGCTTTTGCACCAGCTGGGTGAAATCTGGAAAGAATAGGAGGGAAGCATTCTCCAATGCCAACGGGGCCATGGCCAGAGCCGTCTGAAGTATAACGTCCCTGTCTCGGAAATTAAGGACTCTGGCTATTATCGGATGGGGGGTCGCCCATGGCCTAGGTCTACCACCCGAGGCCCTATGTGCCCGCTCAACCGTAAAGAAGTTACTCAGGCCTTTGGGTTTAAGATGCTTGAGAATGAGATTTTCTACGAACAGATTCGGCGTTGGACTCTCCGATTTCTCTGGCACTCCCAATATGCTGATGTTATTGCGCCTTGCCCGCCCTTCATAGTCGTCGAGTTTCTGGTCGGTAAGATCCCTGGACTTCTTAAGATCTCGCACCTCCTGCTGCAGCAAAGTAACATCATCAATGAGGCTTGTTGTCTTAACCTCCAACGATTTGACTTTCTCGCTTGCCTTTGTGAGGTCTGCCTGTAGCATCCCCATTTCAATAGTGACGGTTTCCAGTTTGCCGTCCACACTCTCCATTTTCTGGCCCAGGGACGTCTAAACTCCTGTGATTGCGGCCAAGAGATCCGGCAATGTGGGATCTTCACTCGCAGGATAGTCCTCCGAACCCCCCCCCCCCCCCCCCGGCCCCCTCTTTGTCTCAATCGGAGACCCCTTAGGCAAGGCATAGCGATCCACTTTATTAGATTGGACTTGACTGGCCCCTCTCGCGGATTTGGTCACCGGTTTTTCCGAGTCCGCTCTCGCCGCCATCTTTACCCCTCGATGACCAGTACGCTGTCTTGCGTCCGCCGCTAAGATTGCAGTGTCTCCGCCGTCCCCGGTAGCCAGCAACAGGATGCGCCCAATTTTACCACTCTCGTCCCTGTCCGGTCCACACCAGGAGATCACTCCAGGCCTCCACTCCAGCCTTATCTGGGCAGGAGGGGCGCGACCCAAACCCAGGGTTAGACTCCCCCACCAGCTCTCCCTCGACAGTTTATTTTCGGGTATAGCACCATAAGCCAAGCACAGACACCATCGGCTTCCCAGGAATGGCTGCGCCTCACTCCCAAGCTCAGACACTCACCAGGCAGTTCCAGGGACATCAAGATTTAGCAGTGAAACTAAGCATGTATCCCCCGGGCATGTTCAATACACAGTCACGTCCTGCCGCCACGACCCCGCCAAAATCCAACGCTACTGGGCCCGCCTGTCGCAGAGCAGTCACACCACACTCCACCCCTACCGGGCAGTCCAACACCAAACTCTGGGGGCCGATTCCGAGGGCCGCGTTATCTCCACTCCCCGCCGTGTGCAGGGCAGCTCACAGTGACAATGAGGCATGTGCGATTTGCGGGGCCCTCGCCGCTCTTCCTATCCTGCGGGCCAGTGTCAAAGTCACCCTCCCGGCCATATGCAACAGATCTCTAGTGCACCCCAGGGCTCTTCATACGCCCCGTGCTGCGCCAGGTCCACCAAGCCCACCTCCGCCAGCCGGGCTGGATCCGGGAGATAGGAGCGTGGCTCACTCGTGTGCCGCCCACCGGCCGACACTCCACAGCCGTGGGGGCCTCACAGTGATCGCAGAGCCCCCGGGGGGTTCGTGGTTGATTTTCCGGCTGTCCTTCGACCGGGCCGACCTCACCCGGGCCCAGTTTCCAATGTTGTTCAACTCAGGGGCGGATGATGTCCCACTCGAGGCCCCAGCTTCACAGTCTGGTAGGCCTAAGACTTCCGGACGACATTTCCCTTTCACCCGATTTCGGGGAAAGTCCGGATTTTCGCCTGCCGGTGCCGCTACTGTTCCCCCACCTAAGAGTGGGGTTGGGGCCCAGGATGTATTCCAGGATGGCGAGTCAGAAGAGGAGGGTCGGCGGAACCAGTCCCTAAGCGGCCATCTTGGTCGCTGGCGCGGCTCCTCCTCCACTCTTCAAGCATTTTAACAAACATTCGCTGACAACAAGGAGTATTGTGTAGAAATAGGGAAGAAGGGCCTAGCAAAGTAGTTTGCAGAGAAAAAACATTCAACGGCTGCACAATGGAAACTTACCAAGACTTAGATTCAAGAGGAACTGAGTTACCTCCCTGCGCAGGTAATTTAAGGCTAGATATAAGTTCTTCTGCCTCTGCCGTGATTGATCAATCCACTCATACATCAGCGGAAATCAAGAGGCAAATAGCTAGAGGTAAACCAACAGGTGCCGCCGGCCCAAATGGCATCCCACCAATGTTATATAAATCAGATGCTGAGTTTTGGAGTGTAGCACTAACACCGGTTTTTAAAAACATAAAGGACACATTGACATTACTGGAGTCCTGGTTTGGACCAATTTTGAAACGGGGAAGCAGGAAACTCCCAAATAACTATCGGCTTATTGCCCTCATAGACGTGGAGGCCAAGTATTTTGCAGGAACCATACTGGAGGAGTTAACATCATGGGCGAACGGTAATTCCATTCTCCCTATTAATCAAACAGGCTTCCGCCAGGGTCAGGGGACCACTAAACATCATTGCATTGACCCTGCTGATGGATGCAGCAAAATAGTCCAAAACTCCCCTTTTCCTGTGTTTCATTGATTTTTCTTCCGCTTTTGATCACGTTGATCGAAATAAACTCTGGCGGCAACTGGAAAAATGGGGTATACCGAAACAACTCTTGGACCAACTGATACTACTGCACACAAACACCTGGATCAGGGTTAAACTAGCAGCAGGAACACACCTCTCCAAAAACATTCCAGCAACAAAAGGGCTAAAATAGGTTTGTGTTCTGGAACCATTTCTCTTTAACCTTTTTCTCGCAGACCTGTCAGGAAAACTTGATAACTGCCCCTGTCATGCACCAAAACTAGGGAAAATTCCGCTGTCCAATTTGTTGTACGCGGATGACCTGGTTTTAATCAGTCGAACGCCGATCGGCCTTCACATCTTTTGAACATAACTCTCACACCTTCTCGGAAAGGAACCGCTTGCAAATAAATGTTGCTAAAACTAAAGTTCTGGCAGTGAATTATCGGAAAAAAAGGAAAAACAATTGGCATCTAAACAGACAAGGGCTGGATTTGGTAACCACCTACAAATACCTGGGAGTAATCTTGAACTACACAAACTCGTTCAAGCCTCAACTAGAATCCTTGTGAGGGAATGGAACCGCAACCTGTTTGGTGATAAAATCTTTAAAAGTCAAGCTTCTCGACTTAACGCTTAATCTTTGCTCAAGGTCCTCCGAGCAAAGCTACACCCGACCCTTACATATGGGAGTCAAGGAAAGGATGCAGCGCCACTGGATATAGTGATAGCAACCTCATACAGGGCAATTTTCAATCTGCCAAGATACGTTTCTCCAGCACAAATTTGAATTTGGTTTGCTAAAACAAACATGGGAAAGACGGAGCGTGTATGTCACGACCTGGCACAAGATTCGGAGTGCTGAGGCTGGCTCTTTAATCTCAAATCTATGGGAAGAGCTGCTTCGCCATCAAAAATCTTCTGCCAGAAAATATTTATTTGAATAAATCCAAATCTTGGTTCTGTCAGACCTCTGGGATATCTCTACTGACCTTTTGTCTTTTAAAAAAATCTCAAAAAAATAAGCACGTATCATCTCTTCTATCGAGAACAAGAAGACACTATCCATAAGATCGCACAGCTGGATTACACTCAGCGACTATGCAATACTGAAACCTCAAGAGTATCTTAATATTGGAATGAATCTAAACACAAAGGAAAACTTTTTAAAATTACGTCTAGGTGTAATCCCAGCTGCTCCCCATCTGCCGCCCTGGGAAAGAAAAAAATTTCCGCAACACTGTCGCTTGTGCAAAGCTGGCAAGGAAGATATTATCCATGTAATCTGCATCTGCCCTAAAGTAAAGGACCTGAGGTGCAATTTACTGCGTCCATCGTTTAAACTACATGGTGTCCGAACATGTAGGCAGGAGGTCAAATTGTGCTTTAATCCCACCAAAACAAAATTAAATTGTCGAGTCACAACATTTTTCGAACTAGTAGCGAATAGACAGAAGAACACGTTGACCGCGGATTAATAAAATAAATTAATAAATAAAGCCGGACTGAAAATCATTGATTTGCCAAGGCTCTACTTCCTTCCTGCCCGCCTCGTTCCGACAGGGTGACTAGCACCGTTGAGCGGAGGGCGGACAGGTGTGAGCAGGCACTTCCGGTAGCACTAGGAGCGGTTAGCGCTCTAGTGCTTCAACTTCTGGGGCTATTTAGCCCTCGCCCCTCCCCGAGCGCGCAGCGATCGCGCGCAGCCAAAGACACGCCGAAAACCAGCCAAAGAGCTGCCCGTCTGCGCCCGTCCGCGACAGGACGGTGCATAGGGGCAATGGGCTCTATTCCTTCGGACCCCGCTATCACAGGTATCTGCAAATTTAAATACTCCGCTCAATCTTTACTAGATTTAAAATCACCTGGAGAATGCTGCACTAAAATACCCTGGCAATGTCTTGAAGGCTGTTTCTCATGTATGAAGTGTCGGTTCCAATCATCTTTAGTCAGGGCGATTACGAAGGAACTTACACCTAAAATTGCACCTCCAGAGGGACTGAAGAGCTTTCTTCTAAATGTTCGCTCTTTTCCAAAGCTTCAACATCAGGTATGGGATCTAGTTCACACCATACAGCCAGATATTTGCTTCCTAACCGAGACCTGGATGAAACCTCACACGGTTACAGCTATAACATTAGGGGTTCCATCAGGTTACAAGTTTCTACATTTTGATTGAGCAATAAAACAGGTGGTGGCCTAGCCATCATATATAAAGATGCACTTAAAGTCACAATTCTAGAACAAAGGTACAGTTCACAACTTGAAATAATGGTTTTTAAAATTGCCTCGGCAGGCCACATCTCTTGGAAAGGTGCTTTAGTTTACCGTCCACCAGGATCCAATCCGTAATTTGCTCTCTCCCTTTTGGAGCTACTAGCCCCCCATTTTAAATCCAAGGAAGACTTCATCCTCCTAGGAGATTTTAATGTGCACATGGACAACCTGGTACACTCCGAAACAATCTCAATAATCACGGATCTTTCCACTTTGGGACTAAAAGCACAGAATAGTGGTGCTACCCATATAGGTGGCCACACTCTAGATTCACTTTTTTCCAACTGCACTAAAGTAAGATGCTCACCTGCTAAAGAAATTCAATGGTCAGATCTCTTTCTGATAGAGTTCATTTTAACGGGCTCGACAAAATTATTAAATAAAGCGCCACTCCCGCCAATTTGGCGTCGACAGTGGCATAAAGTTTTGGTGGAGAAGCTGCTAGAAAGCTGGAAACAACCAACCTTCACAGATGAGGATTCAGCGGATACTGCACTAGCTAGATTCAATGATTCACTTAAGCAAGCCATCGACACTCTGGCCCCACTAAAGCTACATAAACAATATCTCTCCTCCAAGCAAGAAACCTGGTATACACAGGAACTCAGAATAGAGAAGCAGAAATGCAGACGAGCGGAAAAAGTATGGAGGAAACTGAGAACTGAAGAGACAAGAAAATATATCAAGAGGCCCAGTCAACCTACTATAAAAATATAAAACAAGCCAGGAAAAACAGTCTCACCCAACAGCTCGCGGAGGCGGGTAACTGCCCAAGGGAGCTGTTTAAAATACTACAGAGCTTTGTGAAACCCACAACCTGTGAGAGCCCCGATGAATTCTCTCAGACCCTCTGTGATGAGATCTCGGTGTTCTTTGAAAATAAAATCAATCTTATCTATGATAAAATAATGGCCTCTAGTAGCGCTGGGAATAAGAATTTTCTCCCACATAACTCATCCAAACAAAATAAAAATCAATTATTATCCTTCCCGCCAATCTGCGACATAGATCTTCCCCCTCTTATCAGCCACATAAAATCTGGGTCCCCCAAAGACTTCCTTCCTGCCAAAAAGGTCACCCCTCTGATCACCCTCTTAGGACCTTCCATTCAGTCTGTGATGAACATCTCACTGACAGAAGGACAGGTCCCAATGGAATGGAAGAAAGTGGTGGTGAACCCAATAAGGAAAAAAGCGGCATCCACATGGACAGATCTTTCGAATCTCCGGCCCATCTCCCTCCTGCCGTACATCAGTAAGATGACCGAGAAGAAAGTGAACACCCATTTATCCAAACATATCGAAGCAACGGAGGGCCTGGACTACTCACAATCTGGGTTCAGGCCCAACCACAGCACCGAATCAGCCCTCCTAACAGTGACCAATAAAATCAGGATGACACTGGATGGAAGGGTCCATGATTCTGGTGCTTTTGGATCTATCCGCTGCTTTCGATACGGTGTCACACGAGGTGCTTTTCGTCGTCTGAGGGATGTGGGACTAGGGGGTATGGCTCTGTCCTGGATGGAGAGCTTTCTTTCAGGCCGCTCTCAAGAAGTCAGGTTGGGCTCCCACAAATCCATCTCTAGGGAGCTCACCAAGGGAGTGCCATAGGGCTCATGCCTAAGCCCCACATTATTTAATGTGTACATGCCCCCCTTGGCTGACTTGGTGAGATCCTTTGGGTTCACCCCGGTGTCGTATGCCGACGACACCCAACTTCTGTTCCCTTTTAAGCCCTTCACGTCTGCACTAAAAAGATCGTTTGCAGATGGAATGAGGGCAGTGTCAGAGTGGATGGCTAAGAACTGCCTACAATGTAATGTAGGAAAAATAGAAGTAATGTTGTTTGGGGAGGCAGCGACACTATGGTCCCCCGAGTGGTGGCCCTTGGAACTGGGACTTGTCCCCAGTCCTAAACAGACCGTTAAAAACTTGGGGGTGCTATTAGATCAAGCACTAAAATTGAAAGATCATGTAAACCAAGTGGTTGGCACCTGTTTTTGTGCCATTGGACTGCTGAGAAGGGTTTTTCCATACTTACCTGATAGTCATAGGAAGACACTGGTCCAGGCGTTAGTCATCAGCAGATTGGACTATTGCAATGGTCTTCTCTTATCAGCTAATGAAGAACAGCTCAACAAATTGCAAATAGTCCAAAATACCGCGGCAAGGCTTGTCCTTAACGTTCCACCTAGGACTCCCTCCCGCCCTCTGCTGACTAAACTCCACTGGCTCCCAGTGCGGCAACGTATTAAGTTCAAAATCTTATGCACTATTCACAAATGTCTGTCCGGTACCGGTCCCAAGTATCTGACAAAAGCTTTCTTACCTTATGTTCCTGGACGCTCCTTACGTTCCAGTAATCTGCAGTTAATACAGGTACCCAGAATTAAAAAATCCAGGCAGGGAGGCCGCGCCCTGGCCCACACTGGACCTGTCCTCTGGAACTCACTGCCTCATATACTGAGACAAATCACTAACCACCTAACCTTCCGAAAGTCCCTCAAAACTCATTTATTCATAAACATCTAAACCACATAATCAAAGTCTAATTATCCCTCTGACCATGGATCAGCACGAGTTATATTCTTCCACTAGCAAAAGCGCGGAGATACCCCTTCGGGGGTCGAATCAGGCGCTATATAAGAATATAAATAAATAAATAAATACATTGATACAGTGCCCTGGAGCCATGAACCTTTAATTTTAAAGACGGCCAAAAAGTGACATTTAAGCAAATGTAAAAATGTTTTAGAAAGTTGCATGAAATTAATTTTACATTCATTTTTAGTAATTTTCTAAATGCTTTGTAAATGTTTTAATTAATCATGTACAAATAAAATTATTTACTATTGCCATTACCTCTGCTGACCTTGGAGGTATGGGGTTCCCCATTCAAGCCTAAGAGACCTTCTATATTTTATAAAATATAGTTCCTAGCTAGGGAGGGTGGCATACAAGGCACTATAGAACCTGTTTCCACTATCATTATAATATGATTTCTCCTTTTGTATTTTATGGAATTGTAACAATGCTGATAGTATTATTTTTAATCATATGCCTGCTTATGTTAGCAAAAATACTTCTTCTTAGAGCACGTCGTTAAAATAAACATTTTAAACTTTATCTTGTCTCTTTTTACCCATGTTGTGAACTGGTATGAGAATAACAAACAAAAGAGTGTTCTTAATTCCCACCATTCCTGAGAGTAACCTAAGTCACATGTTCTGGGTTATCTAATCATTGGTACCTTTGCTATAGGACGAAGAGCTCATATGACACTGATGCTAGTCAGTTAGGAGTTCTAGGTACTGAGGTGAGTTTTTTGGTCCACCACAATTCACTGAGGGCCTGGGTCTCTGTGCACAGTTCTGTGTATGAGCAGAATCCCTGCAACAGTAGTCACCTAAATCTTTATGGAACATCACATTATACAGCCCACGCAAGTTATTAGACGTGGATCGTGTGGGTATAAAACCGTCCTGAACCATGTGGATCAGCCGCTGCATATAAGGCAGGAGTCTAGTAGCCAACGCCTTGCTGAGAAGTTTGAAATCGGTATCTAACATGGATAAGGGCCGGAAATCCATCACTCTCGCTCTCGGATGGTCCATCTTATTTTTTGGTAGGGGGACCACCAGAGACTCCCTTATGGAGGGAGGGAGCCTGCCCCCCTGAAGTGCAGTCGCATACAGGTGTTGCAATTATGGGGCCAGGATATCAATAAATGCTAAGTAAAAATCTGCAGGTCGGGCCCAGGTGTCTTCCCTCTCGCCAGCCCCTTCATTGCGTCCCTAATTTCACCCACTATAAGCGCTGAAGCGAGCGAATCACTAATTGTGGCCTCTAACCCTGGCAACTGTAGTGTATCAAAATACATCTGGAGCTCCTCAGGTGAAACGATCCCTGGCTGCCGTTACAGGGATTTATAGTAACTACGAAAGGCCTCATTGATATCCCTCGGAGAGCAAAGCACTTGCCCCATATCATCAGTGATACTCGGGATAGGCACCCCGACTTTCAGGTCTAACCAGCCATGCTAACAATCTGCCAGCTTTGCCTCCTTCGTCGTGCTGACGCTCTTTATACTTTGTCAGGTCCACTGTCCGTAATCTATCCCATGTATTATTATAGGTGCTCTTAAGGTCTGTTATCTTGTCATGCACCGCTAAACCAGTTGCTTAGTCACTGTCTATGGCTTGGAGTTGATGCTCCAACACTCCCAGTTCTCTGATTATCTCTCGCCGGAGGCCCACCACCTGTCTCAGGCATTGTCCCTTGGTGACCACCTTAAACGCCTCTCATTACACCAACAAGGAGCTTGCTGTACCCTGATTCTCAGAGAAAGTCAAAGCCGCTGATAATAGCTGTCGAAACCTGTCATCTTCCAGCAGGGCAGAGTCCAATCCCCAAGAGGGAATCAGCGGTGTCTCTGGGGTAGGTGCGAACCGCATAAGCAGGGCACTATGGTCAGAGATGGCCCTCCCCAGGTTTTCAGCCACAGCTAGCATGTGGGTCAGTGTTGTGAAGCAATAGAACATATCTAGTTGTGTGTGGAGATCATATAGATGAGAATAATAGGAATATACTCTTTGTTGGTCATTTTGAAGTCTACAGGTATCGACCAATCCCCACCACGCAGCCCATCACCTAAGCCCCTGTGCCGTATTGGATGCCAGTGTGCCTCTCAATGGGGGGTAGATCTATCCCAGTCTACATCACAGACACAATTGAAATCACCACCGAGGATCAGATTGTCAGCATCCACACCCGCTAAGACACCTGAGCACCTGAGCACCTTTCTAGGAAAGGGATCTGTTCTCTGTTGGGGGCGTATATGCTTCCTATTGTGTCCTCTCTCCCTGCTAGTTTCCCCTGGATCACCACATACCGCCCGTCCGTGTCTACCATTTTACGAGAGAGTAGAAAAGGTACCCCAGGTCGAATCTTTATTGTCTATTCTTATTGATAGGGAAAAATGTTTGCGCTAGAGCTACAAGATTTGTTGACCGTCGTAGAAGAAACGTCTTAAGAGGGTGAGCTTATTATTAAGGTAGTTGCTTTATTCCTCCTGTTTCCTAACTCATTCAGTTATTTAGCATGGCTCATGTGGGTCACATTGGTGAAAGTGGTAGCAAGAGAAATTGATCTGCAGTTGGTGGCTGTTTAAATTAGTTGTTATTGTTGCAGCAGTGCGCGTGTGAGGAATACTATACATCTGCCAGTGTGGTGGCAGTATTCAGCCACTGCCAGCTCTTCCCACCAAAGAACCCCCCCCCGCGGTGCCCATCCAAACTACCATCTCAACATAGGTTAGGTTGTGATGGCCGTATCTTCCCAGAGGTGAAGTTACACTGTTGGCTCGGTCAGGGTAACAAATTTAGATGTCTAGGACAGGTCAGTTCCGTGAATTCCTGGAAGAGGAGTGCAGTGAACAACTCATAGTTCACCCGAATGTGTCCCTCTGTTGCGTAAGTGTCGATGAAAACCTCTTCATCCCCAATAAAGCTTGTCTCCTTTCCAGTGAAGAATTGGCTTGGTAGTCTGGTCTGCCCTGTTCCCATGATGCACTGGGCCAGGGACAGACTAATTTCCATGTAGCCAGGTTCTGAGCTGGGATGGTGCAGTGAGCTAAAAAACGGTGATGGATCAAGCCCTGATCTTTGGACTGGGTAAGAGTGGTCTGCTTAATTCAGACACTCTGTTCATCGCCACCCCCTTTTCTGAATCGCTTTTGGCCACTATAGGTGTGGCAGGGTATACTCAGACATGAGTCCCTTGCTCACTGCACCATCAGGATTCAAGCAAGCCGGGTCGACGACGGCTGAAATGCCAGCAACCGGTCCCCGGAAGCTTGTCTCCTTTCCAGTGAAGAAATGGCTTGGTAGTCTGGTGTGCTCTGTTCCCATGATGCAGTGGGCCAGGGACAGACTACTTTGCATGTAGCCAGGTTCTGAGCTGGGATGGTGCAGTGAGCTAAAAAACGGTGATGGATCAAGCCCTGATCTTTGGACTGGGTAAGAGTGGTCTGCTTAATTCAGACACTCTGTTCATCACCACCCCCTTTTCTAAATCTCTTCATCCCCAATAAATGGCAGATTCGATGCAACCAATTCTGTGTAGACTTCCCCCTATCTGTGCCCCAGAAGACCAATATGGATTAGTGTGCTGCCCCTAATGCCAGAGTAATATATCTGCCCCTTTTGGATTTGAGTGGGTAGGTGTTGCAAAGTCATCCTGTGCCCTGGGCACCCCCCAACATTTTGCTGACTGCTACTGGTGGCAATTGACTCTGACTGACCCTGGGCCCTGCCTAACCAGGCCCAGGGCCAGTGCTATGCTGAAAGAGACACATTAGAATACAGTTAAAACACCTACATTCACTAGGGTACATAATGGTATCGTGGGGTACCCCTGTGATTGGCATGACCTACCCTATGGGCCCCTAGTATATAATAGGACAGGGGTATTAAAACTACCTAGAAGTTCCTAGTATCCTAGGACATGGCAGTTTAGAGGCCAGGAGCCCTTTTTAGGTCTCACGCCTAGCTTTGCTTTGCGCAGCAGAGCGAGACCTTTTGTAAACAGTAAAAGGGCTTTGGAAAGCTGACCATACGCTTGTGCGTGTGGTTTTGTTTTCCTTGCAGGCTATTGGGCGTTGCGTGCATATTTCTAACGAAGACAGCACGCAATTGGGCAAATGCGGGCGCATGTCCTCATTTGCCCCGCCAACGGCCTATTGGTGACTGTTACCCACACAGCCGACATCTGTTTTGCATTATCGTGCCCAGACTTGTGCTCCATAATGCAAAACAAATGACCTGCTCCCTCACACAAGCGTGCGTGCTCTAACGCACCACTCGCGGCTTGTTTTAAAGGTTTGAATGTCTCTGTATATTAAGTGCTCTTGGCGTTTACAGCATGTAAGAGCTGTACGCACACGCACCACTCCAGACCTTCTTTGTTAAGGTAAAAAAAAAGCTTGTTTTTTGAAGGTTTGCATGTCTCTGTATATGAAGTGGTCTCTGCGTCCCTTCAGCCGGTGTCTTGTCGGTACCCCCTCCTTCCAGACAGCGCCTCCGTTCAGCCGCGCTGCAAGCCATCAATCCCTGCGGACATGGGAAGGAAAATCGCGTGTCCGTGTAGCTATAAACCTCTAGTTTTGCTTTCAATGCTTTAACAAAAAAAAAGCAGTTTGCGTTATTGTTGTCCTTCAGCATAATTAATGCTGTTACTTGTTTTAAATATGCTTCAAGTGCAGTATGATATGTCAAACAGGAAAGTATTTGAAGTAATGTATCTACTTCTGTTTCTGGGTCGATAAGTCTTATCTCCAGAAGCCGGTCATGTAGACACGGTCACAGGCACAAAATCACACACATAGGTGGGTGTGCCTCTATATTCATAGTGAGAGATGAGCCTGGAGTCTGGGGTGTCATTTAGAGCCAAACCATTATCTGAGCAGGCCCAATCATGAACATCACACAATAAATGTGTTTTAGTTTGGCAAGACTCACAATGCTCTCCCCCTTTGCCTCGGATTACTCACTGAGACACTGGAATCCACTTCGTAGAATACACAAGGAGCACCCCAGAATAGATGTCCCAAGAGCCCTTGGCATGCATATATAACACCAGAACAGTGGCTGAGAGAGGGACCGTTCCAAATTTGCGCAAGATCCGTGGGAAGTGAATAAACCATTCCCGAAGCAATAAATACTTCCAAAGTACCAACCACAGCATCATACACAAATGTTAAAGCATCTTTAATACTATGGAGGTCTTAGAAAATCAACCTTTAAAATGTGCTCGGTGCTCTAGCGATTATCAGTGAGTGAAAATAACCGGAATGCTGTGTTTGCACAAAAACAACCGTTTCCTAATGATGGTAGCACAATCTGAATATTACCCTGGCTCTTTATTAAATAAACAGCGCCTGCACTGGACCTGTCGTCCCTGCAATTGTCTGTACAAGGTTCACATTATTAAGCGAAGTGTCAGCGACAGGCGCGGGTGCCACAAGCCGCGCACGTATTCCAGCAGCCCGGTGAGGCGAGGGAGCCCCTGAGCCCCCCTCCCTTTCCCTCGCCATCCTCATTTACCCCACTCTCTGTCCAGTCCAGTTGTGTCTCCACTATTTTTGCATTCGGTATTTTATTGCGTTGCTGCCCATAGCCTTTATTTCTTTGTTATTTTACTTTTGATATGTGATCCCTTGGAGTGCCGAACTCTCATTACGCAGATGTTTTGCATGTGACGTTTTATCATGTTGCGGTTCAGTTTTAGTTATTTTGCATTGAATGTTGACTGTGTTACAATTAGTGCTTGTCATTAAGGGTCATGAGCACAGCTGGGATTTTTAAACAAGTCTTTGTGATCTGGATTCTGACTTCAGCACATTTCCCACCTTCAATTTGTATTTTTTATTTCTTTCAACAGTAACTTGGAGAATGGTATAGCGCCTACTTGTATTTCGTGTTGTTGAGGCGTTGCACATTTTCAGTTCCTCTTAGTTTTCTATTATGAAGGTTTTGATATGGAAGTTTGCGGTTTCTTGTTAAATATGTAATAATAAACGAGTGACATTAAAAACCGCAATTGTCAGGAACACGAAATCATGAAACTCAAATACTACTAAAATGGTGGCCAGAAGTCATGCACAGGGTCAGAAAGTTGGCGTTCTAGCCTTCGGTCCAAATCATCTTGAAGCAGGTGAGGCCCCCGAGGTGTGGTGCACTTCACCTGAGTATCGAGGGAATGAAGACGTACCTGGTTTAAGAGCCGCGAAGTGTACGGAATAAACATTCATTTCGCTTTTTAAAACCACAAAGTCTTTTTCGGAGTTCCGTTTTCAAGTGTCGGAAGTAAGCAGCATTCAAGTAAGACTGTTCCTGAATTTTTTGTGCATGGGCGCTGAGTTCAGTGGAGAAGTTATTTCTTTTGTCGTGCGCAGTGAATAAACGCTGTAGCGTTTCCGAAGCGGTGCATGCGCATAGCACTTCTGAACTCTGAGAATTACAAGGAGTGCCGAACTCTCATTACCCAGATATTTTGCATGTGATGTTTTATCATGTTGCGGTTCAGTTTTAGTTATTTTGCATTGAATGTTTATTGTGTTACAATTAGTTCTTGTCATTAAGGGTTGGAGCACAGCTTGGATTTTTAAACAAGTCTTTGGGATCTGGATTCTGACTTCACATTTTTCACCTTCAATTTGTATTTTTTATTTCTTTCAACAGTAACTTGGAGAATGGTATAGCGCCTACTTGTATTTCATGTTGTTGAGGCATTGCACATTTTCAGTTCCTCTTAGTTTTCTATTATAAAGGTTTTGATATGGAAGTTTGCGGTTTCTTGTTAAATATGTAATAATAAACGAGTGACATTAAAAAATGTAATTGTCAGGAACACGAAATCACGAAACTCAAATACTACTAAAATGGCGGTCAGAAGGTGAGGCGCCCGAGGTGTGGCGCACTTCACCTGAGTATTCGGGAAATGAAGACGTACCTGGTTTAAGCGCCGCGAAGTGTAGGGAATAAACATTCGTCTTTCTTTTTTAAACCACAAAGTCTATTTGGGAGTTCCGTTATCAAGTGTCGGAAGGAAGCAGCATTCAAGTAAGACTGTTCCTGAATTTTTTGTGCACGCGCGTTGAGTTCAGTGGAGAAGTTATTTATTTTGTTGCGCGCAGTGAATAAACGCTGTAGCGTTTCCAAAGCTGTGCATGCGCATAGCACTTCTGAACTCTGAGAATTACAAGAGTCAGCACAAGTTAGAAATTGCTGGCGAACAATTAAGTTTGATCATTCAAGAGGTTGTTGTTAGGTGTAAGCGAGTTAACCATTGAAGACAGCAGTATGGGTTAGCACTGAGCCTCAGTTAGTTTGGTTTAATCTTAGTAGTGAAGTAATACTACTCTAATTATTTTGGGAATGTTTGAGCAAAAGCATTATAGAGATAAAGAAAAGTAGCAGAAGGACAAGGAATACTATACTTATTAACTACAGGTGAAGAAACCATTCTCATACTTACCAACAAAGAATCCATTTAAAGCGAATGCTGTGGTACAAGAAGTAAGGAAGTCTGAAAGAGAATAAAATCAAAGTTAGAGAGAGAGAGCGAGCAGAGAATTAAGAATTAAGACTAACAAGATAAATGCCTTGCAGTTACAACACACAGCAAAGAAGAAATAGAAAAATATAGAAGAGAAGCATAGGCCACACAAAGGGCAGGTAAGGGCAAGGTACATAACCAAGAATAGGAGGAAAAGATAGGAAGTAATAGAAAAGTAATTGTGTTTCTATTTACAGTGCAAATACAAGCAGCCCGAGAAGAAGAGGATTAGAAGATAGAAGTCTGAAGAAGCAGAAGAACAGTTTACGTGTGTGGCAGTCTCTTCTCTGTCCCATCCCCTTTCCCCCGGGGAGCTCAATCTGCTACATGCTAAATTTGTGTTTGGCTGGGGGAGCTTCAAGAGAGAATTGGGAACTTGCGACGTACTGCTCCTGCGCACAGTAAAAGAAGCACGCAGTAAATTGAAGTCTTGACAGTAATGGAAAACGCCAGTAAGCATTTGCTGGTAAAATACATGAAAGATACTGCCATCACAACAGTATTATGAGTTCTTATGCATTATTATTCATTTGTGAGAGTTTGAGCTATTGGCATTGCAAATGACAATGCCTTTTATTTATGTGTGTAGGAAAGCTGCAAGTGGTGCGTAACCACACACTTAGTACTAATAGTCCTTGCTTATGAGAAGCAACGTAGTTACCACCGACGTTGCTTTTCGTGAGCATTGAGTGAAAGTACAAAGTGTGTGTATATGCACCGTTTGCTAGTTTTAAAAATACATAAATAAAAGGCAATGGCATTTACAATGCCAATAGCTCAAACACTCGCCAATGCGAGACCTATTGCATTGCAAATGCTTGTTGCAATTGCATGTTGTGCACTGCGGAAGCCTGAGGTCAGTTTAAAAACAGCCCTTGGTGCCAGGACTCCTTTTAAAAAGTAAATTGTATCCAAACTCGACTTTGGTGTTTGAGGCACTTAAAATAGATAACCTACTATGTTTTGGCATATTAGGAACCCCCAGGGTCTCCCCTAGGTATCCCATTGGCAGAGGGGGTCCCTTGGTCAGGTATTTATTAGGTACCAACTTATAAAATGAGTTTTATATACCTGGGTAAAGTGAAATTTCACATTTCACTCCACACGTTGTGTAAAGTGCTGCTCAAATTCGACTTTGATGCTAGAAGCACTGTGGAGGGAGGATCTGCAATATTTCTACCGATTCAGAACCCCTAAAGTCTTCCCTAGTTGCACATGGGGTAGGGTTCCTGTAGATATAAGACAAGTACTTATGTTTTTGTAAGTCCTGGTGCTGGAAAAATGGCCCAAGTCATTTTTCCCCTTGCAAATCCCCTGTTACATAGGTTAACATGGTAGGAAGTTATTGATTAATAACTCTTGATAGGAGAGGGCTAAAAATGCCTTTCAAAGACTTCCCAGAATAGTATGAATTAATCCAACAATATCATATTGTTGAATTTTTCCTAAAGTGTACATACAAGAAGTTATAAGGCTTTCTTGTTTGTAAGTACAAATTCAGTCTTCCAGTGGTCTGCCCTGATTGGTCAGAGTTAAGTGGATAAGTCAGGCTGCCTCAAAGAGGTGATAAAGAGCCCCTGGGGTTAACCAGCTCTGCTGGCAGGGCAGTGTGCTGTTCCATAGGAATGCTAGGCCAGGGGAGGAGCGTAAACTATGTTCTTCAAAGAGGAGAGGAGAGACCAGTGTCAATTACAGCTCTGGACTTCCCACCTTAGGCAGATGGTAGGATTAAGGAAGGTATGAGCAGATACAGGGGGGAGAGTCTAAGTAAATTAGCCATCCTAGGGGTGTGTTTAGCCAGCTCTTACCTCCTTGCTGGAAAATCAGCCATTATGGATTTGGAAGATTTTATGCACTCTGGGACAAACTAATGCCACACTCTACAGGATGTGGTCATATATTGGAGGAGTTACCCTGCTCCCATTGGGCAGAAGTGACCTCCTGTTTGACCCAGAGAACGAGGAATAAGTATCTGGGAGGGGCAGAGCTCTCCAGTTCTGCTGCTTGAAATTTACTGATTCAAGAAATGCCCTGTGGAGAAGTTCTGCTGTGCAAAGATTTCTAAGGACTAACCTCTGAAGACTGAACCATCTGAATCTACAGCCCTGTGGATTATCTTGCTGAAAAATAACTAAAGAGTGGAATCCCTGAAAGCTACAGGTAAAGGAGCTCATCTGGAACATCACCAACTAAATCTACACCTTGGAGAACTACCAGTGGATTTGTAAGGGTTTTGTACCAGTGGATTGTGGGAACTGAAGTCCTCAACTTTCAAGGACCATCTTGAAGCTTCCAGACCCTTGGAGTGAGTGTGAGACACTTTGGGACCCCTTGAGGACCTTCAGGAAGAAGTTCAAGAAGTTTGGAGAACTTTGGAGCTACTTTGAAAAAACGCTCATTAGAGGGACCAACTCATCCTGGCCAGCCAGGCCGCCTGCATTCAACCGCGAGCCGGCCAAGCCAACCAGGTTCATCCCGCTAAAAGCTCCATCGCCCCAACATCCAGAAATTGACCGGGACTAGAAAAAGTCTGAGGCTGGCGAACCCTCACCGGATCTGGCTACATGAAGAGCATCGAGAGACCCATCAAGAAAAAGCTCCAGAAAAGTTTCTAAGTCCGCTCGTAGAAAAGATGACCGGGAGCAACTGCAAAAGCCAAGCCACCTGCCTGCCATTGCGTGCCGGCCTGGATTCCTGGGTTGCCCCGCTGAAGTGATCTTTAGAAATGTTCTAAGTCTGCTCCAGGGAAGTTGACCGGTACCTCGTTACAAGTCCAGCTGCCGAACCCTCACCAAATCCAGACCGGCTGGGAGCTTCGAGGGTCCTCAAGGAGAAAAGCTCCAGAAAAGTTTCTAAGTGTGAAGGTAGGAACATAGACCGGGACCTGCCACAAGCTGTAGGGTTCCATCGAGTCCAACCTGAAACTTTGACTCTGGCCCGGTCTGTCGCGAGTAGGTATCACAATATGATGCTAAAATCTTCTAAGTGCTATATTTTATTAAATCTTTGAAAATTCATATCTCCGGTTCCCTATATTGGATTTTTGTCGTTTTGGTGTCATTTTTTTTTTTCAAAACCATTTTATTATGAGTTCAAGCAAGTTTCAGCACAGACCTCCACAGTCAGGAGGAACTGTCAACGACAGACAAGAGTAAGCACAGCAGTGACATAGCATTGAACCCAGTGTTATAGAATGAGAACTATCGAACAACCCCCGCCCACCCAGCCCCAAGAACACCTACCTACCCCGCCTACAGCTACCCACCCCTTATCCCACCCTAACCCAGTGCACGTGATCACAGTTCAGCAGCATAAGATGGCATACAAGGCGGAGCCGGCCAGCAGCGTAGGGTGCGTGATCCGCATCCGGCGGTAGTGCATCGTCAATGTCCATGGGGGGTTCGAGGGACAGGCCCCTGTAGTCAGCCCAACGTTTCCATATTTTGTAGTGTTTGCGGGGACACCCGCGAGCTTCGAAAACAGGCTTCTCCAGGCCCATGAGGAAGTCCAGACCCGCCTTCCAGGCCCCAAGAGGGGGGGCACGTTCGCTTTTCCAGGCCTGCGCCAGATCTCTTTTCGCCACCACAAGCCCCAACAACAATAAATGGCGCTTGTAAATGTTGCCCCCAACGTTCTCCAAAACATGAAGAAGGCCCAGCCTAGGGGTACGGGGCAGGTCCCACCCCAACACCTCAGACAAGCAGTCCCAAACCCCGGCCCAGAACCGGGACAGTCTCACACAGATCCACACAGTATGAAAAAGGGTGCCCCTTTCAGAACCACACCTCAGGCACTCCGGAGCGGCGATAAGGCCCGCCCGCCAAAGACGGTCTCTAGTATGATAAGCACAGTGGAGGTATTTGAACTGGATGAAGCGGAGGCGGATGGCTATAGCAGCACCACGGGGAGATTCAAGGGCCTCGCGCCAATCGTCGTCATCCAGTGGACCAACATCACCTTTCCAAGAAGCCTTGAGCGTCGAGAGTGGGGGGGAGCAGTGTGTGACCAGGGAACGATATATCTGAGAGACCTTCTTGTCTCCCAGGTCTCCCATGAAAAGTTTCGCCTCTATGGGGCTAAAGTCTGGGAGCTGCTCCAGGCCCACCAGGCTAGGAGTAAGAGCATGGCGAAATTGGAGGTAACGAAAGAACTGGGACCGAGGCATGTTAAATTCAGAGCTAAGGTCCTGGAAGGACTTAAGGGTAGCACCAGAGAGGACATGGCCGAGGGAAGAGATCCCGATCGCGTCCCAGCCGTCGAACCCAGACAAAGAGGCCAACGCCGGTAGCAGTCCATTACGCCACAGCGGAGTTTCGGCCGTCAGCTTACCCCACCAACCCAAACGGTGCAGGGCCCGCC
This sequence comes from Lissotriton vulgaris, assembly GCF_964263255.1. NCBI lineage: Eukaryota > Metazoa > Chordata > Amphibia > Caudata > Salamandridae > Lissotriton > Lissotriton vulgaris. Next base: position 187,463,703 of record NC_141698.1, read on the forward strand.
GCCAGACCGCGAAAACCACCTGAGTAACCCGAGGAAGCAGTCGCCTCCGCCTGGCCGAGTACAGCAACGTGTGAAGGGAGGCTCCCCCCATCAGAGAGTGCTCCAGGGCATAGGCTGGATCGCTACGGCCCCCATACCACCACTCGTTAAGCACAAGGAGATGGGAGGCCTGATAGTAAGACAAGATGTCCGCGGTTGCCAAGCCGCCACAATATGTAGAGAGGAAGCACGTGCGCAGCGCCACCCTGGAGGCACCCCCAGCCCACAGAAACCGGCCTAACACAGAATTAACAGTACGGAACCACTGCGGGTCGATCTGGAAGGGATGATTCTGTAGTTGGTAGAGGAGACGAGGCAAGGCCACCATCTTAAAGATGGCTGACCGGCCGTAGATGTTAAGGGGCATACGTGTCCATGTCTTGATGTCCATCTGGACCCGATCCCACACAGGGTGGATATTCCGGTCCCACGCCACAGCAGGCGAAGCAGAGAGGAAAACACCCAGGTACTCCACGCCCTCCACCGCTACCTGAAGGGATGCCGCCCAAGGACAGGCCACTGCGCCACCCCCCAGCACCCACAGGGTCGACTTGCGCGGGTTGAGGTAGAGCCCCGACACCCGACCAAACGCCTGCATTAGCTCCAGAACACGGGGGCCCGTTCGCTGTAGGTCGGTCATAAAGAACAGAACATGATCCGTACCCCACACAAAGCCCCGGTAGAGCGCGTCATGGCGTACCCTGGCGGCCAGTGGCTCCATAGCCAGCGCGAAGAGGTAGGGGGAGAGCGGACACCCCTGACGCGTACCCCTAGTCACCGGGAACCGAGCCGACGTCGCCCCGGAAATACGCACTGAGGCAGTAACCCCAGTATAAAGCAACTTGACGTAGGAAAGGAAGACCGGGCCGAGGTTCAGCAGCGGCAGCAGAGCAAAAAGATAGGACCAGCTGACCGAATCGAAGGCACTATCGATATCGGCCAATAAGAGCGCCGCCTGATCCTCCGAAGATCCGATCGCATCAATCGCAGCCTGCGCCCGCCGGATATTGTGCCTCGTCGCCCGCCGCGGCATAAAGCCCGCCTGATCCGGGTGAACAAGGGCCGAGATGTGAGGGAGCAAGCGGTTAGCCAGAGCCTTGGCCAGGAGCTTGGCCTCAAAGTTAATGAGGGAAATGGGGCGGTAAGATTCATGACGATCCGGGGGCCTACCCGGCTTCAAGAACACCACAATTTCGGCATGTCGCCAATCCGGTGGGAGGCGGCCGTGGTCCCGCGCCTGTTCCAGGGCCCGCATATAATGCGGCCCGAGCTGCAGGTGAAACTTCTTATAGAATTCGCTGGGGAATCCGTTCGGCCCCGGCGCTTTGCCCACATTCAGCTGACCCAGCGCGTCACCCAGTTCCTCAGCCGTCAGGGGAAGATCCAATGCATCGCGCACCTCGTCAGACACAGCAGGTAGTCCGCAATGTCGGCAAGGGAGAGAGTGTCCTGGGAGGCATATTGACGCCCATAATAGTGCGCAAAGCTCGCCGCAAGAGTCGTCGGGTCCGTGATCGCCACTCCCGCACCAGCAACCAGGCCCAGCAGTGTAAGGGGTTGCAAGGTCTGTTGGCAAAGCCGGTGGAGCATGGTGCAAGACTTGTCGCCCCACTGGTACACCCGGCTACGGGTGGCCAACCATGCCTGGCGAGCCTCATCCATTAGGACCGAGGAGTAAGACTGCTGCGCCTGCAGGAGCAGTCGCAACGCGACATCATCAGGTGCCTCACTGTGGCGAGCCTAAAGCTCTTCCACCCGCGCCGCAGCAGCAGTAACACTTTCCTGCCGAGTCCGGCGAGCAGACGCACACCAGGCTATATCAATTCACCGTAAAGTGGGCTTCATGGCCTCCCAGACCGTCACCGCATCCAGTCCCTCAGTAAGGTTATCCTGCCAGTAGTGGGCAATCGCACCACGGAGATGCTGGGAGTAGTCAGGGCGCTGCAGATGCCACGTGGACATCCGCCAACGGAAAGGGTGGCGTGCTTTACACAAGTCGATCTGGACTGCCACAGGGGAATGATCAGAAAGCCCGCGAGGACGAATCGCCGCCCCCTGCACTCTATCAAGGAAAGCCCTCGGAACAAACACACAATCTAGGCGCGAGAGGGAGCCATGAACAGCCGAAACATAGGTGTATTCCCGCCGCCCCGCATGTAGGTGTCTCCACACATCCACCCAACCCAGACCATCAATCATAGCCCCTAACCGTGTAGGGGAGGGGACAAGCGCCACACCGGGCCTCCTCTGCCGGTCCAAAGCCACGTCTAATACATCGTTCCAGTCACCACCAATCACAGCCAAGGAGTGGGGGAGTTCAGTCCACAAGGCAAACAACCGCTCAGCCAAGGCCCATTGCAAGGGGGGGGCATATACACATCCAAACACCACAGGCTCCGCTCCAACCCTCCCCTGAACAAATACAAAGCGACCTTGGGGGTCGAGCCATTGGCGCTCATGGACGTACGCCAGCCGTCTATAAATAAGAATTGCCACCCCCCTGGGTTTTGGTGTCATTTTAAAGATACAAATATTTCCTATGTTTATAAGTTGGTGTTGGATTTTTATTATGTGTTGTGTCTTGATTATTTACAGAAATTGTGTTTTTAAATGCTTTACATACCTGTCTTTGAACTTAAGCCGGTCTGCTCGCAGCCACGTTACCAAGGGTTGAGCATAGGAATAATTTTCTAAGACCTATGCTGAGTCCTATCATTTGTTAGTGGCATTATTGCCAGTGGGAGACCTACATTTTCCCCTACCAATAACCCACTTTCCAACAGTAGGTCAGCGGGTTGGGAAGGCCCAACACTACGTATGAGCGAAATCAGAGAAGTAGGTTATTAAAGAATATGCACCTGTGCCCCGGGAGAGTCACAGCGCATCCAGCATTTATCTCCTTGTTCCGGATTTCCCTTTTGTAGGCGGACCAGGGTTATATACCAATATGTAGAAATTTTTGTCACTGCTTCTATACTAGAGGCATTAGAAGCTGTGTGTTGCGCCCGGTAAAAGTTGTTCCACCATTTTCCGAAGGGCTATTGCTACCCAAACACCCATTCCGCAGTTGAACCAGGGTGTTTGAATCGAAGTCCCTGCCCGCCAACATCCCATACAGCTCAGAAACAAGATGCCTGTCAGAATTCGTACTAAGAAGCCACCTCTCAGACTTAGTCAGGTGCTGTTGCGCAGCCCTCCACACCGACTGCTGCATCAACCATTGCCTTATCTGGGTACAGCAGAATCGTTCTCCCTCTCGGATTGCATACTCAGCCCTCAGGGTGTCGAACAGAATGGGCCCTCATTAAGAAGAAATTGCCAATCGACCTACATCCCGTCTTTTGCCACACGCTAAACTCTGCCCAGTCCATTCCCTGGTCGAGCGAGGAGGGGAATGATGAGAGGCGCCTTCGAGTCGCTACTGCATCCCAGACCCTCAAGGTGGACACAGTGATAAGTAGAGATTGGCGGGGCTGTGAGACCGACCCATGAAAGGAATCTTCCACAAGGCTGTTCCGGCTAAGTCTCTATTCTTGAACAACCACCTCTTTTCTGATTCTGGACGCAACTATTCCACTAAGAGGCTAAGCAGCATGGCCTGACAGTGTTGTATTTCTATCTAGGACCCTAATTCGATATTCCCGATTCATGCCCTTGTGTGGTTATAATAAATAGTATCCTCATAAAGGCATAAGAATCAGATCCATATTTAGTAAATAGCCCATGCAGTCCAAAGCACGGCAAGGCTACTCCCATAGACTCCTAGAAAGCACAACGCGTTCTTTAAACAAACCAAGCCTTCAGCAGCCCGGGAAATCCCCTCCTGCTTCTGTTTTGATTTACACAAGAACTCCTGGAGTCCAGAAAGAACTGTTAGTTCTTAGTGACGTCTTATGTCCAACCTTACGTCAAACCCGGCACCTTTCAGGTATAAATATACCAACGTTGCCTTAAGCAAACACACGGTGGTGTGGAGCAGAGCGGTTATCTACTTACCTGGAGCCCAGCTGATGCGAGAGCCGAAGGAAACCGCCCCTCCCCTTTTGATGCTCTGGAGAAGCTGCCTTTTCTCACGCCGAGAAAATCCAGCTCGGGGGTTCCCAAGTTGCCCTCGCGGGTTGCTGGGAGATCGAGTCCTGAAACGCGAGATACAAGACCTCCTTCATTCTAGAACCAAGGTACGGAACTGATTAAAACCTTAAAGAGAATTCTTGATTCCTATACTTGGCAAAAAACCCAACTTAACTTAAAAACTGCAACTTACTTACTCCTTCCCACGTATTAGGCCTAGGTCGGGTACACTGGGGTAGGCGTATCTTAGAAGCACCAGTTGAGTTTGTTAGTCAATGTTTTTATGTAAGTATATATTTTATCCGTTTTAAAGTATCATATGGCTAAGAAACCATATCAATGCTTTTACAGTATTATTTCATAATACTACTTTTACTGTACGCACTTTACTTTATGATGAGTATTGCAATTATGGCAATTCATTTCTCTTGCATGAGAAAGAAGACTGCTCAATAAAATAACACCTTTTTATTGAAAACGCCCGTCTCTCTATTTCTCTGCACTCTGGTGAAACTAAGCATGCACGATTGACTGAGTGAAATAGCTGCCTATTGTTTTCACACGACTTTAGAGATACACTCTTTATTCTGAGGGAGCAAAGTTGTCATGTTTATGCGGTTGTCAGAAACTGAATCCCTTCTTGTCTAATCAGGGAAGTTCACTCCTCCCTGTTCATTCAAGAAAGTTTCTAGTGACCTCTGAGCTAGCTGGCAAACCTAAATGAAGTTTAACATAGTCAGTAGAGACCTAGATGACCCCAGTCCTACGTCTACACTGCTGTCTGTTATTCCAATGCGCAGAGCCTATTGGGAAAATAGGAACTACACTACATGGCACCCAACGTTTGGTAAGGCGATAATCTAACGCAAGACCCTAGAGTAACTCAGTCGTGCTTTTCACACAGACCCCTTTTCCCAGTAAAAACTCCAATAGACGTCTGGAGTGGGTTAAAGGTTAATATCCGCCGGAACTTATTAGGATGAGAAACCTATGTATTAGTTTTTGGTATAGTCAACGTTAAAGGATACAGTGTTCCAAAATGTTGTGCACCTAATCTTTGTTTCCTTGAAACTCGATCTGCAACAAAAAACTTTCAGTCAGTAAAATGGCAGAAAGTGACGAAGAGAGGGAGCAAGCTAGACTAGCAGCTCAACTCATAGCCGACGACACACTTCTCCAAAACACCGACCCGGATGCAATACTCATCCCGGTCAATATAAGGAAAACCATAACTATAAAACATATAGAAAATGGATTAACATCAAGAGGTGGTACAGTCGTATTTGTGGTAGAGGCACATGAGTTTCGGCAGACAGAAGTATTCTGGATACACTTTCCAGCAGCAAATCCTGTAACACATGAGTTCCACTACTACAAAATAGCGGAAGCTCCAGAGAAATACTCTCCTTTCGAGGAAGTTGAAATTCCACTAACATATCAAGAGCACCTGCTCTTATTTAAAGGCGCCCTAAAACATCAAAATCACATCACCAGGCTCGGTCCACTAGGTAGACCAGGAGCCACGTGGCCGGTTCTAGCCAGCTACTCACCACACCCAGACATTGAAGCAATGTCAGCCATAGAACTTTTAGTTCAGTTAAAACAACTAATTAAAATACATAGACAATTGGTCCAATATGTCATGCGGACTTCAACAGTCCAACCTGCAATTAAACTTCCACAAAATACCCCTCATCAGGGGAACACAAACAAGATTACACCACAGAACATACAATCGTGTCTTGGTAAAACACCCGCAAAACAGGAACAACTTCCATTCTGGTTAGCTCCAAAAATCACCCAAATAGAGGCAGTATTTCCTGATACTACCCTACACGAAAAACACAGAATTCTGACTATCTGCCTCCCAATGGGGATCGCACCACATGTAGAGGACTGTGACACTTGGGGTACAGTCTTTGCTTCTATATACACAGAAACACATGGTGTTCCGTCTTTGGCGGTTATACGAGATGTCCTAAGACAGATTCAAAATGAATACGGTCCAGAACCTGCTTTAACTCTGGGTATGAAATTACTGAAGGACTTTAAGCAGGTCTCGGCTATATTATTAGCCAACATAAAAGGAGAAGCAGCATGTGTAGCAATCCGCCAGAAATTATAGGAGACAGATATAACAGACCAACCATTTGAGCTTGCTAAAATCATAGAAAAATCCTATGAAGGATTAGGAAGAGATAGTTTGGGTGGGAAACCGGTAAAACCCCAACTAATTGAAAATCCTGAAAAGACCTATATTAAAAATAATCTAAATACTCCAAAAAAGAGCTGGGATGGAAATAAACAATCCACTCCCAGGGAAAAACAATTCCAGTCCAGAGGAATGTCTCCCCAACGGAGGAATAAATCACTGGTTGGAAGAGACAAATCTCCCCAAAGGGAACCCTCTGAAAAAAGATATAATCTTAGAGATAGGGATAAAATAAGGAAACCTGACAGATATCAAGACATTGATACACGTCCCTCTCGATCCTTCTCACGCAATCCTTCTCGATCACAATTTCCCAGAAAGAAGGTAGCAAGTATAAAAATAAAACATGCCGAGGATTCTGAGGACACAATTGAAAAACGAAGAGTGGGCCCAGACAATGTTAGACCATAGCTCGCAAGATCCTGATGAATCTTCTGGAGACAGTGGACACGAATGAATACATTCAGGTGGAAACTGCAGACACACAAGTTAGTGTGCCCCATAAACTATATGAAATAACATTGCGTATAGAGGGAGATAAAACCAGGAAAATAAAAGGTCTTTTTCGGGAGAATCTTTCTAAAGGCTATGACATGCTGTTAGCTAAAAAAGACTAGCCACCAGAGTTTGTCAGGGTGTGCCCTCATGGCGAAGAAATGATTATGCCTGCCTTCTCAAATCATATCCCAATTCATAAAACATATACATTAGCAAGAAAATGGGCAGTGGCCCAAGCCCCTGCCTTATATAAAAGTCATGTAGGATGGCATGAGGATTCTCCTCACCACAAAATCCAGTTAAAAAATCAGCCTACTGCACAAAGACAGTACCCAGTTAAACAAGAAGCTAAAAGGCAAGTCAGGGAGATCTTAGATCAACTTGAATATCAGGGGGTGATTGAAATATGCACCTCACAAATGAACAATCCTTTGTTTCCTGTCTCCAAGCCAGACGATTCATATTGTCAATTTTTGACCTACAGACATTTAAACTCCTGTTGCAAAGCTTTTGCAGTACAAAATTCACACAGTGCAGCACTAATGAACAGCATTGTGCGCAAGAAATATAAATTGACATTAGACATCTCTAATGGATTCTTCTGTCAAAACTTTGCACCTGAAAGCAGGTATTTGACCGCTTTCTCATTAATGGGGTCGCAAAAACAATTTTGCCGACTCCCACAGGGATTCAAGAACAGCCCGGGATTATTCTCAGCCAGAGTAACAGAATTATTACAAATATATGATGATGAAGCATTATCATATGTCGATGACATCTATTTTACATATGATGACCTGGAGACTCACTTAAAAAGAGTGAACACCATAATTCTTGGGTTCGCATCAGAGGGTTACAAATTCAACTTTAAAAAGTCCAGATTGCCCATATGACAGTCCTATTTTTAGGCTATGAATTATCAAGTGAAGGCAAAAGCCTGGCAGACAACTTCTTAGAGAAGTGTGCAGTACTCCAAGCACCAAAAACGCTGAGAAATTTACAATCAGTACTAGGCTTCCTGAATTTCGGAAGAACATACATTCTAAATTATGCAGAGAGGGTTAAACCTCTCTATGAATTAATAAAACCTGATTTTAAACCCATACATTGGACTCAAAAACACACAGAAATTTTGAGATCCTTACAGACAGACATGTTAGTTAAAACAAAACTGCAAACTCGTGAAAACATACGCAATCTGGTAATCAGAGTAATTCCAGGAAGATGCGGATTCACGTACCTGACCTCTAATGAGGGAGAAACGGTACCAATAGCTTACAAATCACATTTGTACACACAGGCTGAAATGAAATTCAGTTCTACAGAAAAAATTCTGACAGCGGTTCATACTACTGTAGCAAAAGAAAGAGCCCTATCCCAAGGCAAAAGAATAACTGTTTAGTCAGCAGAATCAGCCCTTGAGGCATTAACAAGTCCACCGAACCTGAAAACAGTGGCATTAGATCCAAAATGGATACAATGGGAAAATGCTCTTGCTACAGAAGACGTGAAATACTATTTTGACCCGAAACTGAAAAAACAAGATGTTCTCGAATATGAACAAGAATACCCTCTGTCAATCGGAATTCTGCCTCTCGAACAATATACCTGTGTGATCTATATGGACAGATTTGCACACCATTACGATGTAGAGAAAAAATCCTACAATGCAGCGTGCACGATTGTTAAAAATCGCTGGCGCTCTGGTAAATTCAAACCAATGATTACCAAAACTGAATCACTCAGAAACTGTTCAGCTCAGCGAACTGAAATAAGATCTTTAAAGATGGCGCTTGAAAATGCCGATCGCAAATTCCCCACACTAATAGTGTGCGATTCGCATTACTGCGTCAAGTCATATAACAGTGACATGCAGACATGGAGTAAAAATGGTTACAAAGATGACACAGGTGTCACAATAAAGCACAAAAAGCTTTGGGAACAAGGAGTTCTTTTGCAGAAAGAACTACAAAAGACTCACGTGATACACGCACTGAGTCATCAACGTGATGGCGTTCACGTTGCAGGGAATTCATTGGCTAACAGAGCCACAGCGGAAGCGGTTCAAACAGCTTCCGTAGCCACTAAAAAGCGTTCAGAAAAACAAATAGATGGAGAAACCACGCTGGTGGTAAAAGCGTCATTAAAAGGCGATTATGCAGCATTCCCTCTCATCTATCCACTCAATAATACATACATAATTGATACAAACTCCGTTCCTTTTGCTCGAATCCCTCGAGTGGGGGATAGAGTAATTCCAAACACGAACCGGAGAGTTTTCTTGATTGAAGACACACACATGGGATTGGGTCTGAGGCACCAAGAGATCCTGAAATCTCTGATAGAATTACAATCAAATTACTGGTGGCCGGGAATGAGCGTAGATATCTACAATTTTGCAAGAAATTGTGAGGACTGCAACAAAGATCGCAGTTGTGAACCGGACCAGACAACAGCCCAGATACCACTATTAGAGAGCATCAGGCGATCTATAACGCAGAAATCCAGCCGGAGAAATGCGTCCCCATAATTATTAAGACTGAATTCACTTAAAAATATAGACCCCAGCGCTCGGCTGACGCCAGAACTGTTATAAAAGATTTGCGAGTCTTTATTGGCATATACGCAATTGGCATGCTACATTCTGATCAGGGTCCTGAGTTTAGCTCTCAAGCTTACAAAGAGGTCATGGCCAGCTTGGGCATTGCATTGCGGTACTCTTCTCCCTTCCATCCTGAGAGAAATGCGGTAGTGGAAATAAAAAAATGTGACATAAAGCAATCTATTACGGCGAGGGTATTAGGTTCGGGTGATGGGTGGGTCAAACATTTAATAAGTGTCCAACGTAGTCTTAACAACATGCCAAGAAATTCTCTAAAAGGTTTCAGTCCGTATGAACTTTTGCTTGGAACTAGAATGAGAATTCAGGATTTGGATTGTCATACTTCAGTGTTAGAAGAAAAAAACCTTTAACATCAAAGATGGTTTGGCCGTTTTACAGGACTTGAATGAAGCAAGAAAAAGTCTAAGTAACATAAAGTTGAAGCCAACGATCACTGAAGAACCACCTGTCCCAGCAAGACCTGTCTGGATTCCAAAGATTGGTGATCTGGTCAGAGAAAAGATCGCGGTGAAGAAGGAATTTGGGCCTCCTTACAGAAAAGCAGTACCTGTCTTAGCTGTCAGCGGAACAAGATCAGTAGTACTACCGCCACTTGCTGGTAAAAAAGGAAAACAGAATTGTTTCCATCGATCTGGTGAAACCACAATCATGTGGCCGATAATAAGTAGTAGGCCAAGTGGACTCCCAAGAAATAGCAGAAGACCAAACTTTGCTACAATCCAAGAGGTTCAAACTGAAAGACTAATCACTTTCGATAAGCCAACAGTAAATAAAAAAGGACTATGCAATAAAGCAATGGAACTTGTGCCTCTTGAAACCCAAATTGCAACAATTCGTGAAGGTACACCAATCTACAACGATGTAGCTTCAGAATGTACAAATGTAACAAAAGAAAATGCAAAGATCAATGGAAATCCGGAAGCGATCCCACCAATTGACAGAACTGCATCTGGCTATTTTATCAACTTTGATGACTTTTCCGATGATCCAAGTGAACATGGAGACAAGCCAGCAACAAAAACTTTCAAAGAGAAAATGACTGAGCTGTTTCACCAACTAAAAGAGACATATCTGATCTCACCATGGATTGAATTTTGGATTGTGTTAGGTGTACTTTTCCTTCTGCTTTGGCTCATCATGGTTTTATGTTTGGGTAGATTCATTGATGGAACATATAGTACAATGGACACAGTAAGTCAGAACATCATCTCAGTCCTAAAGTCTCACAGATCCTCTCATATCAGGAAAAGAGAACTGTCATCAGTGAACATCACAGCCAACTCAATACCTGGGGGTATTGCTTGGGACAGAACTGACTATGATATTTATGGCCCGATTGAGCTCTTGAAGTATCCACACCAGTTCAAGATTTCCTTAGGTGACTTTGTGATACCAAGTTCCTTTTCTGATGATTGGGACTTTGAAAATATTAATAATATGATGTGAGATTTAGTAATGTCAGCTAAATTTACAGAACATGATTATTTACAGGGTTCATCAAATTATGAAGAATTATACTGTTACAACCACTATGGTCATCACTATTTGCATAAATCTGCACAACCTAGAAATGTTTTTACTTACAATCAATGGGAACACTGCCCTACCCCACCTAAAGGAAGTTCTAAAACATTTTTCGAGAAATTTCCATACTTCTCAGGGTTTAACATCAGTGATGCAGAAACGTTTTATTTTAAAATGTTAAATAAGACAGGAATGAAAAACATGCTGATAAATACTAAACTGATTTATTCTGAAAAGTTTTGTGACAAAATGTCTACATTTGGTTTTGAATTTTGGAGAAATAACATTGAAACAAAAACCATCTGGGGAACAAAAGACTGGCAGGTACAAGGTCTAGAATCATTATTTAGAGCCTGCATGATCCCAGAACAAATAATATTCCTGAATGATACCATTCAACAAACTACTTGTCTTGGTTTAGCTAAGATAAAAGACTTAAACAAACCGTCTATTCCGAAGCCCATACCTGATTACAATAGCACTACAGATGTGGAAATAGACGTATCCCACATTTTTACCAAAACAGAACGAATCCTGATTGGAAAAAATGGTTGATCTGGCCCACTGACACAAATGTCTGCCAAGATAGATTCCTGAACAAAAAACAGGGGTTCAAACTGACCAGGCCAGACCCAAGATACTCCCAGAGACAACACCCAGGGATAGTTACAACATACAGTGTAGGGAAATAATGCCTTGAGGGCTACAGAAATCCGCACTGGCTGAAATTAAGCAACATTTGACTTTACTTGAAGAAGGTGCTGACTTACGAGATTTCATGATGGGACCTCGCAAACAGCGTCAAAAACGTTTCATAGCGGCCGGTATATATGCTGCATACAACGAAACATGGAAAGTAATGCAAATTGAAACAGCAGAAAAAATACGAGAAATTGATCGTATAAATTTGGAAAAATCACTTTCTGTTGTGGACAATGGGTTAACGACTCTGTCTTCTAGAATATATTCACTGGACAGTATTGTATCTTCTGCCTTTGATATAATAGGGCAAGACTTGCTAATGTTACAACATGGTCAGTCCCAATTACGTTCTATTGTACAGCTTGGCTGGACGTTGCAAAACCTACGTTCAGGCTACGTTCCATGGCGTCTAATTAATGTAACGTCATTATTCTCTATCCTTAACCTTACTGATAAACAAACCAGTTTGGCACAAAAAGGAGCAGACTATACAATTCTGAGCATTGAAAAACTTGAGAGATTACCATTGTCAATGTCAGAAAGACCTGTCAATGAATGGATAATACATGGAACGATTACAATTTCGATAACAACTTTCCGTTTCAAATATTGCCAAGAATATATACCAGCAGGCCAGTATGAAAGGTTGGGTAAAGGATACATCAAATCAACCTGGGATTTACCTTACACACACAAATGTTATAGTGAAAGGAAAAAGGAGGTATTCCTTAGTGGTAATAATTGTAAAAAATCACTGAGCAGTACACTTCTGTGTCAAGGTATTAATTTGCATGGAGCATGTGAAGGGTCTTCGAATAACCTTTCATGTCACCTGCAAGGCACTCCTGCAACACAGATAGAACCATTCTTTAGACAGCTTTCCAACGGTAGCTACGTTATAATAACTGACCACAGCTGTTGTGGATTGGTGCCAGGAGAATGCTATCTCGTAACTGTTACTTCCAGGCTCGGTTGCTGTATGCAAGTATTGTATCCAAACAGCAATCCAGACATGGAGGCGGCAATATGGCCTAATGTGACTATCTCTTCTATTTGAATTGATACTTTAAGCAGAATGAAGTCTATTCTTTTACAGACGAGTGTGCCATTGACCTCATCCAAAGAAACGTATGACCTGCAAGATGCAAGGACAGCTGCAGAGATACATACCCCTTTATCGACAAATTGCCCTGTGCATTTCGCAGAAATGTTAAGCCAAATTTTAAACATGTCCGATACCAGAGCCATCACACATGTATTTAAGACACTTTTTTCGGGACCGTTAACACCGTTTGAAACAGTTCTGGGCATCTTCCCGAATTTTGTCCATTCTGTCTTTGGCGGCCTACCTTTAATTTTGGGACTCGTAGCAGGATTTTTTTTTTGTTCCTTCTGCTCCTATATGGCAAGCCAAGCCACAGACAAGACTCCAGCAACGATGGAAGAAACGATCCTAGCAATACGATACCGAGACCGTATCACTAAGGTTCTCAGATTGGCCCAGCTAAGAGATCTGAATACAACTTGGTTTCTTTCATTTAGACCAATCTGGCACGATTGCATCTTAACTGTGCTCCGATGTCTGCTATGCAGAGAAGAATGCGTGTTGGACGTCTGTCTTACACTACCATCAGCAGTACCAATGGATATCGATACTTTGCTAGGTCCGGTAACGACTCATGCAAAGTGTTGTCCCCAGCGGCTACTCATTCTGATGACTGCATTCGTTGAGACTTCACCATTACTAATAGGTGGCGGTGAAGTACGAGAGGAAAGCAGCACCAAACAGGTACAACCTTCTGTGAGCATTGCTGATCCTAACATCGATGATAGCAATCACGCTGAGAACTGCACAGTTGCAGTATTTTCAAACTTGGTCGAACTTTCACCTGATGTTGTAGACCAATTTTTTGCGAGTCTGTCTGATATGATGTTCTCCCCTGAGCAACGAGAATGATTTTTTTTAACAAGCACACAGCGTTCCTTGAACTCTGAAATTGACCTTCAATTCTGTTAAACAAAGCAACTGAAAATATTTGGAACTCATTTTTCTCCCCCCTGAAAGCAAAATTATTTTTCTTTCTAAATCCAAAATATTTAGCAATTTTTCCGGCACATGATACTTTGCTTAAAGTAGAACTATTCCTAAAGAACAGAACTTCTATTTTTAGAGACACTAGAGACAATATTTTACCTCAGCCTCTAGCAAATGTATAATCTGAAAGAGACACGTTAGTGATAGATTCCTTACCTTAGAATATCCCCAGGCGTCAGACTGGATCCGTAAATTTTTGCGTAGCAATCCCCCTGCGTGTCGGTAGGCGTCGTCCGCGGCTCCGCGTTCGTCGTCGGTGTCGTTAGCGCCGGAATGACGTCGTCGGAGTACTTAGACGCCGCCCATGCGCGCTGACGTCAGTTCTTCTTTTTTCTGCGCCAGCTAGCGCAGATCCGGAGAAGCTCTACCCCTAGTCATTTTTTGACTGAACTTTTTGATCTTTTGATCATTTCTTTCTTCGAGTCTTCGACTCTATCGGTGCAGGTAGGGATGCCCGGGTTCAAACCCTGTTCGAAGTGCGACCGACTGATGTCGGTTATGGACCCCCATCGCCGGTGCCTGAAGTGTCTAGGCCTCGACCACGACGACCGCACCTGCTCCGACTGCCGGGCCCTGACGTCTAAAGCTAGGCGGGAGCGGTCCCGCAAGTGACTCGAACTCCGGCAGTCGGCCCCACGCCGTTCCAGGTCCCGGTCCCACGGGAGGTCAAGGGACCGGTCGTGGGGTCGGAGTCATCGCAGCTCCGGGAGTGGACATCGGTCGTCGGGCTCCAAGTCCTCAGGTAAGAGGCATGAGAGGTCAGAGCGACTCATCGCTCCTCCGACCCATCCCGACGCTCGCACGATGCGGCCGGGGGTTCGGACGACACCGCCCACGCGGCTCTGCGGGAGTCGCAAGCGTCGCCACCTGCCCAACACCTTCGGGTCCCTGGGCACGGCACGGCGCGACGCCGGAGGAGATTGAGCGGTACCTCATGGCCATGAGGACCCTCCCTCCTCAGCCGGGTTCCTTGGCGCCTACGGGCCCAACGGTCCCAGCTCGAGGCCCTAGAGGGTCGGGCGCTTCGGCCCGACGCAGTCTGGTGCTTCGGCCCCGACGCCACCGGCGACTTCGGTCCTGGCGCCGCAGGAACTCACCGGATCCGCTTCCGGATCGGGGTCGTCGCCGGTCGACCTCATGACCTCACCGGCGCTAGCCCCACGAGTGTTAGCCCCGGCGCCCACTGTGGACGCCGTCCCCAATGTTCCCTTCGGTCCGACTCTGGTGCCGGAACGGCGCCGCTGGGCGCCGCTTCCAACGGCCTTTGGAGATTTTTATTTCCATGAGGAGGCCCCGTCTGTTAATCCTGCCTTACAGGAAACGGGTGACGAGGGAGATTGGGAGGGGTCTGAGGACCCTCTGGCACTGGAGTGCCAGTCTCAACATATGAGCTTGGGGAGGCCAGTGGTATTGACACTTCACCAGACACTGGATTTGTCTCCCCTCCGACCGTGGCTTCGGAGGAGGGGTCTACATATAGTGTGGTGTTGACGAGGGCGGCCAAGGTCTTAAACCTTGAGCTCCCCGTCGCGGCCGTGAGGACTAATCTCCTCAATGAGGTCCTCAAACCGCAGATAAGCTCCAGCGAGCCTCTGCTGCCGTTCAATGAGGCCTTATGTGACGTTCTTGTGGGCACTTGGTCCAAGCCCGCCACAGGTCCGCCTGTGGATAGGAACGTGGCCAGACGCTACCGCCCGGTCCCGGGTGACCCTTGCTTTTTGTCCACCCATCCCACCCCGAGAGCCTGGTTATCCAGGCCTCCACTTCCCAAACCGTATTCCCGTCGGCTCCGCCCGATCGGGAATCCAAGAGATATGAGCAGTTCGGGAAGAAGGTGTTCTCGTCCCTAAGCTTAGGGCTGTGGTCTGTCAAAACTGCCTGTCTCTTGGGCCGCTACACCAACACCGTGTGGGACGCGGTCGTGGACATGCGGCCACAATGTCCGGAGGAGGTCCGGTCTAAACTCGCCCAAACTCTTGTGGAGGGCCGAGATGCATCGCGATATTCCATCCGGTGTGGGCTGGATACCACTGACTCACTGGGCAGGGCGATGGCAACGACGGTGGCGGTTCGACACCACGCCTGGTTGAGGTCCGCCAACTTTTTGGCCGATGTCCAGGCCACACTTCTGGACATGGCGTTTGATGGCCGTCGACTCTTTGGCGACAAGGCTGACCATGAGCTTGATCGTTTTAAGGACTCCAGGGCTACGGCCAAGTCCTGGGGCCTCTCGGCCACACGCCAGCAATCTGGTGCCTTTCGCTCCTTTCGTGGCCAAGGAAGGGGCGGCCCCACACGTGCTGCCAGCCACGCGCCGCAGAATGTTCAACAGCGCGGTGGCGGCCGTGGAAACCGCTGTGGGGGCGGTCGGGGACAACGGCGAAGCCAGTCCACACCACCCTCCTCAGCACCCGCCTCAAAACCTTCCTAGTCCGAGTTTTCAGGCCCATGTGACGCCGGTGGAAGGCAGGGTTCGCCATCACCTCTCCCACTGGTGCACTGTCACGTCGGACAGGTGGGTGCTGCAAATCGTCCGAAGGGGCTACTCCCTCCCCTTCGAGGCGACCCCTCCAGCCATGCCACCGCAATTCCACCGCGTGTCGGGGGATCACTTGCAACTTCTGCAAGAGGAAGTCATTGCCCTCTTGGCCAAGGGGGCCATCGAGCGCGTTCCTGGGCCGGAAGTAGGGTGTGGTTGTTACTCCCACTACTTTCTGGTACCCAAGAAGGGCAAAGGGGGCCTACGCCCTATCTTGGACCTGCGGATTGTCAACGGCTTCCTCCGGAAGGAGAAGTTCAAGATGCTGACTTTGGCTCAGGTCTTAGCTGCCCTAGACCCTGATGACTGGCTGGTAGCGTTGGACTTGCAGGACGCTTATTTTCACATCCCCATCCTGCCGGCCCACCGGCGTTACCTGCGGTTCACGGTAGGCTACGAGCACTTTCAGTTTACCGTGCTCCCCTTCAGCCTTACCAGCGCCCCACAGGTGTTCACGAAGGTGATGGCGGTGGTCGCAGCTCATCTGCGCAGGTTAGGGGTGTCAGTCTTCCCCTACCTCGACGACTGGTTGTTGAAGGCGGGCTCGCCCCAGACAGTCGTCAGCCACCTCCAGACTACGGCCGACCTCCTGCACTTGCTGGGGTTCCCCATCAACGTGCCGAAGTCGCACCTGTGTCCTTCCCAGAAGCTCCTCTTCATCGGAGCGGTTCTCGACTCGGCGCAGTTTCGGGTTTACCCACCCGAACAGCTGGTTCGGGATATACAGGCTCTGATTCCAATCTTCCAGCCTTTATCCCGCGTCTCGGTCAGGTTAACGCTGCGGCTTCTGGGGCTGATGGCCTCCTGCATCCTTCTGGTGCATCACGCCCGGTGGCGGATGCGGGCTCTGCAGTGGGACCTGAAGTTTCAGTGGGCCCAGCATCAGGGCAACTTGTCCGATCATGTCTTGATCTCGGAGGGCACTGCGAGACAACTGCAGTGGTGGCTTACAGACCGCGATTGGGTCAGTGGCAGATCCCTCTCCCTACCCCACCCGGAGAACGTGGTTGTGACGGACGCGTCCCTCCAGGGCTGGGGAGGCCACATGGGAGAGGCGGAGGTCAGAGGCCTCTGGTCTCCGGTGGAGTCCCGGCTCCATATCAACCTTTCGGAGCTGCGGGCGATTCGTCTAGCACTGAAGGCATTCCTCCCCTCTGTCCGGGGGAGTGTAGTGCAGGTGTTCACGGACAACACCACCGCCATGTGGTACTGCAACAAACAGGGCGGGGTGGGGTCGTGGACCCTATGCCAGGAGGCTCTGCGCCTCTGGCAGTGGCTGGAACATCAGGGCGTGACCCTGGTGGTTCAACACCTGGCAGGCTCTCTGAATGCCAGGGCGGACGAACTCAGCCGTCGGTGCATGATGGATCACGAATGGCGTCTGAACTCGGACATGATGCAAGGCCTCTTTCAGCAATGGGGAGAGCCTTGGTTAGATCTATTTGCCACAGAAGAGAACGCGCAATGTCATCATTTCTGCACGTTGGAGTTTCCAAGGCGGCACTCGCTCGGAGACGCTTTTCGTCGCGAGTGGAGTTGCGGTCTATTGTACGCCTTTCCGCCTATACCACTTCTGCCCAGAGTGCTGAAGAAGATCAGACGTGACCGGGCCCAGGTTATCCTTGTGGCTCCGGACTGGGCACGAAGATACTGGTATCCCGAGCTACTCAGCATGTCAGTCGATCCCCCGATTCGTCTGCCTCTTCGGGAGGACCTTCTGTCGCAGCAGCAGGGGACGGTTCTGCACCCGAACCTGTCCAGTCTCCACCTACAAGCTTGGAGATTGAGCGGCGGCAGTTGAGGCCATTTGACTTGCCTCCCGAAGTCTGTGATATCATTCTGGCAGCCAGGCGTCCCTCCACAAAGTCGGTATACGCCTGCAGGTGAAACAGATTTGTGGCATGGTGCACAGCAAAGGCTGTGGACCCACTCTCTGCACCCCTTTCTGAGGTTCTCCTCTTTCTTCTTTCTCTTGCCCAGCAGGGCTCTGCTCTGGACACTCTCAAGGGGTACCTTTCTGCCCTTTCCGCCTTCTTATGGCTACCTGATCAGCCTTCCTTGTTCAAGTCCCCCACTGTAAATAGGTTTTTGAAGGGCATCACACACATGTTCCCTCCTGTTCCCTTCGTGATGCCCCAGTGGGACTTGAATCTTGTGCTTACTTACCTCATGTGTGCTCCCTTTGAGCCGCTCCATAACTGTCCTCTCCGTCTTCTTACTCTGAAGACTGCTTTCCTGTTTGCCATCACCTTTGCCAGGAGAGTGAGTGAGCTCCAGGCTCTTTCTTCTACACCACCTTTCCTCTCTGTTCATCCGGACAAGGTTGTGTTGCGAACAAGACCTTCCTTCTTGCCCAAGGTTGTCACGGCCTTCCACATCGGGCAGTTCATTACTTTGCCTACCTTCTTTCCGCCTCCGCATCCCTCGAAAGAGGAAGAGAGGCTCCACCGTCTGGACCCAAAACGTGCGCTCTCTTATTATCTAGATCGCACATGCCAGTTCCGGGTGGATGACCAACTCTTCGTTGGTTACGTGGGTGCTAAGAAGGGCAAGGCGGTGCACAAGAGGACCATCTTGCGGTGGATCATCTTGTGCATCCAGGCATGTTACTCCATGGCCAAAAAGGAGCCCCCTGCTGGATTGCGAGCTCATTTTACTCGGGCCACGGCGACTACAACTGCTCTGGGCCGAGGAGTGCCCTCGCAGGACATTTGCCATGCAGCTACGTGGGCCTCGCTGCACACGTTTGCACGACACTACTGCCTGGACAGCCAAGTCCGGAGGGATGGCTTCTTTGGCTGTTCCGTCCTCCAGGACTTTCTGGTGTGATTATTGGTTCGCCGACCCACCACCAGGGTTGGTATTGCTAGGGTATCTATTCTAAGGTAAGGAATCTATCACGAACGTGTCTCTTTCAGATGCACAAGTTACTACTTGTGTAACGATATATCTGTAAGAGATATTAGTTAGTGATAGATTCCTTTCTGACCCACCCATCCTCCCCGTTCTTCGAACCGATATCTAGGGTTAAGGTCATCCCCTTTCAGGGCCCTAGTTTCATGGCACCAGTGTTGGTTCTATCATGGCTCTGCGTATCTGGTGCGGAAAAGCTGTGTATCAGAACTGACGTCAGCGCGCATGGGCGGCCTCTAAGTACTCCGACTACGTCATTCCGGCGCTAACGACGCCGACGACGGACGCAGAGCCGCGGACGACGCCTACCGATTCGCAGGGGTATTGCTACGCAAAAATTTCCGGATCCAGTCTGACGTCTGGGGATATTCTAAGGTAAGGAATCTATCACTAACTAATGTCTCTTACAGATATATCGTTACACAAGTAGTAACTTGTGCTTATCGTATAATAATATGTGATGAAATGGTCTCGACCTTCTTTTCTGTATACAGAGCCATTTCATGTGTAAAATATGCATTTAACTGAATGATAGCCTTGCTTGAAAAGACGTACAGTACCAATACTCGTTTTTCGTGCATAATCCATACACCATTTCAAATGCAATTATGTATTTTGGGGTGGGTTGGAAAACACACATGCATCGTATGTTTACTATTGCTTATTTTTTAGCAATGATGGACATTAATCCGTGGAGTGGGTGTTGCATTTCTATCTAGGACCCTAATTCGATATTCCCGATTCATGCCCTTGTGTGGTTATAATAAATAGTATCCTCATAAAGGCATAAGAATCAGATCCATATTTAGTAAATAGCCCATGCAGTCCAAAGCACGGCAAGGCTACTCCCATAGACTCCTAGAAAGCACAACGCGTTCTTTAAACAAACCAAGCCTTCAGCAGCCCGGGAAATCCCCTCCTGCTTCTGTTTTGATTTACACAAGAACTCCTGGAGTCCAGAAAGAACTGTTAGTTCTTAGTGACGTCTTATGTCCAACCTTACGTCAAACCCGGCACCTTTCAGGTATAAATATACCAACGTTGCCTTAAGCAAACACACGGTGGTGTGGAGCAGAGCGGTTATTTACTTATCCGGAGCCCAGCTGATACAAGAGTCGAAAGAAACCGCCCCTCCCCTTTTGACGTCCTGGAGAAGCTGCCTTTTCTCACGCCGAGAAAATCCAGCTCTGGGGTTCCCAAGTTGCCCTCGCGGGTTGCTGGGAGATCGAGTCCTGAAACGCGAGATAGAAGACCTCCTTTATTCTAGAACCAAGGTACGGAACGAATTAAAACCTTAAAGAGAATTCTGGATTCCTATACTTGGCAAAAAACCCAACTTAACTTAAAAACTGCAACTTACTTACTCCTTCCCACGTATTAGGCTTAGGTCAGGTACACTGGGGTAGGCGTATCTTAGAAGCACCAGTTGAGTTTGTTAGTCAATGTTTTCATGTATGTATATATTTTATCCGTTTTAAAGTATCATATGGCTAAGAAACCATGTCAAGGCTTTTACAGTATTATTTCATAATACTACTTTAACTGTTGGCACTTTACTTTATGATGAGTATTGCAATTGTGGCAATTAATTTCTCTTGCATGAGAAAGAAGACTGCTCAATAAAATAACACCTTTTTATTGAAAACGCCCGTCTCTCTATTTCTCTGCACTCTGGTGAAACTAAGCATGCACGATTGACTGAGTGAAATAGCTGCCTATTGTTTTCACACGACTCTAGAGATACACTCTTTATTCTGAGGGAGCAAAGTTGTCATGTTTATGCGGTTGTCAGAAACTGAATCCCTTCTTGTCTAATCAGGGAAGTTCACTCCTCCCTGTTCATTCAAGAAAGTTTCTAGTGACCTCTGAGCTAGCTGGCAAACCTAAATTAAGTTTAACATAGTCAGTAGAGACCTAGATGACCTCAGTCCTACGTCTACACTGCTGTTTATGTTATTCCAATGCGCAGAGCCTATTGGGAAAATAGGATCTACACTACAAAAGTAGCGTAAGATGCATGGGATACCTAGGCCAACCTCCACTGGGGCCCGCCAGCTGTGTTCGCGTCCCATCTGGGAATGCCGGGGGGCCCACACCAAATTTTGGAAGGCACTCTGCGGGGCCTGGAAGGTCTCTGGCGGAGGCCACAGGAGCAGCATCTGAAACATATATAGAATCCTAGGTAAGATTGTCCTCTTCAGCACAGCCTATCCAGGAGAGAGTTTGTAGTTGCCATTGTGCTAGGTCGGACCTCACCCTCCCGACCAGATCCTGGTAATTGAGAGACACCACCCATGAATTGTCGGGGCTAGTTGGATGCATAGGTATGTGATAGAGCCCGGTGCACATTGGATCGAGGGAGCCCTGGTTAGATATTCCTTTGTTTCCAGGGATACTGTGAGGCTCAATGACTGTGATTTAGCAAGGTTGATTTGAAAACCTGATATTGCCCCAAAAAGCTTTACCTTCTCTAAGTAGCCCGGGAGGGCCTCACTTGAATTTTGCTGGGAAACTAGGATGTCCGCATACAGTGTAATGAGATGCTCCTCTCCCACAAAACGTATCCCTATAACCCTCAGGTCATCCAGGACCCTCTGTGAGAACGGTTCCATGTAGAGCACAAACAGCATAGAGGAGAGAGGGCACCTCTGCAGTGTGCCCTGTAGATGGGAAAGCCATCCAAGCTTATACCATTGACCCTAACAGAAGCTATCTGCACCCCATACCCACTTAGTAATCCATGAGCAGAACTGCTCCCCCAGTCCGAAGTGTCTCAATACATCTGCGAGGTAAGGACAGTGGACACGATTGAACGCTTTCTCAGCATCAGTAGAAAAGATCATAGTCTCACGCTGGGAGCGAGCTTGCTTGTCTTATCAGGTGTAGGATCCTCCTCAATCCTCAGCAGTTCGCACTCTGCTGTCAGGGAGCGGAATTGATAAGAGTTAGTCCTGCCATCTCAAAATCAGCCTGAAGGAGCAGGCCACTTTCTTGTAACGCAGGAAGGATGTGACAGGGTGAAACTCCTGCCCCTTCTTTACAGTAGAGGCCGCATGGTCCTGATACAGATGCAGGGTCTGCCACCAAAAGGTGATAGATGACGACATCCGGACCACTCTAAGAATCCGTTCCTTCCCTGAGCAATTGTGGACAAAGGTCAGGATGTCCAAGAAAGAGTTGATCCAGGGCCCAGCGGCCAACCCTCTGGGTTTTGTCCAAGCGAATTTACGATACCGGTGTGTCCCCCAAGATCTGGGTGAACAGGTCAGCCACATAGGCCTCTTTCGCCTCTGGCGGGGTCCCCCGTATTTGAATATTGTTTAGCTGGGAGCAATTTTCCAGATCCCTCTGTATGTGCTTGCAGACCTATTTGTTGGTCCTACAAATGGATGACTTCTTGCTGCAATTCCATTTCTCTCGTCCCAGGAAGTCTTGCATCCCTCCTATGCATCTACCCTATCTCCAATGCCAGTTACCTCTTTCCGGACAGCTTGCATCTTGCTCGTTAGGTCTCTTGGCTGCTAAGAGTTCATCCCTCAGGGCCGAGAACAAGGACTCCACGTATGGGTGTTTAACCGGGGCCTCAAAGTCCTCCCCAGATGATTAGGTAGCCCTACCCACACCTCCGCAGGGCTTCCCTTCCTGGGAGCCCGCAGGCTTCACAAGCATGTCTTTGATTGAGTTCTCCTTCTTTGCCCTTGCAGGCGCCATCCAACCAGCCCTGTTGGGCCCTCCAGGTCAAAGCGGAAGTACTCTTTGTGTTGGACTGGCCCCACTGAGACCGGCCCGCCACTCACTCTCCACAGCCCGGTCCTGCACGTTCAGCCCCACTAATATGCAAGGACCTAGTCACCTCTGCACCAATGCATGCCCCGCCGGTCTGGTTCAGGGAGCTCTCCCTTCAGTCAGCTGATCCGTCAATCCGCACTCTAAGCGAGCTACGAGCTGGGGGCTCACCAAGAGCATCCAACTAGATTCTCAATATCCACCCACACATACACAGGGTTTTAAGGGTACTTCCCCTGACTTTGGCAGCACTGTATTTATCCAGAATACTTCACACCTCTAGCGTACCAGACTGAGCGCCATACTTCCTGATATTCCAAAACCCTACACCGTGACAATTATTAACAGTAGTGTCGCCCCAAATCTCAGCTCTGTACAGGGCTCCACTCGGGCTTTTGCACGATACATTTCCAGGGCTGGGGAGAGGGGTTGGGTGTATGATTGCTTATGAAATCTTAGTATGGATTTGGATCTTTGGCACAGAGTTAGATAACTCTTGTTTAACTGATATTCCCATTTAAGTAACTCATTCAGGCTTTTGCCTAGGTAGTCACATTTTTTTACCCGTTGAAGGGGTTCATGCGTGATCTTAATCTCTCGTAGACCACCCTGCACTTTTCCAAACACCATATATTTAGTCTTAGAGGTGTTAAGTTCTAATATCGTGTCTCTACAAAATTCTATAAATCTGTCCAGGAGTATTTGCAAGCCCATGGGTGTTTTAGATATTAGTAAGGAGTCATCTGCAAAGAGCAGGATAGGGACTTTCTCGCCATTCAGGGAAGGTGCATCATTCCTACATGCCGTTAAGCGACTCGCCACATCATTTATAAACAGGGAAAACAGCGTGGGGGCGAGAACGCACACCTGGTTCACCCCTCGCTGTGTCGGTATCTTCTCTGTTAGTTTGCCATTCTTCCCCCATCTAACCTGGGCATAATTATCCTTGTGGAGGCGGGCTATCACTGCTACCAAATCCGCAGGAGCACCTAGGTCGAGCAAAATTCCAGAACAAGTCGCATGGTATTAGTTTGAACGCTGCTCGCAGAAACCCCGCCTGGTAAGTAGACCATATCATGTGGTCATCCATCCAGCAATGTAATTTGTCCAAGACTTGCCTAGAAAAAATCTTTGAAGGTTGTCTATCAAGCTGATGGGTCTGTAATTGGAGGGGATAGCGCCGTCATTCTTTTTATAGATGGTAATTATCTCCGCTCCCCTCCAGGTTTCTGGAATGTCCTCACCAGCCGCTATACAATTAGACAAAAGATTTATATATGTGGACCATATCATTGGTTCTAATTTATATAAATCTCCCAGGATCGAACCAGGGCCAGGTGCTTTGCGTGCCTTTAATCTGCTAATCGCTGACAAAGTGTCCTCTACGGTAAACGTCAGTGCTGAGTTGTTTGGATGCATATGCAACAAGGGCGATGGTAGCTGGGTTGAGTTCAGCCCTGTTGGTGTCTAAATTGCCCTGGCCCTCTAATCTGGAGTAGAGTTTTGAAAAATGGTCCACCCAAGCCTCCGGCTGGATATGGTAGCTAAGAGTGGAAACATTCTCCATGATCCCCTTTGAAACAAAAAAGGCGACTATCCCTGCTTTGAGCAGCTAGTACCAGATCTTGCCAGTTTTTTTCGGCAGTGTCTCGCTTGGCTTCGGTTCTAGAGCGTTCTCTAACTGCTAATTGCAGAGCCTTCTTGGCTCTCTTACATTCGTTGTTGAACCACTTCTTTTCCCCTACGCAAGGGCGCCTTCTGCCAGAGCTATGTCTAGTAAAACAGTTTGTAAGACTTCAAAGAATTCATGATGCACCGTTACTATGTGCGTCAGTTCTGGTTGCTGTGTGTTTCCCGCGCCACTGCACAAATTAGTTAAAAACAAAACGAAAAGCTTATATATTCTAGTATGTAAGTTCAAGTCAGCTTGGACTTTGGGTCAAGTAACTCTTTTACGATTATTAGTTACGTGCTGCTCTTCATTTTTAGACACGTGACTGGAGAAATTCCTATTGAGGTCCGTACCCCTCATTGTTAATAGTAAAGGATTATGATCGCTATCATCCCGTTGTTCAATACTCATATCTTCTACCAGCGACCAAACCCTTACGTCTACAAATATATAATCAATAATACTAGTGTAGGTACTCCTTTTAAAGGTAGCCTTCCTCCCTAAATCAGATCCTGTTCTCCCATTACAGGCCCTCAAGCTTCTTTCTTCCTGTGATTAAAGAAGCAATCTGCAAGGAGACATTAGTTGGGCGGTGACCTTGTTCGCCAGCAATCAGATTAGGGACACCCCAAAGCTGATCCTCTTCCTCGAGCAGAGCACTCCATAGGTTAGGCGGTTTGAATACAGCATTGAAATCCCCTCGACTATGATTTTAGAGTTAGTTTGTTATACTTCAACCAAATCATCTAGCAGCGCGAGTACAGGAGATTCATTGCTAGATGGTTCTGACCTGGTATAAACATGAAACACGGTCAAGATTAAGCCGGACAGAAAGGCAAGCTGTATCTCCATAATATCTTGGGAATTAATTGGTAAATGCTTATACTTGCAAGCAACATTTTTTTTACAAGAATTAGCTCCCCACCGCTAGCCCTACCCGTTAACTTGGACGGGTTAGCTTCCACACTATAAGTGGTATATCCCTTTATGTGTACCCTATCTACAGCCCAGGTCTCTTGAAAGACACAGATATAATTTTTCCCTATATAGGAAAACCAATCTGGGTCTTGGAGTTTAGAGTGGATACCCGCCAAGTTCCGCGATATTATTGTTAAACAGGGATTTACCTCATTTATGTTTGCGGGTACAACACCCTTTGATATCTATGCAGTTAGACAAATCATTAGCACTGGTTGGGTCAATCGGGTGTGATCTAGCATGATGTTGCGACAAGGACATAATCTTAGCTATACTATGAGTGTTATTGATTAACTCGTCAATTTTTGTAGTCAAGTGTATATTGCTTGGAACTGGTTCAACAATGTTGCTGCTACCCATGAGTCCATGGGTTGGTTCATTATCAATATTCAAGGTGACTCCAATCGGTGCTCTGGAATCGGTACTACTATTGTGCCTTTGCCCCTTATAAGAGCTACCAGTAGTACATTTCTCGGGGAATACCTTTGCAATTAACATATGAGAGGGTGTGGGATCACGTATCTCTTGGGCTTCCAGCCTGTCCTTCGGTATTGTTCCTGCCACATTATCCCTTACAATTCTTATATCCATAACTGATCCTCCATCCAACATGAGTAGTCAATCATTGTCATCAATGGGGTTTAAAACGTCAAAGTGAATATTCACAGGGATGGCATATCTATGCTGACCCCTCCCCCCACATAAGACGTCCCCTTGTGTGTGTGGTATAAGACCAGGCGGTTTATAGAAGTAACCATGAGGTAGGATACTTATCCCTGTTCTCTCTACAAACCAGTTACCCGCCGACTCAAGTATTGCTTGGACCAGATCTGGTGACCTGAATGATACTACTACACAGTTGCCTTCTAAAGATTTGTTTGAGCTCCCTAGCCAACTGACCCCTCTCGCCATTTTAAACACTGTAAAAAGGGGAGTTGATAGACCAGTCCTTACATTTATCTTATGTAGTGATTTATTTCTGAGATTGGTCCAATGCTCTATGACTCCAAGTGGCAATGTAGGGACATTAGCCAACACTATGGTGTAAGGTGTTGCTTCTGTGGGTAAGTGTAGTGTACTAGCACCTGTTATTACCCTCACTAGCTTTTCATGTTGGCCTTGACTACTTTGCGACTGTGTTTCTACCCTACGTGCACTGTTAGACCTGTTTGGGGGTGGGACTTTTTGGATATTCAACAGACGATCTTGGATATTAGTTGGAATATGTCCTGTCTCCTTTGGCCTCCCTACGGACACCCTAGTACAGTTCTTGGAGTAAGAATCCAATGGGGCAGTGAGGGGTGCTGCCACTTGACCAGAGACAGGAATGCTAGGCGGGTAATTTAGGCAACCATTAAGCCCTGTGGGCGGAGCGACGGCAGCGCTACAATGGCACATGGCTACCTGGTGCTGCTGGGAAAGCTGGGTACTCGTGTGGCGATGCTGGCCCTGCCGGCTCCCCTGGGATATCTGTGTAATTCTTGCAAGCTTTTCTAATTTTTCTATACTTACCTCCAGCCTGGATAGCTTTTGCATCAGGGGATTCAATAAGACTAATACAACCTCGCTCATTTTAGTCCAGAACTCCCCACTATCATCAGTCTGCAGGGGGGGTAGAGATAATGGGGAGATCTTTTCACCAGTGGTAAAAATGTTACTCGCTAAACAGCTCCATTTCTCCTCAGCCTCCCTCATTGTGCCTCTACGCCCTCTTTTTGATAAAGGATATGATTGCTTGCTAGAACTCTGTCCTTTCCTTTTTTTAGTCTGGGATGCGGGACTGTCCCCCTGGGTCATTTTGATTTTTTGTACTCGGGTGAGCACTTTGGGCCTAGTGGCCGTGTCAGATGTCTGTGGGGGCAACGTCCTTAGATACAAGGACCTGATTGGGCAATACATTAGTCGGGGGAGCTGGGGTCAGGGTTAGTATGGTCTACAGGGTCTGCTGGGTCATGCAATGTAGGCCGTCTTGCGGGGGGATGTGGTTCTAGTGATAACCTATGCTCGGTGAGAGCGGTTTCATGGATAAGAGCAGACTCTGCCCTTATCAGAAAGGCGTCCAGTGTCCCTACCACAACTTGGCCCGTTAGTGATTTCCTTTTTCAGTTAATTTCTGCGCCATTTTCCTCAACAAGTTATATTTACACAGTACAGTAGAGTAATGCAAATAGGTAGCCTCGTACCTCAGTTCTTGCAGTCTCTCGGCCCAATAGTCCGAATATAGGTCCATAGAAGTTCAATGCAGCAGATGTAAATAACCTGGCCCAGCCCGGCCTCTTCCGGCTGCTGATGGGCGCTTCCAGTGATGTAGTGGTTAGACGCACAGCAGGCTGGGAGCTGTAGTCCCCCAGACAGTGCGTGTCGAAAAGAAGGCAGATGGCAGGTGTCAGCAGCCCCCCTGGGCAGAAATGGCAGCAGGAATAGTGGCAAGTATGTGGCAATGCAAAAGCAGGCGCTCTCCCTGTGATGGCCACTGCTCAGGGGGGAACTTGATTTGGGTGTGTTGCTGCCTTGCAAAGTACTTGGGGGAGAGTCTATGAGGATTATGCGACCCCCAACCAGTCTCACCTTTGCTACTAGTGAGGCTTGTGAGGCTCCAGGCAGTCCATTAAGGCTTGAGGCACGGGCGGCCCACTCACGCCGGGCCCTGCTCGGCTCCGGTAGTAGGCGCGTTTCTCCCCTGGTGACCACTATTGAGCAGGGAGGGTCTCTATTTAGTGAAGCATTGCCAGGCGAGCCCCCGCCACGTCCGCAGGGCTCGTGGTGCTGTGCGCAGTCAGGAGAAGGACGCCAGAAACTCAGCAGACCTCCACGAACGGGCGCGCCCTTCATGCTAGTCTGATGGGGGTCGGGCCGCGATCCCAGAAACGATCCTCCGCCTCAGTTGTCGATCTCCTCTCAGTCCAAGGGAGCTACCAGACGGGTACAGGCTTGTTCGCAGGACACCCTCAGGGCATCCCACCGCTGAACCGAAGGACTTCGGCTGGTCGTTAGCATGCTATGAATAGCATTATTGGTGGCCACGACGGAGCGAGCTAACAACTCGACTGCTCACGTTGCCCTCTTTCGCTCCCACCTAGGTGACATGCTTCTTCCATGGACTCACTCCTCACCCTGGTCAGGTCACAGGATAAAGTGGTCACAAGCTATTTCCATAAGTAATTGGTGATCGGCTAACATACTATTTGAAGCATTGGAAGTTAATTACGACAGACAAATGGGCTTTAGATCTAATCTCCTATGGCCATACCTTGAAATCCCCCCAACTGTGTCACCCCCACCTCATTTTCGACCACTACAACTGGAAATATTTACCATGCTCAGCAAATGTGCCTCACAACCAGAAGGGAATAGGGTTCTAATCCCTCTTCTTTTTTATCAAGAAAAACACGGGGGAATGGAGACCCATTTTGGACCTGCAAAGGTTAAATACGGAAATAATGATTTTGGATGATTACTCTCCAAAACATCCTCCAGCTCCTAAATCATGTGGACTACCTGACAACTCTAGATCTCCATGAAGTCTATTTTCACATCCCCATTCACCCAAAGCATCGGTGATTCTATGGCAGGACCGGAGGCTCTGATTATGCTTTTCTTCTTTGCTTTATTACAAACAGGAAAGCCACAGCAGCCAGAAAAGGAGCAAATAACAACTTTTCTTTCCAAATCCAGGAAAATCAGTTCCAACAGAGCAAACATTTCAGTCGGGAAACTACAAAGGCCATGAGACCACGGGCGCAGTCCAACAGGAGTCCTTCCACAGTGTTCCTGAAGCCTAGATCGACGCTCCATCTCCACTGCTCCTCCTCTTTCTTTGCTGCTGCGCAGCCAGATAAGTCGTGTTGTTTTGTTCGCTTCTGTTCTCTGCATGTCTTAGGTTTGCGCGGTTTGCCGCGTGTGGTAATTGCTTTCTATTGTCAGTATTTATTCTGCTTTACGGGATTTCTGTTTACTTTTCAGATCCCCGCGGCCGCGGAATCGTTCTCGCTTCTTACGTGGCCGCCGCCTTTCATGTATTGTGCCTCGGAGGCACGCTAGGGGGGATCCTCACGCCTCGTTGCTCCTGCTGTGCGCTCGCTCCAGTCTGGGAGAGGAGTCATTGCGAGCCTTGCCCCGCTGACACACTGAGAACGCTCAGCGTTCAGGGTCCGTATTTCCTGCATTTCTCCTCTACGCTCCGGTGGGGGTCCTTATTGCGGTTTTACCGCATTGCCGCCTGCAGGCGTTTTTTGACACACTGATTAGACGCGCAAAGTGGCAGTTAGGCCTGGCCACAGTAGTGAGGGCTGCGTGCGTCCGAGGTGCGTGTCCCTCAATTTGCCTGCTGGTGGCCGCCAATATTGTTCAGTCCTTCGCACTGCCCATATTACCCTTCCTTAAACTGGGGTTTGAGCTGTGTTTTTTGGGTGCATATCTTGCTGAGCTTGTTGATCGCTGTTAGCTGAGCTTAGCAGCATGGAGAGCTCCTATGAGGAGGAGGAAGTGCACGAGTGCCTTTCATTTGATGATTACTTCTATAAAGCAGTGGATAGCTCCATTTACCGCTGCGTTAACGAAATCGTGGGACCCATGGAACAGCGGTTGATGGACTGCATTATTCAGGAGTGTGCTAAGCTAGGCCAGACCCTTTGGCCACCCCAGCAGCCCCCAGGATGTCCTCTGCGGCTGCAGGGGAGGTTCCTTCCTCACCCCCCCAAGAAGGTTTGCGTGCAGGGCGGTTCTGGGGAGGCGCAGGGTGTTGACAAGGGCCCTTTTGTGCAGTTACTTGCCACCTTTCTGGCTAGAGGGTCCTCTGCTCCCGGGTGCCATTGCCGTCCGTGGGGCCTACAGAATCTCCCCCCTCCTTCACCAGTCCCGGATGGAGACTCGCCGGGTGACTCGGATGATGACAATGGGTCTTCGCGGTCATGGAGACCGACCAGTTGTTCTGTGACACTGCCCCAGGATGCTTCCGGTATGCTGGATCCGGATAAGATAGTTCATCCGCGTTCCGCTGCCTGGGCCCTGGGGGACACAGTGGCAAAGTTTGTGGCCGGCTGCCTCCGCAAGCCACTCGAGAAGGAGGCCCGCGGCTGTTTGAGGGCCGAGTGTCCTCGACCGACCTTGGAACTTAAGGAGGCCCTTACCCCTGAGTTGGATTCTAAAATGGCTATGTTTCTTGGCAAGTTTATGAAGGATCCACGTAAATGAATAGATCGGTCCCGGGAGTCCTGTCAGGACAAGTTGCTGGATGTGGTTGGGCTGCTTACGAATATTTTATTAACCAACAAAGAGAAATGCCAACACGGATACTCTATTTAAAGCAAAAAAGTTAACAAAAATGCATAGACCACAGTTCAATGCATCTGGGTGCTATTTAATAGCTGTTTATTTAAAGAGACTTAAGATAAAAAGTTTGAAGTTCAGAATACAAATCCAACAAAATCATACAACAGCAATGAAAAATGGACACAAAAGTGAGCCAAAAAATCACACATACCATCATTCATAAATCTTCAATCATATCCCAATCATACCTCTCGCATTCATACATTCAAACACGTACTCAAACAAACGGAGAATGTATACACCAATTTGTAGAGTACTAGGTCTGCCAACAAAAGATGAATGAATTACAATGTGTATTGTTCAAGAAAATACACCGTATCCTATTCAATTAAATGACTAGATTCAAACATATACAACAAGGTTCGGTGTATTACTGCCAAAAAAAATGCAAAAACCAAATTAGCAAAAGGGCAAATAGGCAGGCCCAATGGCCTACGCGTTTCGAATCCCTGTAGGTCTTGGGATTCTCCTCAAGACCAACCAAAGTCTGTGGAAGAAAACAGAAAGAGAAACTGTATTTCTAACCAATCTAAATCAAAAACCAGAGAGCACTACTACACCATAAAAACTCCAGCTTACCAGTGAATAACGATCAAGCCTTGTTAATAATCAAATCCTCCTGTAAAGAAATAAAGAAAAAGAAATAGAAAAAAAACAATGAGTGTACCTATAAGTAAGCTTACTACCGTCAGTGTTGTCTAAAGGTCAACAAGGGCTTACCTCATTGAAGTCCACAATGTGTCCTAGTGGTGCTGAATGTTCAAAAGGGCACTTGCCCCTTGCTCCAAAGGGGTCGAGGTGGCCTGTCAAAAAATGGCAAGAGGGAAAATTTAAATGAGGTCCAACTGAAGAGGACCAGAGCAAACTGCCTGTGGCTAGCGACCTAACGGTCATCAATGAAACAGGAAAGGGGGTGGGGGAGGGGGGGTGAAGCTGGTGGCCTCTTACCAAAAAGCGCCGGGTGTTACTTAGGAAGAAGAGTCTTCCAACTGGTCTGACTGCAAATTCAGAATATAGAAAAGCGGGGCTGTAATCGCCAAGCTGTAAAAGACGAAACGGTAATATGAAGAGCTTGCCGTATGGAAGCAAGAAAATACACGGAAAAGTAGCAAGGTGAGCAATAAAGCTTACCGGTTTCAAAACGCTGAAGAAACTGAGCCGCAGTATCAATCCGGACCGGAGGCAACAAGGACGCTATACCAATTCGTGTGCGCGTCCACTTGGAATGCTGGGTAATACGGTCCAAATCGTGCGCATGCGCGGGGATGTGTCGCTATTCAATCAATAATTACGTTGCCCAAATGTATGGCACAAAAATGTCCAACAGTATGGAAAGTCCAAAATTAATAAAACGCAGGGCACTAATGTTAATATTCAGCAAGTGAAGTGCTTTCTTCGTTTGATCAGGTCGAAGTCGCCATGGAGGGACCCAGGGATTTTGGGATTTGTAGTTCCATGTAGGGTGACCTAAAACGTCTGTTCTGCACGGTATTGAAAAACGTGGTGAAAAACAAACAAGGGATGCACCAAAAAATGACGCGGACAGTTTAATGACCAGAGGTGGTACTAGGGGTCAAACTTAGACAGGCAGTAGCCAAACAGGTTGTCGACAGACAGTGCATGTATTTGTATCAGGTACTCATACCTGTATGAGACCACTGCCATGTGAAAATCATTGCTCTCATTTTTCAAACAAGGTGAAAGGGATTTAATGACAGAGGACATACAAATTACATAAATGACATAGGCTGGCCTTGCGGAGGAGAAAAGCATCCCTTGTGGGGCGGCCTATGGAAAGAATAGGGAATTCAAAGATTAAAAAGCTGGTGTGGCTAGACAAGCGCTGAATCTGCGAAAAAGATAAAATCAGTGTGATCAAAACCACAACAAAAGTACGAAAGTACTAAAGGCGTTTACAATTTGTAAATTTCTGACAACTCATTCAGACCTGACACAGCCATGTCATATTTGACAATCAACAGAGCCTCTCTTTTGGATAATTTCATCTCCAAGTCGCCTCCCCAGGAGTCTCTTTCAACTTTGGAAATGACCGTCCATTTGAGGTCACTGATCAAATGATTGTTTCTGATCCAGTGGTTAACTAATGGTGCAGTCTCAACCTTGTTTTTAATTCGAGATTTATGTTTAGAGATTCTTTGGCGTACTTCCTGATTGGTTTTGCCGATGTAAAGTTGTCCGCACGGGCATGTTATTCCATAGATAACGTATTTAGATTTACAACTACTGAAGGATTCGTGTTTCCAAAAGATTCCTCTATGTTGAAACAGTGAACCTTCCATTGTGAGGTTGCAACAGACACATGTGCCGCATTTGTGATGGCCAATGATGGGAGTAAGACCCATTAGTTGTCTTAATGTAGGTTGTACCTCTTTTGGAGCTGCTGCTCTAACAATATAGTTGGAAATGCTAATTTCATTTTTGAATGCAAACAACGGTGGTGACTTTAGGCTGGCTTCCAGGTTCTTAACTAAATTTTGTTGGATTTGTATTCTGAACTTCAAACTTTTTATCTTAAGTCTCTTTAAATAAACAGCTATTAAATAGCACCCAGATGCACTGAACTGTGGTCTATGCATTTTTTTTTTGAAAACCTTTATTTTAGCATTCAGTAGAAATACAAGCATGGGCCTACAACTGCGGGGGGCGGCCGCTAGACAAATTAAAATGTGTTGGTATCACAATACGACACAGCTCATCAGCCGACAACCCAAAGGTCCGGCAGCAATTCAGAATAAAGCTTGTATTGGAATGCATAGCCGGAGTTCAGGATAAGACAGAGGTTTCATTTTATATTATATAAGAGAGGATCAGGTGCCATACAATCAAACAGGAGAAGCGGGGGGCAGGGTAAAAACAGGATATACATGTAATGACCACTATAATGGAGATTTGGCGCCAGAGCATATAGGTCGGTACAAAAGAACACACAATATATATTTCAATGTTGCGCCAATACTCGAGGCCTGCCCGCCCACAAATCAAGATATCATAAAAGCAAAAGCACGAAGTACAAGCATACAATAAGAATCCGAATGAATCGTAGTTATACTGACCCTACAAGAAGAAAGAGAAAGAAGGAAGACCATAGAAAATAAAAAAAGGCAAAATAACCCCCCCCCCCCCTTCGGCCCCTCACCCTGCACCCCTGCAAATGGCTACAGCCTGACCCCACTAGCAGCGTGCCTGTCGCCCCTAACAACTAAAACCCCAAAGGTAGGAAAAAGAAGAGCGGAGGAGGGCATATCCATGTGGGCTCCCAGCCCCTTTAGACCCCCCGCCTGAAACAGCCACCCCCTATCAGTAAAAGATAAACTTATGACAGCAATGTAGAGAAATTAGAGGGTACCGTAAGACACCGCCCAGCCTCTTAGAGCAAACAGTTGCAGGTCCAACACTTGTAAAAGCCATGCCGACCCATTCCGATCCAGCCGATCTTAACCTTGGCCCTTCCGAACAAAAACACGAACCCCTTCCAGCGAGACCCAGAGGCACACAAAGAAGCAATAAAGAAGAGAAGCATCAGCAGAAATCAGCCCATGGCTACCAGCAGGCAGTGAGTCCTCAGGAACCGTAGATGCAGACGAACTCTCCCTCCGAGATGAACAGTCCCAATGTGTCTTGAACAGGAGTCGTAGCGTCGCCAGGAAAGGAGAAGATGAACACAAAAGAGATGGAAAGTCACAGACAAAAGTCTCCGGGAGGGGAACGCCTGACGATATCTCCAAAGCCGGCAGTGGTGAAAAGTTCAGCAATACCATGCCATCCTCGGGAACACCGTCCACCAGGGCACCATCCGATGATTCCATTACTCGTTTCTTCACGGGGTCCTCGCACGGAGTCAAAATGGCCGCGTTTTGAATGGATGCAGAATCCCGTTCCATCAATAAGGCCGGGCCCGGTTCCACCAGGAGAATTTCAGATAGGCGCGAGTCCAACTTGCTCAGCAAAGTATCCACATGTGAGCGGAATGCCCAAAGTTCTGCCAGTATTAACCGCAGCGATGGCTCATACACCGCTCGATCCATAATCTCGTGCTCGGTATCAATCACTATCACCTCCCAGGGTGATTCCGGTACCCACAGGGGGGGATAGACAGGATCTCGAAAGTGCAAATGCGAAGGGTGACCAGTCTTTGTTCGCAACCATGGTCAACCCAGTTAAGGCCGCAGGCCAGTGACCCCGAACCACCGAACCCCGGCGGGAGCAAACCGGGTCCGCGGGACGGGGGCCCCCACCCGCAGCCAGCAGCAGGCAGACTCACTCCTCCGTCGATACTGAGCAATGAAGACGATCGCCACCAAATCCGGGCTGAAACAAAGCCTCCACTCGGGTCGACCGGGCCCAGCCTGAGTCTCCTGGCTGATGTTGTTGCACTACAGCCCGGCTGTGAAATTACTCCAGGCCCCGGCTTCACCGCTGGAGCAGGCCGCAAACTCACACTCGATGTAACTCCGTCAAACAAGCTGATAAAAGTTTCCGGATTTCACCATCGGAGTACGGGACATTTCATGCACACAGAGACTAGGCGTTAAGTCAGGATAACATGCAGGATATTGTGGTGGGTTACGAGGGTCGGCGGAGCCGGGACCCTAAGCAGCCATCTTGCTTGCTGACGTAGCTCCTCCCCGGTCTATGCATTTTTGTTAACTTTTTTGCTTTAACTAGAGTATCAGTATTGGCAGTTCTCTTTGTTAGTTAATTATATTAGTCTCGCCTTACTGATTAGAGCCAGCCCTTCCTTTGTTATTAGTACGAAGATTTTAGACATGGCCAAGGTGACGGGTTCCGTTATATCTCTGGAGATTCTGTCTAATTGGGCCCAGCTGGCAGTTGTTTTTGTGGGAAATGCGAATCGCTCAATCTCCACGGAACGTCGGCGTTCCCTCTTGATCAAGCTGGATCCGAAGCTTGGTGATTTGGCTTTGGCGGAGGGAGGCCTTTCGGGTGATCTCTTCGCTAAAGAATTAGGCCAGTTTGTTTCCACCTTTACGTCTCTGGACAAAGCGCAGTCAAATAATAAAAGGGTGTTCCAGAGTTGTTTTTCCCAAGGGGCCGGGCGTGGGAGGGGCCGGTCACCCAGCCGTGTAGGTCACCAGCAACAGCACCCTAACAAGGGGCAAGGCTCCGGTCGAGGGCAGTATAACTCCTCAGCGACCTATACAGACTTCTACCCCACCCGGGGGCAACGATTCAGAGGCCGGGCGGCTTTAGGGCCAATTCCGGTGGCAGCAACAATGGTAAGTGTGCTTCCGGCCGCGCATTTGCGTATTGGAGGGCGTCTCAGA
This sequence comes from Lissotriton vulgaris, assembly GCF_964263255.1. Lineage (NCBI taxonomy): Eukaryota > Metazoa > Chordata > Amphibia > Caudata > Salamandridae > Lissotriton > Lissotriton vulgaris. The sequence goes on from NC_141698.1 coordinate 187,499,992, forward strand.
GCGTTCCAGGAGGCTTGGGCGGCGCTAACTTCCGACGCATGGGTTTTGCAGACTGTACGCGGTTTTCACATCGAGTTCTACGACACCCCGCGTCAACCAGTTCCCCCGCATCCCACTGTTTTTTCAGAGGCGGATGCGCAGCTGGTACCGAGGAGGTGTCAGACCTGATTCGCAAAGGGTCAATTTGTCATGCAGAGTTGCACCCTCATGGGTTTCTAAGCAATCTGTTTCTTGTGGACAAGGCGAAGGGGAAACCTCGTCGGGTGATCAACCTGAAAGAGTTCAACGGGTGGTTGGTCTACCGAGACTTCAAGATTGAGGGGATCCATCTGCTCAGGGACGTTCTTCTTCCAGGCGACTGGATGGTTCGTTTGAACCTAAAGGACGCTTATCTGGTTGTCCCTATTCATCCTCTGCATCGCAGGTTCCTTCAGTTCTGTTGGCGCGGCCAGATCTTCGAGTTTACCGTCTTCCGTTTGGTCTGGCCTCCGCTCCCTGGTGTTTCACCAAGGTTCTACATCCTGTGGTGGAATTTCTGCGGGGTCAGGGCGTCCATCTAATAGTCTATTTTGATGACATGTTGCTAATGGCACATTGCTCGTCGAGGTTGACTATTCAACTGCAGCAGACGGTCTCTCTTCTCCAGGATTTGGGCTTCGTGGTCAACAGCCATAAGTCCTTCTTGTTGCCCTACCTAATCACTGGTGTTCCTGGGGTTCGTCATAGATTCGGGTGCAGGCCACCTTGAGCCTGCCAGCTTGCAAGATGGCGAAGATTCGTCACAAGTTGCGTCAAACCATTTCCAAAACCCATACTTCTCTCAGGCAGATTGCCCCGCTGGTGGGACTTCTTTCGTCATCCATTCAGGCAATCTACCCGGGTCCACTGCATTACAGGGCGATGCAGCCCCTGAGAGCCATCATCTTCGGCGGGGCCTCTCCTACGATTAGTCCGTGCCTCTATCGGTGGAGACCAAGGAGGAGATCTCCTGGAGGTTGACTCACATGGAGGCCTGGAATGGCCGGGCGATTTTCGGTTTGGTTCCCGATCTGGTCATAGAATCCGACTCCAGCAGAGAGGGCTGGGGCGCCCATTGTGGAGATTTCTCCACAGGCAGGGCGTGGTCATTAGAGGAGCAAGCTCTTCATATCAATTGTTTGGAGCTCCTGGCGGGGTCCTTCGCCGTTCGGTGCTGGACCAGGGACCGCGTGACGTTGTGCGTTCTTGTCAAGATGGACAACGTCTCGGCGGCTTGTTATGTCAATCAATCAATCAATCAATCAATCAATGAACTTGTAAAGGGCACTGCTTACCTGTGAGGGTCTGAAGGCGCTGAGGGGATGGGGTGCTGCTACTACTCGAAGTGCCAGGTCTTGAGGAGCTTTCTGAAGGTGAGCAGGTCTTGGGTCTGCGGCAGATGGGTGGGGAGGGTGTTCCAGGTCTTGGCGGCGAGGGAGGGGAGGGATCTGCCGCCTGAGGTTGTTCGTTGGATGCGCAGGACGGCGGCGAGGCTGGCGGAGCGAAGCTGGCGGGCGGGGGTGTAGAAGTTGAGTCTGTTGTTCAGGTAGGCTAGTCCGGTGTTGTGGAGTGCTTTGTGTGCGTTGGTGAGGAGTTTGAAGGTGATCCTCTTGTTGAGGGGGAGCCAGTGCAGGTCTCTTATGTGGGAGGTGATGTGGCTGCGGCGGGGGACTTTGAGGATCAGTCTTGCGGAGGCGTTTTGGATGCGTTGTAGTCGTCGCAGGTGTTTGGCCGGGATTCCTGCATAGAGTGCATTGCCGTAGTCCAGCCTGCTGCTGACCAGTCAGTTTTTGTATCTGCACGCTCTACTACACACAAACTGCGTACTGTGTTCTCCACGGTACACTATTTCGACGGTGGCTGTGCCGCTTGATGCAGCAAAGCCTTTGATTCCCTCCACTGGGATTTTATTTTCACAGTTTTAACTAGAATGGGTCTACCCCCATTCATTCTTCAATGGATTAGAGTGTTGTACTCTGAACCGGTTGCACATGTGCCGGTCAGTGGCCGGGTGTCCTCAGCATTCCCCATCGGTAGGGGCACGCTGCAAGGATGCCCCATGTCGCTAATGCTTTTTTCACTTGCGCTAGAGCCTCTGGCCTGTAAACTCAGACAGAGGCATGCAGCTGCGGCATTAAGATTTCGGCAGAGACCACTGGTGGTCTCCTTATATGCCGATGATGTGCTTTTATATGCCCGGGACCCTGCTATTTTTTTTTTACCAGAATTGCGATGGGAATATGTAAGATTTGAGCGATATTCAGACCTTGGTATAAACTGGTCAAAGTCGGTGGTGTTTCCGCTGACGGCTGGTACTAAGGAGATGGAACTATATTTCCCGCTATTGTGGACTCACGATCCTGTGCGATACCTTGGGGTGTGGCTGTACAGGGACCCTGATAGGGTGATATCTGAGAACTATGGTTGGGCTATCACACGAATTACTGAGCAGGCAGAGCGGTGGGCGCGCCTGCCTCTGTCCCTTGCAGATCAAATTGCAGTTTTAAAAATGACCTTCTTACCCAAGCTGCTTTATTTTTATTGTTAACATTCCAATTAAGTTGAATATAGCGCTATTTCAGACACTCCAATACGCAATCCTTACATTTGTATGGGGTGGGAAGAAGCCTCGATGTAGTTGGGATGTTTTAGTGCAGCCATTTGACCGAGCTGGGTTTGAGGCTCCTGACTTTGACATCCGCATTGACCGAGCGCACCAGGTGGGCATGGCGAGACGGGCGTCAGCCCCTCCGCCGGATATACTGGCCTTCCTACTGGATTTCCCACTCAAGGAACGCATACTACGAGAAGCTAGATTGAAGCAACTCCTCAAGTATCAAGGTCACTCCATAGCACTCTATCAGGACTTGGCTTCCATCACCTTACAGAAGAGGAAAGCATTCAGGGAGGTGACAACATTCTTGAAAGACAAGGGAATGACCTACTCCCGGGGTCACCCTTTCTGTTTGATGTTTAAGTGGAATGGCAGGATTACAAAGGAAGGGAGGTACTCTACTAAATACAATAGGGACTGGGTAGGATCCAAAGAATCAGCAAAATGTCCCAAGGTTTTACGTACAGTTATGTAAGTACAGTTTAGCAAAAAACATGTATATAAACCCAAGAATTTTATATCGTCAAGAAAAACTAAAATTTCATTGAGTCAGCCAACACTTGAATAATACACGTGAATCCAAAGATTTGATATATCAAAAATACATTTGTGTGATTTATTTATACATACAATTTAAAAACAATTAGTTATTAAAAACATAAGAATCATAAACAATTAAAATACATTTAATTACAGAAAACAGTAGTCGACTTTGCATTTCGGTGATGTTAGATTGATAGTTCACCTTCTTCAGGACAGTTTTCTCACTGTGTTCATGAAGATTTTACAGTGTTTCTGTGGAGTACTCCTTTGTAATGACGGAATCACTCACATTGAATATCAATTGTAATCTTTTCACTTTGTGAGGACTTTGGATGTAACCACCGGGTCTTTATCTTTGAAAATGCACTGGGCATATGCTAAAGAGCGCTACTGTTCAAGAAGCCTGATGGGTCTGCTTTTCAGTCGCGGCTAGATATCGCCAATCCTCAGGCGCCTCAGGGATATTTAAATGTCAACTTGATTGTCTGGTCATTTTATTTAGCCAGCCACAATGTGTAGATACTTTTTTCTCGTCTTCTTTGTATCTTTTTGTTTCTTTTTCTTGAGTAGGCCTTTTAAAGAATTTACGGCCTCCCTGCATCCATCCAAAGTCCCGGTTTCTTAAGTGGAATGGCAAACTGCACCAACTGCGATCTCTCCAAGAAACATGTGCGATCCTTGGACTAGAACAGCAGAACCTGGACGAGTCACCCAGCCACACTCTACGATCTTCAGGTGGAGGATGGCAGAAAGTGGGCGGCAAACACTTGCCTAAGTTGGAGTTGCGGCCGGACTCTGTAACCATGACGCAAGAAAGAATGGCAGCCCTGGAAGCGGTGTCAAAGGATACCACATCACCAGATAGACTTTTGATCTGCACAATGGGATACAACAGCACCGAACTATAGCTAGCGGGGGAGTGGGATTGGTAGGGCCCGGGTCACTTAGGCCACACGTACACCCGACTTTTTTCTTTCCCACAGTCCCGCTTTCTTGGATGATGGACATTGGACTATGATACAACTTTGGGATTGTTCAGTTGGGGTTAGGGAGGGAACGGGGGGATCCGGGGAGTTGGGGTAGAGGGGGGGACACAGGTGGGTGAGAGGGGGCAGGAGAGAAAGGAGCGCACTTAGAGCACAGCACGAGCAGGGGAGGCAATGCTCTGAAAGGGTTTAGGGGGTGTTGGGGTTAGGGAGGTGGGGAAAGGGGAACCCATGTGCTGCTAGGGGTGGGGCATGAACGAGAGCCGGAGCCACTAAAGGTTAGAACCAAGTTCCAGGGGTACGGCCACACAATTGGAGGGGGCAGATTCCTAATGATACTGCTGACACCACTCATGAACACATCATGTGGCGATCCACTCTTCAGGTGATTACCCTTAACGTGATGGGGCTAAATAATCCTGTTAAAAGGCGAGCTATTTTGTCCTACCTGAAGAACTTGGGCGGAAGTGTGCCTTCTGCAGGAAACCCATCTCCTTTCCAAAGACTGGCACAGAATGAGGTCCTGCGCTTTTCCCCAACAGTTTTACTCCTCTACACCGGACAAGAAGGCGGGGGTAGCTATATTGTTTGCCAGAAAGATTCAGGGCAAATTGGGAGATAAAGTGGCAGAAATAAAGGGCTTTCTACTGGCATACAAGATATGGGTGGGTGGAGCTGTCATGGTGGTGGTGTCCCTTTATGTCCCCAACTCGGGACAAGAAAACTTCCTTAAGGGAGCCATGTCAGAGGTTCTTAGTTCCCAAGACCTCCTCCAAAACTGAGGTCCTACTTTTTGGCTCAAAGGTAAACTTCTGGAGTCCCAAATGGTGGCCTGAAGAAATGGGAACCCCTCCTTCTCCCGTAACGAAGGTTAAGAACTTGGGAGTTCTCATTGATGATCAACTTTCCTTCAAACCTCAAGTTAATGGGCTGATTTCTTCTATCCATTGGACCCTGAAAATCATCAGGAAGATCCTCCCCCTTCTGCCGAAGGGGTGCAAAAAGACAGTGGTGACGGCACTTGTGCTCTCCCGTCTTGACTATTGCAATAGTCTACTTCTTGAGGCCCAGCAGGGGCTGCTTAATAAACTGCAGGTTCTGCTAAATGCGGCTGCCCGTCTCATTACCGGACTGCTTAGGTTTGCATCAGTCTCCCGGGAGCTGGAGAAGTTGCACTGGCTGCCAGTGCGTAAACGTATCTTGTTGAAATCTTTGTGCATAGTCTATAAGGCGGCACATGGATTTGGTCCATTGTTTCTCCAGCAGTACTTCCAATGGTACAAGCCAGGCAGACAACTTAGGTCGGCCAGTATGGGGCTGATTAAGACAGCCCGCTTCAGGAAGGAGCGCTGGGGGGGCAGAAGTTTTGTCAGAGGGGCGGCGACCGCCTGGAATGCCTTACCTATGCCCCTAAAACAAAGCGTTAACCTTATGGCTTTTCGAAAAAGTCTAAAAACATGGCTCTTCACGCACTAGGCTGGTGATCGGATACTTCGGGGAGCTATCACTTCAGCGCCAGGACACTGGTCGGTTACAGTGCGCTTTATAAATGATATAAATAAATAAAATAAATAAGATAGGAGGATTCTAGTGGGAGGCGACCTCAGTCTGGTCATGGATTCAGAGAAAGACAGATCAGATCACACTATGGCCAAATGGGAGTCCTATCGAAAAATGGGATGGAATGGCTGGGACACCGGGGTCTGGTAGACATTTGGTGGAAGGCTTATCCCAGAGCACAAAAATTTCATTTTATTCCAACGCACACCACACGTATGCCAGACTTGACCATTTTATATTGAACTAAACGCATCAGTAGATACGGTGGACATTACCCCAGTTGCGCTCTCTGACCATGACGCAGTGACAGTGACACTTGACATGCCCCCGATTCATAGACCGAAGGGGAGGTGTGATTACGGGAGAACTTGCTTCAACGCAAAGGGGCATCCCAACAGCTACGTAAATGCATCACTGACTATCTTGCGACGAACGACACTCCGGACACACCTCTGGTGGCAATGTAGGGGGCTCTCAAGGTAGTAGTGAGGGGCGAACTGATAGCTATTTCCGCTGCGGAAGCTCGAGAATGAAAAGAAAAGAGAGAACTCGTCACGGCAAGTGCAGTGGAACTAGAAAGAGTACACAGTCGAACAGGCGCTCCTAGAGTATGGCGCCAATTGAAAACAGCCAGAGCGCAACTGGCAAGCCTGGACCTCGACAGAGCTGAGAACTCAGCTCTGCGGCTCAAACACTTATATTATATAGGGGGAGATAAAACAGGACGTCTCCTAGCGAGTAAACTTAGAGCCCGCACCCAGTGCTCCAAAATTGTGGCCCTTCACAATACCAAGGGAGAACAGGTGGAACAAGATGATCAGATAGCCAAAACCCTCCGGGAGTTCCATGCCTCTTTATATAGTAAAGATCTGCAACTGAGTGTGGATGGTGGGGCATATCTTCAACATGCTGCTACCATGGCTTTGAACGCAGCAGGGGCAGAATTATTAGATGCACCTTTTAGGATTGAAGAAGTGATAGGCGCGATTTCCCGTCTCGGACCTCTGAAATCACCAGGGCCCAATGTCTTTTTCGGCTGGGTTTTCTAAAACGTTCTGCCCACTCCTAGCACCTATCTTAACTTACCTTTTTAACTCCTTCCAGTGCCCTGGATCTATTCCCCCAGACATGCTCGGTGCTGACATCGTCGTCCATCCCAAACCTGGGAAGGACGCAACCCAATGTGGCTCCTACCAGCCAATTTCCCTACTCAATCTGGACTTGAAGCTATTTACAGGGGTTCTAGCGGCCAGACTAGACCCGTATCATCGAACCAGACCAGTCTGGCTTTATACCAAATCGTCAGAGCAGCGACAACACCAAACGCATCATGTGTCTAATCGACAAAGATGGATGCCCTGCTACTGTCGAAAAGGCATTCGACGGCCGACTGGGGCTTCTTGGACAAAACTCTAGCGCATTTTGGCCTCTGAGATCGGTTCAGGGCCTGAGTGATGAGTTGCTATGACAAGCCCAGCGCTACGATACGGGTCAATGGGACAATCTCACAGCCCTTCGACATCCAACGGGGTACGATGCAGGGTTGGCCAATATCGCCTCTCCTGTTTGTGCTCTACGTGGGCCCCTAGCACAAAGGATACAAGATAACACCAATATCCTTGGCATTACCTTTGGAGGCGAAAGGCACACAATCAGTCTGTATGGGGACGATATTTTGGCGACCCTGGAGACACCCAAGCATTCGGTGCCCGCCTTCCTTTGGGAATTGACTTCCTTTGGTAGTGTTTCCAGTTTAAAGATAAATATGGGGAAATCAATTATCCTGCCTCTAGGCTCAAATGAGAACCCAGATCAGTTGACTGGAGGTGAGTGCTTGCAATGGTTAACACTCCGTCCATCATCCCCTTTGGTTTTGCTTTGTTCGCCCTAAGTTGGCAGGGTGTGCACAGAGGTGGGTCCCTTGCTCACTTTGCCACTGGATTCAAGCTAGCCTGGCTGATGACGGCTGATTATCCAGAAACCGGTCCCAGGATTCTTGTTTCTGGTCCAGGGAAGACATGGCTTGGCAGTTCTCGCTGGACTGTTCCCATGAGGCACAGGGTCAGACTGATTTGCATATGGCGATGTCTGAACTGGTGTGGCGGAGTTAGCTAAAGAATGATGATGGATTAAACCCAGATCAGTTGGCTGGGGGTGAGTGCTTGCAATGCTCAACACTCCGTCCATCACCCCCTTTGGTTCTGCTTTGTTCACCGTAAGTTGGCAGGGTATGCCCAGACTTGGGTCTCTTGCTCACTTTGCCACTAGATTCAAGCTAGCCTGTCTGATGACGGCTGATTAGCGAGAAACTGGTCCCAGGATGCTTGTTTCCGGTCCAGGAAAGACATGGCTTGGCAGTTCAGGCTGGACTGTTCCCATGAGGCACAAGGTCAGACTGATTTGCATATGGCCATGTCTGAACTGGGGTGTCGGAGTGAGCAAAATAATGATGATGGATTAAACCCAGATCAGTTGGCTGGGGGTGAGTGCTTGCAATGTTCAACGCTCTGTCCATCATCCCCTTTGGTTTTGCTTTGTTCACCCATAGTTGGCAGGGTATGCCCAGATGTAGGTCCCTTGCTCAATTTGCCACTGGATTCAAGCTAGCCTAGCTAATGACTGCTGATTAGCCAGGAACCGGTCCCACGATGCTGGTTTCCGGTCCAGGGAAGACATGGCTTGGCAGTTCAGGCTGGACTGTTTCCAATAAGCACAGGGTCAGACTGATTTGCATATGGCTATGTCTGAACTGGGGTGGCGGCGGGAGCTAAAGAATGATGATTGATTTAATCCAGATCAGGTGACTGGGGGTGAGTGCTTGCAATGATCAACACTCTGTCCATCATCCCCTTTGGTTTTGCTTTGTTCGCCCTAAATTGGCATGGTATGCCCAGACGTGGGTCCCTTGCTCACTTTGCCACTGGATTAAAGCTAGCCTGGCTGATGACGGTTCATTAGCCAGAAACCGGTCCCAGGATGCTTGTTTCCGTTCCAGGGAAGACATTGCTTGGCAGTTCGGGCTGGACTGTTCCCATGAGGTACAGGGTCAGACTGATTTGCATATGGCCATGTCTGAACTGGGGTGGTGAAGTGAGCTAAAGAATGATGATGGATTAAAGCCAGATCAGTTGACTGGGGGTGAATGCTTGCAATTTTTATCACTCCGTCCATCATCCCCTTTGGTTTTGCTTTGTTCGCCCTAAGTTGGCATGGTATGCCCAGACGTGGGTCCCTTGCTCACTTTGCCACTGGCTTCAAGCTAGCCTGGCTGATGACGGCTCATTAGCCAGAAATCGGTCCCAGGATGTTTGTTTGCGGTCCAGGGAATGTAGTGTAGTTCCTATATCCATAATATGCTCTGCGCATTGGAATAATATACACTACAGTTTTGACATAGGACTGAGGTCAGTATGTCTCTATCGAGTACATTAAACTTAATTACTTGTGTGTGCCAGCTAACTCAGAGGTCACTAGAAACTTTCTCGAATAAACAAAAAGGGATTAGTTTCTGACAACCGCTTAAACATGACAACTTTGTTTCCCTTAGAGTCGGAACAATCTTCAGAGTCCTGGAAACAATAGATAACCGTTTCATTCAGTCAATCGTGCATGCTTTGTTTCTACAGATTTGCACAGAAATAGAGAGACGGCGTTTCAATAAAAGGGGGTTTATTGAACAGTCTTCTTTCTCATACAAGAGATATGAACTGCTACAATCGTAAGATAGAATGCGAAGTATAATGCGTACAGCGCAAACAGTATAAAATAATCCTGTAATATCATGATCTGTTGCTATGACATATATAAAAAAAACATACATAAATAACACAGGCTAAAATACCCAACTGGTGCTTCTAAAATAATCCTACCCCAGTGTACCTAACCTAAATCTAGTACGAGGGAAGAAGTAGGTGCTGTTTCAGCTATAGTTTAGTTTAGTTTTGCCAAGAATTGCCAAAGGTTTCTCTAGATTCTAAGCAGCTCCATACCTTAGAATGAGAGAGGTAGGTATCTCTTTCCCAGGACTCGATCTCTTAACACCCCGCAAGGGAAGCCAGAAACACTGGAGCTGGATTCTCAGCAAGGAGGATGACAGCGTCTGGTCAGTGCGTTAGTTGGGGAGATGACTTCCTTCTGGACTTGCTGTGTCGAGCCGCGTCATGCAAGCAAGTAGCCGAACCGCACTGAACCGTGCCTTGCAATAGCAAGTGAAGGTATATTTATACCTTGAAGGTGTTTAGGAATGGCAGTATTGATGTTAAAGTCGAGCATATGAACGTCATGAATGAACCCCAAAGGAAAAGATGTTCATGCATAATAAATTAGTTCTTGGAACAATCAATATCCAAGCAAGGGGAAGTACTAAATGACTAAGAGTCTGGTTTTCCAGGAACTCGTGACCTAGATGAACGGATGTAATTAGCCATGCCTGTATTTGGGTAGCACGGACTATGCTTAAAGAAGGACTGGATTTCTATGCCTGTATAAAGGCAATGTGAAATGTACCTATATAAGAGCATGAATTGGGAAATTCATACTTAATCTAAATCAATTCCACTTGATTCTCCACAGGCGGTCAACAACTTTCACGCCGTTATGACCCATATCCTACAATGGATGAATCAAAATCAATTAAAGCTCAACCCTGGAAAGACTGAGCTGCTCCTCCCTGGCTCGAGTGCTGCATACTGGGGCCCGCAGTTTTGGCCCCTCGATCTTGGTCCCCCCCCACACCAGTCAAGGCAGTTAAGAGCTTGGGGGTGACGATCGACGCGGAGCTATCACTTAAAGCTCTAGTGGGTGCCACTGTCTCTTCATGCATGTTCCAGCTCCGAAAGATCCGGAAGATCAGGCACCTACTTCCACATGCGGCTCTGTGTCAGGTCGTCATGTCCCTTGTTCTCTCTCGCCTCGACTTTTTTAACTCTCTCTATCACGCACTCCCCCGAATACTTTTGTGTCGTCTCCAGGTCGTGCAGAATCAGGCGGCCCGTCTTATCTTTAAGATCCCACGGTGGCAATCTGCGAAGCCCTTGCTCCGCAAGCTCCATTGGCTTCCAGTTGAGGAGAGGGCAGCCTTTAAGACGGGCTGCATGGTTTTAAAATCTCTTCACTGCCCCTGCTCCGCTTTTCTTAACTCCATGATCACTCTGTATCGACCTGCACGCTCCCTCCGTTCAGTTCACCATCACCTACTTGTCACTCCCAAATTCAAAACCAATAAATTTGGGGGCCGTCGTTTTTCTCTCCTTGCCCCTAAATTCTGGAACCCCCGTCCCCAGGCCATCAAATCCAGTGGTTCCCTTTTTCAGTTCAGGAAACTTCTCAAAACTTTTCTGTTCACTCTCTCTGGGTAATCTCTCCTTGTCACTCTACACATGCTCTGTCAGCAAGCGCCAGGAAACCTCCGGGTGTCAGTGCGCTCAAAAAGTGCCATTTAACATAACATAACAATACAAACACCCACTCCACTTTCGTATGTACGACGTTACTAGATTCTAAACATGTTTAACATATCTAAAATATATCTACACACGAAAAATGCAATGGTGCTGTACACATTAACCCCTTCCATGCTGGTGACGAACCCCAGCCGTCATGCACTACGGTGCTCGTGTGCTGATGACGGCTGGGGTTCGTCATGGCCCGCCTGTGTTCGTCCGGCGGCCGCACACGGGAAAAATCGCGGCCGCACGGAAGGGGTAAAGTAATGGTTCATTCGAAGCATATGTTGACATTTGAAATGCAAATTGAAAGAATCATGAAAATATACATTTATGAAATGGCTCGTAAATACAGAAGAAAAAAGGCCGAAACCATTTCATTTCAGATTACATGATCATTTGGTTGTGGACAAGGTCACATATTGTCTCTGGAAGTATTCAAAGAATTATTGTTCTCTATGAATATTTCTACTATAAGCAGATTACTTGTGCCAAAAAATTTTAAATACAAATTTGGAGTAAAAAAATTTATCATAGAAAAAAGTTCCAACGTTAGTTCCTTGTTTTAAAAAAATAAAGGTCAAATTCAAAGTCTCTCAGAACACTATGTGCCAAAATCAAAAGTCCATGTTAGGGCTTGAGAAAACATGAAATTTTCTATGTCTGTAGACAAAAAGTCGTCTTCCATTGTAGGTGAAAGTTGGATTACTTTGTTTAGAAGATTAATCGCACATAGATGAGAAGCATCGCCTTCAGCATTGGTCGCATCAGCAATGTTCGTACCGGATGTAACCTGCGTGCCTGTTGTTTCCTCTTGTACCTCAGAAGTAGAAATTTGCGTCTGTGAGATCTCAATGAATGCCGTCATCAGAATTGGTAGCCGCTGGGGACAACACAGAGCATGGGCCGCTACTAGGTCCAGCAGAGTATCGATATCCGTAGGCATGACTGATGGGAGTGTTAGAAAGATGTCTAGCACGCATTCTACACTGCAAAGCAGGCAGCGTAGAACAGGTAAAATGCAATCTTGCCAGATTGGTCTGAATTACAGAAACCATGTGGTATTTAATTCTCCTTGACGAGGTAAACCCAAAATTTGGACGATGCGCTCACGACACTTCATCGCCAGTAGAGTTGTCTCCATGGAGAACTGGGTGTCGCTGGTGATTTGGCTTGCCATATCGTAGCAGTAGAAGCAAAAATAGTATGCCTGCAACACGAGTCCCAAAAGGAGGGGCAGTCCGTCAAACACAGAGTGCTCAAAGTTTCGAATGATCCAGAGGACAGCTTGAAAAGGTGCTAACAGTGCAGAAAACACACTCTTAAATAAATGTACAATACCGCTCGTATCAGACATGTTTAAGATACGAGTTAACATTACTGAGAAATGTATAGGGCAGTTTGTGTTCAAAAGGGCATGTATCTCGGCAGAAGCCCTTGTGACTTGTAGATCATAGGTTTCTTTGGCCGAGGTCAGTGGCACAGTTTTTTGCAAAAGAATGGCTTTCATTCTGCTTAGAGTATCAATTCGTATAGAAGAGATGTTAAGTGAAGGCCATAGAGGCGACTCCCTGACTGCCTTGGTTTGTGGAAACAATACTTGCATACAGCAAGTGACCCTGCAGGACACAGTTACTAGATATGGAATCCCTGGCAACATGTCACAGCAGCTGTGATCGTTCAACATGAGGTAACTTCCAGTTGAAAGTTGTCCACAAATTGGATCAATCACTGCAGCTGGTGAACCTTGCAGGTGACAGGAAAAGTTGTTAGAGGAACCATCGCAGGCCCCGTGTAAATTAATACCCTGGCAAAGGAGAGTACCGCTCAGTGCTTTTTCACATTTTTCACCGCTAATAAACACTTCACGCCCATCACTGCAACATCAGTGTGTGTATGGTAAATCCCAGGATGTCTTGATGTATTCTGTACCCAACCTTTCATATTTGCCTGCTCGTATGTGTTTTAGGCAATACTGAAAATGGAAAATTATAACAGGCAGAGTGATTGTTCCATGTATAATCCATTCAGTAGCTAGTTTTTCTGCCAATATAAATGGTAGTCTTTCCAGTTTTTTAATGCTCAGCACAGTAAAGTCTGCTCCCCTTTGTGCCAGTTTGATCTGTTTATCAGTGAGATTGAATTCTGAAAACAGTGACGTAGTATTGATTAAACGCCAAGGCACAGAGCCTGAATGCAAGTTGTGGAGCATCCAACCTAATAGCATGATAGAACGTAGCTGAGACTGACCATGTTGCAACATGACCAAGTCTTGTTCCATGATGTCTATTGCAGAAGACACAATGCCGTCCAATTAATATATCCTGGACGACGGAGTCGTTAACCCGTTGTCAACTACAGAGAGAGATTTCTCCAAATGAATATGATCAAGTTGACGTAAATAATTAATTTACTCTCTTAATTTCTATGCAGGTAAGTACTTAATCAATAATAACTCAAATCGGAAGGAAAGAACCAGAGTCCGTGGTGTTAGAGTTCTTAGGGGTTTTATTCCTTAAAAAGGAATGGTCAAGACCATAATATCATGTTCTTCCCACCGCAGGGGTGGAAGAAGGGATAGAGCGCTACATTTTATTGACAGTACATAGCTTATATACTTAATTCAAGTCATAGGAAACAGTGCAGGAGGCGTAACAGCTGAGAGAAGACAAGATAACAGTATACACGTGTTACTAGTACGTAATCAAGAGGCGTGAACCGGAGGTGTGTGCTAGAAACGTCACAGGTAGGTGTCACAAAGGGGTGGCACTAACAGAAATGTTGCAATGTCAGCAGAAATTGGAAGCTTGGATGCGCGCGCAGCTGCATGACGTGTGAATGACGTGAAGCTGGAGGGTGCAGGGGACTTGACATTTACACTGACGGAAAGAGACAGAAGTCTGGCATGTCAGATCAACTTGTACTTTTTATCATATCTGATATCTGATGTTTAGGAACCATATTATCTGAACGGAAAGGTCTCTAGGGCAGAAGCTATTCTATACTAACTGTGGATGCGTGTATAAGCGCCTAAGTGTCTGCCTGAGAAGCGTGGGGGCACGGGGCCTTCCATGGAAGCATGGTAACAGAGGCTATGAATTACTTGAATTATTTGCACAGAGACAGGCCGGCCCTTTGGCTCTGCAGCTGGGAGGATGTTTACTTAAACTAGTAGGCAGGAATGTATTTTCGAGGAGCAGATCAGATAATTCGAAGGTTGAAGTCAGTCTTGGCAGAAAACAGGCTGAGCTGAGCGCGAGGGGCCGCGCTGAAAGTAAGTCAGAGTTCACGGGCACAGAGGCAGCCTGGGCTGAGGCTGTCAGAGTCAGAAGCCAGAAAAGAGGCTCGATGGCAGAAATTCAGGGCCTACTCAGCTAGAGCTGAAAACGGAGAAGTACACCACAAAAAGACGTTGGCATGGCATACTTAGGAACGGACTATTCAACCCATTCAGGGTGGATCTGAAAGAGGACATGTTAACGTTGGACGCAAATGTATTTGCGTCTTCATAACTTACACAGGAGGGAAGTTACATGCACTTTAAGCTGGTACATGGAGTCGGTGGGGTACGCGCTAGGGAACATAACATGACCATAAAATTTATATTTCCTCATTCCCTCCTTGTTCCCTACGGACCCTTCATGAAATCTCGATCCTCATGAATCTATCAGTTTGTTCTTGCAGCATCATTTGCTCATCTTTCTTTCTTTGGCGGTTTGAGAGGAAACTGGAGTGTTCAATGCAGGATGTGGCACACAGTCCACAAATCGCTGGCCCACACTGTAGGCACAGGCAGCAACTGAATACTATGACTAGGCCAATGCCTAGGAAGGATAGGATCTTCCATCCCCAAGTAGTTAACGTTGTCCAGAACCAACCGGACCAAGTCCAGGTGCCTGGATTCTGATGTATCTGATTTGCAATTTTATGGAGACGTGTAATAGCTTGATATACAGATGGTGCGTTTTGGGGTATGAAAACACAGCAACTTGACCCGATGACCTTACAAGCTCCACCTCGATCTGCCAAGATGACGTCAATAACAAGACGGTTCTGAAGGACAACAACCCGCATAGCGGACTGTTCTTCTGTTAAGTTACCTAGGGCGGAGGCAGTTTCATTCACTACTGCTTCAAGAGTTCTAGTTAATCTGCGTATTAGTTTACTATTCTGAACAGGTCCTAAAAAGAAAAAGAATCCTTTATTAAAATCAGTGTACTGTTCCCATGCCGTTTCTGTGTAGTCGACAAGTGGGATATCTCTTCTGGGTCTATTCTTTACTAGATTTGTATTTCTGTGGTAATCAGGGGGAGCTAGAAAAACAGGTGGCAGAAGGAATGCAATGTAACAGGTACCATCCCAATCTGGAGGTAGGCGTATGTATGCGGTATGACCACAAACAAAATAGGAATGACTGATAGCTTTAAAGGATGATTTACCATGATCACTGAATTCGACCACAGTAGTGCATTTACTATGACCTAAGTGTACTGAACCTTTCTTCCTGATACATAATTCGCCAGTAACTGGCAGTACTGACATAGTGGGTATAACAGGTGCGGCTTCGGATTCAACAGTAAGAATCATAAGGCTAATTGTGTAATTACCTAATCCATACACTTCATTTTCTGGATCAGTTCCTATTCTAATGGGGAGTCCCTCCTTGTCAGGGTAGCAGACATCGAGCAGGACCAAGTTCAGGTTTCCCCAAACCCAGCCCCCGTCGAAAACAGCAATATCAGGATCTAGGGAATTAATTATTTTGAACCATGCACCGCAGGAGCCATTGTGAGTGAACGGGTACGGAAAGAGGGGCAGAGCTCCCTTGTAATTCTGGTAGGGAGGGAGTCGGCCACATATCCAGCAATCTGTAGCATTGTTAGTTTGATGAGAATGGTGTAGCATACTAATGAATGTGTTGTTGCGCAGCGCAAGTCTGTAGGAGAGTTCGTGTGGAGGTAACTCACTAAAAGAATGTTCAGCAGATACATTGTAAGCAGATTGTTCACGCCTGAAAATAGGCCACTAGATAGGTAGAAGGATGCTAGCAACAATAATTAAAATACTCAGAATAAACATGATTAATAGTGTCACTATACAGTGACTACGAAGTGATTTGCAATATGCACTTTTCCTAATTTGTCTCTCTCTCTCTCTATCTCGATCTAGGGGATACATGTCAGAAACTATTTAACCGATTCACCTAGGGGAGGACTTAAACAATTAAACTGTCTGACTTGCTAGATCGGAGTTTCGACCGATACTCTTCTTGGGGAGTTTTTTCTCGTTCAGATACTGTAAAGTCTTTTTGCTCAACACAGTCTTTGGTGGGGGTGGACGAGTTTCGATCAGGTTTCAGTTCACAAAATTTTTTCACATGACTCGTGTGGACCCACCCCTTTCTCCCTTCGATCTTCACGGCGGTCCTCGTGGTGAGAAGGACGGTCTTCGGGGATTTCCAGCGGGGCTCCAGCGGACTCTTCCTATCGAAATTTCGGACCAGTACCAGGTCCCCAGGACGGACCTCGTGAGGCTTTACATCAGTGTTGTCGGGGAAGGCTGCGGCAACCTGTGAACGACATGATTGGAGTGCAGACATCAAGGAGGCAAGGTAATCTGTCAACATATTACAATCAACATCAGTGATCTTTTTAGGAATGGGCGTCCCCCACATTTTCGGTGGTCTGCCAAAAACCACTTCGTACGGGGATAGCCCTGATCTCGAGTGGGCAACCATTCTCATATAGAACAGTGCCACGGGCAGGGCGACTATCCAGTCGACCCCTTTCTCCTGACATATCTTTGCAAGGCGTATCTTTAGTGTCTGGTTATGCCTTTCTACAAGGCCTGCGGCTTCAGGATGTCGGACACAATGGAATTTCCACTGGTATCCTAGCAGTAAAGAAACTTGCTTCATTAGTTCGGACGAGAATGGCTGTCCGTTATCTGAGTAGACGACACGGGGCAAACCGTACCGTGGGAAGAATTCACGAACCAACTGGCGGGCAGTGGTCGGAGCAGTGTAATCTGGGACTGGGTATGCTTCGGTCCAACGGGACAGAGCACAAACAACTACAAGGACATATTTAAAACCTCGACAACTGTTCATCTGGATATAATCCATCTGGAGGACTTCAAAAGGGTGATCGGGAGGATGAAATCCACCTTGCTCTACAGGGACGCTTTTTCCTGGATTGAACTGACAACAGATCATGCAAGTACGCACTTTCTGTTTCGCTGCTGCTCGTAAGTGTTTATTGTTCCAAAGATTTTGCAAACTGTCTAACATCGCTTTCTCTCCTAGATGTGCTGGACTATGTGCTGTATTTATCATGACTTGAACCATAGAGTCGGGGAGAAACCATGTAGATTTTCCCTTCGTCATCCAACCTTGATCTGTCTGGATCCCTCCTAGTTCAATCCATTTCTTTATTTCATCTGGGGTAGCATGTGCCTGAATATCGATTACATCTAGGGCAGGATCCTTGACTGCCATACACTTTGTCGGTACTATTGTCTTTGTCACATCAGTTGTCTGGGTGTGAGTCAGTGCTGTATGTTTTGCTGTCTGGTCTGCCAGGTCGTTACCCTGGGAAACAGAATCTGTGACTTTAGTATGTGCTTTACACTTCATAACAGATATGCCTGAAGGCAGATGTATTGCTTCTAACAGTGCTTGAATGAGGGGACCGTGTTGGATCTTGGCACCATGAGAGGTCAGAAAACCTCGTTCTTGCCATAACATGCCGAAGTCGTGTACAACTCCGAACGCATAACGGGAATCAGTGTATATGTTGACATTTCTGTTCTTGGCTAGTATACAGGCTCGGGTCAGAGCAACAAGCTCTGCCGCTTGAGCGGACAGTGTGTCAATACGGTGTGTTTCTTTAACTTCAGTTTCAGTGGTCACTGCATACGCGGCCACTAATTCTCCTGTACTTGTTCTCATACATGAACCGTCCACATAAAGTGTCAGGTCTGGATTTGTCAATGGAACATCTGTTAAGTCTCGTCGGGGCTTTGTTACTGCATTAATGATCTCTATACAATCATGCGGGGCTGGATCTGTCACAATTGAGGGTAACAATGTTGCGGGGTTCAGGATACTGCAGCGTCTGATTTCTATGTGTGGCTGGAATAGCGTTAATTCGTAACCTGTCAGTCGTGCTATAGTCAAGTGCTGAGTCTGGGTTCTGTTTAACAGAACCTCTACAGAGTGTGGAACTTGTACTGTTAATTGATGGCCTAGAACAATTGAATCGCTCTGTCTGATGGCTAATGCTGTTGCTGCTACTGACTTCAAGCACGCAGGGAGTGCCTGGGCTACTGAATCCAATGTACTTGAAAAATAAGCGCAAGGCTTATGTGAACCTGCTTGATCTTGAGTGAGGACAGACAACGCTGTACCATCACGTTCTGTAACAAAAAGTGTAAACGGTTTGCTGTAACATGGTGTCGCTAAAACTGGTGCTTGGCATAATGCTTTCTTTAATTCTTCAAAAGCTTGTGTGTGTTCCTGAGTCCAAGGGAGGGCAGTCGAAGTCGCTGCCTCCTGTGTCGTTAACTGGATGAGTGGTTTGGCCAGAAATGCATATTGAGGAATCCATTGTCTGCAGTATGAGGTGAGGCCTATGAAGGCCCGCACTTCTTTTTGTGTCAGGGGTCGTGGCATATTTACAATTAACTGAATGCGATCGGGAGTGAGCTGTCTCCCCACTTTGGACAGCAAGTGACCCAAGTACACAACTTGCTGAACACAGAATTGTAGCTTCGAAGGGGACACCTTGTGTCCCTTGTCAGCCAGAAAGTGTAAAACTGTCAGCGAGGCTTGTTCACATTCGGGCTCACTTCGTGCGGTGATCAGTAGATCATCGACGTATTGCAGTAAAGCGGTGTTAACTGGCATTTGAATACAATCTAGTTGTCTTTTCAGTGCTTGACTATAGATGCTGGGGCTTTCTGTGAATCCTTGAGGTGCGCAGGAAAATTTGAAACTTCGTCCATTTAAACTGAATCCGAATAGATATTGGCTGTCGGGGTCAATAGGTACACTAAAGAAGGCGTTCTTGAGATCAATTACAGTAAAGAACGTTGCTTCAGAATCAATAGCAGTCAATAAGGAAGAGATGTCGGGGACCACAGGGTATTGTGGTACAATGCATTTATTCAATTCTCTTAAATCGATCACCAGCCAATATACTGGCGGTGCATTGGGATCAGTACGTTTAAGAATCGGAATGATTGGTGAATTACAGACATTGGAGTCGGTCTCTACGACCACTCCTTGGGCAATGAGCTCTTCAATGATTTTCAGTAAAGCCACTACAGCATCGGGTGGTAACTTGTATTGTCTGATTCTGGGTAAAACAACACCTGCCTTGAGTGTAACACGGTATGGAGTGATATGCATGCAACCTACATCTGTTGGGCCTTTTGCCCATAAGTAGTCTGGCACATTTTTCAATCTGACATCAAATTCTCGCAAAACATAATGACCCTTGAAATCCCGCAGAAAGAGTCTAACTCCCTCCGGGGAACAGCATATTATAGCTCCTAGAGCTTTCAGAGTTTTTATTCCTAACAGGTTTTCTGGGCATGATTTCGTAAGCAACAAATCTGTAATACGTGATAATGGACCCACAGCCTGGGGAACGGGTTGCGATACCTCATTTACAATAGGCTGTCCTGAAAAACCAAGGGAAACATTCTGTGAGCCTGAGAGGGGTGCCCCTGGGACTTCATCATGGCTGATTGTGATGCGACTTGCCCCTGTGTCAATTAAAAACTTTCTATCTTTTCCCAATACGTGACTGTGTACATAAGGACCTTCTTGATCTACAGGAATTTCAATAAGAGGCAAGCCACCTTCCCTCTCTAGGCTGTTTCATGTATATCGGGGGTAATCTGGATATGCAGACTGGGCATACTGGTACATCTGTTGTGAAACTTGCTGAGTCGCGGCAATGGGCTGTGGCTGTGGTACCGCTACTGTCTGTGCTGTGTGTGATGGAGCATGCATAGACTGTGTGTTCTGCATCGGCTGTTCGTTCTGTGAGGTCTGTTGATGCCCATGGTCATGTCTAGGCGGATGCGGTCTTTCTTTAGTTTTACCTGTTGCTATGTTATGTTTCAGGACTGGGCATTCATGTACATAATGACCTGGCTGTTTACAGTAATTGCATGTCCCTTTAACGGGAGCTGTAGTGTGACTTGTCTGGGTCCCACCTTTTCTCTGACCGTCGGCTGGGACCGTCTGAGCTACTAACATTTTCATCTTTGTGTCTTTCATACGTTTCTGTTCCTGATCTTGTTCTTCTCTAATTCTGTTCTGATGATATTGGAGCATCTGTAACATCTGGGATGGCGTATTTGCCTGCCAAGTACTTTCAACTTTGTACACTCGGTTTTTAACTAATGGTAAGGAATTTTCGACTAATTTTGATACAAAAAGATGCGGATATGACTCGCTGCTTGGTTTTAGGCCACTATTAATAATGAAACATTTTTCGAATCTTGAATAGAAGTCACTAGTATCTTCATCATGTTTCTGTTTACAGGACGAGATGGCGTCCCAATCTTCCTTTCTGGTTGTCAATAATCTTGGCAGGACCTGTACTATTAAACCGGGTAATGCTTTAGTCTTATCCCCAAGGCCGACCCCTGGGACCCGTTTGCTTTCTTCGTCTTCTATTTCTGCCCATGCAATCTTTGTGTCCCCCACCTCCCATTCCTTTTCTTTTAATTTCTCGTAGATGCCCGTGGGCAACAGCACCTTCAACATTTTCATGATATCATCATACGTGTAATCCCCCATTAGTAACATGTCTTTAAGCTCTCTGTGAAAACCTGCAGGGTCTTTATCATGACACGGGACTAGTTTCTTCATTTCTAACAGTTCTAACTTAGTCAGTGGCGTGTGTACATATACACGTTTCAAGATGTGATCCGCACCCATAACTGGGTGTACTTCTCGTAAGGGGTTCTGACTCTCAATGCCACTCCCGCATTGCATGTGGTACATTTTCCTTTCTGGAGGCGGGGCGGGAACATATTCAGAGCTTACGAAAGTGTTATATTTATGTCGTTGTTCTAGAATTATTTGTATTAACTTGGTACTGAAACCTCTCCATCTGTCCATAAGTAGTGCTTCTAATGTTTCGTGTAAGGGACCTGGATCAGAATGATGGTTTCTGTACTTGATGAGGAGGTGCTGAATCATGTATACACCTGCTAATTTCTGTTCTTCTGGGGAAAGGTTTAGGAATGTCTGCGCTAATGTATCATCATTATATATGTCTGGATTTTCGGCCCATAATATGGCTGACCGGGCTAGTTCTTGTTCATCCATAGAATTGAGTACATGGTACCCCATTCGATCTCGAAGCCTTTTATCAGTCTCCTGGAACTGATGTTCAGAAGAATTCGGATTTGTTAAAGCAGAGAGAAAAACTCTCTTGTTTTCCGGACGGATACCCTTCCTAAGGTAAGTTCCCTTACCTACATACGCTATAGTATCTGTAGTCTTTACTGGTTCTTCCTGTTCTTCTTCCTCCTCGGAGGAAGCTTTTTCTTTCTCTTTTTGGTGTACTGCTATCACTGCCTTTCTAATTTTCTTGTACATACTGGCTATGCAAGTCCCCTTGTCATGTTTTCCTTCAGCTATATTTTGACCCCACTTGTTCAGTGCATCTAATTCACTCTGATCTGTTCCAGGCCTATCTCGTTCTCTTATTAGACAGTTTATGAAAAATCGTAGTATCTGTGCTTGAACGTCAACTTTCTGTTTCTCCATGGCATCCTTGATACTGTCAGGGTCTTTCCCTGTCTGAACAAACTCATATATTCTATCTAGACGGTCCTTCATTCCTACATAGCATAGCAAGATATCAGTAGCAGATCTTAACCGTAGTGATGCCAATATCATTAGATCGTCTTTACCGGGTACTGGATCGTATCTGCAAACTGAAATGTTTTCTTTTAATGCGTCAAGGCGGGGTGACCTGAACGTGAGTGGACTCTGCATATCCCTGAGATTGAATCTGCGTGTTAATGGCGGGGTCCGAAGACCCGAGGTCGCACCTCCTGAAACGGAGGCTTGTGCATTATCTCCCTGTGGAGTCTGTATCTGAACTTGAACTTGTCTTTTGGTAGGATCAGGTAGACGTTGTTTCGGTAGGTCAATTTTGGGTGCGGGAAGTGGCGGGGCTGGCGGAACGGGGGAGGTCTGTCGCGGTACCGGTGGAACATGATCTGGGGGCGGGGTGCCACCCCCGTCCCTGTCAGTAGGCAGGGCACGAACAGGCAGATTGGCGTAAGCTGGTGCTACATCCTCTAAATAAGAATTTAGGAATATGTCTTTAGTAGTCTTATGCATTACTTTAGTTGGCACTAATGGTGGCGGTAGGTTTTTCGGTATTTCTGATAGGGCCTCAGGTGTACCCTCGGCCGCGAGATACATACCGTTTACGAGATTGTTTCGGGCACGGTCTATTTGTTCTGTTTTTACTCGGATCCCTTCAGTAACTAATTCGTTTTCTTGGGCTTTTTCTGATTCTTTAAGTCTGTCTTCTCTACGGAGTGCTTTCTCAGCACGCTTATGTGATTCCTTACGCCAAAATTCTATGGCGTCTTTCTGAGATTGTCTAGCTTTCTTTTTCCATAATGCTTCTTCTACCTTCATGATGCACTCGGCATCCCATGTTCCAGTAGCGGGCCATCTGTGTCTTTCGTCTAAGTGTTTAGTATAGTCGGCCCATAAGTCTAGATACAATATGGCATCTATGCCATGTTTATGATACATAAAGTTACCTGGAGTGTCCCTAGGGGGAATAGGAATTTCTTCCTCCAGTATCCCTTTCCTAGTTCCTATCTGCTTTAACTTGTTGAAAAACGGCATCTTGCTTACTTATTACTGAATGCTCAATCCTTACTACTTAATACTGGATACAGCTAGTTTTACAGGAAACACAATAATGCACATTAAAAACAGTCACATTCATACCACGACATTAATCACATGAAAAGACATTTGAGACATAGAAACTACCCCCTATACTGGATGTACTGCTAAACAGTACAGATACACTGGTGTAACAGTGCAGAAATTCAGAAATTCAGAATACTAGATATACTGCTAAACAGTACAGATACACTGCCTAAAAACAGTGCAGACCGGACTTGTGTACCCAAACCCGTCTAGATACGTCCCAGCAATGGTACTCACCGGGAAGCACGGAAACAGAAGGCCTCGGAAAACTCGACTGGACTCGACTCGACACTTCGGAAAACTTCGGAAAACTTCGGAAAACTGGTGGGCCTCTTGACACCTCGGACCTTGCTTCTTTCGGCTAGGCTCTGGTCGGGATCCTCCGCACTCCTCACCGCCTCGTCTGGGTACTGATCGCAGTCTTCGTCACCTCCGTGGGTCAGAGGGAGATGCAGGAAATCCTGCCGGTACGCGTAGGTTCCATCTAACTGATGGCAGGGGACATAGCTTGCAAAGCACCAACCGGCGCGTGAGGTGGGGGAGGGGTACCTATTCGGGCGCCAAAATGACGTAAATAATTAATTTACTCTCTTAATTTCTATGCAGGTAAGTACTTAATCAATAATAACTCAAATCGGAAGGAAAGAACCAGAGTCCGTGGTGTTAGAGTTCTTAGGGGTTTTATTCCTTAAAAAGGAATGGTCAAGACCATAATATCATGTTCTTCCCACCGCAGGGGTGGAAGAAGGGATAGAGCGCTACATTTTATTGACAGTACATAGCTTATATACTTAATTCAAGTCATAGGAAACAGTGCAGGAGGCGTAACAGCTGAGAGAAGACAAGATAACAGTATACACGTGTTACTAGTACGTAATCAAGAGGCGTGAACCGGAGGTGTGTGCTAGAAACGTCACAGGTAGGTGTCACAAAGGGGTGGCACTAACAGAAATGTTGCAATGTCAGCAGAAATTGGAAGCTTGGATGCGCGCGCAGCTGCATGACGTGTGAATGACGTGAAGCTGGAGGGTGCAGGGGACTTGACATTTACACTGACGGAAAGAGACAGAAGTCTGGCATGTCAGATCAACTTGTACTTTTTATCATATCTGATATCTGATGTTTAGGAACCATATTATCTGAACGGAAAGGTCTCTAGGGCAGAAGCTATTCTATACTAACTGTGGATGCGTGTATAAGCGCCTAAGTGTCTGCCTGAGAAGCGTGGGGGCACGGGGCCTTCCATGGAAGCATGGTAACAGAGGCTATGAATTACTTGAATTATTTGCACAGAGACAGGCCGGCCCTTTGGCTCTGCAGCTGGGAGGATGTTTACTTAAACTAGTAGGCAGGAATGTATTTTCGAGGAGCAGATCAGATAATTCGAAGGTTGAAGTCAGTCTTGGCAGAAAACAGGCTGAGCTGAGCGCGAGGGGCCGCGCTGAAAGTAAGTCAGAGTTCACGGGCACAGAGGCAGCCTGGGCTGAGGCTGTCAGAGTCAGAAGCCAGAAAAGAGGCTCGATGGCAGAAATTCAGGGCCTACTCAGCTAGAGCTGAAAACGGAGAAGTACACCACAAAAAGACGTTGGCATGGCATACTTAGGAACGGACTATTCAACCCATTCAGGGTGGATCTGAAAGAGGACATGTTAACGTTGGACGCAAATGTATTTGCGTCTTCATAACTTACACAGGAGGGAAGTTACATGCACTTTAAGCTGGTACATGGAGTCGGTGGGGTACGCGCTAGGGAACATAACATGACCATAAAATTTATATTTCCTCAAAGTTCTCACATTAGTTCTGCAGTCTCTGCTTGCTTAATCTTCCATATTTCGTTATATGCATCATATATACCGGCATATATGAAGCGTTTTTGATGCGGTTTTCTTGGTCCTAGCAAGAATTCCCTAAGGTCTGCGCCATCTTTAAGTAAAGGTTAGTGTTGTTTTACATCCTGTAGTGTAGCTTTTTGTAGCCAATCAAGGCATAGCTTCCCTACACTGCATATTGTTATTACCCCAGGATGCTGTCTTGAAACATGGTACACAGACAAAATATCGAGTTTTAAATTTCGATATACAATAATATCGAAGTTTAAATATCGATGGGACAAAATATCGAAGGTAAGTAATATCGACAGTCTTAACCCCTTCCATGCTGATGACGAACCCCAGCCGTCATGCACTACAGTGCTCGTGTGCTGATGACGGCTGGGGTTCGTCATGACCCGCCCCTGTTCATTTGTTTACAGCACAGGGGCGGAAACGGGCCAGCAGGGAAGGGGTTAATATCGATATTAGTATGATATCAGTAATATCGAAGTTTGAAATATCGATGTCAATAATATCGAAATAAATAACTTCGATGTTACTAATATCAATTTTTAAATAAATTTAGTGTATAATATATTGTATTTATTATTTATTTTTAATGTAATTTAATTAAATATTGTCTTTTACTACTGTAGCGGGTTGTGGGTTTATAGGGGAATAGGGTGGGAAGTAATTTAATTATGTTAAATTAATTAATAATTAGTAGGAATTAATAATTAATTAATTGAGAATTAATTTGTAATTAATTTTAATTAATTGATTAATTGATAAATATGTTCTGTAGCGGGTTATGGGTTTAAAGGGGAATAGGTCGGGAAGTAATTTAATAATAATTAATTAATTATTATAAGTTTGTACATATTTTAATTAATAATTAATTGGTAATTAATTTATATTAATTAGTTAATTAATTAATATAATTTTGTACATATTTTTAATTATTAATTAGTTGGTAATTAATTAATATTAATTAGTTAATTACATTAATTATAGTATTTTTTATATATAATTTTTTGTTATTCTTAATTAATTGGGAAAAATAATATTAATTATTAAATTAAATTAATTACAGCTAATGTGCTAATATATTTACTTTATTGTTATTGTTAATTAATAATTAATTGGTAATTAAATAATATTAATTAATTTTGGGTAAAGGAGTATTTTTAGGGTTCAGGGTCAGTTTTCAGTTTTTGGGTAAAGGGGTATTTTTAGGGTTCAGGGTCAGTTTTCAGTTCTTGGGTAAAGGGGTATTTTTAGGGTTCTGGGTCAGTTTTCAGTTTTTGGGTAAAGGGGTATTTTTAGGGTTCAGGGTCAGTTTTCAGTTTTTGTGTAAAGGGGTATGTTTAGGGTTCAGGGTCAGTTTTCAGTTATTGGGTAAAGGGGTATTTTTAGGGTTCAGGGTCAGTTTTCAGTTTTTGGGTAAAGGGGTATTTTTAGGGTTCAGGGTCAGTTTTCAGTTTTTGGGTAAAGGGGTATTTTTAGGGATAAGTGTCAGTTTTCAGTTCTTGGGTAAAGGGGTATTTTTAGGGTTCAGGGTCAGTTTTCAGTTTTTGGGTAAAGGGGTATTTTTAGGGTTCAGGGTCAGTTTTCAGGTAAAGGGGTATTTTTAGGGTTCAGGGTCAGTTTTGGGTTTTTGGGGTACAGGGATATTTTTAGGGTTCAGGATCAGTTTTGGGTTTTTGGGGTACAGGCGTACAGGGTAAAAACAAAAAAAAATTACATTAAATCAATTAAATAACATTAAAAAAATAAAATTACATTAAATTATTAAGTGTTTTATTTATTTTAAATGTATATGTATTAGTTTTAATTTTGTTTTAATATTTTTATTTAATATTTGTAAAATTATATGTATTTTTAAATTATTTTTACATTATTATTAATACATTTAAAAAAACGATATTTTTAATTCCGATATTTTTGTACTACGATATTATTTTTTCGATATTTTTGTACTTACCTTTATGAAGATATGATTCCGATATTTTTGATGTCGATATTTTTGTGCCGATATTTTTGTACTTCGATATTCTGTCTGTCGATATTATGTCAGACATTCTTGAAACATATCTTGGGTATGGCCTGCTGACTTTGAAACCTTGAGTTTTTTTCTGGAATCAATCTTGACAGTTATTTGTGTCTATGGGCCAGAGCAGCCATTTGTCCCAATCTGCATCTGATTTGTTGTGATGCAATATATTATGTACGTTGACCACCCCCTTTGTAGAGCTATTACTCCCAGGTATTGGTATGGTCGGTGTGTTCATGTCTTTGATCTGGCTAACCCAATACGTCTATTGGACAGTGTCATTCAAATGCATAATTTGCTCAGAGATGATACAGACTCTAAACAAAGCTTCTACCCCCTGCACTTGCCAATCTTTTGAACCCCAGACAATTTTTGTCTCAATGTTGTCTTTCCAAAAGTCGCAAACTCTGTCTAGACAGTTGGGCATAAAAGGTTGCACAATAAATCTGTTTTGTATTGGATAACATATTTTTCATTCCTGTTCTGTTCACATGTCTAAAGTAAAATGTTTCTGCATTGGATACTGTAGGAGAGTAGGGTCTGCAATCTTATGGTCACCCCAGATTTTTGCTTTTTGCTTCACTGGATTACGACTTTCCCTGGCTGTGGGCCTGCTAATCAGACCCACAGCCTAGCTGTGCTCTCTCTAAATTGACAACCATATACCTTAGGTGCATATCTAATTGGATACTGAGTCACCTTATCAGTCCCTGTACAGTGTACCTTAGGTACCCAGGGCATAGGTACACCCAGGGCTTACCAGGGGCTGCAGCATGTATTATGCCACCACTGGCTGGCCATCCAAATCTGACACAACTGGCTGATCAATCAGCTGGGGCAAGGTGGTGTTCTCTTCCAGGGGATCCTCATCAATAGTCATAAGCACTGAATATTCCCGCCCATGTGCGGGACCCCGGAAACAATATAAAAATATATATGTAAAAAACACATATATCTCGCTCCACATATATGTATGTACATATACTATTTTTCTCATCACAATGCAGCTCCATAACTGAGGGTAAAAACAATGTAAACACATATACATGCACTGCAATTATTTAGGAAGCAAAAGAAAGCAAACACATTAGGTCAAATAATCTTTGAACTTTGTGTTTTAATGAGTAAACCACTCATAAATCCTGAAAATTGCTTATAAATAGACATTGTTAGCCCTCAGGCTGCATTGTAAAAACAATAGCATAGAAAATGAAACCATTTTCAACAAAAACTGGCACCGTGCCTTTAAGGCAGCCATGACCCCAGACTTCCCATCATGCCTCAGGGGTGACAGTTAGGTCAGTTGTTCTTTCCGGCTCCTTCAGTCAGGACCCTGGTGAAACAGCTCCTTTCTTTTTTGACTTTCTGTCAAAAAATATTACAACTAATCTACAATTTTTGCTTTCACTCGACGTCTTTTAGACATAGGGTGTTGCTTAAACCTTTTTTAGGCTTAAAGAAGGTGTTTTTCCTGTCAAAGATGCCATCTCTCTTTGACAAATGTCCTTCGTGTGGAAGGAAGATGGCCAAGACAGACACTCATTCAGTCTGTATCCTGTGCTTACCAGATTCTCATTCCTCTAAAACCTGTGAACACTGCCAGGTTTTAACTTCCAGGACTCTTAAGGAACGTGAGAGGATTCGAGTTTATGGGCTTTCTGAGAGAGGAAGATCTCCCAAAAAGCAAAAAAGTCGGAAGGCGCGGTCAACGTCGAGAGAAGCCCCGACTGGTTCACATTCGACGTCGGGATCGGCGTTGGAGAAGCAGTCGACGGCGATGAAGAAGATGTCTTCAGCGTCTACATCTAAGGTACCTCCGCTACAGTCAGCGTCGAGGAATAGATCACCGTCGAAGCGGAAGAGCTCAACGGCGAGTCATATGACGTCGAAGCAGCATCGTCATGCTATGGCGTCGAGGCATTCTCCGTTGACGCCAAGCCATCGGCGTTCGACGTCGAGTCATCCTCCGTCGACGACTAGTCATGGTCGTTCGGCGTCGAGGGAGCCTCTGTCGACACATCATCGGTCGACGTCGATGCAACCAACGTCGACTCCTGGTCAAGGGCGTTCGACGTCGAAGCATTATTTGGACTCGAGGCACGCCCAGTCGCCTACGAAACAACGGCGATCGGCGTCGAAACAGCCTCCGTCGACGTCGAGCAGAAAACCTTCAACGTCGAAGGACAGTCATCGCCACCCGAAGTCGACGTTAGAGAAAGCACGGTCGACGTCGAGAGAGCGTCTACCTGCTCGGCGCTCAACGTCGTTACGACCACCGTCGATGGATCAGCAAAGATCCAGGGAACGGAGCTCTTCGCAGCCAGAGAACATTTCTCCTGCAAGATCAAAGGAGACGTCACCTTTGACACAGGTGGTTCAGGACAAGGAAAGTGGCTCATTGGACCAGGCTCAAGTCCTAGGACCACAGTTGGGTTCTCCAGGTTCAGCATCGGCTGCGGAGGTGGAACAATCTCCAGTGCAAGATCCCCCTGCCAAGAGACGGAGGATTGCAGAAGAGAGATCTCGGTCGAGGTCTTCCTCTGGATCTCTAGTGAGTCTTTCCTCATCTTCCTCATCATCTCACAGTGGCAGACACTCGGATGGACAAAGCTGCTCATCGAATAGGGAGAGGTCCAAATCTCCTGCAAGATCGCAACAGGATCGAACAGATCGACCTCCACGATCACGTTCACCGGTGAAGGATCCCATCCATAAATCTCCTTCTATTCATCTTTCCCCAAGGTGGAATAGACCTCTTCACCACTGGGCAAAGGACAAGGAGATGGCAGATCGCCAGAAAAGATATCGAGACCAACCTCTTCCCCGCAGAGAACGGTCTCGTTCTAAGCATTCAAGTAAGAGACATTCTCGTCACAGAGAGCGTTCTCGTTCTAAAACGCGTTCAAGCAGAAGATCTAGGTCCAGGAGGTCAAGTAGCTCTTCAAGTTCTTCGAGAACCCGATCTCACAGAGCTTACTCTCCGACCCTTACAAGCAGCCCACGCTCGAGGGTATCTCCAATTGAAGATATTTTCTCGTTCCAGGATATCTTGGGCAGGGGAGCCCTGAAGCTGGGAGTACCGATGACAGCTCCACAAATCAAGACGACTGTCATATTTGAAACCCTGCAACACAGAACAGCACCCAAACCGTTGTTGCCGATGGTTCCAGGTATAATGGAACCTGTGAACGAAGTCTTCCTCACTCCTGCAACGGTAAAGTCCGTTCCAGCGAGGATTCTCAAAAAGTATCGCCCTCCGGAGGAGGATCCTCTGTTCCTCAAGGCTGATCCCCCGCCAGATTCAGTAATCATCGCGGCGGCTAGAAAATCCAATGCGGTAGCTTCCTCGTCCACGGTACCTCCGGATAAGGATAGCAAGGTGCAGGACTCATGGGGGAGAAGAGTTTGTAACACCTCAGCCTCTTTCCTCAAAGTCTCCAATGCGGAAGCACTGCTCGGCAGGTATGACAGATCTCTGTGGGACTCACTTCAGAGATCTACTGCTAAACTTCCTCAGGAAGATCGAAAGGATTTTGAGGAGGTTCTGATGGAGGGCGGTCAAGTCTCCAATCAGATTATAGGAGCGGCGGCAGATGGGGCAACGCTGGCTGCGCATGGATATGTACATGGATCACAGCAAGGAGAACCTCTTGGTTATGTCTCACAGCATTGAAACCAGAGGCTCAAGCCAGAATCCTTAACCTTCCTTTTTTAGGCACATCTCTTTTTGGAGCAAGTGCGGATGAGGAGATGCAACGCATGAAGACTGAGTTGGACACCCTCAAAGCCGTGGGGCTTGAGAAGAAAAAGGAATTCAGGAAGAAATTCCGTTCGAATAACAAGGGTTCTTCGAAGCAGAGGGTTCAAACCCCTCACTGGCAGAAAGGCCAGAACCAGCAGAGCCAACAAAAGTCTCAATACAAGGGCAAGGGCAATTCCAAAGGAAATGGAAATCAGCGCCAAGGCTCAATTTCAATAAATCCCAGCAGAAGCAATGAGTATTCACTTCCCCCAGCGCCGTTACCCACTCCAGTGGGGGGAAGCATTGCGCATCACAGGACAGAGTGGCAGGCCATCACAAAAGATCAATGGGTGTTGTCTACGCTGCAGAATGGGTACTGTCTTCGTTTCCATCGTCTACCTCCACCCGTTTCCCCGATGTCAACATCAAGCCACCAGCTACAAAGGTTAAAAAAGGAAGTAGCTACACTCCTCGAAAAAGAAGCCATCGAGAGAGTGCCGGTGTCCCAAAGGGGGAAAGGAGTGTACTCGAGGTACTTTCTGGTCAGGAAAAAGGGCCAGAAGGAAGAATACAGGCCCATTTCGGACTTGAGAACACTCAATCTGCATGTACGAAAAGAAATGTTTCGCATGTTGGCGCTTCATCAAATATATCCACATCTCAGGAAGGGGGATTGGATGTGTTCGATGGACCTTCAAGATGCGTACTTTCATATACCAATACGGCCCGATCACAGGAGATTCCTTCGGTTCCGAGTGGGGACCTCCCACTACTAGTTCAAAGTCCTTCCGTTTGGGTTGAAGTCGGCTCCCAGGGTGTTCACGAAGTGTGTCGCAGTGGTGGCTGCAGCTCTACGCCGCAGAGGAGTCTTCGTATACCCATACTTAGACGATTGGCTGTTGAAAGGTCCAACTCCAGACAACGTAAGGAATCAATTCCAGACATACATAGAACTGTGTCAGCGTCTCGGACTGCATGTCAATTACAACAAGTCTGTTTCTCAGCCCACTCAGAAGATCCACTTCCTAGGAGCTCTTCTAGAATCCGAGCTAGGAAAAGTGTTTCCTTCGGAGGAGAGACAGTTTTCGATAGCCCTCAAATGCCAGACAATTCTTCACCACAGGTCTCAGAAGGTGCGGAAGATAGCCTCACTCTTGGGGTCGATGGCTTCCTGCATTTTCCTGGTACCGAACGCCATACTTCGGATGCGTCCTCTTCAGCAGGATCTGGAGGACAAATGGGACCAATACTCAGATCGATGGGACGATCAGATCACTTTGTCGGAGGTAGCTCAATCTTCCCTCCAGTGGTGGACGAAGAGACAGAACATGCAGGTGGGAATTCTGTTCCATCAACCTCCTCCTACACAAACGATCATCACAGACACATCGTTACAAGGATGGGGGGCGCACATGGGTCCTCTACAAGTGCAGGGTCTGTGGTCTTCCAAAGAAAGCACATATCACATCAACTTGCTAGAATTGAGAGCGGTTCACCTGGCTCTCAAAGCGTTCCTTCCCTCGCTTCAGGAGAAAAGGGTTCTAGTACAGACGGACAACACCACCACGATGTACTATTTGAACAAGCAGGGAGGAACTCGCTCAAGGACACTGTCTCTGGAAGCTCAGCGCATCTGGCATTGGCTCCTGGCTCGCAAGTTGTCTGTTCAGGCAGTCCATCTCCCAGGAGAGCAGAACGTGAGGGCGGACGCACTAAGTCGGCATTTCGAAGACAAAGAAGACTGGGTTCTCAACGACGAAGTGCTACACGACATTTTCCAGTCATGGGGTCGTCCTTCCATAGACCTCTTCGCGGACGACGCAAACAGCAAATGCCCAAGCTTCGCCTCCAGATTCTATCGACCAGGAACAAGAGGGAATGCTCTTTTAATCGACTGGTCAGGGCAGTTTGTGTACGCCTTTCCACCCCTTCCGCTGATCCCGAAGGTGGTGAGCAACTGAACCACTCGTGCACAACAATGATCCTGATTGCCCCCGACTGGCGGAGGCAATGGTGGTACACGGACCTACTTCACCTATCAGTGTCTCCTCACAAGAGGCTTCCATGCAGGCAGGACCTGTTATCGAAGATGAACGGGAGGATTCACCATCCCAACCTTCCGTCACTGAACTTGGCAGCATGGCTCCTGAGGTCATTCAATACGGCCACCTAGGACTGCCACAGGACTGCATGTCCATTCTGAAAGAAGCACGACGTCCTTCCACAAGACATTCTTATGCATGCAAGTGGAAGAGATTCTATATGTGGTGCATGCAGAATGGTCACAATCCGGTAAAGAGTCAGGAAGAAGCAGTTCTCCCATACCTGTTGTACCTGACTAAAGCAGGTTTGAAGTTTAACTCCATTAAGGTGCATTTAGCCGCTATTACAGCTTACAGGCGATCACCTTTACAAACTTCTTTTTTTCAGCTTCCGGCAGTAAAAGATTTCCTACAAGGTCTGAAAAAGGTGTACCCTCCTGTACGGCCTCCTGCTCCGCCCTGGGAGCTGAACCTAGTCCTATCAAAATTGATGGGCCCTCCTTTTGAGCCCATTCATAAAGCTACTTTACAGCATATTTCCTGGAAAGCGGCTTTTTTGGTAGCGATTACGTCAGCCCGTAGGGTGAGCGAAATTCAGGCTCTCTGTACTAAAGAACCGTATACAGTTTTTCATTTGAACAGAGTGGTGCTTAGAACGCATCCTTCTTTCCTGCCGAAAGTGGTATCAGATTTTCATTTCAATCAGGCTATCTCTTTACCCACTTTCTTTCCTAATCCCTCTACACCAGTTGAGAGGGCGTTACACTCTTTGGACCTGAAAAGGGTTTTAAAGTTCTATCTGGACAGGTCCAAGTCTATTCGACATTCTGATCAATTGTTTGTTAACTACGGATCGATCAGAACTGGTCATGCTGCCTTGAAACGTTCTATCTCCAGGTGGATCGTTTCGTGTATCAAGCTTGCTTACCAATTGGCGCAGAAGCCTTTAGGGGGTTCTCCTAAGGCGCATTCCACTAGAGGTAGAGCAGCCACGGCAGCTTACCTGCATAATGTGCCCATGTCTGACATTTGTAAACCGGCGACCTGGAGGTCCGTCCATACATTTATCAGACATTACTGTCTGGATTCTGACACGAGAGCAGATACCCAGGTGGGCCAGGCCTCCCTGAGGAATCTGTTTAACAGCTGAGGATTTGGCTGTTATACTTTGGTTGGGTCATGTACTTCTCATTTACCTGCAGGTGGTTGATGGGCTTGCTATTCTATTCAGTGCTTATGACTATTGATGAGGATCCCCTGCAGGGGTCGCAAAATGTACTCGCCCGCTCGCAAATGCGAGTGAATTTCCTGAAGGGCGAGTCAGTTTCAAGGCCTACTTGACTAGCCTGGCGAGTGCTTATCTGGCACTGCAGTAGCAGGTGAAGGCTCTAGGGGGCAGCATTACAATGGCAGCAACATCGGCATTCTAGTATCAAGTGCACGCGGTGCGCGGTGAGGGCTCTAGGGGGCAGCATGCACGCACCACCTAACTTAGTGGTGGTGGTGTGGTGCACTGCCTATTGTTTCTGTGGGTCCCAGGGCCGTCAATCTTGTAGCGCGCGAAAGCGCTACCAATGACGGCCCTGGCCTGCCCCAGAAACTGTGCTGCTTAAAGTGAAGCAGTGACTCAGCACTCCTCCACCCACGCTCTCTACGGTGGAGCCGGGATTCGGGACAGCGTGCTGGGCGATTTGGAGGTGAGTCTGTTTTTATACATTGTTTTGCTGCAGGCCTTATGTGCAGAAACCTCTTGTGGGCCGTTTAATTTGAATATCCAATTGCAAATTTTCCAGGTCAGGCCAAGAGAAGGGAGTCTCCTAGCCTTCTCTGAAACATGCTTATTTTTCAACTTCAGGTGTATCAAAATGCAGTAGTCACTGACGAGTTTTAGGACCTCGACCCGAATTGAGGCATCGGACTTTTTCATTACAGTGCACAAGCTTAGATTTTGGGTGAAAGTGCAAAGAATCTGGAATCCTCAGTAGCTTAGTTGACTAATTACACCACACGAGTTAAACAGTTTCTGTCCCCCATAAAACGTAGGTTCAGTAACATTTTGACTTACAATATCCTTCGATCTTCAAAAATGCAAAGCTCTTTAATTAATTTTGTGGCGCCATAGCTTCTTGCCAGATCACTGCCTCGGACTTTGACTAAGAAAGTGTCTGCACGTATAGTTGGCTGTGGCGTTTTCGACGGTGCTGGGTTGGGAGACACACAGGCATGATATCCGTTCGCTCCTGGACTCGCTGTTACTGCTCTTTTAATTTGTACTCATAATCAGTTTTTTAATTCTCTTTTTGATGTGTTCAAACGCAGTGTAATGTATTAGGCTGTTCTTATTTGCATAGAATTTTACTGTGATTAGGCTTTGCATCAGCTTGTGCGTGGTCTTGCAGAGCTTATCATGCACAGTGTACCACGCACACACTTAATGTTGGCCTTATTTGCTCTTCTCGCATGCCTGTTTAAATATTTTTCAGCGTCTCCCTTCCCTGCGTTGCTTATTCCTCTATCAGACACAGAGCTGTACAATTCCATTTAGTTACTCTTCAGGCACCCCTTTAGGAGCAGAGTGACTGCGGCCCTATTGTAACAGTGGGGGCATGTGATGACTTAGTTAAGCACTTCTGTTGTGTGATTTGGAAGCATAGACCCAGAATAAGTACTGCAACCACCCCAATATTAAAATGTTATTTCTAAGAGTGATTTTACCACCGTGATTTGCAGATAAATCGTTCCAAGGCAGCTCCTCAGTTTCCTCTGTAGATCAGTTAGTATTTATTTTGGAGATTGTATAGAGAGGATTTTGTTCCTAGAAGCAACAATTATCTTGTAGTAACGACAGACTGCATTGTGCTTTCCAGCCATTATGCTGTCACAACTGTAAAACTGATAATGTGGGAAGTACTTGCAAGTAGTGGGGAATAGGACAGGGGTAACCAAAGATGACAGGAAAAAAAGCAAGATTGCAGAGAAGACAGTCTCCAAAGGCAGTGTTCGAAATCTTATTAACATTGAGTCTCTGATTTGCAACATTTGTCTGACTTTGTTTTGTATATCTGTTTTACCCACAAACCATCTAAACAGATATATGCAAGTTGCATTAGAACATTGTGTGGTGAATTTACTATGCTGTAATTTGTGAATATTTGTATGTTTCCCTCACCTTCACTGCTGGATTTTGCTTGCAAGTAAGTGTCACTCATCACCTCTAAGGTGTGGATTGTTCACTGATTGTGTGACCGATAATTACCACAGCCCCAGTTTCCCCCCCAAAAAGTAAGTTTAGGCCCAGAGTTTTAGGTTGTGGGAGGGGGTAGTGAGCTTCAGCGACATGATCGTAGATGTTGTTTCCGTAAAAAGATGGCTCAATTAATTGCAGGGAACACAGCCTCAGCTGTGCTGCTAGAATCCACAGGGTAGACCCCCAATGTCACATTAAAACTAGAGTATATTGGTTTGTCAGTGCCTATTTCTGAATGCCAGGAGTACGTTTTGGGAATGTTTACGGTTGTGTCCAGATCAGAGAGATCTGGTAGCTTTTATTTTTGCTGCATGCTGGTTATTAGGGAGCAGGATTTTCCATTATGTGACTGTGCCTGACCGGAGACTTTTAACTGTTATATGCGTGCCTGCCTGGATTAGCAGTGTTGCAGCTGGCCCGCTGGTGATCCCATGTGTCTGTGGTGGGTAAGTTGACCTTGGTCCTTGCCTCCTTTTCTTTTGTTAATCTTGTTGGTGCATTGCTGTGATGTAAGTCCACCTTGATCCTGTCTTGGGAATTCGGAACAACTGGTTTGTTCTTAGTCCAGTGCCAAAATGAAAGCTGTCCTATATGAGAGAGCAAACTGTTAAAATGGCACACGTGCACCGAGGAGCAAATGCAGTATTATTTGTGCAAGTCAATTCTGAGGGCAGTCTGAGTGAGTTTTGTTGTGAAAGTTGGGAAATTTCCATGACTTAACTGAGGAGTGAGCTTGCACAAAGCAACTTATGAGTAGCAGATGTTCAGAAATTAGTTCGTTTCGCTGACATAAAGGGCTGCAAATGCACAATTTTGCCCCATTATTTTACTGTTTTTCTTGCAGAGACACCCGAATGGTTTGAGCTTGCTCACTGACTGCCCACTGGCCAACAAACCGTGCCTACAAGCATAGTCTTCCCTTTGGAACCTTATAAGTATTTATTGCAGCACAAATAAATATCCTTGGTGCAACAACATCAACTGTTGCATTTCGTTAAACACTTATAAGGTCCCAAAGGCGAGACCTATTGCCTATGCCAATGCTTAGACCGCTTTGCATCCATTCAGAAGGGTAGTATTAGAAAAACTTTGATATCACTTTGATACACACATAAGGAGGTAACTGGGTGATAAATTAATAAAATTTGCTGTTAATTTGGTTGGCCAGCGTTTTCTTGGGTTGTTGGCGCTGCAAATGTTTTGAAAAAAAGTCATATGCAATCAGTTTGTGGGTCGAGTGCATTGCTGTTAGGTCGAGTAGAAAAGTCTACTCACTCGACCTGCAGGTCAAGTAAGATTTTTTAGATTTGTCGAGCCCTGCCCTGGAAGAGAAGGATAAGTTACTTACCTGTAATCCTAGTTCTCTTCCAGGGGTATCCTCATCAAAGTCATAAGCAACCCACCCGCCTCCCCAGGTAAATGAGATTTGGTACTGTTTTTTTCAATCTTGTGGTTGAGCCCTGTCTTCAGGGTTATGCAAAGAACAACTGACCTAACTATCACCCCTGAGGCATGATGGGAAGTCTGGGGTCATGGCTGCCTTAAAGGCACGGTGCCAGTTTTTGTTGAAAATGGTTTCATTTTCTATGCTATTGTTTTTACAATGCAGCCTGAGGGCTAACATTGTCTATTTATAAGCAATTTTCAGGATTTATGAGTGGTTTACTCATTAAAACACAAAGTTCAAAGATTATTTGACCTAATGTGTTTGCTTTCTTTTGCTTCCTAAATAATTGCAGTTCATGTATATGTGTTTACATTGTTTTTACCCTCAGTTATGGAGCTGCATTGTGGTGTGAAAAATAGTATATGTACATACATATATGTGGAGCGAGATATGTGTTTTTTACATATATATTTTTATATTGTTTCCGGGGTCCCGCATATGGGCGGGAATATTCAGTGCTTATGACTTTGATGAGGATACCCCTGGAAGAGAACTAGGATTACAGGTAAGTAACTTATCCTAATCACCCTTTGCTGTAGATATAGTATCCCTATATCTAACCCTAAAATGGACACATATCCTCCTATCAGTCACTCCTATGGCAGGCCTTATCAATCCTGAAGGCAGAGTGCTTGGAATTATGTGAGATGGTGCTCTAGCATGAGCTGAGCCTGTCTGCAGCTTTCGGAACCAGGTCCTTTAGTTGTTTCCATGATAACGCTATACCATATACTCTTAAATGCATTATAATCCTTGCGGTTATTGCCAACTTTGGTATAGCATTATCAAAACATGTCGAGTAAGGTGTCATACGAATTGGAATACTACCCCCTCACCAATTCTGGTGACGGGGGTAGCATTCCACCCTTCTAGAGGGACACGACATGTATGTAACTGTGAACCCCGGTTAAAGTTAACTCGAGCCTCAGCATCACAAAATAGATGCTGCCACCACAGACACAAGTCTGACCTCCTGCTGCTGGGAGTCCTTCCAGCGAGGGAGGCTTGGACAAAGGGTTTCCTGCCTTGGGAGGTGCTAGCACCACCCCAGACAGGATTTTGTGTATTAGGTAGGACAGGGTTGAAAGGAATGAGACATGCCTGGGGCACACAAGGTGTCCCTGTGCATACTCCGGTCTAAACCAGTTCCTGGGTCACTCCAGCCCCAGAGCTGGCGCAAGACCGGACAAAGGATAGGGGGTGTAACCACCCCCCTTCCTGGTCCCACCCAGAGGAGGGACCTAGTCGTAGTACAGCCCCCTTTAGCCGGATAAAGGTAGGAGCTGGTCCCATTCCAAATTAGATTATCCTTAACAACTTTACAAGAAGAAACTCTGGACTTCGACGTTCTGCTCCACAGAAGACTGAAGAAATCTCCCTTGTGGGCAAGGAGTGTCCACCCTGCACAACCAGGCACCATCAGCGTCCAGCTGCTTCCCTTTGTCGTCTTCCTGCAAGGATCCAGACTTCAGAGCCCGACGAGACCCGGATTCCCAGACCTCTCCGACCTCTACCTACATCTGCAGCGTAGCTGAGATCCGTGGGTGCGACGAGACACGTGGGACCGGCCATCTTGAAAGAAGCAGCACTTCGCTCCAGCACGACTTCAGAGGTATCCTCGTCCAAGTGCTTTGGGGACTGAGAAGCCCCGACCCCTAGCAGCTCCTGCACCGAAGACCAGCCCTCCAGCATCCATGAGATCTGCGTGGGGCCCTTCTGCCTGTTTGCTGCTCGACGCGTTTTCTGGTCACTTGCCGGCTGGCTAGTGACCTCCTAGACGACGAACCTTGAAATCTTCACTGCTGGTCTGGTTGCTCCAGACTGGCCCCTGCTCCCTTCCAAAAGAGGAGCACCCCGGACCCTCCTGGTCCACTCCAGACACCGTTTCCACTCACCGCGTGGGTTGCCTTTGCCAAGGCCTGTTGACTCTGAATCAGAAGCCGACACCGCCGACAGCGAGAACCTGCGTGGGACAGCACGTGCCTCAGTCCTGGTCGTCGAAGACACCACCTGGTCCACGTGGCTGAAGAGACAAGCGTCCATCCTCACCTGATCGCGACAACGACATCTGGTTCCACTCCTGGTTCCACTCCAGTCACTGGCTAGTGACTTTGAACATTGTCCCCTCTGCTTTCAGGTTCTTCTCTTCACTGATCCACCCTTGGATCACACAGGACATCTTCCTCCTGACCGCCTGCAGCATCTTTTCTTCCAGGCTCCATAGACTTAAACGCCGGAACCCGACACGACTTGGCACCTATGCACCCGCAGCCTGTGGGTGAGGTAACATGAGCATTTCGGTGCTCAAGGGTAGCTTGACTCTCCTAGTGTCCAGTTCCACAGTTGTTTTAGTTCTACCTAGTCAGGATTGTCCGTACTCACCTTTTTCTTGAACTGTACTGTCCATAGACACTGTTACGCATCTCGCGTGTGAGTTCACACTCTGCACACGCATTCCGTGGGCCTCCTATTACCTACCTAGAGTTAGTATAGCGTGGTCCCAACGATCCTACAGCTTCTGGACAGCTCCATTCCTTTTATCGACTGTCACATTCCACTTACTTAGTATATGATTTGTCGTGCCCCTAGGGCATCATTGTAATTTGTGCAACTTAAACGTATTTTTCCTAAGAGATTGTCATGTGCTTAGCCCTCTGATCTCATAAAGAGTTCAGAGGTGTATGTTGGTTAATAAATACTTGTTTATTTTCATAACAACCTGTGTGGTGTCCTTTCACTTGGTATTCAAGGGGTTATATGTGGTAAAACAGCTGGCTTCACATGCCAAAAGAGTTTAGCCTAAGACTGCTTTGTCCATGCATAGGATAGCTAGTCTATAAGGTTGACTTACAACCAATCACCATAAGGGTTGTTTGGACTGATACAAGGTGATCACTAGAACTAGTGAGCATCATATATCAGGCCAACTTCTAACAGATACCCTGAAAAATATGGAAACTTGTTCGCAAAAGTTTTTGATCTACCCTTTGGAGGTGTAGGACAGTGTTCCCATTGGTTATACATATATACATTTTTAGGCATTGAAGATTTGTGCAAGAAATGATGACCATAATGGTTATATCTGAAAGAAAAAGATTAGTGTTAGATTCCTTACCTTAGAATATCCCCAAGCGTTAGACTGGATCCGGATAGTTTTGCGTAGCGGTACCCCTGCACCTCGGAAAGCGTTGTCTGCGGCTCCGCGTCTGACGTCGTCGGAGTACTTGAACACCGCCCTCGTGTGCTGACGTCAGTTCTTCTTTTTTGCGCGCCAGCAAGCGCAGATCCGGAAAAAGCAGTACTCCTTAGTCACTTTTTGACTAACGTTTTTGATCTTTTTGATCCTGTTTCGAGTCGTAAGACTATCGGTGCTGGTAGGGATGCCCGGGTTCAAGCTCTGTGCCGATTGCAACTGACTGATGTCGGTTACAGAACCCCATCACCGGTGCCTGTATTGCCTTGGGGCCGACCATGATGACAAGTCGTGCCCCGACTGCCGGGTCTTGACGTCAAGGCTAGGCGGGAGTGGTCCCGTTATACCCACTCTCTGTGGGACACGGTCGCGGACGTGCTGCCAGCTTGCCCGGAGAAGGGCCGGGTCAAACTCGCTCAAGCCCTTGCGGAAGGGTGGGATTGCAGCACGGTACTCTATCCGATGTGGGCTGGATACCACAGACTCGCTGGGCAGGGCGATTTCCACGACGGTGGCGGTTCGCCGCCATGCCTGGCTGAGGTCCGCCAACTTTTCGGCTGATGCCCAGAATTACCTCATGGACATGCCGTTTGATGGCCGTAGCCTCTTTGGCGACAAGGCAGACAGTGCGCTTGAGCGCTTCAAGGACTCCAGGGCTACGGCCAAGTCCTTGGGCCTGTCGGGCCAGCGCCAGCAAACTTCTGCCTTTCGCTCCTTTCGTGGCCAAGGAAGGGGTGCCCCCTCACGTCCTGCCAGCCAAGGGCCGCAGGGGGGACGAACTCAGCCGCTGGTGCATGATGGATCATGGATCATGAATGGCGTCTAAACTCGGACGTGACGCAAGACCTCTTTCAGCGATCGCGGACGTGCTGCCACAGTGTCCGGAGGAGGTCCGGGCAAAACTCACCCAAACCCTTGCGGAGGGTCGAGATGGAGCGCGGTATTCCATCCGGTGTGGGCTGGATACCACCGACTCACTGGGCAGGGCGATGGCAACGACGGTGGCGGTTCGACGCCACGCCTAGTTGAGGTCCACCAACTTTTCGGGCGATGTCCAGGCCACTCTCCTGGACATGCCGTTTCATGGCCGTCGTCTCTTTGGCGACAAGGCAGACCATGCGCTTGAGCGATTTAAGGACTCCAGAGCTACGGCCAAGTCCTTGGGCTTCTCGACCCCACGCCAGCAAACGGGTGCCTTTCGCTCCTTTCGTGGCCACGTTCCTGGGTCAGAAGTAGGGTGTGGTTGTTACTCCCACTACTTTCTAGTACTGAAGAAGGGCAAAGGGGGCCTACGCCCTATCTTGGAACTACGGAACGCCAACAGCTTCCTCCGAAAGGAGAAGTTCAAGATGCTGACTCTGGCTCAGGTCTTAGCTGCCCTGGACCCAGGAGACTGGATGGTAGCGTTGGACTTGCAGGACGCAGATTTTCACATCCCTGTCCTGCCGGCCCACCGGCGTTACCTCCGGTTCACGGTAGGCCACGAGCACTTTCAATTTACCGTGCTCCCCTTCGGCCTTACCAGCGCCCCGCGGGTGTTCACCAAAGTGATGGCGGTGGTCGCAGCCCATCTGCGCAGGTTAGGGGTGTCCGTCTTCCCCTACCTCGACGACTGGTTGTTGAAGGCGGGCTCGCCCCAGACAGTCGTCAGCCACCTCCAGACTACGGCCGATCTCCTGCATCTGCTGGGGTGCCGAAGTCATATCTGTGTCCTTCAGAAGCTCCTCTTCATCGGAGCGGTTCTGGACTCGGCGCAGTTTCGGGTTTATCCTCCCGAACAGCGGGTTCGGGATATTCAGGCTCTGATTCCGATCTTTCAGCCTTTATCCCGAGTCTCGGTCAGGTTGATGCTGCGGCTTCTGGGGCTGATGGCCCGGTTGCGGATGCGGGCTCTGCAGTGGGGGACCTGAAGTTTCAGTGGGCCCAGCATTAGGGCAACTTGTCCGACCATGTCTTGATCTCAGAGGGCACTGCAAAACAGTTGCAGTGGTGGCTCACGGGCCACGATTGGGTCAGTGGCAGATCCCTTTCCCTACCCCACCCGGAGCACGTAGTTGTGACGGACGCGTCCCTCCTGGGCTGGGGGGGGCCACATGGGAGAGGCGGAGATCAGAGGTCTCTGGTCTCTGGCGGAGTCCCAGCTCCACATCAACCTTCTGGAGCTGCAGGCGATTCGTCTAGCACTGAAGGCATTCCTCCCCTCTGTCCGGGGGAGTGTAGTGCAGGTGTTCACGGCCAACACCACCGCCATGTGGTACTGCAACAAACAGGGCGGGGTGGGGTCGTGGACCCTATGCCAGGAGGCTCTGCGCCTCTGGCAGTGGCTGGAACATTAGGGCGTGACCCTGGTGGTTCAACACCTGGCAGGTTCCCTGAACGTCAGGGCGGACGAACTCAGCCGTCGGTGCATGATGGATCACGAATGGCGTCTGAACTCTGACGTGGCGCAAGTCCTCTTTCAGCAGTGGGGAGACCGGGCCCAGGTTATCCTTGTGGCTCCGGACTTGGCACGAAGATACTGGTATCCCGAGCTGCTCAGCTTTTCTGATAGATACATCTGCCGTGTGGATTCCTCACCTTGTGAATATCCCCTTGCGTCAGCAACATTCGGAAATTCTTTTGTAGCCTCGCGCTGACGTGGACTCGGACGTCATAGAGACACGACATCGCTCGCGACTCCGCTGAGGTCACCG
Source organism: Lissotriton vulgaris (assembly GCF_964263255.1). Taxonomy (NCBI): domain Eukaryota; kingdom Metazoa; phylum Chordata; class Amphibia; order Caudata; family Salamandridae; genus Lissotriton; species Lissotriton vulgaris. The sequence continues at coordinate 187,543,374 of NC_141698.1, forward strand.
ACGCCTACAATAGGCCCACGCCGGCGTGATGACATCAGTTCCCTTTTTTCCGCGTCGTCGACGCTAACGGTTTCGGGTTACTCTGTAGCTTCTAGTATCTTTAATACTTTGTTTCCTCGCTTCTCCATTCTCTGACCTTTTTGCTCGGTTGTCATGTCGACAAAGAAGACAGGGTTTAAGCCTTGTAGAGAATGTGGGAAGATGATGTCCGTTACGGACCCTCACCAAGACTGCATATGGTGTTTGAGTTCGGATCACAACGTTGAAGGGTGTTCATCGTGCCAGAAGATGAATCCGAAGGCTCTTCGAGAGAGGGAATCAAAGCTTCTTGTGGCCAAGCTTAAGGCGAGTAAGTTAGAAAATCTTCGAAGCACTCGAGGAGATCAAAGCCGAGATCCAGGTCGAGGTCTTGTGAGGCGTCGGCCTCGAAGTCTTCATCTGATCACGCTTCCGGTTCTCGAAAAAAGCATAAGAAAAGGAGGCATGAATCCCGTCATCATTCAGGGGATAGGTCTGGTTCAAGATCGAAATCTCCCAGGAGGGTGAAGTCGAAAGTGATTCCTCCACAAGTGTCGGATCATGAAGGTGAGGCTTCGCCTTCGGAGTCAGTGGTCCATTCTCCGACTCCGGTTCTGGATCCGACTCCGGCTCCGTCTCCGGCTCATTCTCCGGCTCCGGTTGACGCCGATGGAGTTCCTGTTGAGGGAGAGTCTTTGAATCCTGTTGAGGAAACAGATTCAAACCTACCTCGAGGTCATCCTGAGCATCCACCATTCCCGACACCAGGTCAGGACCCTTATGCATTTTTAAACGCGATGTATGGTGTTTTCTCGAGATCATGGTACCCCTCTGGTGCGCCTTCGGGTCCCATGGGTCCTATGGCCTTTAATTTGGGTGTTCCTCACTCATATGCTCCGGCACCATTCATGCCGTATATGCCAACCCCGACTCCGCTGTGGCAGTACCAAGCTCCACCAGGGTCGTCTGCCGGTATCGACGCCGGCCCGCCCGAAGTCGATGACTCCGGCTCCGACGTCACTGGCTCCAAGCAAGTCTATGGATCCTCCTTCCAAGCCCTCGGATTCGGTTCCGAAGTCGGCTCCGGCGCCGTCGGATTCGGCTTTGGATTCGGCTGCACTTCGAGTTAAATTCAGGTCTCGAAGAGAAGCTCAACGTCTGCTTGATGAACAGAGGATTGATGAGTCTTCTTCTGACATGGAGGAAGGTGAGCTGGATGGGGGTAGTTTTGACGAGCTGGCAGAGGCAAGTGGTCTCGAATTTTCCCCGGAATGGTCTTTGCCTTCGGGATCTGATGCATCCTCCAGGGATGTTCAACCGTATCATGTAGTCATGAAGAAGGCAGCTGGACTTTTGGGTTTGTCTTTGCCTACTGTTGAATTTAAGTCAAATTTACTGACTGAGGTTCTTCATTCTCTAAGTTCAGCAGTGGAGCCTTTACTACCATTTAATGATGCCCTAAAGGATCCCATTATGGAGGTATGGAAAAAGCCTTTTTCTGCTCCTGCAGTTTCCAAAAGTGTGGCTAGGAGATATAGGGTGGCTCCTGAGGACCCTGCATTCTTGTCATCGCACCCGTCTCCTGAGAGTTTGGTGATTCAGGCCGCATGTTCTAAAAAGTCGATTGGGGCTTTTCCGCAGGTGCCTGGCGACAAAGAGGCCAAGAAACAGGACCAAATTGCAAAAAAGACTTTTTCTTCGGCTAGTATGGCACTGAAATCTTCTAATGCCACTTGCCTTATGGGAAGATATATTCATGCTCTTATGGACTCTATGCGTTCATTAATCCCTAAGGTTCCTGAGGATAGCAGAAAAGACTTTGAGGAAGCCTTGTCTGACTCTCAAGCGGCTGCCCGTCAAGTCATCCAAAGCGGGCTTGATACTACGGATTCAGTGGCAAGGATCATGGGCACAGCGGTTGCCACGAGGCGTTCAGCCTGGTTGAAGTCATCTGATTTTTCAGCTGATGTGCAGTCTGCTTTATTGGATTTGCCTTTCGATGGTGAGGGGCAGATGCGGCCTTGGAAAGATTCAAGGACAGCAGGGCAACGGCTAGATCTCTTGGCCTTCAGATCAGAGGTCCTACGACCAGGAAATTTAGAGGTTTTGGTCGCTCCTTTCGTTCATATAGACAAGGTCAGCAGCAGCAACAACAGCAGCAGCAGCAGAATACCTTGTATAGATCATACAGGGGAAAGCAGAGAGCACGTCCTCGAGGGCGTCAGCCCAATTCCTCCTCCACCTCCTCCAACCCCCCAGCCACAGAAAAGCAGCCCTAGATCCGCCATTCAGGATCATGTAGGCCCAGTGGGGGGCCGGCTTACCCACTTTCTACGAGATTGGGAATCGGTTACATCAGATCTTTGGGTTCTCAATCTCTCCAGCAGCTGGCCAGACTGTTTGGGACCGATGCCCCCCCCCAAGCAGGAGATCAAGAGCTTGGGGGTATGGCTGGAGCAGGACCTATCATTTAAAACCCATGCCAAAAAGACTGCTGGCGTGTGCTTTGGCCTGCTCCGTTCAGCCCAGAAGATTCTGCCCCTGCTCCCAGTGGCCACTCGAAGGCTTCTCATCCAGGGACTTATCATCTCGCGGCTGGATTTCAGCAATGCGCTTTTCCTGGGCGCACCCGAATCTACCCTGAACAGACTGCAGCAAGTGCAGAACGCGGCTGCCAGGCTTTTGACGGGTCTCCCTAGGCGCCAATCTGCCCGCCCGGCGTTGAGGGCACTGCACTGGCTCCCTGTGAAGGACCGGGTGAAATTCAAGTCACTCTGCATCGCCCACAAAGTCCTGCACGGGGTGGGTCCACCTATTCTTGAGGAGATGGTCCAGCCCTATAAGGCCTCTCGTTCCCTCCGCTCTGACCACCAACATCTCCTTCAGGTTGGCAGGGTGAAAAAGGCAAGAACTGGGGGCAGAAGGTTTTCAATAAATGTGGCCTACTTGTGGAACTCACTGCCCCTACAACTGCGCTCCGAAGCCAGTCTCTTCAGGTTTCGTAAACTTTTAAAAACTTTTTTGTTCTCTGTTTAATCCTTGCATTCTTGTAGCTGTGTTATGTTCTGATAAGCGCGGGGATGCCTATTGGTAACCAGGCGCTATACAAAACTCGGAATAATAATAATAATAGTATGCCCTTCCCTTTCGGGATTTCCCTCCCAATTACCCTCCTTGCCAAGGGTATTGCTCAGAGGAACATCTGTTTCTCCTTCAGGAGGAAGTCCAAACTCTATTGAGGAAAGGTGCGATAGAGGTGGTCCCAGAGTGGGAAAGGGGTCAGGGATGCTACTCCCGGTATTTTCTGATTCCCAAGAAGGATGGCAGGCTTCGTCCAATCCTGGATCTCAGGATCTTGAATTTTTATCTGAAGCAGGAGAAATTCAAGATGCTCACCCTTGCTCAGGTTCTTCAGGCTCTGCTGGAAGAAGACTGGATGGTGTCGCTCGACTTGCAGGATGCGTATTTCCACATCCCCATCCTGAAGTCGCACAGGAAGTATCTCCGTTTTACGGTGGGATCGCAGCACTATCAGTTTGCGGTCCTTCCGTTTGGACTTACTACTGCGCCTCGAGTCTTCACCAAGGTGATGGCAGTGGTGGCGGCGCATCTCAGAAGATCGGGGATTCCTGTATTCCCCTATCTGGACGACTGGCTGATCAAAGCGGGGTCGTCGGAGATGGTGCTCCAACATCTGCAGGAGACAACCCAGTTGTTGTACAGGTTGGGTTTTTCGATAAATGTACCCAAATCTCACCTGGTGCCCTCCCAGCGCAACCTGTTCATTGGTGCTGTACTGGACACAACTGTATGTCGTGCATTCCCTCCACCTCAAAGGATTCGCGACATACAGGAAATGATCCCTTTATTTTACAATGGAGCGGTTGTTCCGGTCCTGAAGGTCCTTCGCCTGCTCGGTCTGATGGCTTCTTGCATTCTCCTGGTCAACCATGCACGCTGGCACATGAGGGCACTCCAGTGGTGCCTCCGCAGGCAGTGGTATCAGCACAACGGAGATCTCAGGGAGTCAGTGAAGATCTCCAGAGAAACTGCAGTGGATCTGTCTTGGTGGGCGTGGAAGGCAACCTGTCTCAGGGGAAGCCCTTTCATCTGCCTCCTCCGGTGGCCACGGTGATAACGGATGCATCCACTCTAGGGTGGGGTGCTCATCTGGGGGATCTGGAGGTCCAGGGTCTTTGGTCTCCAGAGGAAAGTTTGCTTCACATCAACCTTCTAGAATTGCGGGCGATTCGTTTAGCGCTCAAGGCCTTCCTCCCTTCCCTTCGCGGTCAGTCGGTTCAAGTCCTGACGGACAACACGACCGCGATGTGGTACATCAACAAACAGGGAGGAGTGGGATCGCAGTGTCTCTGCAGAGAGGCACTGCGTCTCTGGTCCTGGGTTCAGGACCACCAGATTTGTCTGATGGCAAATCATCTGGCCGGGGTTCTGAACGTTCGAGCACACGGTCTCAGTCAGCAGTTCTCTGCCGATCACGAGTGGAGGCTTTACCCGGAGGTTGTTCACAACATCTTTCAGATGTGGGGGACTCCTCGGGTGGACCTGTTTGCCACTTGCGAGAATGCTCACTGCCCGTCATTCTGCAGTCTCCAGTATCCGATGCAAGGAGCCTTGGGAAAGCGTTTCAATTGAGTTGGGGAAATCAACTCCTTTACGCATTTCCTCCCATACCCTTGATCCCTCGGGTTCTGAGGAAGATTCGCCAAGACCGGGCCCAAGTTATATTGATCGCCCCGGATTGGCCAAGAAGGGTGTGGTACTCAAATCTTCTCCACCTCTCCTCTCACCGGCCGCTCCTTCTCCCTCTCACGGCAGACCTCCTCTCTCAGATGGAGGGGCAGGTTCTACACCCCCACCTCCAGACATTACACCTTCATGCCTGGAGATTGAGCGGGGCAACCTGAATTCCTTTTCCCTCCCGCCTGACGTTGTGGATGTCATCTTATCCGCCAGGCGTGACTCCACTAAGTCCATCTTTTCTTATAGATGGTCAAAATTTGTTGAGTAGTGTAGGGAGAAGTCTATTGACCCTGTGAGAGCCCATTTGTCTGATGTTCTCCAGTTTGCCCTTTCTCTGGCGCAACAGTGGCTTGCTGTTGCTACTGTGAAGGGCTACCTTTCGGCGCTGTCGGCATTTCTCTGCTTGCCTGACCAGCCGTCTCTTTTTAAATCTCCCGTGGTTTTGAGATTTTTGAAGGGCCTCACAAATAAGTTCCCTCCTTCTCCTTTTATTGTGCCTCAGTGGGATTTAAATCTTGTTTTGTCCTTTTTGATGGGTGCTCCATTTGAGCCCCTTCACAAATGTCCCATGAGGCTTCTTACTTTTAAAACAGTCTTCCTCGTTGCAATAACCTCGGCAAGGAGGGTAAGTGAGCTTCAAGCTCTGAGTTCTAAGCCCCCATTCCTGACCATTCATGCTGATCGAATGGTTCTCAGGACCAGGGCTGCTTTTCTGCCTAAGGTGGTAACTCCCTTCCATTTGGGTCAGTCCATTACCCTACCTTCCTTTTATCCTCCCCCTCACCCTTCTAAGGAGGAAGAGAGACAGCACCGTCTGGACCCTAAGAGGGCGGTTTCCTTTTACTTGGACAGATCCAAGGATTTTCGTTTGGAGGACCAGCTCTTCGTTGGGTTTGCTGGTTGCAAGAAGGGAAAGGCGGTCCATAAAAGAACCCTTTCAAGATGGATCGTTCTCTGCATTAAGATCTGCTACTCTTTGGCCGGTAAGGAACCACCAGAGGGTATAAGGGCTCATTCTACAAGAGCTAAGTCTTCGACCTCAGCGTTGGCTAGAGGTGTTCCTGTGGAGAATATTTGTAGAGCGGCAACTTGGTCTTCCCTTCACACTTTCGCGAAGCATTACTGCTTGGATTCCGAAGTGAGGAGGGACGGTCCTTTTGCTCGCTCTGTCCTTCAGGATTTTCTGGTTTAGAAGAGTGGACTCCCTCCTCCGGGAGTGGGGACTGCTGTGGGACTCTATTCACAAGGTGAGGAATCCACACAGCAGATGTATCTATCAGAAGAACAAGTTACTTACCTTCGGTAACGCTTTTTCTGGTAGATACAATATCTGCCTGTGGATTCCCCACTGACCCACCCGCCTCCCCGTTGTCCACTCTTCTATGCCAGAGTTATTGTACTGTAATGTATCATTATTTTGATGTCAAAGAAATGTTTCAATTGCTTTCCTGCATTTGCTTCACACTGTGTGTGTTTCTCCTTGGCTATTGTGTATTGTGTATACTTTGTATATTTCTACTGTCATTGGTCCGTCCGTGTGCCTCGATGGCACGGAAAAAAGGGCGGAACTGATGTCATCACGCCGGCGTGGGCCTATTGTAGGCGTCGGTGACGTCAGCGGAGTCGCGAGCGATGTCGTGTCTCTATGACGTCCGAGTCCACGTCGGCGCGAGGCTACAAAAGAATTTCCGAATGTTGCTGACGCAAGGCGATATTCACAAGGTGGGGAATCCACAGGCAGATATTGTATCTACCAGAAAAAGCGTTACCGAAGGTAAGTAACTTGTTCGTCAGTCGATACCCCGATTTGTCTGCCTCTTCAGGAGGACCTTCTGTCGCAGCAGCAGGGGACGGTCCTCCACCCGAACCTGTCCAGTCTCCACCTACAAGCTTGGAGATTGAGCGGCGGCAGTTGAGGCCATTTGACTTGCCTCTCGAAGTCTGTAATGTCATTCTGGCAGCCAGGCGTCCCTCCAGGAAGTCGGTATACGCCTGCAGGTGGAACAGATATTTGGCATGGTGCACAGCAAAGGCTGTGGATCCTCTCTCTGCCCCTCTTTCCGAGGTTCTTCTCTTCCTTCTTTCTCTTGCCCAGCAGGGCTCTGCTCTGGGCACTATCAAGGGCTACCTTTCTGCCCTTTCCGCCTTCTTAAGGCTCCCTGATCAGCCTTCCTTGTTCAAGTCTTTTACTGCTAGGCTAGTGGTAATGTTACTAGGTACTGGCGCTATAGAGGAGTGTACACCTTGCCTAGTTGTAGGTACTATGGTTATGTTTTTTCAGTGGTGCTAAAAAGAGAAGAGAACCACTATCCTCTTCTGGTTAGGCAGATGCCACAAGCTGCTTGATTCTCCTTAGCACACACTTTTTATAAGATAATGCACGTATACACATGTGTTTCCACCATACATTTGACACATAAAACTGAATTTCAGTCCTTTTATTCAGGGTGGTTGAAGTTTTATTTCAGGAGACGTCACAGCCGACACGTGTTTCGTCGTTGTGGGGAATGTAACCCCCGACTTTTTCAAGGCTGTTAAAAAAGGGGGTGATGTTGTAATACAATACTTCCAGTTTAGACATTTTTTGACAACATTCTATAACTTTTTTCAGGTCTAGGCTGGTGGTGTGCTTAGACTTACAACAATTAGTGCATGGTCGTATTTATAGTGCTTAGATTATTTTCATTCATTGGGAATTTTTATTTATTTAACATTTTAAGGAGTATGAGCCCATTAAGAGAAATGGAGAGACCTGTGATCGTGTATTATTATCTTTATTTTACGGGGTGGCATGCAGGTGATTTAACCGCGATATTTGTGAATAATAGCTATGTTTCTGTGAGCGTTAACGATATTTTTAAATTCGTGAGTTCATGCATATAAATGAACCATGCTTTCGGTACCTATTCTCCAATGTGTCGTAATGTTCTGTATAGAAGGAATGCGGAACATAATTTTAATTCCTTGTAGTCCTTGCATTAGTACTTTATTTGTATGATCCTTATTATAATTTAATAGCTACTTACATTTTCCGAGGTGATAATTCCAACCCTCGAAGGGGTTCTTGTTAGGATGTCTTGAATATACGGAAATCTTCTTATTATTGTGGAAACCAATATATTAGTTTAGTATTTTGCAGCTGTGAAACATATATAGAGCTTTAGTATATGCTTTCGAATAATATATCTAATTATTTAGACCATCCTATTCACTATGTGGAAAGGTCATTCATATTCTGTTTTATTTAAAAGGTATATTCCTCCAATTCCAGGAGTGGGGGGAAACGTTTTCACATATTTTTCTAAGTGCTCCCCTTTATTCTACCCTTGTGAATGAATGAATCGGCTATTTGATTCTGTAAACCAGACCGCCGTTTTTGTAAGGTGCTCCCCACGCAGCAAACCCGGTGTTACTTCCCATTTACCGAGTCCGAGTTGGAATTACGATCGTTTTAAGTTTTTTAGTTAATCTCACTACGATTTCCACATCTCTCGCGTGCAGACTATATTTAAGGTTGCACTCTAAAGTACTAGGCAATTATCCCGCCCGTAGTTATATTCAGTCGTTACCTTTGAGCCGCTGTTTTCGACGGAGAGTAATACGTCCCCTCTGCTGTTTGTATCTTGCAGTGATTACTTTGAAACGCATGGCGCCATATATTCAAAGTAGGAAGTGCTACGTGCGTCTAGTCACGATTCACTTCCGGTTCAATATTCACGTATCGAAGTCCCATCTTCTGGGATTAACACTGTTGTTGACTCGGCGGCCATATTAGCCTACCTACTATGTTAATGAAAAAATGGGCCCTCCACATTGTTTTGGGGAATAATTTTAGTAATTTTGTCTAAAGTTGTATTTAAGTAATTATCGAGTATGTTGCTAGTTTGTGTGTACGTTTACATCTTATTTTTAGTAAATTCGGTTGTTTCTAATTTTGAGGGTGATAATAGTGATACAAGTATAGTGGTAACTTGATGTTGACTAATATCGTCCTATACATTCTCCATATTTCGAAGTTTGGCTACCGTGCTAGTATCTATCAATATTACTGAAGCGTGATTCCAATTTTGTGGTTATACACATACAGTTTTCGGTGCTCTCCATATTGTGTGTGTGTCTAATAGTTTTCATAAACTTAAAACAATCTTTTTGGTCCAGTATCTATTATATTGATTTCTCCATTCAAAATGGGCTCAGAACAGTCTCAGATGCCATTACGTGGCCCACATCAACGTTCAACAATACAGGCATATAATACATTATAAGCAATATTCTTACGTGTTAATGACTGTCATTAGTACTTGCATGTAAATTTCACCAATTGCTGGTCATTGATTGCACCTATTGTTCTGCTATCAGATCATGTCTTGCTCATGTGCCTAGAAAGTAATGTAACTCATGATCGATGTTGAGACCCAGTTCTACACTTTTTAGTGTCATTATCCAAATAGCTTCCCTTCTTCGTAGTGTTAGTTCTCTATTTCCTCCTCTAGGGTGGATAGGTACATGTTCAATTCCAAAATACTGGAATGAGTGACTGGATGTTTGTGCAGGACAGATTGACATGTGTGCCGCCACTGGGTAGCGCATGTCACCTTGTTTTACTGCCCTGATATGTTCATTAATTCTGTCTCTTAATGGTCTCTTGGTGCTTCCTATATATCTTTTACCGCATTTGCAGTCTAGGGCATATACTACATATTTACTCAAGCAATTAAAATACAAAATCTATACTACAATTAATTGCTTGAGTAAATATGTAGTGTAGAACTGGGTCTCAACATCGTAATGGCATCTGACACTGTTCTGAGCCCATTTTGAATGGAGAAATCAATATAATAGATACTGGACCAAAAAGATTGTTTTAAGTTTATGAAAACTATTAGACACACACACAATATGGAGAGCACCGAAAACTGTATGTGTATAACCACAAAATTGGAATCACGCTTCAGTAATATTGATAGATACTAGCACGGTAGCCAAACTTCGAAATATGGAGAATGTATAGGACGATATTAGTCAACATCAAGTTACCACTATACTTGTATCACTATTATCACCCTCAAAATTAGAAACAACCGAATTTACTAAAAATAAGATGTAAACGTACACACAAACTAGCAACATACTCGATAATTACTTAAATACAACTTTAGACAAAATTACTAAAATTATTCCCCAAAACAATGTGGAGGGCCCATTTTTTCATTAACATAGTAGGTAGGCTAATATGGCCGCCGAGTCAACAACAGTGTTAATCCCAGAAGATGGGATTTCGATACGTGAATATTGAACCAGAAGTGAATCGTGACTAGACGCACGTAGCACTTCCTACTTTGAATATATGGCGCCATGCGTTTCAAAGTAATCACTACAAGATACAAACAGCAGAGGGGACGTATTACTCTCCGTCGAAAACAGCGGCTCAAAGGTAACGACTGAATATAACTACGGGCGGGATAATTGCCTAGTACTTTAGAGTGCAACCTTAAATATAGTCTGCACGCGAGAGATGTGGGAATCGTAGTGAGATTAACTAAAAAACTTAAAACGATCGTAATTCCAACTCGGACTCGGTAAATGGGAAGTAACACCGGGTTTGCTGCGTGGGGAGCACCTTACAAAAACGGCGGTCTGGTTTACAGAATCAAATAGCCGATTCATTCATTCACAAGGGTAGAATAAAGGGGAGCACTTAGAAAAATATGTGAAAACTTTTCCCCCCACTCCTGGAATTGGAGGAATATACCTTTTAAATAAAACAGAATATGAATGACCTTTCCACATAGTGAATAGGATGGTCTAAATAATTAGATATATTATTCGAAAGCATATACTAAAGCTCTATATATGTTTCACAGCTGCAAAATACTAAACCAATATATTGGTTTCCACAATAATAAGAAGATTTCCGTATATTCAAGACATCCTAACAAGAACCCCTTCGAGGGTTGGAATTATCACCTCGGAAAATGTAAGTAGCTATTAAATTATAATAAGGATCATACAAATAAAGTACTAATGCAAGGACTACAAGGAATTAAAATTATGTTCCGCATTCCTTCTATACAGAACATTACGACACATTGGAGAATAGGTACCGAAAGCATGGTTCATTTATATGCATGAACTCACGAATTTAAAAATATCGTTAACGCTCACAGAAACATAGCTATTATTCACAAATATCGCGGTTAAATCACCTGCATGCCACCCCGTAAAATAAAGATAATAATACACGATCACAGGTCTCTCCATTTCTCTTAATGGGCTCATACTCCTTAAAATGTTAAATAAATAAAAATTCCCAATGAATGAAAATAATCTAAGCACTATAAATACGACCATGCACTAATTGTTGTAAGTCTAAGCACACCACCAGCCTAGACCTGAAAAAAGTTATAGAATGTTGTCAAAAAATGTCTAAACTGGAAGTATTGTATTACAACATCACCCCCTTTTTTAACAGCCTTGAAAAAGTCGGGGGTTACATTCCCCACAACGACGAAACACGTGTCGGCTGTGACGTCTCCTGAAATAAAACTTCAACCACCCTGAATAAAAGGACTGAAATTCAGTTTTATGTGTCAAATGTATGGTGTAAACACATGTGTATACGTGCATTATCTTATAAAAAGTGTGTGCTAAGGAGAATCAAGTTCCTTGTTCAAGTCCCCGATTGTAAATAGATTTTTGATGGGCATCACACACATATTTCCTCCTGTTCCTTTCGTGATGCCCCAGTGGGACTTGAATCTTGAAACGTGCGCTCTCTTATTATCTGGATCGCACACGTCAGTTCCGGGTGGAGGACCAACTCTTTGTTGGTTACGTGGGCGCTAAGAAGGGAAAGGCGGTGCACAAGCGGACCATCTCGCGGTGGATCATCTTGTGTATCCAGGCGTGTTACTCCTTGGCTAAGAAGGAACCCCCTGCTGGACTAAGGGCTCATTCCACTCGGGCAACGGCGAATACCACTGCCCTGGGCCGAGGAGTGCCCTTGCAGGACATTTGCCAGGCAGCTATGTGGGCCTCGCTGCACACGTTTGCAAGACACTATTGCCTGGATAGCGAAGTCTGGAGGGATGGCTTCTTTGGCCGTTCTGTCCTCCAGGACTTTCTGGTGTGATTATTGGTTCGCAGACCCACCACCGGGGTTGGTATTGCTGGGGTATCTATTCTAAGGTAAGGAATCTATCACTAACGTGTCTCTTTCAGATGCACAAGTTACTACTTGTGTAACGATATTTCTGTAAGAGACATTAGTTAGTGATAGATTCCTTACCGCCCCACCCATCCTCCCTGTTCTGCAAACCGATACCTAGGGTTAAGGTCATCCCCTTTCAGGGCCCTAGTTTTATGGCACCAGTGTTGGTTCTATCATGGCTCTGCGTATCTGGCACGGAAAAGCTGTGTATCAGAACTGACATCAGCGCGCATGGGCGGCGTCTAAGTACTCCGACGACATCATTCCGGCGCTAACAACGCCGACGGCAGACGCGGACGACGCCTGCCGGCGCGCACGGGTATTGCTACGCAAAATTTTCCAGATCCAGTCTGACGCCTGGGGATATTCTAAGGTAAGGAATCTATCACTAACTAATGTCTCTTACAGATATATCGTTACACAAGTAGTAACTTGTGCATATGTACTGGACAACAAAGGACCTGCGATGGGTATGCCCTTTGGATTGTATATCTTGGAGACCGAATAGTTAAAACAAGACTGTAAAATAAAATGTCTGTGAAAAATTATGATGAATATCGAACCTGTGCAGAGCTGTGATTCACGCTTTATTATGTTATTTATTTGACACTGTAAATAAAGATGTTATAAAAATGGCTGTATTTTGCTACCTAAACAAGGCGCATGGGGCCCGTTTCCTTCCTGATGTTTGGCACATGGCACCCACGCTGCTGTGCCATATGTTTTCATACTTTTATGATATAAAGACAGAAAGCAAATTTGTAACTGCAAAGACATGCGTTTTGCCCTGCAAGTACACTAATCTGCCTGCACGAGAGGGGAGCAGCTGGAACACACAGCGCTGGCGCCGTGAATCTGTCGACAGCGCTTTCTGATGCCACCACACACGGTGCTGCTTGAGCCGGTCGGTATTCAAGCTGCAAGGCGGTGGATCGGGGGCACGTCAACGTGAGACACTGCTGAACGAGACACTTAACCGATCTCTGCTGATCCCGAAGCAGCAAACTGCCATGCACAGCCGAAGGATGGAAATCAAAGAACTGTAAAAAAACAAGGGCAAATGGATTGAGAAAACGAGACCGTCCATAACAATGCTAGACGGGGCTGCACACATGCTGATAACGTAACATTCATTCACAGGTTGTGCAAGTAAACATGCATTGTGCCCTGGAAACCATCCCATAGAAGGTTGTGGAAAAGCCCCTTATGAAGCATTTTGAATTTCAAATAACTCAGCAAGCTATTAGTCGGATTTCATATTCAGACCTCTGTGGCATTTGCTAAGGCGTGAATCGCGTAGTTCTGTTGTCTTATTTCTGCACAGTAGACATATCTGCATACAAAAACAGTCGCCTTCAAATGGGGAAAGCGTTCGGTTCTCCACTTAATATAGCACAACGCGAACTTGAGAAGCCTCATTAAATTCAACTGGCTTCCAAGCAAGGCAAAGAAATCAAGGTTCGCAGAAAAAGTCAGCCTGCGACGCCGCACGATGTGGTGGTTTTAAAAAGGCAAAATATATCCATTAAGAAATATCCAGCAACAACAAAACTAGTCTCGAGACAAATGCAGTCACTATTCTAAAGTTTAGTGTCGACAGAGCCATTAAGTTCAGCAGGCAAAAACTCTGCACGTGATAACGGAAGTAAAAAATAAATGAATAAAAGCCTCCATTAAAGGACTTGGAATTAGGCTTAAACACCAATGATAACCTGGAAACAGGGCTCTACTCGGATAGTACCATCTAATTTTGTTAACATTTTCTAGTAGGCACTTACCTGTGGGTATCATCTTAGAGCAAACTGTCTATTGATGTATCACCCTATTTTAGGTAACATTTTTTTTAAACACATCAATTACTTGTGAACGTGTGTGTGTATTCACCTAAATCACTCCATCCATCCCCCCACTCCATCCATCCATGCCCCCAATCCATCCATCCATCCATCCCCTCCATCCATCCACCCCCCCACTCCATCCATCCATACATCCATCCATCCATCCATCCACTTCATCCATCCATCCAACTCCATCCATCAATCCCCCCCACTCCATCCATCCATCCCACTCCATCCATCCATCCGTTTCACTCCATTCATCCATGTTCCACTCCATCCATCCATCCCCCACTCCATTCATCCATCCACCCCACTCCATCCATCCATCCATCCATCCCACTCCATGCATCCATCTCCATCCATCCCACTCCATCCATCCCCCACTCCATCCATCCATCCCCCCACTCCATCCATCCATCCATCCATCCCCCCACTCCATCCATCCATTCCCTCACTCTATCCATCCATCCCCGCACTCCATCCATCCATTCAACCGACTCCATCCATCCCTCCCCGCCCCACACTCCATCCCTCCCCCGCCCCACACTCCATCCCTCCCCCGCCCCACACTCCATCCCTCCCCCGCCCCATACTCCATCCCTCGCCCACACTCCATCCCTCGCCCACACTCCATCCCTCGCCCACACTCCATCCCTCGCCCTCTTGCCCTGCCTCTATCTCTCACCCTACCTCTGTCTCTCGCTCTACCTCTATCTATCTTTCGCCCTCCCTCTATCTATCTATCGCCCTCACTATCCATCGCATCACTCAGGGGCACCACAACATCACTATGCGCTACCAGAGCATCACTGAACGCCGCCACATCATTCAGAGCCACCACAGCATCAATCTGTGCAACCATTCAACAACAACTGATTCAAATATGTTTTCTAAATGTTTCAAACTTTATTACAAATGTCACAAAAAAAGTTAATATTTCCCTTCTGTTCTTGTATTTTCATCACAATAAAATACACTAAACATAATCTTCCAAAAAGTTTAAGCTATTGCTATTATAAAGTACAATAACTTTTATTTAAGTATTAAATATTGAAAAAAATACAACCCATTGTTATTTTTAATATTAATACATCTAAGTCATGTAAATACAACACACATTGCATTACAAATGCTATAGGTGTCACGTTTGCAAAAGTTAACACTATTGGCATTGTAAATGACAAAGTTATTAATTTCGCTATTTTCAAAACAAAAACAAATAAAAAATTTGTCATTTACAATACTAATACCTCTAACTTTACTAATGCTAGCCCTATTGCACTGCAAATGCTTGTCATATAATGCAGGGGCTTGGGCAACTGCCCATTTCCTGGCATAAGTATATTTTAAATGTATTGGAATATGGTTAGAGAGGGCTGACATAATGATATCTTCACCATGTTGTCACTCCCTGACAAATTCTGGTGGCCAGTCTTGTTCAGCTAGAAGTATATCATAGTCTTTAGAAAGTCGCTCCTAAAAGAGTGCTTTTACTTTTCTTTGTAGGTCCCCCTCCATTTCATATACCCTATGGGGAGAACTAACCCTGGTATCTGCAGTTTCAACTTGAACGTCCTCATTCAAGTCCACTGTCTCCAGAAGTCCCTTCAGGTTCTGTCGAGCTATTGTTACTTCTGCTGCGCTGTCCAGCATTGTCTGAGCCCATTCTTGAGTTGTGTCCACAAGATCCTCTGCATGTCTGATTTTTAGACCTGCTACCTTCTTTTTGGTCTATTGAGGTTTTGGTTCGCTTTTCTGAAAGTGCTGATCGTTTCTGGATTTCACGTGTTCTTCCCTGTTCTCTGACGGTCCTCTTCTTTTGGATGTCTGTGACGATATCTGAAAGGTACAAGGTGTATCAGTATCTTGATTCCTGTCAGGTTTTCTCAAATTATCCCTATTCTTGAGGTTGTACCTCCTTTCAGAGGGCTCCTTTTGAGGAAGGAGAACGCTTCTCTTTGGAAGGTTGTTTGCTATTTTCCCACTTCTTTTTGAGAGGTAGGAGTGTTTTTAGTAAAGACCTTTTCAGGACTTTCAGACAATTGTGGTTTTACTGGTTTCCCACCTAAACTGTCTCAGCCTAATTCTTCATAGGATTTTTCAATTATTCTTGCTAGTTCTTGTGGTTGATCTGTTACATCAAATTCCCATAATTTCTGGCTGATCGCCACTGATGCTGCTTCTGCTTTAATATTAGGCAATATTATTGATGAGATCTAGCTAAAATTTTCTGTGATTTCTTACCTAAATTCAGAGCAGGCTCTGCCCCTTATTCGTTTTGAATCTGTTTCAGGACATCAGGGGCCTCATTTATGAGAAATGACGCATCGCTGCGTAAAAGCAGCTATGCGTCACTTCTCAGTGCGCACTCCTTGCGACATTCCTGATGCGTCATATTTAATGTATGACGCATCATGTCGCAAGGAGTTACAGATACGTCAGTATTTCTGACGTATCTGTAAGTGCAAAAGTGACGCATTACCGGAGTGTGACGCAACTCTAGCAATGCAACCTTTCACATGGGGCAAGCCCCATGTGAAAGGGCCTGCATCAGTCTTACGCCCGCTGTGAGGCCTAAAAGTGACGCAGTGAAATCTCATAGATTTCACTGCATCACTTCTACGACCTTTCCTTGCGTCAATACACCCCCCTTGCATACATTATACCTGGAGCAGGTATAATGTGGCGCAGGGGTTTACAAAGTGACGCATCTACCTAGATGCGTCACTTTGTAAATATG
Organism: Lissotriton vulgaris; assembly: GCF_964263255.1. Lineage (NCBI taxonomy): Eukaryota > Metazoa > Chordata > Amphibia > Caudata > Salamandridae > Lissotriton > Lissotriton vulgaris. Next base: position 187,559,941 of record NC_141698.1, read on the forward strand.
GTGCAACAAGGCACATTTTTTACGCCACTGGTGCGTCACAAAAAATGACGCACCTGCGGCGTGAAAGTGACGCACAGCCTCATAAATGAGGCCCCAGGTATTAACGCCATAGACAGAACAACATGTGTTTTAGTGTAGATTGCAGCGAATACTGTTCCCCATGTGGTACAGTCCTCCTGATGTGGTGTGATCCCCATTGGTAGACAGATTATTAGAATTCTGTGTTTCTCATGAGGGCTAGTATTAGGAAATACTGCTTCAATTGGAGTAATTTTTTGAGCTATCCAGAACAGAATTTGTTCACTTTTTGCGGGTAATTTACCCATAACTGCGTGTACAGTCTGTGGTGGAATTTTTAGTGTATTCCCCTGGTGAGAGGTTTGTTGGGGAATAACTATTGGAGAGTCTGCATGACATATTGAACCAATTGCCTGTAAATTTTTATTAACTCGTTGAGTTAGTAATTCCACATCTGACTTGTCGTCAATGTCAGGATATGGTGTATAGCCGCCTAAAATCGGCCATGTTGCTCCTGGTCTACCTAGTGGACCGAGCCTGGTAATGTGATTTAATTGTTTTAGGGCGCCTTTAAACCAGAAATCATGCTCCTGGTATGTGAGTGGAATTTCAATATCCTCGAAAGGAATATATTCCTCTGGTTGATCATCTTCTTTGTAGAATTGAAACATGTGTGTTACTGGATTTGATTCAGGGAATACTATCCATGAGTAGAATACCTCTTTCTGGTGATATTCATGTGGCTCTATCACAAAAACTGCTCTACCACCTCTTGATTTTAGGCTATGTTTTATAAGTTTTAGAGTGATGGCTCTCCTTAAATTTGGAGAAATGATTACAGCATTCTTGTTGGTTTCTTGGAAACCTGTAAAGTTTAAAGCTGGTACGGAGTTGTCGTCTGTAGCTCCACTGACTTCGGTGTTATGCCCGTCAGCCATTTTAATGAAAGTTGCAGAGCAAGTTTTAAGGAAACAAAGAAAAGGTGCACAATATTATGGAACACTGTATTCTTCAATGTTGAACAAACCAAAAAACTAATACATAGGATTTTTCATCCTACTCAGCTATGGCGGATATTATCCTTTGCCAACTCCAGACGTCTATTGGAGTATTACGAGTAAAGGGGTCTCTGAGAAAAGCACGACTGAGTTACTTCAGTATCCAGCGTTAAAATAGTGCCTTACCAAAACATTGAGCGCCATGTAGTGTACTTCCTATATGCCTAATAGGCTCTGCGCATCGGAATAATATACACTATAGTTTTGACATAGGACTGAGGTCAGTATGTCTCTATCGAGTACATTAAACTTAATTACTTGTGTGTGCCAGCTAACTCAGAGGTCACTAGAAAATTTCTTGAATGGACATGAAGGGATTCGTTTCTGATAACCGCATAAACATGACAACTTTGTTTCCCTTGGAGTCGGAACAATCTTCAGAGTCGTGGAAACAATAGATAACTGTTTCACTCAGTCAGCTGTGCATGCTTCGTTTCTACAGAGTTGCACAGAAATAGAGAGACGGGCGTTTCAATAAAAAAGGGTTTATTGAACAGTCTTCTTTCTCATGCAAGAGATATGAACTGCTACAATTGTAAGACAGAATGTGAAGTACAATGCGTACAGCACAAACAGTAATATAAAATAATACTGTAATAGCATGATCTGTTGCTATGACATATATAAAAATACATACATAAATAACACAGGCTAAAATACTCAACTGGTGCCTCTAAAATAATCCTACCCCAGTGTACCTAACCTAAGTCTAGTATGAAGGCAGAAGTAGGTGCTGTTTCAGCTATAGTTTAGTTTCGTCTTGCCAAGAATTGCCAAAGGTTTCTCTAGGTTCTAATCCGCTCCATACCTTAGAATGAGAGAGGTTAGTATCTCTTTCCCAGGCTCGATCTCTAACACCCCGCAAGGGGAGCCAGAAACACTGGAGCTGGATTCTCGGCAAGGAGGATGACAGCGTCTGGTCAGTGCGTGAGTTGGGGAGATGACTTCCTTCTGGACTTGCTGTGGCGAGCCGCGTCGTGCAAGCAGGTAGCCGAACGACACCAAACCGTGCCGTGCCATAACAAGTGAAGGTATATTTATACCTTGAATGTGTTTAGGAATGCCAGTATTGACGTAAAAGTCTGGCATATGACTGTCATGAATGAACCCCTAAGGAATAGATGTTCATACATAATAAATTAGTTCTTGGAGAAATCAATATCCAAGCAAGGGGAAGTCCTAAAGGATTAGGAGTCTGGTTTTCCAGGAACTCGTTGTGACATAGATGAACGGATGTAAGTAGCCATGCCTGTATTTGGGTAGCATGGACTATGCCTAAATAAGGACTGGATTTCTATGCCTATATAAGAGCAATGTGAAATGGACCTATATAAGGGCCTGAATCAGGAAATCCATACGTAATCTAAATCGATACACAATAGGAAGACATGGCTTGGCAGTTCGGGCTGGACTTTTCCGATGAGGCACAGGGTCAGACCGATTTGCATATGGCCATGTCTGAACTGGGGCGGCGGAGTGAGCTAAAGAATGATGATGGATTAAATCCAGATCAGTTGACTGGGGGTGAGTGCTTGCAATGTTCAACACTCCGTCCATCATCCCCTTTTGTTTTGCTTTGTTCGCCCTAAGTTGGCAGGGTATGCCTTGCTCACTTTGCCACTGGATTCAAGCTAGCCTGGCTGATGACGGCTGATTAGCCAGAAACCGGTCCCAGGATGCTTGTTTTCGGTCCATGGAAGACATGGCTCGGCAGTTCGGGCTGGACTGTTCCCATGAGGCACAGGGTCAGACTGATTTGCATATGGCCATGTCTGAACTGGGTTGGCGGACTGAGCTAAAGAATGATGATGGATTAAACCCAGATCAGTTGACTGGGGGTGGGAGCTTGCAATGTTCAACACTCCGTCCATCATCCCCTTTGGTTTTGCTCAAATGAGAACCTACACATTGGGGCTCACAGAGAGAACGGAGAACTCCAACCCCAAGCCACGATCCCATACTTGGAGATAGTTCTGGCCCCTTCTATTGAGCAAACAGTTGCAAATAACTACGCTAAACTCCTCTCAGAAATCCAGAGGGATCTTTGTCAGTGGCAGAAGCACTTGCAATCGCTCGTATGCCGAATTGCTGCCATCAAAATGTCCATTTTGCCTAAAGTGTACATTTTCCAAACCGTCCCGGCATGGCCCCCGGCAGGGACCATTCACAAGCTGCATGGGGCGGTGCCACACTTCATCTGGGCTGGGGTGCTGCCTCGATTACGAAGAGATTTATCCTACCGACCCCCTGATGAATGGGGGTTAGGTGTTCCAAACTTCTTGGAATACTTTCGGGCAACGCAACTTAAGACATTTCGTATACAGGAGCAGGCCCGAGCCTGAAAAGAGATGGTTGTTTCAAGATAGGGCACTAGCGAAGCTCTCTGTAGGGAAGGTGCCCTTTTTAAAGCGTTCCAATACACCACCGAACATTAGGTGCTCCCCACTTACTCGCACAGTGAAGCGAGTGTGGGACATAGTATCGATTAAACGAGGATTGAGGATTCACTTCCTTCCTATCACCATTAACACCCCTGTTTGACAATCCAGCATTTCCACCAGGGTTAGAAGAGCGAGCTTTCTCGCAGTGGCGGGCTTCGGACTGCAAGTGGGCAGGACATCTATTTGACCTAGAAGGATTCCTCAAGTTCTCAGATTTGCCACAAACCTATGATATCAAAGAACCGAAACAATTCCAATACTTTCAAATCCGCCATTGGCTTCTCCACCCCGCCGTGCGCCCGCTGGTCGGTAGAAAACTAACTACGTATGAGAAATGGCTTATAACCAAATAGTCGGAGAAACAGATGATCTCTGAACTTAACAAGATGCTTCGTCCACCAGGTTCCTCGTGCCCTCAGCAGGGCAGAGGCGGTGGGCCCGGGAATCGGGGAGATATCTTTCGGAGAAGGAATGGCGTGATATCTACTTCAGGGCAAACAATACGGCCCCAAATACAGCAAGCAGAGAAGCGGCGGTCAAGGTGGTAACCTACTGGTACTTGACACCTGTCAGACTGAATAGAGGAAATCCTGACCGTAGCCCGACGTGCTGGCAGGACTGTGACGAGGAGGGTACGCTGACTCACCTACTTTGGGACTGTAAGGAACTGACGGGATACTGGACTGCTGTCCTAGACGATATCGACAAACAATTTGAGACGGAAATACCTCGCTTCCCTGCCTACACATTGCTGGGGCTTCCCAACTCTCTTACATATCCCCCGAAGTCAGTAAAGGGGAAACAAATGGGCCTGGCAATGGGAGCAGCTGTCCAACACATTCTCTCTCTATGGGGCACACAGACTCGACCAACACACACAGGTTGGCTACACAAGTTATGGTAAATCATTGGAATGGAGAGAATCCAAGCCAACCTCACACAATCAGCAGACTCGTTTAACACCATCTGGCGCTCTCTATTATCCCTGTTAGCGTTGGAATTCAACGAAGTAATATGCCCAAAACACCTTCGCCTTCTTCGACTCACTGACGCTCAGCTGGCAGTAGTGGCCTACTAATATGTGGCACGAAATGGACCTTTCTCGCCGTAACCTAACAAGGCTGACGCCTGATTGGCTGCAGTTTGGACCAACATAGTGACAAGGATAGACTGCATATGGTCTTTTCCTTTTCCTATGCATTCCTATGTAGAAATGTGGTTAGGCTGTTTATGCCTTTTTTTTAGTACATATTTCAGGTTTTTATATATATATATATATATATATATATATATATATATATATATATATATATATATATATATATATATATATATATATTATATTATTGCTATTTTATTTACCGTGGGACTCCCACTCCGATGACGGGAAATATTCAAGCATGTGACTCTATGAAAGACACCAATACTGGAGAACCACTTGTTTACAGGTAAGTAACAATTGTTCATACACATTAGAAATTAAGAAATGTCTAAAATTCATTTGACACCATATGCAAAAATGCAGGAAATCCAACCAGTTGCTGGTAGTTTACGATAATCCTGGCAAGGAGTTTTCACTTTTAAAACAAAGGATTGCATGTTGGATTGCTACTGCTATCCATTTTTGTCATTGAAAGGCTGGAAAACCTCTTTCAACTAAGATATGAACGCACTCTACAAGAAGCTTCTCTATGTCAGCTGATTTTTTTGCTGGAATGTCACTACTGGACATTTGTAGAGCAGCTACTTGGAAGAAGAAAACACACCATTACACAGCACTATTGCCTGGAATCGACAGTGCAGAGAGATGCCATCTATTCCAATAAGGAGCGCCTTACTTTATCATTTCATCCGAGCATCTGCTATTTTGTCTGAATGATCATTATTGTACCTTGTCTTAAACTGTTAGCTATTCCGATTCAAGCATGTGAGTCAATGAAAGATCAAATACTGGAGAATACAATTAGTTACTTACCTGTAACTGCAGTTCTCCAGTATTGACCCTCCTTCCCTTATAAGCTTACAGTATATTGATATGATTTTGACTTTTTCTAGTACTTCAAAATCTGAGGGAATGAAGCCTTTGTGGGAAGTGTTCTGAGGATGCTCTGACCCGATTGGCTGCTGTTTGATACTTACCTAATGATTTGTGAATAGGTTACTGAAGTGAATTTTTTTAGCCCGTTTGGTTTAAGTATACATGTTTTTTTCTTTCTATTATACTGTGGGCCTCTGTTATATCCTGCTAATTTAATCGTGTGTATCCCGGTTTACCGTTCTCCTAGCTGCTCAGCCAGTGTGAGTGTTAAGAGTGGAATGTTGGTGTGACTGTGATGGCTGGAATGCTTGGGTGCCTGTGTGGATGAGGTGTGACATTTGGAAGATGGGCTGAGCAGCAGGCAGGCTGCTCCTGGTGGGGCTGGTGTTTAAGGATTACCATGCAGAAGAGCAGATGTACATTATTACCATCCTGCAACCTGAACTAAATAAAGAAATACTTAAAATACAACTCGTCTACGTCTGGTAAGATACAGCATATTTTGCCAATGACCTGGACCAAGACTCAAGATTGTGCTACATGATTTAAGAACCTGTCCATGGTATGGACATGAAAAACCCAAAGAAACCTAAAGAAACAAAGATTAAAGCTTCAACTATGGAACTACATGCATACCAGCCCCACCAGTGTCCTTGTCGGCAGACAGCCACAGCCTAGACATGCTTTGTTGTACTTCTAAAAATGACATTGATGCAAGTGGGTGAGTGATGTGAGCCTCACTACTTCCACATCTTAACTTGGTTACTTTCTACAGCTGTAGGGGTCAACTGGTCTTGTGTTTGTTACAAGCCTTCATGTTTTAAACAGCTGACTACCCTATCCAAGGTGCACTCCTTTCTGTTACATTCCTGTGTGTTCCAGCCACATCGTTTACCAAAGGCTTACAAAGAATTTTCTGCTTGTTGAAAATTGAAGCTGCAATTTTCAAGTGTCAGATGTAGTGGAAATCATCGGTTCGTCCTTTATTTATTTATCCGTGTGCTCTGGTTTGGGATATCTATGCCTACTCGGCCAACGCTCTTCCCTGTAAGAGTAGAACTCTTCACTGGCATGTCTCATGCTTTGTACTTCTAAGGTTAAACAGCCATTTTAACAGCAGATTGATTGGGACTTTACGTGTGAGGCAAGTTTGGCAGTTCAACCGCTGCGCAGTATTTTAAAACAGATGCTCGAGTCATGTAATGCACGCACGCCATTCACTTATGAGTCGTGCGATTATCTCCATGGCACCACGGTGACGTCTCTTCACTTACACGGCACTGAGAGCTGCTGTGCAAAGTTTAGCAGCACGCCGCCACCGCTAGCCACACAGTGCTGTTGTAACAGCGAGCCACTATCTTGGGATTGGTGACAACACGCAGGAATCAGGGCTTGGTTTCTCCAGTGTTGGCCTTCTTCTGAAGTGCCGTGTACGAGCCACATTCTGTCTTCCCTTTGGTGGTCGTCAAGAATCTATGGATGTTCATCCCCAAGTTTGGTATGTGCATGTTTGCTTTGGAACGCTGGCACATCCGAGGGGCTGGAACAAGTTACTAAACCAGACGTATGGTAAATTTCTTGAGTACATTTTGTGACTGTGGTATTCAGATTCAGATTTAAAATCTTTATTCGAATTTCAATAAATCTATAAAAGTAATCACATATATACAATCCCAATAAAATGATTATAAATTCCAAATTGCATTTAAAAACGAACACAAATTACATAGTATTTAGCAGCCACAGTACAAAAATTATTTCAAGGGTTTTCCATTGTTTTACGTACATGAGTAATAACTCTCAAGAAAGTGCTGGCGCGAAAGATCAATTCATCAGTATGCAGGGAAAGCAGCATCAGGTAGGACTGTTCCAAGGAAATTGGTCTTTGTTTCTTAAAATATGGAACTAAAAACCATTTGATATATTTTAAATAAAATTTGCATGAAAAGAAAAAGTGTAGATCATTTTGTGTTCTCACTCCGTCACATGGGCACAACTTGTCTATAGATTTTGTAGAAAAGTAACCTAATGGAAAACATAATAGGAATCTAACAGCACCTGCCCTTAGGCGGAACAAAAGTGATCTTTCCCAATTTGTCATCGGTAACATATAATACTATGGAATTGGTTGCCTATACAGATCTTTATTCACATAGGCCTGGATGGTTGATTTGGTTAGCTCCCCTTCCAGTCTCTCTTTATTGTAAAGTGCATACAGTGCAAACTTTGTTTCATTTTTGTCTGTAGGCTCAATCTTGGAGGGGTCGGTAAAAAGATGGCCTTTACCCACACTGCTCAGTTTATTAAAGACTCCAGAGAGCCAAGGGATTGTCATCCCTTTGTCACAGGTAAGACAGTCTCTTATAATATCATGGGTTAGAGTGGCCAAATTATTCCTCCAGATAGCCAACCAAAACAGGGCCGGTCTAGTTGCTATAAAATCTGATGTGCAGTGCAGGTTTAATTCACAATGACAAATATACTCTGAAGTGGAAATAGGAACTCCAAGGATTTTCCTGCAAAAGCGATTTTCCTCGGTTTGACTACTGGGTGTTTTACCCAGGCCCCATATTTCCGCCTCGTATGTTGCTACCGGGGCACACTGCAATTTAAAAAAATTTTTAAATTGCTTTTGTAGCTCCTATTTTCTTATGCCGTGGGAGACTAAGAATGGAATTAATGGCTTTTGAGAACTTGCTCATGGCGTGGACCAAATGTCCGCTCCACGAGCCATTCGCAGCAAAAACCATTCCTAAGTAGGGAAATGTATTTGTGGAATATAATTTGTCAGTTCCTACCGAAATAGCACTAAGCTGTCTTTTCCCTGGCCCACAGGACATAATAAAAGATTTTTTTAAATTCACTTTAAGATCTAAACTATCCATGTACTGTGTGAAAGTTTTAACCAGGGTGCGTAAAGCATTTGGTGTGAGGCCCATAAGGACCGTATCATCTGCATAAAGCAGTGCCGGTAACAATCCCCCTCCTATTTTCGGAACATCCACAGTTGCCAGTTTTAGGGAGTTACTTAACCCATTAATATAAATAATGAACAACAGGGGTGCTAAAACGCACCCCTGTCTAACTCCTCTTTCCACCTTAATGGCCCTTGAGATTTCTCCCGCCATCCCGATCCTTACTTTGGCTTTTGTATCGGTGTGCAGATAGGCCAAGAAGTGTACAAGGGATTCATCTAGGCCATAGTCCAGAAGAATAGACCACAATTTAGACCTATTTACTAGGTCCAATGCGGACGATAAGTCCATAAAGGCTAAATAGATTGGTGAGGACCTGGCGATGTTGTACTTGCCAATTACTAAGTTTAAATTCAAACACTGTTCTGTCGTCCCCACCCTGCTTCTAAAGCCCATTTGACAAGGGTCTAAAACATCTGTTTCCCTTGCCAATTCATTAACCCTGTTATATAGGACTCGTCCCAGAATTTTCAAAGTATTATCCAGCAGTGAAATTGGTCTATAATTGACTTGGTCTGTGCTCTCACCCTTCTTATATATTGGCACTATTATGCTTGTAGACCACGTATCTGGCATTGGCACTAGAGAAAGACTTTTAAAAACATTTGTTAGTATAGGTGCCCAAAGTTCCGGTTTCCATTTAATAATGTCTATTGGAAAGCCGTCTGGCCCAGGGGCCTTCTTACCAAGGCTCTGTTTAATAGCCGCAATCACCTCACCTAGGCTAATCTGCAATAAACAATTGACCTGGAGTATAACTGTCATTAACCTTTGGAGGTGTGGCATACACTTTGGAGAAATGATCTTCCCACCGATCACTTGGGATAGTGCAGCTAATTGCGGATAGTTGGTTTCCCATATTACGCATCTTTTTAACTACTGGCCAAAAAGCATTTCCGTTCTTTCCTGCTGCAGAATCAGTGAACACCTCCCATTGCTCTATCAATATTGCTGCCTTGTGTTCCCCTATTGTAGATTTATTCTTCTTTCTTGCCACCCTAACCTCCATTTGACATCTGGGTTTTGCGCTCAGTGCCTTACGTAAGGCCCTGTTTGCAGCTGAGCAGTTGCGATCAAACCACCTGGGATCCCTATCTATTCTTTGATTTGGGACAGTTAGAAGTGACTTTATTACTGTACACAGATTAGTAAAATCTGTGATTACCCTAAATAATTCCCATCTGAGAGTGTGCATGAATCGATTAGATGTTGATGCTTGTTTATAACAAGCTCGACTATGCTTCCACTATCAACCCCCCTCCATTTCAACCTCAAATTGTTAGTGGTGATATCTGTGGCACCAAGTGTGCGAGCGAAAACTGGGATGGGGCCCAAACTAACATTTGCCACTAGTGCATTATGATTAGGGCTCCCGGTTTTATGGTATTTATTTTTTTGCCATTTCCGTCTGTATTTATCCATATTTATTTTTTGGGCATTTTTTCTGTATTTATCCACATTTATTTTTGCCGCAAGCAAAATACAATGCTACAGCTAGTATTTTTCCGCATTTATTTAAGTTGACAATGCACACCAGCGCCCAGTTGTTATTGATCAACACAATACATTCATCTGAAAACTATGAATGTAGAAGTGCCTTCCCAGTGGGTTCTTGTGTTTGGAGTGACATACACTTATTGAAGTATTATACCTCTATTTGTATCCAGTATGCTTATGTAACATGCACACTTGTCACTCTTTCCTCTTGTAACGTATCGTTTGCTACCTCATCTTGTATCTTGTTTGCTGTTGTTACTTGCACAATTGTCACTTTTTTCTCATGTAACGTAACGTTTGCTCTTGTAATACGCACACTTGTAACTTTCTCCTCATGTCATGTTACTGTTCCTATTCTGAAGTGCTCTGACACCTTCGGGTAAAGTCTGCGCAGTATAATAACGCATACATAAATAAATGCCTTCCAGGGGGCCTAAACGCAACAATCTGGAAAGCCTGTGCCCCTCCTAGCACACACGCAGGCACACAAGCAGACCCTGGCAGGTGCACCTACTTCTTCACTTCTGGGCAATGGGGGCAATTTTCTGAGCACCAGTTACGTTACAAAAGGACACACCTATATAGTGATGGGGCAGTTAAGTGATATGCCCAGGATCCCAGGATGTTTAGCCGATGCACGAACTCGGTTCCCCAGACCAGGAAACGTAAAAAAAAACCTTTCCAGGAACAAAACAACACCTTTTGAGGCAGAGGTCAGGGGGCATTGGACCGTGTGCCATCTGCCGGGGCCCATTAATGACTCCGATGTCACCCGCAGGGAATGTGCGGTTTGGTGGCAAGCCTGTGCCCCTCCTAGCACACAAGCAGGCACACAAGCAGACCCTGCACACAAGCAGACCCTGGCAGAGACACAAGCACGCACGCAGGCACACAAGCAGACCCTGCACACAAGCAGACCCTGGCAGAGACACAAGCACGCACGCAGGCACACAAGCAGACCCTGCACACAAGCAGACCCTGGCAGAGACACAAGCACGCACGCATGCACACAAGCAGACCCTGCACGCACACAAGCAGACCCTGGCAGAGACACAAGCACACACGCACGCACACAAGCAGACCCTGCACGCTCACAAGCAGACCCTGGCAGAGACACAAGCACACACGCATGCACACAAGCACACACGCAGACCCTGCACGCTCACAAGCAGACCCTGGCAGAGACACAAGCACACACGCACGCAAGCAAGCAGACCCTGCACGCTCACAAGCAGACCCTGGCAGAGACACAAGCACACACGCACGCACACAAGCAGACCCTGCACGCTCACAAGCAGACCCTGGCAGAGACACAAGCACGCACACAAGCAGACCCTGCACCCATGCACAAAAACAGACCCTGGCAGAGACACGGAGGTGGATGGAATTTATCTCCCTGTTGAGAATCCACGGAACCCAGACCCCTAAGAATTATGGAAGTGCATCTTTCATATACCAAAATGGAAACACGGCTGGGAATGTTTCTGAATACTCTCTACTTACGCGATTTTGGAAGTTCCATGCATTTTGTTTGAAAACCCGTCTACATCTTCTTCCCTTCTCCTCCCCTCCCCCTTCTCACATCCCTTTTGAAACCACGCTCGCACACAAGCAGACTCTGCACGCACACAAGCAGACCCTGGCAGAGACACAAGCACACACGCAGGCACACAAGCAGACCCTGGCAGGTGCACCTACTTCTTCACTTCTGGGCAATGGGGGCAATTTTATGAGCACAAGTTACTTTACAAAAAGACACACATATATAGTAATGGGACAGTTAAGTGATATGCCCAGGATCCCAGGATGTTTAGCCGATGCACGAACTCGGTTCCCCAGACCAGTAGACAGGATTAAAAATACAAGGAAAATTAAAATGAACAGTGTGAACACCGGGGGTGCAACAGCCGGTGCTGCGCACGTGGGGTGGGGAGGGAGGGCAGGGGCCTAAGGCTGCAGAGGACAGAGAGAGGCAGGAACGACTTTTAACGCGTATCGATCTGTCCCGAGGCCACATATGTAGGGCACATACACCTCCCTTGAAATTCAAATGGTGGTGGGCTGGCGCAGGCTAACTCCAGCGGTGGGCTGGCGCAGGCTGACTTGAGTGGCGTAAGTCCTGGATTCCTGGAAGGCGTCTTTTAACGTTGTGGAGGCAAATAGGAACAACAGGCAGGTGAGCCCCCAAAATGTAGGGCAGATGTTACCAGGGCGGGGCTGGAGGTATTAGCACGCCCACACTATGACGCTTTGAAACAACCAGGATTGGCTCAGGGTCACTTGAAGACCCTGAGCCAATCGGTCCACAGTATGTCCAAGTACGTCACTGGAAGGAACTCCCAGCATCGGAGCAGGGCACGGCAACTCTAAACCAAGGCAGCAGCGTGCCAAAATGTCCTCGTTTACTCGTATTTTTCCGTTTCTACATATAAATACAGACAAAGGAAAAATACTTTTCCGTCTGTATTTATATGTAAAAATCCGTAAAAACGGAAAACCGGGAGCCCTAATTATGATCCCCAAAAGTGGTTTCTAGAACTTTGGCCATTGTGAGACGATCCGCTAGCTCAGGTGAAATAAAGATGTAATCAATAGTTGTAGCGTGATCTCTACCTCTAAATGTCGGGACACAATTGATTATAGTGGTAGGGCTTACATCCATGACATTAGTTAGAATATGCTCACGGTTGAAGCAATCCAGTTCTATACCCCTTTGTACTGCTCGATCCGTTCGGATATTTACTTCGTTTATTTCAGATTTTGGAATTTTCGCATTAAAATCCCCAGCTAGGATAATCATAATACCCATATTTTTATCTACTGGCTCAATCACATCAGATAAGGTTTTAAAAAGTTTTATAACATTTTTATTTGGGATTGAGTAGAAATCATTATTATTAAAATTAATCACATAAAATGGGACCTTTCTTTAATATTCAATAATCTGAATATTCGGGCGTGTGGTTGGTATTATCTTTATGCTACCACCTGCGGTTATCCTGATCCCGATTAGTAACCCGCCCGCAGGTCGGCCACAAACAGGCTTTATTGCGGTTACTCTCTTACAATAGAAACCTTCTATGTGGAGATCAGTTGTAGCCCATGTCTCCTGGAACATTATTATGTCTTTATCGGTTAGTATCTTTAACCAGTCCGGGTCCGATAATCTGGGTTCCAACCCAGCAACAATCCAGCTGAGGACCCTAAGGTCAGCTTTAGTTGACTTATTTAAACAGGATTTTCCAATCATTTTTCCATTTATAGCCACCTCATTTAAAGGCCTATATTTAACTGACACACTGTCTTCACCACCACCAAGGTTTTTAATCGCTACCGTCTCCATGCTATTTGTACCTATAACTGGTAGGCACTGTATGGTGGGCACTACAACTACATCTACATCCCTATCCTCAGAAGAGGGCTTAGAGTGGCTGTCGTCCATGTGGTTAACTCTCCTGTTAGGCTTTCTAAACCCCTCCCAATCTCCATTAGAGGGCCTGGTAGGTGCTATCGGTCAATCAACCATCTCCAAACAACTATACCTGTTGGTGGTCGGAATTCCTCTCCAACCTTCCATAAATACTCCATCTCTGCTGGTGTTCCCCCCCCACTCTCCCCATTCTCCTCTCCAATCTCGATTGCCTACTCTGCTCCAACTCCCATCATAACCTGGCCCGAAATGACTTCTAGGGGGATAGAAGAATGAGAGTCGTTTTCTTTCAATACCTTCATTACTACCTCGCGTTCTCCATGAGCATATATAATCAGCCGTGCGTGGGTCCTCAAAATTGACTATAACACAATCACCATGGGTCTTTTCCCTCTCGTCCCACCCAGGGCACTCTACGCACCATTAGAAACCTCTTGAACAATGAGGTGGTAACAGTCGATTAATATTAAGCCAGTGTTGGACTTTATTCTTTAGTGACCAGCTCGGTTCCTCTATGTAATCCGCCAATTCTGGAACCCCAGTCATAACCACCACAAAGGGACTCGATTCTGGGGGCAAATTAACAGCAAGTCTGCCCTCTTTTGCTCCCTTATTCCAGTCCCTTTTGGGGAGTGAGGTGGAAGCCTTATGTGTATTGTCTTCCTGTCTGGTGTGCACTATAGGATTTATCGGTTTATCTACCGTTTTCTTATCTAGAACCATGGGGGTCTTTGGCTTTGTATTTACATTTACCACTGGGGCAGGTGTTTTCTTAGCTAGAGAACCTACTGATTTATTAATACTTGGTTTAGTTCCCCCGACCTTTGGCACACCACTGTTGAGAGGATTTTTGGAGAGAGCACTCAGTTCGGCCAATTGTTTGTCTATATGCATAAGTCTGGTCTCTATCGGAGACAAATGCATATTGAAAAGCTCCCCAATTCTTGCTAAAAGTTGGCTATTGGCGTCGCAATTATTACATACTCTACCCAAAGTAACCGAGGCCTCTACGCTTTCTAACTCCAAAGCCTCATTTGTCACATCTGGGTGTGATTTTTCATGTCCCTTCTGTGGGGGGTGATCTAATCCTTTCCCATGCTTTTTTGTTAGCACACAAGTCTCCTTAACCATTTGCGCTTCTGGTTGTTTTGGTTGTTTTATTTGTTTCCCTATAGCGCCCTCCCTCCTTCCCCTTGACTGCCTTGTACTTATGTCATCTGGTGTAAGATTAATGACTAGTTCCGGGGTCCTTTCTAATGCCAAACTTAATTGTGAGTCTGATAGAAGTTGTGACGCAGACAGATCAACCTCATTTGGCATATTACGTACATCTATGCGAGCTTCTACTGTTGGGCCCGTCTCATTAGCCTGTACTGGAGTTTTAGCTTATGCAAGAGATCCCAAAGATGACCGTTTAGCCAAAGCTAAATCTTGGGAAACTCTACGTTCCAAAAGGATAATACCTTGATCAATAGCTTCATTGGCCCTTATAATAAAGTTGTCTAATGGGCCTATCAGCTGTGCTCCACCCGCCGCCGTTTTACTTCTGCTACCTCTTGTGGACATTGTCTAAAATATATTAGGTATACGTTCACAAATCTTAGCTGTTCTCCAGTATTGGGGTGTCTTTCATAGATTCACATGCTTGAATATTCCCCGTCGTCGGAGTGGGAGTCCCACGGTAAATAAAATAGCAATAAATACTAAATATATAATAATATATAATAAATATATATATACATAATAAGGAAAAAACCCAAAAATGCATACAAGAAGCATAGGGTACCTAACCAAAAAGTTCTCCATAGGAATGCATGGGAATATAACAGTTCCAATGCAGCCTATCCTTGTCATTATGTTAGTCCAAACTGCAGCCAATCAGGCGCCAGCAGCCCTCTAGAACCTTCTCCTCAGAGCTCAAGCCCTCAGATTTTCTACCGCACGTCGTGTGTAAGGGAGTCTCCCTGAGCTCTGCTCAGTTTTCTTCTCTTCACGTGTTTCCAGTTTCTCCACAATGTCTTCAAGTAAGAAGTCTCTTTTCAGAGCTTGTTCCTCCTGTGGAAAGCTGAGATTATTTCATGACGACCCTCACAGTAAGTGTATTTACTGCCTGTACCCGGACCATGAAGTGGGAACCTGTAAGCTCTGTAGAAAATTCTCAGAGAAAACTCTTAAGGACAGAGAAGGCCGCTTACTAGTTTGGCTTCAAAGGCTGAAGGACAAAGACAATATACTTTCTGATGCTGAAAGTCTTGTTTCAGGCCGATCTAAAGCAGCTTCTAAGCGTGGTAGTGTGCAGGAGGTGCCTTCCCCATTTCTTAAAAAGAGGAAACTATCCCTCGCTTTGACCCCTGCGGTGTCTTCACCATTACCTACCACGTCTGGGCCCACGAGACATAGCTCTCAGGTTCCTTCTGCTTCAAATTCCAGTTTTTCTGTGAAGAAAACGGATTTTCCGTCGACGACGGTAGTTTCAGCTCCGTCGCCGAGAATGGCTGTCTCTGGATCGAAATCGCCGACGACAGTCACGACGACGCTGGCCTCGGGATCGTCGTCGGTTTCGGCGTCGACGTCTTCGTCGTCGATGAGAGTGGTTCTCAGTTCTAAGACTGTTTCTTCTTTAATTCCAATTTCATCTTCGTCGACGAAGAGAGTTCACTCGTCGACGACCCGGTCGTCGTTGACGAAAGGATCGAAGACTCTGGGTTCGTCTACGCCCTCGACGACGAGCGTACCGTCGATGTCTGTCCCGTCGACGAGAGGACCTGTTCCATCTGTCCCGTCGACGACCGCTCCGTCGACGATCGCCCCGTCGACGACGGCTCCGTCGACGAAGACCTTGAAATTGAAGGTTCCGTCGACGACGATGCCCATGAAGATTACTCCGTCGACGGTCTCCTCGTCGGCGACGACATCCAAGCCAGTTCCCTCGCAGAAGACGACTGATGTCATGCCGTCGACGCGTACGCAGGACACAGTTTCCACGCCAGCCTCTTCATTTGCTTCAATGCCTTTATTGCCTCTACAGTCCAGCAAATCTGTCCAGTTCGGGACTTTTACAGAAGGAGAAATGGTTAATCCTCCATCTCCTTTGTTTGCTACTGATTCAGATCAAGAGTCTGATGACCAAGCTCATAGTCTTTCGGACTTGAACATAAAGTGCCAAGACTTCAGTAACGATGAAGAGGATCAGTATGGCCAACATCAAGCAACTCACCCTCAAGTACCAGCTGCGATGTTGCCTATATCAATGATATCGAACCTCCAAAGTATGTTGGAAGATTACAATCAACGATTCCCACCATCTCCACAGGTTGCCGCTGTCCCATCAGTGTTGAACCCAGTTACGGAGCCGGCACTGGCTCCTTCACAACCGGCGCCGCCTGTTACTGTTCACAGGAGTACATCAGTTCGAGTTCACACAACAATTTATCCAGATGATGATGATGACGAGAATCCTCAAGAGCGTGAGGATGGAGAAGTTTCTGATGTGGATGAGGATGGTGAAGAACATTTAGCGGAGTGGGATGACTATCGTGCTCAGACACCATCCCCTTCTCAGGTGCCGCCAGGGGATTCTCCTCCAGTGGATATTGCAGGCTTCCACCAATTAATGGACAGGGCGGCGCAACGGTTCAAATTACCACGAGCCCACAGAGAGGAAGATTGCTTCCTATATGATTTCAAGAACCAACCATTAAAATAGATACACACAGTCCCGATTATAGACTTCATCTGGACTGAAGGGGTGAAATTAATGAAGACGCCTAACTCTTTACCAGCACAACTGCCGAGGTTGGAAAAGAAATATAAGGCGCCGGTGGGATCTCCAGCATGCCTTACAGGTCAACCTAAGCCCGATTCTGTCGTTACGCAGGCAGCTCAAAGAGGTTCGAAGAATCCAGCGTCTACAATCACCGCTCCTCCAGACCGAGAGGGCCGTCGCCTAGATGCTATTGGGCGTAAATTTTCCTCCATGTCCTCTACAACGGTTCGAGTAGCTAACGCTATGGCTATCTTAGGTCGTTATGACCGTCAGGCTTGGGCTGATATGTCCGCCTATGTGGCGTTACTCCCGGATGCTTCCAAGACGGAAGCACAGAAGATTCTGCAAGAAGGAGAAAGAACTGCAGAGGAACTAATTGATTGTGTAGTGGATGTGGCCTGCACTGGTTTTCGCCAACTCGCTGGAGCGGCTGTCCTACGTCGACAAGGTTGGCTACGCTCAACTTCGTTTCGACAGGAAGTTCAGACAAGAATCCTGGATATGCCATATGACGGCGAGTCATTATTTGGAGCGCATATTGATGAAGCGCTACAATCCATAAAAAAGGACACGGACACTGCACGTGCCTTGGGTACCCTTCAATTTAAGAAGCAGCCCTTTCGGGGTGCTCGAGGACGTGGCACTACATCCACTTTTCGTGGAGGAAGCAGTCAATATCGGTCCTATAACCAAGGTAACCAACGTTTCACCGGTAACCGTCAACAGTCTTCCCGTCAGCAACCTGCCAGAAATTACAGAGGAAAGTCCACTTTCAGGGGACAATCCAACAAACGTCAATGACTTGTCTGTCGAACGGAGAATTGGAGGTCAAATCTCTCTGTTTGGTTCTCAATGGTCCTCCATTACAACGGACCGTTGGATACTCGACATTGTGAAAAAAGGCCATGCATTGGAATTTGTCGAGGTACCTCCACCAACGCCACCTTCCGGACCACCACCTCCGCACCTCAAGGAACTATTTCATCAAGTTCGCCTTCTCATTCAAAAAGGTGCGGTGGAAGTAGTACCAAAGTCTCAGAGAGGGAAGGGGTTTTGTTCCCGTTTTTTCCTTATCGTCAAGAAGAACGGAGAATGGAGACCCATATTGGACTTGAGAGCACTCAATCACTATCTCAAGGATCAGACCTTCCGTACGCTAACGCTTACAGAAATCTTGCGTTTACTCTCTGTCGGAGATTTCATGACGACCATCGATCTCCGAGACGCCTACTTCCATGTCCCAATACTCGCAGGTCATCGAAAGTTCCTGCGCTTCAAGGCGGGGCACCTTCATTTCCAATTCAAGGTCCTTCCATTTGGCCTCCGGTCGGCCCCCGAGTCTTTACAAAAATGTTGGCTCCGGTCATGGCTTTTCTTCGTCTCCAAGGCATCCAGATATTCCCATATCTCGACGACTGCCTCCTGAAATCGCAATCCCGCTCACAACTCCAACACCATACTTCCATTTGTCAGACAGTATTCCGTTCCTTGGGTCTGTCCATCAATCTGGAGAAATCTCAATTGCAGCCAACAACTTGCAAGGATTTCCTAGGAGCAACGCTGGACACCAAACTAGCAAAGGCGTTTGTCTCCCGGGAACGTCAGCTTAGGATTCTCCGATTAGTTTCACTACTTCTGGCAAAGAGGTGCGCTTCAGTCCGTTTGTTGAAGTCCTTTCTAGGGATGGCTTCGTCGTGCATCGCTCTTGTCCCTCATTGCCGACTACGAGCGCGACCTATCCAACAGGCTCTGGACAAACAGTGGCGTCAAGTCACCGGTTCCTTCAACGATCAGGTTACCATCACCATCCCCATGAAGAAAGCGCTCAGATGGTGGGCACAACCACATCAGCTAGCGGCAGGCACGTCCTTTCTGTTCAACACCCCGGATCTAACTTTAACGACGGACGCATCTCTGGAGGGTTGGGGAGCTCACCTCCAAGACCTTTCCGTCAAGGGGAAATGGACTTTGCATCAAAAGACCTGGCAAATCAACAAATTGGAGCTCATAGCTATCTTTTTGGCCCTGAAATCATTTCAACCAGTGCTGCAAGGGGAGCCGGTTCTCATACAGACGGACAACACAACCTGCATGCATTACATAAACAAGCAGGGCGGAACAAAGTCTCCGGTGTTATCCCGCCTGGCAGAGGCGATTTGGGACTGGTCCATCAATCATCAGATCACAATCACCGCAGTTCATCTTCCGGGGTTGTCCAACCTTCTGGCGGATTCCCTAAGCAGATCCCGATCATCCAACCACGAGTGGGAACTCCACCAGCCAACACTCGATATGGTCTTTCGTCGTTGGAGATTCCCGGAAATCGACCTCTTTGCAGCTCCAGAGAACCGCAAATGCCCCGCTTACGCAAGCTGGCATCCCCACAAAGGATCCCAAGGCAATGCCCTTTTGATGGATTGGTCGAATCTCTTCGCCTACGCCTTTCCTCCGATCCCTCTAGTGCCACGAGTACTTTGGAAGATTCGGAGAGAACCCTGCCACATCCTTCTGATTGCTCCCAGGTGGCCACGACAGGTGTGGTTCTCGGAGCTGCTACTCCTGTCTCAATGCAAACCCATTCTTCTTCATCCTCGAATGGATCTTCTCTCCATGAACAGGGGTCAAATCTACCATCCAGACCCCTCTTCTCTGAGCTTATCGGCCTGGAACCTGAACACTGTGAATTTGCACATCTAACCATCCCTCAGGAGTGTCGTAACATCCTTGCTCAGGCCAGGGCTCCATCAACTATAAAGACCTATAAGTTGAAATGGAAACGCTTTTGCCACTGGTGTGCAGACGCCGGAGTACATCCTTTGCGTGCCACGCCCGCTGAGCTCCTCCCTTTCTTTTTCCAACTGGCTCAGTCGGGTTTGTCACATGCTACTTTAAGAGTTTTTCTGGCGGCAATATCACGCTTCCGCCATGATGGCTCCGCCTCCCTATGTTCATCCAGGTTAATACGTCAATTTTTCAAGGGACTTCTTCGGACTTTTCCTCCAGTTCGGCGTCCCCCTCCCGAGTGGCGCCTCAACATTATCCTATCACAATTAATGACTGCACCTTTTGAACCAATCCATAAAGCAGACCTCAAGTATGTCACCTGGAAGGTCGCGCTTTTACTTGCTTTGACGTCTTCATGTCGAGTGAGTGATATGCATGCATTCACGATCAAACCACCATTTCTACAGTTTAAACCGGATTCTGTGCTTTTACGCACTAACCCTACTTTTCTTCCAAAAGTGCCTTCAGACTTCCATATTAATGAGCCTGTTATACTGAAGTCTTTCTTTGCCAACCCGCAATCTCCTGCGGAACAACGCTTGCACTCTTTGGACATTAGAAGATGTTTAAAGTTTTACATCAGCAGAACAGCCCAGTTCCGAAAGTCGGATCAGCTCTTTGTGGCCTATGGCCGCTTTCAAAAAGGGCGGCCAGTCACCAAACCTACAGTAGCCCGCTGGGTGGCTTCGGCGATTGCTTTCTGCCATCAGAAAGCGGGAAAGCCTTTACAGACTGCAGTACGGGCCCACTCTACCAGGTCTATGGCCTCTTCGACTGCACTCTTTGCCGGAGTTCCATTGCATCAGATTTGCAGAGCAGCCACGTGGTCCAGCAGGCACACGTTCACAAAGCACTACAATCTGGGTGCCATGGCTGAAGGAGATACCGCAGTGGGACAAGCTGTGCTCTGTAATCTTTTTCAATAAGGTGAGCCTCTATTCTACCCTCCTCCTAATAGTTTCCAGTTTTATGCATGTCTTCTCTATGTATACATACAGTTGTATAACTTCTATGGCATGGGTTATTACACCCGTTGATTCCAACCTTTTGTTTATACATTGCATTCTGGAAACTTTGTGTTGGGATACGGACTGCTAACTATTCTATATTCAAACATGTGAATCTTTGAAAGACACCCCAATACTGGAGAAGAACAATTGTTACTTACCTGTAAACAGGTGGTTCTCCAGTATTGGTGTCTTTCATAGATTCACATGCGACCCTCCCATCCTCCCCTCAGAGGCTCTCTTCTCCTCATAGACTCTGTGGTCACTCTTGTGCTACGAAAATCTGAGGGCTTGAGCTCTGAGGAGAAGGTTCTAGAGGGCTGCTGGCGCCTGATTGGCTGCAGTTTGGACTAACATAATGACAAGGATATACTGCATTGGAACTGTTATATTCCCATGCATTCCTATGGAGAACTTTTTGGTTAGGTACCCTATGCTTCTTGTATTTTTTGGGGGGGGTTTTCCTTATTATGTATATATATATTTATTATATATTATTATATATTTAGTATTTATTGCTATTTTATTTACCGTGGGACTCCCACTCCGACGACGGGGAATATTCAAGCATGTGAATCTATGAAAGACACCAATACTGGAGAACCACCTGTTTACAGGTAAGTAACAATTGTTCTTATGAACTAGATGCAAATTAGTTTATAGGCAAAACATACATACGAATTGTCTGTAGGCAGATGTAAAATACAGAGGAATGAAGAGGGGGGGCCCGTTCCGGTCTCTCATGGTCTTAAACGGTCCCGCCCTTGGCCCGGGCCCGCCCTTGGCCCGGGCTTCGCCCGGCTCGTCCCGCACTCGATCCCGCGTTGCGGGGGCTCTGGTCAGTTTATATGCGCCTCCAGGCGCGGAGTCAGCAGCAGCGGCCGCAAAGGATGCCGGTTCTTGAAGTCCTCACCTCCTCCCTCCACTCGGCGGCCACAAGATGGTATGCTGCGGCGGCGGGAGGGAGGACAGGGAAAAGGACGGCCACCAGGGAGAGGTGAGTGAAATGGCAGGAATCAAGGGCCAAAAACAAACAGGAACTGCAAAACGCCCAGGATAGTAGAGCAGAAATGTAATTGAAGGTGCAGGCGCTGGCACAGGCACAGGGAGTACTGGCATGGAAGAAATTGAGCTGCTCGCCCGTTTGTGTCCGTTTGCCGAGTTTGCCGAGTGCGGCACAGCTAAGCTCAACCCTGGCGTATCTCCTGTATTACGCTGTATCCAGCCCGGCCTCCGTGCTCCTTTCAGCCGCTCCACTAAGAGTTGGGGGCACTGTTCGAGCAGGTAGAACAGTGAGGGAACCAACAGCCCAAAATCGGCAGCAAGCAAGCAAGCTCTCAAATCGAGCTTGCAAACGAAATCCGGGCACAATTCCGGGGAAAAGGAGACCGCTACACGCCGTCTTTAGGCATCCTTAGGAGCAGCGGCGGCCATAGCAGTGGGGCGGAGCTCGACAGTCAGTGACCTTGGGCTGTGGTATTTGGGGCCCACTACAGGCTCACATTGTACTGCATCAGCATATTTTCTGTGGGAGCCAACCACTGGATTATAAATGCACGTTGGACTCCTTCTATGAGCTGCCATTGCAAGAGGGTGTTACATGTCGAGGTTAGCTGTTTGCTATCCCTGGTACTTTTCTTTGACTACGGCTGTCCAGATTTCAGATTGTCATGTATCCATGTATCCATTCTTCCTTTTCTTGGAACCATAGAGACAGTGTGGTTCAAGTCATGTGAGATATCGCTCACGGGTGGTTTTGTTGGTTTTGGTCTGGTTACAATTTTGTTTTTAAAAATACTAGAAACAATGAAAAAGAGTTTCCTTTATTTAGAGTTCATATTGGAGCAATGTTCATCATTTTCTTGTTGTTTTAGCGATGGCAAGGTACTACATGGTTCTTACGTAAATGTTTATGGAGTAACAGCAAATTGTCAAATATTCGACATTCTTACATGCTACACTGTGTATCTCAGTGGTTTTCTATATGTGTATGTCTTCATTTCACTTTTAATTTTACAGGTAGGTTGTCATTTTACAGTACATATTGTGCAACTTTCTACATTACACTGCTACATTGAAGGTTATATCCCTTACACTTGGGATTACATATCGGCTTGTTTAGCATACATACCCTTACGTTAGGGAGGTTCTATATCTTAGCTGGTTTTCACTGTTCTTTTCGTTTCGTTGTCTCACTCCCCTACACGAGGGACGGTATGGAGTTTAGTTCCATTGTTACTTTTCACACTTCCTTACATGAGGTTGGTTCTAGTCTATTGGTGGGTGGTTTCCCATTTTTCTGTGTCTTAGTTACATGTGGGATTTTTTATGCGGTGGGTAAGTCACCACGAGTTACACGTCTTGTCTGTTATGTGTGTAAGTCGCCATGCGCTACACGTCTTGTCTATACGGTGTGTAAGTCACCAGGTGCTACAAGTATACATTGGTTTCTCACCCTTATGTCAGGGGTAGGTTATTGGTGTTAGTACCATTTAAATGGTTAATGTCTACAAACCCTTACAAGAGGGATGGCTTTTTGGGTTACAGTCCCAAGTGTTTTATCGTTTACATGAGGGATGTCACAATTCACTGTGCACATTTAGGTTCCTTATGTTTGGAATCCTTTTTACACTTTTGGTTCCCTTGTTGTTGGGATCATAGTTTCGGGGTGCGGTTCACCCTTTGTTACATTTTATTATAAATTGGTTTATTGGGGAGGATGGGTTTTATTGCTTGTCAATTTATTTAATGTTGCTTGTCAATATATTTACCCTTCCTTTCAGGTTACTTAGTGTTCAGACTCTCTCGTGAAGTTGTCTTTTTATTGGTTTCCCTGAGTCTTGAACATTTCTCTGCTTTTGTACATTCTTGTGTATAGTTCCGCCCATTTTGTATTGTTCTTTTCTTTTTTCATGTAAAAGGAGGGGGATATGTTATATCCTGTTTATTTAATATTATGTATTCCAGTTTACCTATCTCCTAGCTGCTCAGCCAGTGTGAGTGTTAAGAGTGGAATGTTGGTGTGACTGTGATGCTTGGAATGCTTGGGTGCCTGTGTGGATGAGGTGTGACAGTTGGAAGATGGGCTGAGTAGCAGGCAGGCTGCTCCTGGTGGGGCTGGTGTATAAGGATTACCAGGCAGAAGAGCAGATGTACATTATTACCATCCTGCATCCTGAACTTAATAAAGAAATACTTGAAATACAACTCAACTACGTCTGATAAGATACAACTGAATCCCACGCGACCATGGGGAATGATTCAAGCATGTGAATCTTTGAAAGATGCCGATATTGTTTTGTAGATGCTGGCTGACTAAATCAGTGAATATCCTCTTCCATGAGTGTGTATTTCCTTGACAACTCAAGGTTTCCTTAAGTGCAGAAATGGAGAATTAAAATTGGTGGGTCGCGTGATCAGGAATGCACTGCCGACCCCATAAAGCCAGTCTGAGCCTAGAGCATCCCATCCCCCCCCCCCCCCCCCCCCTCCATTCTTTCAGGCATAGTTTTGACGTGTGGCTTGGTAGAATGTGTTGGTGAATCTAAATTTCGTTGCACATGCCATGTTCAAATGCTGCACTATTTGGGCGCCAAAATGGTCCCTGGTTTCATCTGTTCCTTTCGCGGCCCTGGGTCCAGCTACACCAGTGGAGTATAATGTTTTAATCTGGTCGATTCTGGAGCTTTCCCTCACAGAATTGGGCAGAAAATGCCTCATTTTAGCCAAAGTTTGATGTTTGTAGGATATTCTCGGTAAGACAATCTATTGGCATCCAAAAAAGTCACACCATCCATCATAAGTATAGAGTGCCTGAGATCCAGTATTGTGGATTTGGTATCTATTACACCCAATTTGAAGCATTACAATGCTTTGTTGTTGTTGTTCAGATTGGGAAGACACTCAAAAAAGATTGGAAAGAAAACTGAAACCTTGTTAGGCTAAGTTACTAGATGGTTCCGTCATTTTGCACATATTGTGGACTTGGTTGAAGAAGGGTAGATGAAAAGGGTGATGGTGCGTGTTAGTCTTATGAGACGATGTAGTTAGAAGGTTCATTGTTCCCTGGGAAATGCCAACCCTACTGTTCATTCAAAAATGTGCAAGGCAGTGCTATTGAGACTCAGCTCAAAGTTGGGTGATTAAAAGTAAGAAATCGTGTTTAGAAATAAAGGCATTACTCTTTGTTTAGGGGCATGGATAAAGCAACAAATTCTTTAAGAAAAATGTTTGGAAACTGCTCTGTTTTCCTAAGGGCTGGTAGTTGCATTCTGCTGCGGGTACTGGTTTTTAAAAATCCTAGTTTCAAAATCAATGAAGCTTCTACGGATTTCAGGTTGCAGCAGTATCTTTTACTTGAAAGATGGCAGAGGAGCAATCAAATGTGAAACAATACCGAAGGTGAGTATGGGCACACCATTTGATTTTGGGGGATACTTCTTTCTGCAGATTCCTCACCTTGTGACTGCCACCGGTCGCCAGAATGGATCTCCGGAATTGTTTGTCAGCAGTTTTTCAGCAGGTCCCTTCAGTGTATAGGTGGCGCCATGCAGCTCTGCGTTGACTCCGTCTCACTCTGGAAGTGACGCAGGAGCACATATAAGTGCACCCTATGTGCTCTTGTCAGTTCTTATCTTTTTGCACCTTACGATCTGGATCAGAGCTCATTCCCTCACTTTTTTATGATCAAAGATATTCTGTCTAAATTTCCTACAATGTACAAGGGACATGTTACCCCTAAACGATTTAAAGCTTATAAGGATAGTCACAATCCAGTTACTCTCTGAGGTGAAAACTAATATGCTCACGGTAGCATTGCAGCCATGGCAGACTTCAACTGAACCAATCTTGCCCTTCAATAAAGTACTGACTGATACCTTGTTGGGTATACGTGCGTAACCCTGTTTTTGTCCGCTAGTAAATAGGCAAGTGGCCAGCTGACATAGGCAAGCGTCAAGAGATCTAATCTTTTTTTCGCACCATTCTATGCTAGAAAGTTTGGTGGTCCAGGCTTCCACTAAACCCAAAGTCATTTCCCACTACTCCTCTGTATATGGGGCAAAATGTATGGAAGCTTTTGGGGAAAATTATGTTTTCCTCCTTCAGCTTGGCCTTTAAATCCATCATTTGCGATCTTGCTGATCGTCCTGAAAAAATACAGAGTGAACGTAGAACAAATCATGCCCGATGGGCAGGATGTGGTGAAGTACATCATCCGATCAGGACTAGACCCTGCCAACTCTTTGGGCAAGGCAGTCAGTACCGTTATGGTGTTTAGGCTTCACATCTGGATGAGATGAGCTGTTTTTTCCAGTGACATCCAGGCATCCCTGATAGACACACCATTTGCCATCACTCAACTTTTCGGCAAAGAACTGGATTCAGCAGTAGAATACATTAAGGAAAGCAGGGACACAGCAGGATCCATGGGTCTTTCTGCACCAGTGCGGCAATGCCCCCAACAGTTTCTCTCCTTTTCAGAAGGGGTTATCGAAAATGCTAATTGTTAAGGGGACCACCACCACAATAGCAGCCCCCACAACCTGAAAGCCGGAGATCAAGCAGACATTGTACAAGTCCTCGGGGAGACCATATTGATCAACCCCCTCCCCCCCCTTTGAAACAAAACCACCTAACTCTCCTCCATTGGCAAGTGGCCACCTGGTTGGAGGCAGGACACAACCTTTTCTTCAAGTGTGGCAGAGATCATATTGAATTCTGATAGTCCAATGAGGATATGCCTTGCCATTCTTAGCAGATCCACCACGAATACCTCCAGCTACAGATCATCTTTTGGGGGTCCATTTGTCCATCCTCCAGCAAAAAGTCAGGCTCCTCTGACCCCATAAAGAGGGTCCTGGCACCGGAAAAAGGGATTGAATATTATTCCTGAAGGGACAAAGAAGGACTGAAGACTGTTTGATTTTAGGTCTTTGCCTTCCCAACTTTTTTCTCAAGAACGACAAATTTAAGATGCTCAAGTCCTTCTGCTCTGGGTCTCTATGACTGAGTGGTAGCACTGAACTTGCAGGACACCTAATTTCACATCCCCGCCCTGCAGTCTAACAGTGACCTGCGTTCAAGGTGAGCCATAAGCATTTCCAGTTTTTTGTTTGACCATTTGGTCTCACAAATGCCCCTTCGGTGTTCATGAAACTGATTGTATTTGTCTCCGTACTTCTTCAGAGGCTGGCAATACCAGCTTTCCATACCTCTCCAACTGGCTACATAAAGCGGGCTTGCTGAAGTTAGTCATAGACAATCTCCAGAGGTGGCAAACCTCCTCACTTCTTTAGGGTTTGCCATCAATGTGCCAAAGACACACCTAACTCCTTCCCAGAGATTCCATACCTCTCCAACTGGCTACATAAAGCGGGCTTGCTGAAGTTAGTCATAGACAATCTCCAGAGGTGGCAAACCTCCTCACCTCTTTAGGGTTTGCCATCAATGTGCCAAAGACACACCTAACTCCTTCCCAGAGATTCCTGTTCCTCAAAGCAGTTTTGTGAATTATCATTTTATTTTAGCCTTTCCACTGGCTCTGCCAATCCAGTATGTTTGGGCTATGATCTCAATGTTTCAGCCTCTTCACTGAATATCACTGAGAGAGACTATGCGGTTCCTGGACCGCCTCGTGTCCTACATTTTACTTGTGGAACACACCAGATGGCGGGCTCTGCAGTGGTATCTGGAGTCTCAGTGGGCTCAGGATCTAAGAAGTCGGTCAGGTTTCAACCAGGTTTCAGAGTAGACTGTGAAAGATGTGCAGTGATGGCTGCTTAATGGCAGTTTTACTGGCAACAGACCCCTCTCTCCACCCCATCCAGAGAAGACAGTTATAACAGATGCATTGTTATGGGCTTGGGGGGGGTCATCTGGGAGAGGTGGATATCGAGGACTCTGGTCTCTGGCCAATTTCCCGGCTCCACCTCAATCTGGCCAATACCCCGGCTCCACAGCAATCTGTTTTAGTTAACCCCTTAACTACTGATTCTCAACCCCTCTACACCCAACCCAGTGCTGAGCCCTTATTTTGTCTATTTGGGGTAGTTTGTGCTTAAGCCTCCATTACTTTCTTTTCTGCATAAGGTATCCAAACCAAATTTGCATCCTTTTCTTCCTGGAGATTCCAAAGGTATCCAGGGTTTTGAAATAGTCAAAATAGTGGTAAATTTAAACTTTTTGGTACAACCGGAACCCTTGTATTGCCTGCTTGTATCCATTAGGAAGCCTAAGAACAGAAAACTCCAATTTAAGTTGCTACAACTGATGCTTGTGCTAGCTAGGTGCAGGGTGGCCATGACATGGATGGGACAGAGGGCCCCGGAAGTGTTGGTCTGGCTTAAAGATGTGTGCGAGTGGTCTCTAGCTGAAGAAGTCCATATGAAACTTACCTGCTGGGCCGAGAAGCTGCAGGACAACTTGATGATTTGGTGGGAAATTTGCACTTCTGGTTTGGCGGAGGGAGAGCCCTCTACTCTTGATACGCTTGATAGTGGGGGCAGCGGGTCAGATAAGGAGGATTACCCCAGCCACGATGGGAGGCAAGAGAGGTGATTCCAGCAAAAAGTTGCCTGGGTGTCATTGGTGTGTCCCATGTTTAAATCTCACTATGTTATACTTCAGAATTATTATGTATCCCTATTGTGTATATTGTGCCTTTTTACCTCTGATGCTATCACCTGTACCAAGTATTGTCAATCACATCGGCATGCTCCTATATGCTGTATCATTAACAATCTGTTCTTCTTATTGCAAAATGAAAAATAAAGTTTCTAAAAAAAAAAAATTAAGAAAAAACATTTGGACTTTTTGGGAAAAATTTGCTTCATCACTTCCTGTGGAGAGTAGAAAGACTGGGCAGCCCCTACATCTATTTTTTTATTTGTTTTCCCCCTGATGGCTAGTGAGGTTTCGCCCCAATTGTATGTGGGGTGGGTGGGTGTAGAGAGATTGAGGGTAATTACCCCTTCTCGGGGGGCTGGAAGACTGTCTGTGCCCTTTTGAGGTGGGGGTATGGCCATGTCCATAGCGGGCAGCCACAATACCTATGGTTTTTTCTTTGGTGTCCAGTGGGCTTTCTGTCACATCAGGAGAGGCATTTCGAGGGTAATCACCCCTATGTGCACCTCAGGGGGGCAAAAAGACTGTTTATGAACTTTCTGTCTATGGTGGGCAGCCCCCATCCCTATGTTTCTTTAAATAAAATGTACCCTGGTGTCTGGTGGGCCTTCTTCCATCCCCCACTCTGTGGAAGACAGGGGGTAATTACCGGTAGACTGTTTTGTGCAGCCCTATGTTTTTTCTCTGTTGTCTGTTCATGTCCCCCATGAGGGCGGATTGGGAGTAATCACCCCACATCTGCCCCCATGGGGAGGGGGAGCAGGACTGTGCCTTTTCTTGGGGTGGGCGTGTGGCCATGCTCATGATGGCGGGTCCCATGTCTATGTTTTAAAAAACTCACCCTAGTGTCTAGTGGGCTTTCTGCCCCCCACCCCCGGGGGGTAATCCCCCCACGTCCTTCCCAAAGGGAGGCAGAAAGGCTGTCTGCTTGGTTTTGCCCATTGTGAGCAGTATCTTGTGGCCTTTCTGCTCCCAGGCTGGCACATTGGGGGTAAGCACCCCATCCGCCCCTCAGGGGAGGAGCAGAAAGACTCAGCACATTTTTATGATGTGGCGGCATGCCCATGGTATGGTGGGCAGCCCCCACCCCTAGATTTTCTTTTAAAATATTCCCTGGTGTCTGGTGGGTTTGTTGCTTACACCTCCCCGGGTGGTTGACCGTGGGACATGACCCCATCTGCTCACAGGGGGTTGAAGGACTGACATTTTATGGGGTGGTGGGTGGAGCGCAAGCCTTTGCCCAAGGATCCATTTCCTTAAATCCCAGGTGTCAAGTAAGCGGATCTCTGATTGGGAATCTCTATACTGTAGTGAAGAGCTTTGTCCATTGCCGGACCAAGATTGTGGAACAGCCTTCCTCTCTCTTTGAGACTCTGTCAGGAGTATCTCCTATTTAGGAAACAGTTAAAAACCTTCTTATTTCCTAATTAATTACTACCATCTGCCTACCTATTGTTACAAGCTGAAAGGTTTCTCAAAGGCGCGGAGATACTCCTCCGGGAGATGATCCTAGCGCGATATAAACCCGCTAATAATAATAATCCCCAAGCAGGTATCAACTGAGCAGAAATATCCTTGGAAGGGGGATATTCTTCCGTTTCCAATGATACCGCTCTTTGAAGAATAAGTGCTCGGGGCAGGGATATGCCCCCGAGCACTGATGCAGTGAAAGTAAACCAAGATCATCGGTTTGGTTTACATTCATTTTATTGTGATAATGTGCTGCTCGGTAACCTCTTCCCTAGCAGTCTTTCTTAAAAATAGATTTAAGGAATCCTTCTGGTGCAAAGCATCAAAGGTGTCTTTATATACCTCCTCATTGAATGTCTGACATAATATCGACACACAGAATATCGAAATGCAAAAATATCGGAGCAAAAATATCGACAGCAAAAATATCGGAATCCTATCTTCATTAAGGTAAGTACAAAAATATCGAAAAAATAATATCGTAGTACAAAAATATCGGAATCAAAAATATCGTTTTTTTAAATGTATTAATATTAATGTAAAAATAATTTTAAAATACATATAATTTTACAAATATTAAATAAAAATATTAAAACAAAATTAAAACTAATACATATACATTTAAAATAAATAAAACACTTAATAATTTAATGTAATTTTAATTTTTATCATGTAATTTATTTGATTTAATGTAATATTTTTTTGTTTTTACCCTGTACGCCTGTACCCCAAAAACCCAAAACTGACCCTGAACCCTAAAAATATCCCTGTACCCCAAAAACCCAAAACTGACCCTGAAACCTAAAAATACCCCTTTACCCCAAAACTGAAAACTGACCCTGAACCCTAAAAATACCCCTTTACCCAAAAACTGAAAACTGACCCTAAACCCTAAAAATACCCCTTTACCCAAAAACTGAAAACTGACCCTGAACCCTAAAAATACCCCTTTACCCATGAACTGAAAACTGGCCCAGAACCCTAAAAATACCCCTTTACCCAAAAACTGAAAACTGACCCTGAACCCTAAAAATACCCCTTTACCCAAAAACTGAAAACTGACCCTGAACCCTAAAAATACCCCTTTACCTGACCCTGAACCCTAAAAATACCACTTTACCCAAAAACTGAAAACTGACCCAGAACCCTAAAAATACCCCTTTACCCAAAAACTGAAAACTGACCCTGAACCCTAAAAATACTCCTTTACCCAAAATTAATTAATATTATTTAATTACCAATTAATTATTAATTAACAATAACAATAAAGTAAATATATTAGCACATTTGCAGTAATTAATTTAATTTAATAATTAATATTATTTTTCCCAAATAATTAATTAGGAATAACAATAAATTATATATAAAAAAATTACTATAATTAATGTAATTAAATAATTATTAATTAATTACCAACTAATTAATAATTATAAATATGTACAAAATTATATTAATTAATTAACTAATTAATAGAAATTAATTACCAATTAATTATAATATGTACAAACATATATCAATTAATTAATTATTATTAAATTACTTCCCACCCTATTCCCCTATAAACCCATAACCCGCTACAGAATATATTTATCAATTAATCAATTAATTAAAAATAATTAAAAATTATTTCTCAATTAATTAATTAATAATTCCTACTAATTAAAAATTAATTTAACATAATTAAATTACTTCCCACCCTATTCCCCTATAAGCCCACAACCCGCTACAGTAGTAAAAGACAATATTTAATGAAATTACATTAAAAATAAATAATAAAACATAATAAATACAATATAATATACACTAAATGTATTTAAAAATTGATATTAGTAACATCGAAGTTATTAATTTCGATATTATTGACATCGATATTTACAACTTCGATATTACTGATATCATACCAATATCGATATTAAGACTGTCAATATTACTTACCTTCGATATTTTTGTACATCGATATTTAAAAATCAATATTTTGTCTGTGTACCCTCCTCTGGTTTGGCCAATGGCCGACAGATGCACTGGGCAGGTAGTTCGACCGTCAGCTGATCTTAACTGTTTGAGGGCGATCAGATTAGCTCTAAAGGCCTTCCTCTCATCCATCAAGGGGAGGCTTATTCAGGTTCTCACAGACAACACCACCACCATGTGGTATGGCAT
Organism: Lissotriton vulgaris; assembly: GCF_964263255.1. Lineage (NCBI taxonomy): Eukaryota > Metazoa > Chordata > Amphibia > Caudata > Salamandridae > Lissotriton > Lissotriton vulgaris. The sequence goes on from NC_141698.1 coordinate 187,592,208, forward strand.
ACAACCACCCTAAGGGTAGAGTGGGGCGTTGTCTAGGAGGCTTTTTGCGTCTGAAATTGGCATCTCCCTTGTGACCAACCAACTGACAAGATCTTTGAATGCCAGGACAACAAACTCAACCAGCATTGCCTAGTGAATCAAGAATGGCAATTACACCACGAGGTGGCAGAATATCTTCTGGTAATGGGGATAACTCTAGCTCAATCAGTGCAGTGTCCAAGCTTTTGTGAGTTGGAGTTCCCAAGTGGATTTCATGTCAAGATCAGAGGGTTGCATTGTGCTTAACCTTACTTTGCTACTCCAAACTGCAGCACTTTAAAGCATACTTCAACCACACTTAAAATTCCGGAATTAGAACCCTTACACAGTCCATATAAACCAAAGCTCAGCAGCCATCCTCCTCTTTTATTTGCTGCTCCTTGCCAGTTAAGTATCTGTTAGTACTGTTTAACATATTTTGGTATATGTTATTGGGTCAGGAGTATGTCTTACATTTTAATTTCAATGTCCCAATTTTAGGCATATGTGTAAAACGTACTCTCTGAAGTCTTTGTTTGTCAGTGATGTTGCATGTGGTGATCATGTTGTGACGTAATCATTCAGGCAGCCATGAGCGCTTGAGGTTTCCATGGAGATAGAGATTTTTGACCAGCTTTTTCTGATGAAAGATTGCGTGTCAGTTTCTCTCTCTGTTATTCGCCTGCATCAATTTGGATGAACAAAGTGGCAAGTGAGTAGTATTTTCCTGCATCAATTTTGGTGTAGGTGGTGAGCGAATAGAATCGGAGCTAGTAGATTTGAGGAGTTAAAAAAAAAGAGAAGTACAGTCACATTTAAAACCATGACAGACATGAGTGAGGAAAGTGAAGCTACTGGTGTGGAAGGAAATAAAGATTTGATGAAGAGAATGGTACAAGATGAGGTTAGGGCTCAATAAAAGACATTTTGCGATCTCTTTTGAGGAGGAAGAGGAGGGCAACAGATCAATCAGAAGAGGAGTTTTGGTCCCTAGAGAAGGAAGAGGGGTAGAATAAAAAGAATTTAGCAGGAAAGAGAAATGAAGAGTAGGAATATTGAGAAGGATAATGAGAATGAGTTTTTAGCCTGGCAGAGAGGGTGTCTAGAAACCATGCAAAAGGAGAGTGTCCAGTGCAGCACACATTTTAGTCCTTGGCGGCACACATGAGATTCAGGTTGGACATAATGATGATAACTCCTACAGTTGTGATGGAGAGTTGTGACAAATTTGTCTTCGACAATCACGAGGATGATGGATGGGATTTAGATTATGATAAGTTAGGGAAGAAAGGGAAGAAGGAAAGTTTGATGCTAGATCCTCAGGGGATAGATAAGTTCAGTGAAAACAAAGACAGGGGTTGGAGGGTCTAAGGGAGTTTAAAGACCTGCCCGGGTTGACGTCCCCTTGCACATTAATAAAATACAAAAAACCCGGGGGTCTAGAGTCACAACAATTTATGAATTAGTGCTCTCTGAGGACTGTGTTCATCAGTTCTGTCTATAAAGTACTAGAATAGATAGTAAACCAGTCCCTTTTAAATATTTACAGACCAACGCAAATGACCACTAGCAACAGTAGGTGAGACCCAAGATCCAGAGATGGATTACCATCAAAATTCTTGTTAGTGATCTAATTTTATCATCTGGCCATCGACAGTACAGGGCTGGAACGTCTCTAGATCATATGAGACTAATTCCAGTGCCGTCTGGTAGGACTGGGGTCAGACCCACAATCACATGTTGACCATGCGTTGGATCACTAAATGGAAAAAGGTGCAGTGCAAAATGTGGGGTGTAGGAAAGTGATGTTAAAAAGAATAGAGGAATTACACTAAGAAAACTTTAATATCTGTAAGCCTCTTTCCATTAAAAACCAGAACAGTGCAAGATAACAGTATAAACAAATGACTGTTTAGGTGCCAGAATAGATAAGTTCAGCCCGGATTTGAAAAGGCATCCTATGAGTTAAGCCTGGCGGCCGCTGGCTCATTAGGCGGTATTTAGAAGTGCTTGAAGGTCTGTGATGAGAGCAGAATGCTCTTGTTCTGGTATTGAGAATAAGGCATGTATTTAGACATGATTTGATCAGGTTCTTTTTTTATTTAAGGTGGGTTATGACCCCAGAAAGGGGCTAGAAAGAGCACTCAAACTTTGCCAGGATAGGCTTCTTGGTGTAATTGGCTGTAGTAATGTACTGTAGTTCGTGTATTCCTAAATTCACTGTATTCTCCACATCATTATAAGCCTGTCTTAATCTGTATGTATTTGAGTAGCACCATGGTGATAGAACATGGTGCTAGGGAACTGGAGGTTAGGATAGTCAGTTGTACCTGACGCAACCTACCGGATGGATGGGACCATTTCTTCTTGGAATAAACTTTCTTCTACATCAACATTGGATCTTCTTTTAAGGATAATGGTTATGGCAGAGGAAGCCAAATCTAAGTCATTATTTGTGGATAAAGAATTGCTAAGGGGTTGGTCACAAAGAGCATTTTGTTTCCATGGAAACGCTAACGCAGCCTTAATGACTGAGACAGAAAGCTATCCTCATGTGCATTAGCCCTAATTTGGGGAATTTCAAAAAAGGAGCCTAGCAACGATTCAAAAGGTTATTTATTCAGTGAAGGCTTAGTGACAGGTGTGTGGAATGTCTCCACCTTCTCAAGCTTAGATAATGCTCAGAGTTCCCTAAGAAGGTATTTGTGGGACGTGTTTTTTGACAGGGGCCAAGCTAGGGATCGTTTCTCTGGCCGGTTTTACTCAAGGTGCCTATATCAATCACAAAGACAAGCATCTTTTAGAGGATTCCAGTCAGCCACTGTTTTCTATCCTCCGAGAGAAGAGGGAACAGAGGACGCCAGTCTACAGGAAGGGCTCACTTTACACAAGGCAGTCAAGGTCAAGGTAAGTATGAAGATGATTTCTGTTTTTTTTTTCAAGGAAAGGTAGGGGGACGATTAAGGGTTCACTTTCACATTTGGAGGAGCTTGACAAAGGATCAATGGGTCCTACAGGCAGATAGAGTTATGAGAATTGCCTGTTTAGAATACAATACGAATTCGATAGAGTTCAGAGAATTGCCTGTTCAAGAAGTAGATATTTATAAACAGTAATGTGTCCCTCTTGCGTGACACACACATATTGAAACCAACTAACTCACTTCTTTCAAGGGAAGAAAACCATACACCAAATTTCCATTCAAACATTCATACACTGAAGCCTGTGTGGTGTAAAAGAATCTGTTCTTTATTGTAATGATAAAATCCTTGGACTGTATAATATCACAAAGCAGTAGAATCTGACAAGTAATCAGTAATATCAGAATTAGATATTGGCAAACACAATTCATAATCTAAAACACTTTATATTATTTAAAAAATAGGCTCTGTTTTTATATTAACACCCTTTTGTTTTTTTTTACAATCTGTGTAAAAATGCAGTTTTCATCAAATCAAAAATATTTCATTATTTATTGTTCCATGTGCCTATAACAAGCAATGTCATAATATATTTAAGGGCAACAGTAAACAAAAATTCTGATTCCACAATGGTAAAATTAAATGTTAGAAGTTGTCGACGCAGCGTTTTAGTGGTATGCAGCTGGTTTACCCCACCTTCAGGACAAAGCGTTAAAAGCAATAAATATATAATCAAATATAGAATCCCTTCGAAGTTCGAACGATACTGTTTCTTAATGGTCACCTTTTCAATTTTAGGTGTGAATCATAAAGTGTTCCTCAGCAGTCATTTATTGAATACATAAAAGCCAATTTCTTTGATTGTTGGCTAATATTATTAGGAATGGTGAACTTTTCATTTCCTCTGTGCTATGTTTGTTTTTATCTGTATGGGGCTTTTTTCTTTCTTTCTGCCCTCGTCTTCCTCTGAGTAAACAGTCTTGTCTTGCCAATCAAGTCTTTTTAAATCAAAAGGAAGCAGAGCCAAGGGAACTTATGTTTCAAGAGGACAAGCAAGAGTTAGTAAGCATGAAGGTAGAAAATATGTCCAAGAAGGGAGCAATCGAGAGACTGTCTGGAAGGTATGTAGGTTTTGTGAGTACAATATTTTTAGTGAAGAAAAAGGACAAGGGATCGCAACCAGCAATTAATTTGATAAATCTGAATTGGTATTTATTCACAGACATTTCAAGATGGAGGGTATCCATCTGTTAAGTGATATTCTGGAAAAGAACGATTGGGTGGTAAAACTGCATTTAAAAGACGCTTATTTTACCTTTCCGATAACGGAAGAAAGTTGTACGTTTTTGCAATTCAGATGGATGGGAGTCATGTATCTGTTCATTTGTCTGCTTTTTGGCCTGGAATTTGCACCTTGGCGATTTACAAAGGTACTGAGACCTGTGGCCTCTTTTCTCAGAGAGATAGGAATTCGGATATTTGTCTTTACGACTTTCTGGTTTTGTGTCAGAGTCAGGAACTGTTGAGGGTGCACTTATCTATAGTTCTCCAATTTGTGGAATTTGGGTTTTTTAGCTCAATGTGGAAAAATCAGTACTGATTCCTTGGGTTTCATGTGAACACAACTCATGCGATTTTGAGTTTACCAGAAAAAATGGTTGTAAGACGAAAAATAGAGGTGAGACAAGTTCTAAAGAAGCAATTTGTTACCTTGAGGTCATTACCAAGAGTAATAGGATAATTTTCTTCTTCTATTCAGGCAACCTCTACAATACAGGGATATACAGAATTTAAAGGTTGAAGGCCTATTTTGAGGTTTGTAGTATGGAAACCAGGTGCAGGTTTCTCCGGAAGCGCTGAAGGAGTTGAATTGGTGGCTAGAGAATTTAGAGGCATGGAATGTCCGAGCAGTTTTTGGGATATGTCCAGATTTTATTATGAAAACAAATGCAAGCCTTTCTGGATGTAGAGCTTGTTTGTATCAGCAGGAGATAGGTGGCATATGGTCATGGGAAGAGAGTCAGGGCCAAATAAATGGGTTGGAAATGAGAGCAGCCCTTTTTGATTTGCAACGTTTTTGGAAAACATTGAGAAATTGCAATGTTTTATTGAAGATGGAAAATGTATCTGCTGTCCGTTATAGAAATCGATTGGTTGGCAGCAAGTCAAAGAAGTTAACTCGGGTGGCGAAGGAGATATGGAGTTGCTGTCTGGAGCAGAAAATACGTTTGCATGCAGAATACTTGCCAGGTCTTTACAATACAGCAGTGGATTGAACTCAAGATGCCTGTGAGATTACAGTGATTGGAAGCTGAGTGTTCATCTGTTTAGGAGAATTTAGAAAGTTTGGGATCCTTTAGGGTTGTATCGGATTGCCTCAAGGTTGATGTACCAGTTACTTTGGTATTTCAGTTGGAGAGCAGATCATCTAGCGGAAGCAATGGATGCCTTTCTTCAAGTCTAGAAGAGACTTAAAGGGTATGCGTTGCCACCATTCTCGATGATTCAGAGGGTGTTGTTGATAGTGAGGAAACCGATATCAGAATATTCTGATCACTTCTTTCTGGACAGCTCAGCCTTGGTTTCCAGGGTTGTTGGAGTTAGTGGTAGGGGAGCTTTTTTTTTATTCCATTGTCTGAAGACATGTTGTCAGGTCCAAGAGGGGAGGTGCATCTGTTAGTTTTGGAGGGGTTTTTGAACCTTTTTGTTTGGAAGATTTTCAGGGAGGAAGATACTTTGAAGGACTTTAGAAGCAGGGTCAGGAGTTGCTCAAGGAATCTTGTGCACAAGGAAAAAGGAAACGTTATGTTGAAGCATGGAAACTTGGATCCCGTGGAGGCATCTCCCATAGAGCTTTCTATTTTTTTTATCAGGTTTATTGGAGCGAGGTCTATGTTTGAGAACTATTAATTGTTATAGATCAGCAGAGGCAGCAGGTCATGTTCCAGCAGGGGATTTATCAATTAGAAGAGATATTTTGATTTGTAGAGTAATGAAAGGTATTAAGTTGGGGAGACCTCCTAAACCCAGGTATAGTTCTTTATGGGATATGAGTTTGATTTTAAAGAAATTTGAGAGTGGGCCATGTAATATGTTTTTCACATTATGGTGGTTATCTTGCAAAATAGCAACTCTTCTATCTTTCAGAAGGGTTTCAGATGTACGTGCTTTGGAGGTAAGTAACTGTTTTTACAGCCCAGATGGGGTGATTTTTAATATTACAAAAAGGTCTAAGACAATGATATCTGTGTTTTATCCAAGATTTAATGACCATCCAAAGCTTTGTGTTGTGCTATGTTTGAGAGAATATGAGTGCAGGATGGCTGAATTCAGAAGGGATGGAGTGTCCCAATTGTGCAGTTCTTATGTGAGACCTTTTAATTCTGTGAGTGCTGCGACGATTGCGTGTTGTGTGAGATTGTGTATGCTTGAAGCAGGAGAGGATATGCAAAGGTTTGGTGCACATTCAGTAAGAGGCACTATGGCGAGTAAAGCTTACATCTGGAGGTCGTCTTTAAGACATTCTGAAGGCAGCAGATTGGTCAAATGCTGGTGTGTTTTTAAGGTTTTATTTAAAGCATATGGGGCATGTTTCTTTAGTTGTTTTATCACAGCTTTGAACATGCATAATGCAATCCTCCGGTCTTGACATGAAATGTAGATTCTCCTAGTTTTATAATCAGAGAATCTGGATTTCATTAAAAACACAGAGGCGAGCATTATCCCACCCTCCTTTCCCAGGTAGGTTGCATTGAAGGGAGAGTGAAGTTATAATACTTTAAGATTATGTAAATGTATGGTGGGATTTTTTTATTTAGCATCTATTTGTTATGTGGTTTTGCTGGAAATGCCATTTACATTCAGTGTTATGTCGTTTTTCTTGGGGATTGATAAAAATGGAGATCTGTCAAAAAGTAGAAAGGAGGGCGAAAATAATGATGATTTCATTATTTTTAGTTACAAGTTCAAGAAGTTAACCTCGGAACAGCCATAAAGCAGAAGGTGGCTGCTGGGCTTTGGTTTATATGGAATGTGTAGGGGTTATAATTCTGGAATTGTAAGTGTAGTTGAAATATCCTTTACAGTGCTGCAGTTTGGAGTAGCAATAAAAGGTTATGTATATTGCTAGCCTCATTGTCACTAATGAAATCCAGATTCTCTGATCATAAAACTAGGAGACTATACGTTCTCGCTCAGAGATGCTTTACTCCTACAGTGGAGTCCTGGACTCCTTTATGCCGTCCTCCCTCTGCCTCTTCTGAAAAAAGATTACTAATAACCAGGCCCAAGTAATATTAGTGGCTCCAGATTGGGCATGTAGAGTGTGGTACCCAGAATATATGGGCATGAGCATCTGTCCCCGATCCGGCTGCTGCTTCTGGAAGTTCTACTGTCACAGCAAAAAGGCAGAGTTCTCCACCCAGGCCTGTGAAATTTATACCTCCATGCTTGGAAACTAAGCTGCAGCAGCTGACTGCATTCATTCTCCCTCCCGAGATAGCAAATGTGCTCTTGGCAGCTGAATGCCCAGCCACAAGAACCGTCTTGTCAGATAGAACTGTTGCATTCCAAATGATCAGATGTCCTGCTTTAAAGAGTAAGAAAGACTTCATTATTCAAATCCCAAAAGAGCTTTGAGTTTTCATATCAGTCGCACCAAAGATCATCATATGGACGATCAGCTCTTTGGGGGGTTCGCAAGAGCAAAGAAGGGTAAAGAAATGCAGAAAATAATAATTTCGAGATGTATAGTCCTCTGTATCAAAATATGTTACACACTAGCTAAGATGCAGCCCCAATAAGGTTTGCAGGACCATTCCATCAGGGCCAAGGTTACCACCACTGCACTGGCATGCAGAGTGCTTGGCTTATACATGCGTTAGGCAGTAAAGTGGCATTTAGCTCACTCATTCATGAAGCACTACTGCCTTAACAGCGAGGTCTGTTGGTCGGGACGCTTTGATGGTCAGTCCTGCAGGACTTTTTGGTCCGAGAAATTCAACAGAACCAATTTCTTGGGAGGGTCTGCTTTGATATGTATTCACAAGCAGTGGAATCTGAGGTTAGAAGTATCCATCAAAAGAATAAATTACTTGCCTCCAGTAACTCTGTTTCTGGTTGATACTCTATCTAACCTTAGATTCCCCACTGTTGCTACCACCTCCCTGTTCTGTGGAATGAACTATTTTCTCCATTTTAAAAAGGTTCTGAATTAGAGATCTGTAGCTTTTCAAATCTGATTAAATCCAGCAGTGCGTACATAGTTAAAAAAGAAACTGATGTCGGCATGGTAAATATATGTATCCCTGGGGTCACTTTTAGGGAAGGACAGAGTCAAAGTAGAGCTGCATGACCCAACCTAGTGGCTCGCGAGACAATTACTGAAAATAATTCTTTGGCTACATTATGGCATCTGAGGGTACTCACAAAGTCAGTAATCCATGGTTAGATACAGTATCCACCAGAAGGTGTGTTGACGAAGGAAAGGAAATTGTTCTTTGTTAAAGGAGTAACAAAAAAAGGTTTTTTGAGAATTGGAAAAAAATCACAACCCATCCTTGTATATTGGAAATGAGGTGGATCTAGAGGTGTTGTAGGTGTGGTTAAAGAAAAAGTATTGCTTTGTGAAGGTTAAAGACAAGGTCAACAGGAGTTCAATATTTTGGTGAAAAAGAAAGAAAGACTAAAGACCGAGAAGTGTGATAACCTGTAGACGTTTTAACAGATTTTTAGTCTACAGACATTTCAGGATGGTGAGATTTCAACCCTTATCAGGTACTTTTTAAGAGCGAGATTAGTTGGTCAAGTTGTATTTAAAGGATGCCTAAAGAGTGGTCTTTATAGCTCAGAAGATCCAGGTATGTTTAGAGGCCATATGGAATGGACAGCTCTTCTCTGTTTGTAAGTATGCTTTTTGGCCTATTTTCAGTATCATGGTGTTTTCAAGAATGCCTGTTGTCTCCTGGTAGTTTATTTGAGAGAGAGGGCGATCAGGTCAAATGTTTATTTGTGTGACATTTTCATAATCTCACATTTAATAAAGAGGATATTGGAAAACTTATATTTTATAATCAATGTAGAGAAGTCAGTTACAGTTATAAGCAGGATTTTGAAGTTTTCAGGTTGCAGTTAGACTACTGTTGAAGCAGTTTTAAAGTTAAAATTCCCATCCTTCTTATTGGGAGATGGCGAAATTGACAGAAGAGGCAAGAGAGTAGTTTAGCTGGTAGTTGGAGAATTTGGTTGCTTGAGATGAGCGAGCTATGTTTGGTAAAGTCTGATTTTTATCTTGGAATAAGGATGTACGCTCTCGTGGATGGGTGTCCTGTGTGGAACACCAAGAGACAAGTGCAAAATGGACTGCGGAGGAGAGGACTCGGCATGTAAATTGTTTGGAAATGAAAATTGGTTTGATTGCTTTTGGGGGGTGTTCTAAGAAGTGTAGAAAAATGTGAAGTTATTTTACATATGGACAATCTGTGTACGGGGAAGCAGCTCTCAGCCGCTTACAGACTTGTGGATGGTGATGTGGCATTATTGTTCAGGACACATGATGGCTCTCAGAGTATTCACCTGGTCCAGATAATGTAGTGACAGAATAGAATTTGAGATGTTTGACAGATTACAGCAATTGGATTTTGAAAAAGGAGCATTTCAGGTAAGCTCAGGGCAATTGTGTCCGTTAGAGGTGGGCTGTTACGTCACGATTAATAGCTCATATATAGGATTATAACAGTTGAAGGTAGAGGCATGGGACTATTAAGTGGCATTGTAGGACAAGAGCATCTGTTTGTAGAGCGTGGGATATTTAACCTTTGTGTTTGGAAGATTTAAGGATATCTGTAAAATGCAAAGGCCTTTTAAAGAAGCTAACTCTTTGCTTTAAGAGTCCTTGCTCATTTTGTTCTAAAGACATGGCTAGTAATGCATTTTCTTTGGGAGAAAAATTGGAGAAAATTTTGAGAGTCGGTGCAAATGATTTACTGAAGACCATTGTACCATTTTGCAACTGCTGTATCCTTGAACATACCTAATTCTAGCCTCTGGGCTTGCCATAAAATGATGATTCTCTAAGGAAGAATCTATATTTTATTGAAGGCAAAGAGGCTAGCATTACCCCCACCCTCCTTCCCCTCATGGGGAAACAAAAATTAAATTAGCAAATAGGAGCTTTTGAGTAAAAGAATATTAAACAGTGTTTGGTTTGGTTATTAAGTTATTATTCTCTTATTTTCCCAAAAGGAAAGTGTGTTGATGGCAGGATTCAGAAAGAACACAAACAAGGAGTTTCAAATCAGATCAGTGGAGTGTAGAAAATGGAGTATGGATGAAGGATTAGGATTTAAATCTTGGAGCAAAGAGGGAGATTGTTGGACAGCATCATTGTTATGCAGCCATAATAATGATTCAAACACTATGGTTAGAACGATGTTAACCTTTTCGGTGCTCATGACGAGACCAGCTCGTCATGAGTCACGGTAGGGCTGTGCTCATGACGAGCTGGTCTCGTCATAACTGCGCCGCTCCGCCCACGTGCGATTGATTCCCCGCCTGTGCGGGCAAATTAATCAGTGGGCGGGGTCGTGACGAGACCAGCTTGTCATGAGCACAGCTCCACTGTGATGCATGACGAGCTGGTCTCGTCACGAGCATCGCAGCGCCGCACTCCTGACCCCCCCCCCCCCCAGCCCCTCTCCGCCACTCTCCCCGCACCGTGGGGAAATTACCCCTGCAGGGAAGGGGTTAAGTTTTGATCTTTAAAGTCCTGTACGGAAGAATAGCTATTGCCAAATTGCTAGCCTCCCTGTCTTTCTTAAAATCTAGATTCTACTGTTACCAACACATGGAGAATCATCAGACTAAGGTCTGGTGTTTACATCAGTGACAACATCTTTGGAGTGGAAGCTTTGCATTGCAAAAATTCTTGTGAGGCCTTCTTACAAGGGGTTGCATGTTGTTTTGATAACTCTCAGAACATATTTCTAATTTTATGACTGCTTACTCAATGGTTCCTTAAGAAAGTTTATGCGCAGTGTAGTAGCCAGAGTTGGTTATGGTGATAAGCCAATGTTATGTGAGGTGCCGTAGGTATGGTAAGTTTATTATGAAAAAATTATAACAAAGGCAGGAGACAGGATTGCGATAATGAAAACCAGTAGACCTTTAGAAGGTGGATTGGTATTATACTGTGTTAATGACTGCAGGCCGGGATTTCATTGCATGGATCTCAGACTTCTAAAGTTCACAAGGATTTTGATCTGGGCCACCTCCTTTGACAAACTCGGGGGTGGAGGACCTGCACTGTGATAGTTGTTGCTAGGCCTGTTTGGAGGGCCTGGCAGGTACATTAGGGTGTCAGACCCTTGTAATTAAAAAAATGTGAAAAAAATCACATATATACATACATAGGTAGTCTTTCGGCTAGCCACTTTCTATATGCTCGAGTGTCATTCACATTCTGCTTCACCCCATGGCAGCATACTGTATCTGGACTGTGCTGCATATAGTATGACCACTATTTCTGAACTGGAGGGCATCTTGTAATGGTATTGTGCACAGTGTGACATTGTTTTACAGCACACAGATATCCACCTTATTTAGAAGCACTATGTTGGTCACCTTGGAATAGTACAAAAGTGATAAGCTCTTCAATTTAGCTTTCGAAGATGGGTGCCCAATGCAATGATTGTTATTGCCTGGGTATGTATGCCTGCCAAATTTAGGTGGTCACATGCTTTCTTTTTTTCAATTATTTTTTCTTTTATGTTCTATATGTTTGTTCACTTTGGGTGTCTGGTATATTGCAGATAAGTAAGTGGTCGAATGCAAGAATAAGTCAGCAGGTGGATGAATGAACAAGTGAGGATGAGTTATTGAATGTATATATGAGTGGGTGCCTGTACTCATAAAGGTAACGAAAAGGAGCTTGCAGTTATCTGCCAGACATTTTGGATTTGCCAATATTTGTTTTTATTTTTTACAGGCATCAGTGTGCGTCATGACCAGGATACGGGCTACATGCATCATAAGTTTGCAGTGGTGGATAAAAAGATTCTCATCACTGGCTCTCTCAACTGGACATCACAAGCCATACAGGGCAACAAGGAGAATATCTTGGTCATGGATGATACTGTAATTGTGCAAGCTTTTGTAGATGAGTTTGAAAAACTGTGGGAACTTTACAACCCAAAGACTTATGACTTTTACCCAAATGGAATAAATAAAGTAGCCCTAGTTTGAAAAAAAGATCTTGGCTATTTGCAGTAACATCCATACTATAGACCTGCCAATGGAAACTGTGACAGATGATTGCAAGTAGATTTTAAATTCAAATGATACAGAGCCAAAGAAACTCATGTTTTGATTATTACTACTTGATCAAATAAATTCTGTGTGCATGATGTTTTTAACTCATGAGTAACACTGCTTATGATACGGCCTTGGTACATCTCCAAGCAATTGATGTGCTACAGGTTCTGATATTTCTTAACATTCACATTCATTTTCCCAAAATGTAAAGCATCCCTCATTTAAAAGAAAATCTGTTGTGTGCTTAGTTATTGAGAAGACTTTGGTGCTTAAAGTTTTATTGGCTTATCTTGCATAATTTGCGTTTACTAGCAATGTCAGTTTCATAGTTGTAAACTTCATGGATGCTTACCTTTACAGTATTTTAGTATGCAGAAGACAATCTATTAAATTATTTGTTACTTGGACATGATTTCCCCTGCTTTTTCTTTCTTTAAATATCATTATGATTAGGAAGCATCACCTTGATGGCTATACTAGTTGCTGTGTATGCAGATAATGTTTATAGTCTATATAAGGCTTTGAGGGGCTAAGCATTGTGTTTACCAGTCCAGCTTGCAGCTCACAGGTTTGTCCTAACCAGTATCTGTAGCTCACTGAATTTGTTATACAAGCATGGATGAAAAGAGTGTTGGGAAGAAGTATAGATTTAAAACCATGTAGAGCATTGTGTATCATTTTTTTTTATTTATCTCCACTTCTCACCCTCTTCCATCATACAAAGACTTCCCAAATATTGACTGGAACATTGCCATCTGTTTGTTTTTATGTTATGATCGACAGTAAGACTTTGCAATGTCAGCTGTGAGTGTCTTCCTCTGTGATCCATTGTGTAGGCTAGAATTGTGTGATCAATTTGAATAGGTTTACCCTTTTGAACCAAAAGTTTTTATTTTGGTCTGGAGAGTACACCTATTTGGACCCTCATTAATTAATTCCAGTTGCAACCAGCAATCTAAATTAGCACCACTTTTAAAAAATGGTGGAACTTTTTCAAAAATATAGAATATTGACTGCTTCCTGACACTATTTGAATATAAAATCTTTAAATAGATTAACGGTTTAAAGCTGTTCCAATGCTTTGATTCCATATCTTGTGGCAGCTCAAAATAGTAGAACTGGAGGTTCATTAAAGCCTTCTGTTAGGTAGTAAACTCAAATGTTTGAACCCACTATAAGTATGTTGGTTATCTACATTTGTCTGTGTTGCAAGGTTTACAAGAGCTCACTACAGTTTATACTAGGTAAAATAATTAGCAATATGAATTAAGCTTAATTATTTCTCTAGCTTACCTGAAATAAAGACTGCGAACATCTGTTCCTATTTAGACACTACGTAATTATTATATATATTAAGATACAACCTTCCACGCAACTTGTAGTACCTGAGCAAAGGGAGACATTTAAAATTTGGTGTGACAAACATCTGCTATAATTTGCTTTCTCCAGTATTAGGGTGTCTTTCATAGATTCACATGCTTGAATAATTCCCCGCCGTCGAAGTGGGAGTCTCACGGTACATAAAATAGTAGTAATATACATATACTAGCAGCCCGCCCCAGCATTGCCTGGGGCAGAAGGGGGCTGGGGACAGCATTTCAGGCTTGCGTGCACTCCCACCCCGGCCCCCGCCTGCCACGACATTGTCTGTGTCCCGGACAATGTCGTGGCGGGAGGGAGCCGGGGCGGGAGTGCACGCAAGCCTGAAATGCTGCCCCCAGACCCTGAACCTTACCGCAGTTGTTACGGCCCAACCTTCCGCACCGGCTCCCCACCCGTCCTGTGTCCCAGAGCCTTACCCGAGCTGCCGCTCCTCCCTGAGCTCCTTACTTTACCGCCGCTCCTCCTCGTCATCACGTACGTTGGGGCCAGCGCTACGTCGTGGTAGTCAGCGTCGCGGGCGGCGCTACTTTCAGGGCACTTCTTTTTTTTTTTTAAGTTATATTTTTAAATTTACGTTTTTATTTTTTTATTTTCTATAGCCTATGTCCATCTGCACACCTTGAGGATTACAACAATGTATTGGGTGTGTGGATTGGCGCTGTGGTTCCAGAGTTTACCTTGCCAAAAGGTTTGTGTTCTCTCTTTATAATAGTAGTATAGATATGGCAGATTAAAAGTGCAGCCCCATCTCAAGACAGCGGTACAAACCCACTGGGGTTTTATGAGACATAGCGGCCATGGACTAACATATTCACTTGTATTTTATCAGCCCAGTACTACGAGGACTAGGAGGCAGTTTTCTGTCACGCCCACTGGGGAGGAGTCATGCACGTATGTTACTGGGCTTGCTGGCCGTTCCTTGATATCCAGCCCATGAGGAAGTGCGGAGGGCGCATGAAACGCGTTGGGCATCTGGACGCATACTATTTTGGTGAATCTCTGGTCCTGAATGAGCGCTGTAGCTGCCATAAATAAAGCGCTTTGAAACTACCTTCTTGCGTGAGGCTGTTTGGAAAAAGGGAACTTTCTTGATGGACATATATATATATAGAAAACATCATAAATATCCATTATATATATATATATATATATATATATATATATATACATATTATATATATATATGTCTGATGTGGAGAGTGTGTCTTCTTACCATTCCAAGACCTCTCTTAAACGTGGGTCGGAGACAGAGATGCCTTCTCCTTTTCTAAAAAGGAAGAAGTTTGTGGATGCTCCAAAGTCTGCCTCCCCACGGGATCTGCCAGCCTCTACGCCTACGGGACCTGGTTCTCTGGCGTCGCAGTCCCAATCTGTGCCCTCGTCGTCCAAAACGAGTGCCAGCGCCCGTCGTGGACGACAAGATCTGTCGACGTTGTGCCTACGATGACGACGACATGCTCTATGTCGACGAAGAGGACGACGACAACGTCCGCATCGTCAACGACAAACCAAGAGGTTAGGCCTATAACCTCCATTGTGAAGATCTCCTCGACGGCAAAGAAATCCGTCTCGTCGATGACCTTACCTAAGAAGCATTCGTCGACGAAGGCTTTGTCGACGCGTCACTCGTCGACGGTACCACCTTCGTCGACGGTAGCCTCGTCGTCAGCTCCGTCGACGACGAAGACCTCGTCAATGACGGCCGCACTGTCGACGGGGAAAGTCCTGGCTCTGTCGACGGCTTCCGCTTCTTCGTCGACGCCTGGTTCTACATTTACTGTGGTCACAGCTTCTATTGTAAAACGTCCCGCTCCGCTGGTTTTGAGTCCTCTTCAAGGTGGTTCTGGCCCCCCCCCCCCGCTCAACTCTTTGTGTCTGCAGAGGAGGAATCTTTTGATGGGTCTTATGTTGAGGACACCTTTCGTCCTGCAGCAAGTCCTTCGGAGCTCAATATAAAATATCAGGACTATGAGGATGAGGACAATGATGACAGGGGTTCACTCTTTCCAGTTCACGATGACCAGCTGGATGTTGACCACGAGGTTCCTATGGCACAATGGCACAAATACCGGTGTTTTTGATATCAAACCTTCAGCATATAGTAGACGATTATAATCTTCTTTTCCCACCTTCTGCACAGACTTCTCCTACTCCGCCTCCTCCAGCATGAGAGCCACTTCCTTTTGCTCAGGCAAGATCACCAGTTCTTCCTGATCCTGGTACTGATGATGATGATGTCCTCAATGATACTGACCAGGACAACAATCCTTGCAGAATGGGACAACTATCGAGCCCAGACCCCGTCTTCTCCTCCTGCTTCTCCCCTGGTTTCTCCCCAGTGGACATTGGGGGTTTCCACAACTTAATGGTGAGAGCCGCGAAGCGTTTTCATTTGCCCATGGTCGTCAAACAACAAAACTGGTTCCTTTATGACTTCAAGGATCAACCTTTGAAGCACGTGCATCCCATTCCAATAATTGACTTTATATGGCAGGAGGGACTTAAACTAATGGAACGGCCTAACTCCATCCTGGCCGTGCTTCCACGCCTTCACAAGACGTAGAAGTCGCCTGAGTATTCACCGGCATGCCTTGTGTCACAACCAAAGGCTGACTCAGTAATTACGCTAGCCACTCAAAAGATGTCGCATAACCCGGCAATTCCGTTAACTTTGCCACCGGATCAGGAAGGTCGCCGCCTGGATACCATTGGGAAGAAATTCACCACTATGGCTGCCACGACGGTCAGGGCGGCAAACTCCTTGGCCATCCTCGGACGATACGACCGTCAGATGTGGTCAGAGATCGCGGCTTTGGTTGACCTACTTCCGGAATCGTCCAGGGCAGAAGCCCATAAGATCGTGCAAGAGGAAAAGAAAATATCCTCTGAAATTATAGACTGTGACATTGATATTTCCTCTAAGGGTTTCAGACAGCTCGCAGGTGCTGCAGTCTTAAGGAGGCAGGGCTGGCTTGAGGCTACGGCTTTTCGCCCTGAAGTGCAGGCAAGAGTGCTCGACTTGCCTTTTGATGGAGAGTCCCTCTTCGGCAAGCATGTGGACGACGCCTTAGACTCCATCAAGAAAGACACGGACACTGCTCGTGCCCTGGGATCTCTCCAGTACCGGAAGCGGCCCTTTCGTGGATCACGTGGCAGAGGTACTTCCTCCAATTTACATGGCTCCTCCCAGTACCGCTCCTATGGCGTCTGGCAGGAAAGCGACTCTGTTCGCAGCTCGCGCCCTTGCGCTGGCATTAATTCCTACCTGTAAGTGCATTCCCACCTAGGTGGCAACCTTTTCTTCCATTTGTTAGCGGCCGGCCACGGTCGCGGGTTTGCACATCCGCGGACAAACTGCGGGTCCACGGCTGCCTCATTTGGGCAGCTTTTTGTGGTACAGGAGGTGCCTCTACTTGCGGGGTGCTTGCGGGGACATTGGCAATCCCTTTAAAACTTTTTTTGCATGCGAATGGCGGCGGCGACCCACTTGGGTTTTATCGAACCACCAGTCCCAGAAAGCATTGCTTCAGGTTTCACACCTGTGCATAATCACTGAGGGTATTTACTGGTGCCTGCAGCTGCCGTCATGTCACATGTGCTGCCACTGAAGAGGGCGTTGGCCCGAAACGCGTCTGGCAGGAAAGGGACTCTGTTCGCAGCTCGCGCCCTTGCGCTGGCATTAATTCCTACCTGT
Source organism: Lissotriton vulgaris (assembly GCF_964263255.1). Lineage (NCBI taxonomy): Eukaryota > Metazoa > Chordata > Amphibia > Caudata > Salamandridae > Lissotriton > Lissotriton vulgaris. The sequence continues at coordinate 187,609,533 of NC_141698.1, forward strand.
AAGTGCATTCCCACCTAGGTGGCAACCTTTTCTTCCATTTGTTAGCGGCCGGCCACGGTCGCGGGTTTGCACATCCGCGGACAAACTGCGGGTCCACGGCTGCCTCATTTGGGCAGCTTTTTGTGGTACAGGAGGTGCCTCTACTTGCGGGGTGCTTGCGGGGACATTGGCAATCCCTTTAAAACTTTTTTTGCATGCGAATGGCGGCGGCGACCCACTTGGGTTTTATCGAACCACCAGTCCCAGAAAGCATTGCTTCAGGTTTCACACCTGTGCATAATCACTGAGGGTATTTACTGGTGCCTGCAGCTGCCGTCATGTCACATGTGCTGCCACTGAAGAGGGCGTTGGCCCGAAACGCGTCTGGCAGGAAAGGGACTCTGTTCGCAGCTCGCGCCCTTGCGCTGGCATTAATTCCTACCTGTAAGTGCATTCCCACCTAGGTGGCAACCTTTTCTTCCATATATATATATATATATATATATATATATATATATATATCTCCGCTTGTGAATAAGGGCTCCCGAGCCCGAAACGCGTCTATGCTGCCACTTCATAATCAAAAATAAACATCTTCACAAACCTGATCCTGTGGTCTGTCTTCCTGCTTCGCCGTTCCTAGGACCGGAGGTTGCTGTGGAGTTGTCCTGTATGTATGTATGTATGTATGTATATAAATATATATATATATATATTACCTGCTGGCGGTCGCCAGTAGGTAGTTATAGTTAGGATTATTTTCAATAGGAAAATTGCAACATTCTATTGGGAATAACTTTGGCGCCGGTTGAGGAATCTGCCTGAACATTTCCTCAAATTTGCCTCCCGGCGCTCCGGTCCTTCCCTGAAAGTTTGGGGGGGATTTGTCAAGCGGGGGCCGAGAGAAAAGGGGGGTCCCAAAACGTGTTTTCCCCATGTTAATTTCCATAGGGCGGTCGACCTCACTTTTAGCCCGAACGGCTGAATGGATTTCCACCAAACTTGGGTAGCCCGATGTGCCTTTGCTATGTCTCAAGATATGTGCTCCAGTGGATTTTGAGTAATTTAGGTTAAAAAAAATATATATATATATCTGTAAGCGCGCCCAACAATTTTTTCCTGTATGGCAAAGATATTTGGAGGCAGACCAGGGGTGTTGCCATGGGTTCCTGCTTCTGCCCCAGCTACGCGTGTTTACACGTGGGCTGGTGGGAGGAGCGGGATCTTGTGGCCACACCGGGTTTTAACAATGTCCTGTACTGGATGAGATTTATTGATGATGTTTTCTGTGTTTATAAGGGTGACACTACTAATGCACAGCAGTTTGTCGATGCTCTTAACACCAACACCAGCAATCTTTTCTTCACTTCCAACATAAGCAGACACTCAGCCCAATTTTTGGATGTACAGGTTGACATCATTGGGAACAACATTGTAACCTCTTTACACCGAAAACCCACGGCTGGCAACAGCATTTTACATGCCAGCAGTGGCCATCCCCGGCATGTAATTGAGAGCATTCCCCTGGGGAACTTCTGAGATTAACACCATCGCTGCTAGTGATATTTTGCTCCTGTGCTGGGATTTTCAAAAGTACATTATGTATGACGAGCTGGGCTCGTCATCAGCCTGGTAGGAGGCTACTTCATGACGAGCCCAGCTCGTCATGAGCCTGGAAGGGGTTAAAGCGAATCTGCAATAGTGAAGAGAAGTTTAAAGAAGGAGCGTCAGCTATGCTGGAACGTTTGAGGGCCAGAGGCTATAAGGAGACCACCCTTTCAAGAGCTTTAACAAAAGCGCAGGAAAGGTCTAGAGTGTCTCTTCTGTCACCAAAACTTCCAGAGGTAGACAATAGTGATCTAGCGCCCAGGCTCATCATTTCATATAGCCGTCAACAGAGACAAATTAAAGCATTCATCAATAGGCATTGGCCTATTTTAAAAACTGATGGGGGCAGATTTATGAAGGGCTTGCGCCACGTTTACGCCGCCGTTGCGTGACGCAACGGCGCAGAAACATGGCGCATCCCTGCGCCCTATTTACAACGTGACGCATCTAGGAGATGCGTCACGTTGTACAGCACTGCGCCATGAGGAGGCGTTCCTGTGCAGGGGGGGGCGTTCCTGCGCAGGAACGCCTCCTGAAAGTGGCTGAGTGAAATCTATGAGATTTCACTCAGTCACTTTCAGGGGAATGCTGCGTCAAAACCCTGCGCCTGCTTGAAGCAGGCGTAAGGCTTGAGGCAGCATTGAAAGAATAGGCCCCCCCAGAGCATTGCTGGAGCTGTGTCGCGCTTGCGACGCAACTCCAGCAATGCGCCACATTTCCAGCACAGATGTGTCACGCATCTGTGCCGTTTTTGCCCCATGGTGCTCCGCATCATAAATGCGGCGCACCATGGGTGGCGTAGCTGCGGCGCACTGTGGCGCATGTTAACTGGCGCATCCCTCGGGATGCGCCACTTAACATAAATCTGCCCCTGATGGTGTTTTAAATTCCAGAGTATCTGACAAACCTGTTGTTACCTTTAAAAGAGCCTACAGCGGGGGGCGCTAGAGGGCGCCGAGCGAGATGACCATCCGTAAGTGAGGCTCCGCCGAGACCATCCGACATTCGCCCATTTATCCTCGATAACTCGACGACTGAACCCCATAAAATAGCTGAGCAACTCCCTCTGACCTTGGGGGTCCGATTGGGAGCCTTTACTGCCTGGCCGACTGCTGCTGTGGAATCGCGCCTGCGGAGAGCCGGCCCCTCGTCTTCAGCCCGCCTTGCTGTAGAACGGACTGGAGGCTTCCTCCGCTGCCTGCGGAGAGCGACTGGAGTACGCGGCGCCCAGTGCCTGCGGCGGCGGCGCTGGTGGAGATCTAGCAGAGCGGAGCTTGGATGTCGGACGGCTTGGCCCGGCCCTGCTGGTTGCGGTGAGTGGGGCGAAGCGCTACGCGAGCCCGGGGCTGCGGAGGCGGCGCTGGGCTGCGTGAGCTGTGGCTGGCGGGGGCACAGGGGGGAGGCCTGCACAGCGGCGGAGCAGTGGCGTTGAGGTCCCCAGAGGGCAGGGGGGCCGGCGGACTGACATTATCTGCGTTTGCTTGGTGGCTACGACAGTACTGTTTTGGCGCGCTTTTGCCATCGGGCGCCATTGCTGTGACTACCCCGGGCTGGGGTTAGATGTGGACTGGCGGAACGCTTATCTAGCGAGGGGAAGCTGGTGTGTGCTTTGAGGCTTCCTAGGACACCTTTCACGATATCTCTCCTCTGTGCTTACGGAACACCGGCAGGGGTGCTACACTGATCGCCACCATGGGCAGGCCGGAGAGAAAGCAGCCGAAGATCACTTTCGAAGCCAAAAAGACGGCACTCATGTCTTCGCAAGCGCCACCTGACTCTGAGCAAGGGGGGGCAGTTGGGGGCACCCCGAATTTAGAATCTACATTGGTGGCTATGCAGAAGACCCTGCAGTCCATTGAAGGCACAATGGAGTCAGTCAATCACCGCCTTGACCAGATGGCGACTCAATTCGATCGCCAAAATAAGCGGATGGGGTAGTGTCTGCCACGGAGGATGGGCTTGCCACGGTCTCGTCTAAGGTTTTCAATATGGAGAGGGTGCTGGCGGTCATACAGGCGAAAAATGAGGAGTTGGAAGGGAGGTCCAGAAGGAACAATGTACGCGTCACGGGCCTGCCGGAGTCCACCAATGTTGGCCGGATGGAGGACTACATGGAGCGTATGCTGATAGACATTTTTGGGGCGGACCAGTTCTCCCGTGTCTTCATAGTAGAGCGCGCCCATCGCTCCCTGGCGAAACGTCCAGCGCCTGGGGCACAGCCGCGTTCTATTGTGGCTCGGATCTTGAATTATAGAGATAGAGATACTATATTACGTCTTGCAAGGGAGAAGGGCGCCATTGAATACCAAGGTAACAAACTTGAGTTCTATCCTGACTTTACCATGGCGGTACAAACGGCGCGCAAAGAATTTGCCACGGTTAAACAGCTTTTGCCCACCGAAGACATCCAGTACGCCATGCTGTATCCTGCACGGCTCCGGATAGGGCCTCCGTCGGACAATAAGATCTTCTCCTCCCCTAAAGCGGCAATGGACTACGCTAAGAAACAGAAAAAGCGCAAGAGAGATACAACTGGGCATCGGGGAGAAGAGGAGGATAGGCAGGACGAGGTTGCCTAACTTGCTACCCATAGACTACAGAAAGTGCGGCGCCACCATGGTGTCACGTGCTACCCCCACGACTGCTGTCATGGGGCGTGCGAACTGGCCCGTGTTATTCATCCTTGTCAGGCCATATGTGCTATTGTCTGGGCCATGCATCCTATAGGGACTGTGGGGGCCCGGCTTGGTGGCTGCGGCTGAAGTGGGATGTACGCGCCTGCCGCGCTGTTTGCTAGTGACACTGTCCACATAAGTTGCTGCCTCTACTGAACCATGTCTGTATCAATGGGTGACCTATGGCAATGTATTAATGTTTGGCTGCTGTTTGTTTTTCCTATGACCACGCAAATGGGGTGAGGAGAGTTGGGTTTTCGTTATTGAGAATGGTCTGCACTCTCGTCAGTTCTCTGGTGGGAGTTGTGTGCCACTGCGCCCCCGCATATGGGAGATCCCCACACACAGTTGTTTGCATTGTTGGGGGTTGCAGGGGGGGGGGGGGGTACGGGACGGCTTTGGCAAATTGGGAATGCTGAAGTGGGTGGAGGGGTGCGGGAGGTGTTCTTGGAGTTTGAAGTGGGGTTGTTGCTTTTCCTGGTCAGTGGTAGGGGATCTGTGTTACCTGTAAGGTGTGTTAAGCATTGTTGGTATATGTGCGGTGTACCTTGCGGGGATGCTCATGACCATTCTGGGTCGCTGGGTACCGGATGCTGGGTTGTCAAGAGGGAGCTGGAAGGTGTCTGTTGGCTGCTAAGTAGCTCAAGGGTTTGGCAATATGGATAGGGGGGTAAAACTCACATGTGTCACTTGGAATGTGCGGGGACTCAATCGGCCGCAAAAGACAAGACAGATGCTTGCGTTTCTGAATAGACATAGTGCTCAGGTTGTTTTTCTTCAGGAAACGCACCTTCGGGGTAAGGCGGCTGAAAGTGGGTAAGCAGTGGGCGGGGGTGCGGCTGGCTACGGCATATTCCTCCTATGCACGTGGGGTGATGATTCTGATCAAGAGAAATGTCCCATTTGAAATACACCATGAGGAGATTGACCAGGATGGCAGGTATATCATTGTGCAGGGTAAATTATGTGGCACACTGGTCACCCTTCTTAATGTGTACGGACCAAATGTCGATCACCCTGACTTCTATGTTACACTCTTGAACAAAATTTATATGCTTCCCCCGTCGGCCATCCTCTGCGGAAGTGATTTGAATGTCACGTTGGATGTTGAATTGGACAAGAAACAGGACAGGCCCTGTGTGAGAAAGAAAGCGGCGGATGCAGTCTGTGAGGGAATGCGTGGGCTACGGCTGTTGGATGTCTGGAGATTGAGGCACCCGAGCAGGCGAGAGGGAACATGTTACAAGTCGGTACATGATACGTGGTCGAGATTGGATTACTGGCTGGTGACTCGTGATGTGAGTGGGTGGGGGCTGGGTGTTGAACATCTACCTCGCACTATCTCTGACCACGCACCTGTTAGACTGGTGTTGCAGTTGCCAACGGCTGCACCGGCTCCTTTTACTTGGCGTCTCTCCCCTGGTGTATTATCTGATCAGGTTCTGCGTGAGCGTTTACATCAGATCATTGAGGAGTTTTTTGTGAAAAATGTGGGGTCTGTTGATACTATGAGTACAGTATGGGAGGCCTTTAAAGTGACTGTGAGGGGGGCGTGTATTGGCCTAAGATCAGGGGTGCTCACGTCCATTAGGGATTCCATGGCCAGGCTGGAAAAAGAGTTGTTGGTTCTGGAGCGTCGCCTGTAGGTCTGTGCGGAGGGAACATTGTTGGCTGATATCAGATCGAAAGTCACTGAATACAACGAGCTGGCGGAGCAGGAGGTGAAATTCCTATCCAAACACACTACAGCCAGATTTTATGGCGAAGGGGGTAGTCCGGGGAAAGGGCTAGCGGATCGGGTCAGGGATCCCTGGGCTCGCCACTGCACGGTGCAGGAGATTGAGGCTCATGGGGACGTGGTGACTAGCACGGATGGTATTCTAGCTTGCTTCACAAAACACTATGCACAGCTCTATGAGCACAGGGACACGGCGGATGAGGAGGAAATAAATAGGTACTTTGAGGACATCGCTTTGGTATGGCTGTCCAGGGGTCAGCAGGAGTTCCTTATGCATCATGTCACTGAGGCAGAGTTTAGAGAGGCAATTGCCGCTCTCCCGAATGGCAAGGCGGCTGGCACGGATGGTCTTCCATCCGAATTTTATAAAGAATTTGCAGATTTGTTAATCCCGCACTTGGGGATGGTTCTGGAGGAGGCGTTTGAATGCGGCCGGCTCCCGACAACAATGAGAGAGGCGCTACTGGTGGCGTTGCCTAGGCCGGGGAAGCCCCCGAACAAATGCGATTCGTATCGCCCTCTCTCACTCATGAACACAGATGTGAAAATAATAGCCAAAGTTTTAGCCGCAAGATTGCGCTTACTCCTCCCGGTCATGGTGCTGCCGGATCAGTCGGGATTTGTTCCTCTTCGGTCCACTACTCACAATCTGAGGGCTCTATTTGCTGTGTTACATTTGCTTAAACCGGAGCTGGCTGCGGTGGCAGTCATGCTTGACGCTGCCAAGGCCTTCGATTCGGTGGCCTGGAAATATATGTTGGCGGTCCTACACCGGATGGGGGTACCTTTTTTTTTTTACATCGCTGGTCACTCTCCTGTATACTGACCCCATAGCGAGAGTGAGGGTCAACGGTCATGTCTCTTCCCCGTTTCCGGTTCAGAGAGGGACGAGGCAGGGGTGCCCTCTCTCGCCCTTGCTTTTTGCTATTGTGATGGAACCACTGGCCTGTATATTACGGCAGAGGTATGCAGAAGCGGCGCTGAAGTTCCCTCTTAGGTCTTTGGCTGTGTCCATGTACGCTGACGACATGGTCCTTTATATTCGAGAGCCGGCACTACACCTAGAAAACATACTCCGAGAGTTCATGAAGTTTGGTCGTCACTCCGGACTGACCCTCAACTGGGACAAGTCTGTTGTGCTACCTCTCACGGATACTACCCACCAGATCCCCTTGGAATTCCCGTTGGAATGGGCAACAGAGTCGGTTCGGTACCTCGGCGTCTGGGTGCACAGGGACTGCCAAGAAATTATAAGGGCTAATTATGAAGTGCCCGTCTCTAAGCTGGAGGATCAGGTGGCGCGTTGGACTCGACTCCCTCTAACTCTAGTGGATCGGGTGTCTTTGATTAAAATGGTGGTACTACCGAAATTTCTTTATATCTTTGTCAACATACCTGTCCCGCTGAAATCGCATTTCTTTGCCAGGGTACGATCCCTACTGATTACTCTCACCTTGGCTGGTAAGAAGCCGCGGGTAACGTGGGAGGTATTGACCAACCATACGAACTAGGGGGATTCGCTGTGCCGGACATGAAGCTATATTATCTATGCGCGCAAGCGCATTTTGCGACCTACTGGATGTGTGCTCCTCCGTATACCCCGCACGTAGCGCTCGAAGCCAGTGCTGTTCTGCCTCATCCCCTGAGGGCCATGATCGTTAATGATCATTCGGTGTTTGATCGAGGGGAGTTTGATACTGTGCAACTCACGGCGATGGCCTGGAAGGAGCTGGGCAGACGGGCAGCCAGGTTGCCGTTATATGCGCCGGCTATGCCGCTTCTTTATCACTCAGGTATTTCGGTATCGGGCGAGATTGGAGGGTTACAGGTTCTGAGGGAAGCTGGACTACAAACTATGGGGGATCTCTTCCCTGGGGCGTCGTTTCTCTCCTTACAGGCTATGACGGCCCGCTCCACTAATGCTGCTATGTCTACCTTTACATACGTCAGGCTTCGGGCTGCTGTTCATGCTCTATATCCTACATATCCGGAGGAGCCGATGGCACTCGGGGCCTTGCAATTGCTTTACACTGCTAGGGACAGGGCTAAGTTGCTTTCTAAACTATATCGAGCTGCTCAGGAGGATGAGTGAGGTGGTGCAGTCCTGGCTAGGGCTCGATGGGATAGGAGTCTCCCAGATCCACTGAGTGATGACGAATGGACCGAATGTTGTGCTATGACTGGGGGGTACGTGATTAATGGCAATTTTCGTCTTCTTCATTATAAGTTTGTACATCAGTGGTACTACACGCCAGTTCAGCTGGTTCGGTATGGCCTTCGGACGACTGCTCAGTGTGTCCGGTGCGGTGAAGATAACGCTGACTTTGTGCACCTAGCCTGGGGATGTTCACGTGTGTATGATTTCTGGAAGGCGGTGACTGAGGCACTTACTGCCTTGACGACGACCGAAGTTGCGTTGGATGTGCGCCTCTGCCTCCTGGGAATAGCTTCTGGTATATCTGCAAAGTCTAGACGTTTCGTTGTGTTGGCGCTCCAATTGGCTAAACGGAGAGTTGCTATGGGATGGGGGGGAGGAGAGCACCTGATGTACAGCTGTGGCTGAATGACATGGCTTACTGCAGGGATCAACTGAATTGTTATTATGAGGGACTGCCAGCAAAGGTGCGACCACGGGATGTATGGGCTCTATATACGCTTTATATGCTTTCCCTAGCTGACACTGATAGCGAGAGGAGTGTGAGTGCCGACTTATCAGAAGGACGCGGTGAACCTGAATGAGTGCTGCCTGTGTAAATGAGTACCGTATGTCGTGCTTAGTGTGAATGAGCCTTGGATCTATTTAAGGGTCCCGCATGCACCATGAGAGATTAGCGTAGACTAGCAGCCATGTATACACCCGCTATTTTTTGTACCATGATGGGTATACCTGTCAATGCCTGCCTACCCTGTTTGATAACCTTATTGCCACTTTTGGGGTTGAGTGACTCTTGGACATTGTACCTAACAGATTCGGAATACTCACAAGGACCGGGATTGGGATGAATGGGGGGGGAGTTGGGGTTTGTTGTTACTTGAGTTTGGTTCTAAAAAAACTGGAAAATGAGACCGAGATTCCATGAGGGCGTTACGGCCACAGTCTTATGGTGTAATTTGGCAATTTTTTTTGTGATCATTTGCGGTGCCTTCACGAGCCGTGTTTTTCTATGCTGTATGCTTGTGCCAATGATAACTATTTCTGAGCTCAGCTACCTTGGCTGGTACACTGATTGCGGCCGGCCCTGCCAGTGGGTTGTAGGCACACCGCTGTGTATATGTATAATGTGCAATAAAGGTCTACCAAAAAAAAAAAAAGCCTACAGCATGCACAGCAAATTAGTTAGATCTAGCCCAGAGCTAGTCAGTGGCAGTGACTGGCTCACTAAAAAGGGCTTTTTCAAGTGCAGCTCGTGCCGTGCATGCAAATTTGGACAAAACACCACCCACTATGACAATCCTTTTTCCGGCACCAAGGTGGCAATCAAGGGCAACTTTAATTGCCGCACGGAGTTTGCTGTGTATGTCTTGACCTGCACCTGTGGCCTGAGCTATGTAGGTAGCACTAGGTCGCAGGTGCATGTGAGGATATTACAGCATCTCCGGGCAATAGTCAATCATGACTCATACCTACCCCTGGCACGCCACTTCGACATGGTTCACGCCAGGGACCTGGCGTGTTTAAAATACTATGTCATTGATGCAGTGCCCATCTTGAGACGGGGGGAGACAGGGACAAAATCCTTAGAAGATTAGAGACTCAGTACATTGTGGCGTTAGATAGCAAACAACCAAATGGACTTAACGCAACTGAGGACTTACATAACTTCTTATAAGAAAGGGTTTTCTTAGCACAGGAAACATCCCCACCTTTTTATATATGTCTCCCCTAGCGATACCTATGAGGGCGGAGCCTTCCTGGTTATTGAAACATTGATAAACTTTGGCTACTCATATCGATTTCAGAATTCATTGATGATTCCGATTTCCGATAGCCCACTGAGCTTTTGAAACACACACGCTGAACATTGAAAATTGTATATATTTCATATACACTGACAATACGTGTGGTTTATCAACACTGCTAATTCTCTCTTTTTTCCCTAGTCTTTTGCTGGGACTGTACATAATATCACATGATTCTATTTTTTTCCCCATTCAATTATTTTTTGTCACTCACACGGGCACGGGCACAAACTTATAGGAGCACTAAGTTAGAGGTGATTATGTTACACCATGTGTAAATATTTAGTCACATATATTTTTTGTAAATACTTGTATATAGGTCTTAATATTTATGAAATGTGTAAATTCATGAATTATGAATTTTAAATAAATATTGTAGACATTGGCTCGTGGGCATTACACAATATAGTTGTCACCTACATGTAACATCGCATGATTTTAGGCTTTCATGTTTAAATTTTGATACTGGACTGCAATTTGCACAATCTGCATTAGGCACTTTATATCTGTCCTCCGGACTACTGCATTTAGGCAGAGATTCTCCAGTACTAGTCACTTTTATAGCCCGTATGTTGGGCATTTCTGCATTCAAGCAGTTATGATATTCTTGTAGGCCTGTAAGGAAATTAGTGCAATATCGTTATTTGGGAAAAGGACAATGTTCGAAAATGTTATATAATACATTTTTGTTTTTTTACATTATGACTGACTCCACATGCGTTTATAATATGTATTATTGTATATATTGTATTATACACTATATGCTCATATATATTATCTTTGTATTATATTATTGTGATTTAGTGATTACACTATATTATCAGTCGTCTGTATTCCCTATTTAAATGGTTGCACCTATTTCTATGTTTATGTACTCAGTCATGTGATACACAACAGGAGGTGTGGCCCTTGGGAAGGGTCAGGGAAAAAAAGCGTATAAATTTTAAGGCTGACTGTTTCAACGGTGTGTGAACAAGAGTACAACGTACTCGAAACGCGTCATTTGAAGGGTCTCAAATAAAAATATCATCCTGCCTGTATAACGTGGGGTCTGCTTTCTTCTTTCGCCGCGCTGCCAGCGTGGAGGTTCGAGGATTTGTGCTATATATATATATATATATATATATATATATATATATATATATATATATATTACCTGCTGGCGGTCGCCAGTAGGTAGTTATAGTTAGGATTATTTTCAATAGGAAAATCGCAACATTCTATTGGGAATAACTTTGGCGCCAGTTGAGGAATCTGCCTGAACATTTCCTCAAATTTGCCTCGCGGCGCTCCGGTCCTTCCCTGAAAGTTTGGGGGGGATTTGTCAAGCGGGGGCCGAGAGAAAAGGGGGGTCCCAAAACGTGTTTTCCCCATGTTAATTTCCATAGGGCGGTCGACCTCACTTTTAGCCCGAACGGCTGAATGGATTTCCACCAAACTTGGGTAGCCCGATGTGCCTTTGCTATGTCTCAAGATATGTGCTCCAGTGGATTTTGAGTAATTTAGGTTAAAAAAAATATATATATCTGTAAGCGCGCCCCGGTACGCGCACCGGGGCACGAAGCAGCGCGCTACGCGAGTTCGCGCGCGGAAAGCTGATTGGCTCTCGGGTGTCTGTAAACATTCCAAACAGGCGGTGCGGCCGCCATCTTTTGTCTCGGTAGGATCGAGACACAAGAGGTGGCAAAAACAAAGAGGGGGAATGACCAAAAGGGGGCAGGGTAGACCCCCCCTGACCCCCTAGGTTTGATTATGGGGAGAAACAAAAAACAGGGAATTATAAACGGCTCAACTGGAGCAAAAAAAAAAAAGGAAAAATATTAGGGTTTCTTCGGGCACTTGTGGTTATCACCAGCAATGTTGATGAGGGTAGTACTCTTCTCACCATAAGTAATGGTTTTGCCACAATATATGCATACGATTTTCAAACCACCAAACTTAGTTTGTATATTTGGAACCATCTAACTTGCTTCTGGACCCAATGGAGTGGGTTCTTTGGTTGTTGAGGTGCTGGCAGACGATTGTGGAAGGTTTCTGTACAGTTCTCTCACCTCTGCTGCAAATAGTTATTGGGGTGCAATCATGGCATGTGCCGAATCATTGTATGATTTCCAAATGAATATTTTTTGCAGGGTTCCCCCTGGATAGTACCGCGCCACGGATGAGACAAGTCTCCTCCTCCTCCTCCTCCTCCTCCTCCTCCTCCTCCTCCTCCTCCTCCTCCTCCTCCTCCTCCTCCTCCTCCTTGGGGTTCGATGAGTGGGCAGGGGGGTTTTGAAGAAGCGATGAGGAGATCTGGTCGATGGTGATTTTGTTCCAGTTTCTTCGCAGAGTGGGTTGAGGATGGTTGTGGGTTGTGGTCTTTTTGTAGACAAAGTGAACGCAGCTGTGGTCTGTCCAATGGAGAACTGTGGTGTGACTGAAGTGCTAAAATTTTGGTTTCAATATTAATGATCGAAAGCGGCCTACAGCATCCGCACTGGTTAGGAGGTTTGTCAAGTTTCAGCAAGGTGACCAACAGGGCCTCCCAGAGCGACGGCAGCAGAGTCCCATTATCGTATGCTTCCGCGTAAACTTCCAGCAGCCGCGGAGCTAATACTGCCGCAAATGCCTTATAAAATTCACTTGGTAGACCATCGTGCCCAGCAGCTTTACAAGTGGGAAAGGCCATCATAGCGTCCCGAACATCCTCCTCACGAAACGACTGTACCAAGTATTCGCAATGGGCCTTGGACAGCCACCCCAGTGCCACATCATCAAGATAATCATGTGTTTCCTCCGATGGAGGAGATTTCCTAGCGGCGTAAATCGCACAGCTCCTCCGTCGAGCGACGGGGGGGGCAGTGTCATCAATAAGCTCATTTATGGGCTCCTGACTACGGGGCTCCGCCAGTTTCTGGGCTAACGAGTGGCCAGGTCGCCACCCTCCCCATCCCCATAGTATCGAGCAACTCCGCCGCAGTTCCTGATCAACAGATTATGCTCAGGGAGTAGTTCACGGATTTGTGCCAGCCTATCTGTAGTGGGAGCAGTATCAAACGATCGCTCCATGGTATGAATGTCTGCTGCCAGCTTACGTATCCGGCCCCTAATATCCAGCAGAACTCCAGCTTGCGCTCTTATACAGGCCCCCCCCCTAATTGTGACCTTGAAGGCCTGGTAAATCAAATGAATAGCGTGACCCTTAATTGAGTGACGTCCCCTAGTCACAGCGGTATCCCAATGATTGGGTTGTAAAGTTCCTCGAATTCTTTAAAATATAAGTTCAAAACTTTCAAGTTTCAAAATTCTTTATTTTCATCATTGTGTTATTCTCAAGTCACCAAGACTGATTCAAAAAACAATCCAAGTAATCCACTTTTATAGTTAATGCTTCCTTGTCCAATGCATTTCGGCTAAGCAATAGCCTTCATCAGGGACTGGATTCTACAAATTAAATGATCACATGTAAGGATATGTCAGAGACTGTGTATCAAACTCATTCCTAATGTAATGATAACACTTTAATACATAAGAGTCCAAAGTAAATCTATATCGAGTAGCGTTGCCATTAACAAATAATAACACCCCGTGGGTAGGAGTGATGTGATTGATCATTTGATTTACCAGTACTCAGAAGGAGGGTACACCCTAGAGCACGCAACAACAGTCAAATAGAGGTGATTTAAGAGTGCAAGCGTGATAAAATAACTCTTGACCTTGAAGGCCTCCCATAAGCCCCCCCCCCCCCTTATAGACTGTGCCCTCATTTTTTTTTTAAAAAAAATCCCAATCGCCTCCTCTATAGTATGCTTAAACACCGGGTCTTTAAGCGCCGATGGTTGGAGCCTCCACGTGAACTGTGTTGCCCTATACTCCGGCAATATCAACTCCTTAGGCACAGGGGAATGATGAGACAGAGTGTGGGCTGCATGAGAGATACTCTTGACCCAGTGTCCCACCTCCCCAGAAGTCCACCAATAGTCAATACGTCGCCATGAACCAAAGACAAAGACGTACTTTCATGGATATCTGGGTGCCGCAGGCGTCATACATCCTGCACATGTCCAGCATCAGTGAGACCCCACACCACATCCGACGCTCTTTTTTTGCCTAATCTCACCCGATCCATACCGATCTTTGGAAGCATCCAAATACAAGTTAAAATCTCCTTTCCAGATAATTTCAGCAGGAGGGTATAGCAGTATCCTGCGCCACACATCCGAAAAAAAAGTAGAGTCATTCACGTTAAGCCCATATATGTTCACCAAGAGCACACTTGCACCACCCAATCTGCCATGCAAAATCACGAGTCGTCCACTATCATCTGCTTCAGTTTTTATTTCGGTAAAAGGGACTCCCTTCTTCACTAGTGTTAGCACCCCTATCGCATATGATGAATATGGGGAAGATGCACGCATGCTGGCCCAACGCACGCCCACATTTCGCACCGAAGCAGCAGTCAGATGTGTTTCCTGAAGGAAAGCAACATTCACACCCATGCGATCCAAACCTGCGAACACCATCCTGATCTTCGGAGGCGTGTTCAGGCCTCGAATGTTCCATGTGAGACACTTAATAGAGCTACCCATCACTTGACAGCAAGAAAATCTGATAACGATTAATAAATCTGAAGCAATGCGACCACAAGCTGCTGTAAGTACAGTACATCACCACTTGACACCTGGGAAGAAACAAAAAACACCCCCCCCCCCACCTGAAATCCCAAACTCACCCACCCCTCACCCACTTCAGCACCCCAACCATGCCAAAGCCATCCCAAAACCCAGTCTAACTCACCCCTCCCCTCAAAGACAGAAAACAGTGTTTGGGGAACACCCATAAGGGGGGGGGGGGGGGGGCACAGGTGCGCAGTCCTCCCGCAAGAAGGAGTAGACCGAGCGGCCAATAACCTAGTATCCCATCCCAATCTGACAAAATATACAGAGAGAATTGGAGTTGACAACCCACTAAAGCAGGAACATAGTACAACTCGGTGGCCCCAATTAGGATAAAGTGAACGCGTGCGAGCCGGACTGGAGAAAACAGAAGCCCCACACATATAACTATCACCCCATTTATCTAAAAGAGGGAAAAACAATAAAGCCACCCATCTTATTTCAACTATTGGATAATCCAACCCACACTAACAAATACCAAAAGGTACAATTCTTCAGCTAAAGGACAAGGCAAAAAAAAAACAGTTTTCGACGAATAAGATAACATGTCATCATGGAGGCACATACGGAACTCAGTACAGGCAATGAGTCCCAAAGAAGAAGCCACAGTGCATCCCAAGTGGACTCCTTAGCATTCAGTGTCTCCCAACCCCTCCTCATCAGGTGCTGCAGCAGAATCACGCTTCCTACGTTTCAACTTTTTCGCATATTCCATCGCAGCTTTTGGGGGGGGAAAAAGCGTATTATCGGCCGCAGCTCCGATACGAATCGGGCCAGATGCATCATGGCGTATGGGACCCCCTTCACTGCGCAGAAACTGCTTCACAGCTCCAAACTCCCTCCGTGCAGCCTGGACTGCGACCGTAAAATCTGGGAAGAAAGCAAGCATATTTCCCTGGTGGTCTATAGTTCCTTTCTCCCTTGCCAAGCGCAAGATGGTGTCCCGGTCCCTATAGTTTAAAATCCTAGCTATTATAGGCCGGGGGAAGCCCCCGGAACCGGACGAGCAGCCAAGGAGCGGTGGGCCCGCTCCACAATGAACATGTTTGATAGCTGTTCCGTGCCAAAGATATCTGTGATGAGGCGCACCATGTAAGTCTCCATCCTGCCCACATTCGTGGACTCCGGCAGCTTCGTAACGCGGATGTTATTGCGCCGGGACCGCGCCTCTGAATTCTCGTTCTTTGCCTGAATAAGGGAGAGCACTTTTTCCATGTTCAATGTCTTATCTGTAACCGCGGTCAGCCCATCCTCCGCTGCCGAGACCCTCTGCTCCACTTCCTCCATGTGTGCGCTCTGCTTCACAAGTTGAGATGACATGTGGTCCAGCCTATGATTAACGGCCTCCATTGCCCCCTCAAATGACTGCAAGGTCCGCTGCATTGCTACCAGAGTAGCCTCCATGGGCCCATCCACACAGCGTCCGCCTCCGAGGCAGCCTTCTGCGGGGTCCTGGGTGCCCATCTTGACTCAAAAGTGAGTTTGAACTGATGTTTGTCTGCCCGCCCCATGTTCGTAGGCCAAACCGCAGATGCAAATGTGGGAACCAGCAAAGAACAGTGCACATAGGCCACAAGGCCCTCCCTCGTACTCCACTGCTCTCCGCCAGACAAGGGGGGGGCACCGCAGTTTCACACGTGGCCTCAAGGTATCGCACAGCACCAACAACCAGTTCCGACTGTCAGATGCCACAAAAGCAGCCTACTATCCCTGAAATATTCCCCCAGCCAGACCACACACGATCCAACCGAGACACTAGGCCGCCCGAAGGTAGAGGTGCAGGAACAGCGAAGGCCACAAACTGCCATTGCTTAGGGCAGACAGTAGTTGGTCAGTGCAGCATAGATAGCGGCTCTCAGTGTTCATATGCCCCTCCACATCCAGACTCCATGAGACAGTGTGCAGAAGAAAACAAACAGTAGAATTCCAGCCCCAATAGCCACCAATTCAATAGTGAGGGAAGTCTTGCCGCCAATGGAATTGCCGTTAAATCCAGGGCCGCGCTATGTCACACTCACTGGGTCCGATATCGGCAGCATCAAGTTCTCTCACAGTCGCCGCTTGCAGGGCAGTTGTCTCCCACTGACCCCACACATGCGATGCCCTTAGCGGGTCTCACTGGGCCTCAGACGTCCTTCCGCCGCGTGCTAGGCCCCGCATCAGATACAGCAAGCTGGGGAGACCCCCGGTCCCAGGCCCGACCCCACCTCCGCAGCCTGGGCCTCATAAAGGGCCGACCCACTCACCACGCCCCACGCTGACAGGCTCCTCCGTTCAGGCAGCAGGAACCGCACCTCCGCAGCCACAGATCGTCAGCTCCGGGCGCGGACCCTCTCCTGTTGCGCCGTCCGCGCAGCTCACTGCCTCGTAGCGAGTCCCCCTGAGGCCGGGCAAGCTCCAGTCGCACTGCCCCGCACCTGCCTCAGTCCTGCAAGTCCCACCGCTGCCTCCGCAGTAGCCTCAGCCGCCAACAGCCCGAAGGGGCCGCGCCGGAGGTCCGCGAGGCCCAAGGAATCTCTCCGACTGGCAGTCTACCGAGATCCAGCGGCCGCCATTTCAAGTCCGAACAGCAAGGTAAAGGGAGACGCCCTGGTTCTCAGCCACAGGTAGGGGAGTGCAGCCGCAAGTTGCATCAGGCCGTACATCAGTTGATTTCAAACTCGCACCAGACGTTTTTCGTCGTTAGGGGTGCGGGATGCAGCAGATAATGGACGGATGTGTTCCCAGTCAGGCAGAGCCTCACAGCAGTACCGCCATTTTGTTGCGGGCCCTCTAGCCCCCCAAGACTGCATTTAAGGACCCAGAGACCACCAGTATCCCATCATGCTTAACATGTGGCAGTTATCTCTGTTCTTTTTGACGGATAAGGAAACAACCCCGAAGACATCCTCTGTTATATCCACCTGGAAGGAGGGTGGGTCGCCTATGGCTTCAACAGAGATTCCCCTACCCGAGAACAGGTAAGAAACTAATCCTTCTCTGGTAGGGGATCTATGTTGATAGTCATAAGCGTTTGAATGGAATAGCAAGCCCATCCCCACAAGGATGGTGGAAAACAGCAGAGGAAGAGAACAGGGCTTGAATCAAGCAAATACATTTCTGCGAGAGACTTGTCCTACTTGGGCATCCGCAGGCGCATTTGAATACAAACAGAAAGGCTTGATGAATGTGTGAACAGATCTCCAGGTATCTGCCTTGCAGATGACCGCAATAGGGACATTCCTCATTAAAGCCAACTCTAAGTTATTGTCATTTTATGTTCCTCACTGCTTAAAAGCAGTGGGGCGTTGCTCCTCCGCCATAGCGAAGGAGCCGCCACTCTGCCATAGCGAAGGAGCCGCCACTCTGCCATAGTGGAGGAGCCGCCCCTGGCTGTGACCTGTCACTGAACCTTAAGTTTGGTACATTCTTGATCTGCTCTGCATTTGAAACAGACCTATCTTCTGCTAAATTACTATGAGATGTTTTAAGGACATTTTTATTAAATTCTGGATCATGGAGAACTTCATATCCGACAGCAAACTGTCACCATGGCTGGAAGAAAAAAATCACTTATCAAGCCATGTTCATCCTTAATTTATTTATTGCCTTTATCCAAGTCATAAGGCGTCTAAATAGGACATTTGTCTTACCTTTTCATCGAAAACCCTAAAAGAAAGAAAAAGGAGGTTGTCATTTTATCAGATGGCGAAAGAGAAGTTTACTTATTTGAAAGGCGATGCCCCTTCTTTAATGGAAGATATCATGAAAAGTTCTCCTCCAAGCACTTCCACCAAAGCAGTGGAAAAAGGGGATTTATTCAGTTTCCTGAAATTACCTTGTTTGATCAGGGCTTGCGGCCACCTCTTCTACCACTTAGCATTGGAAACATTCCTTTAAAGAATCATTGTCTGCCCAGTCTAATAAATCAAAGCCCATGCTTTGAAGAATAAAAGCTCTTTGAAAATACAATTTTCAGACACTATGTTGATGACAAGAATGTTGATGTCGACAACGAGACCATCAGCATCTAAAGTACCTTTGACGTCGTACCCGCCCACTTTCAAACCGATCCCATTGACAATGAGTTTGCTGTTGACAGCGACTCTGATGACGTTCCTGATGCTGTGATCGGCCATGCCGTTGCCGAGCCTGCTGGTGCCGTTGATGACCCCTTTGACAGCAGTTCTAAAGAAACCAGACACATTTTCACCATCAAAGGTGTCATCAATACTACCAATAGTAAGGCCATGTTCGGCATTTATTTTCATTAAGCACAGTCGTCATTATTGGTTCATTTGTCTGGTCGGGGCTATATGTCCCGGTATGGTTCATTTAAGGAACACATCAGCCGTCTCTTCACTTGTTGCAGTCAATACCTTTAGTTCCTTTGAGTTATATCCAGGGTTACAACCAGCACTTCCAGAGCACGCCACGCCGCACAGCAGCGCAGTGTTCGCCTTTCGATTGCAGTTCAGGCTCACACATCCATCACAAAAAAATACCCTTGCACACAACAAAATTGTATAGTATGGTGTTTCATTGTCGACACTGGTACATTAGAAAGGAGTAGTTTCTGTCCTGTAACTCCAGTTCTGTAGTAGGGGTATCTCTGTTATAGTCATAATCTACTGAATAGTCCCGCCCATGTGCGTGGACCCCGGAGCAATCAAAAATAATCTCTTAAATTGTCAAAAAATGCAGAACTGCAAAGACACTTAAGAGAGAATTTAAAGACAGATAATGCAGACTATATCCACAGGCTACACTGTCCAGTACTTCAACTAGAAATTCCACCAAAAATCCACACAAACAGCACAGCCTGCCCAGTTTCCTCCATAGAGAAACTTGCCTCTACCAGCAAAGCCTCTGGAATGATAGAGAGGAAGGTATGGACAGACAAGTCCCATAGGCTGCCATTATGTGGCTTAAACAGGATACTGTGCCTTTAAGAGAACTTTCCAGAACTTCTCCCAGTATCCCAGAATGCACAGCAGGTCCCTTTTACTTTCAGTTCTTTTTGAAGGCGTAACACGCCAGACCTGTAGCATTCCTTACATGAAGATCTTTCTCCACCGGGGAGGAGGGCGGGCGCTTATGACTATAACAGAGATACCCCTACTACAGAACTGGAGTTACAGGACAGAAACTACTCCTTCTGTAGTCGGGGATCTCTGTGTATAGTCATAATCTAGTGAATAGAATAACAAGCCCATCCCCACACCAAAGGGGCGGTGGAGAACGAGAATTAACACCACTATTGTGCGAACAGATTTCACAGCGAAGCCTGCCCAACCTGAGCGTCTGCCCTGGCATCAGTGTCCAGGCAGTAATGCTTAGCAAAGGTATGTACCGACTTCCAAGTGGCCGCCTTGCAGATTTCTGCAATTGGAACAATACGGAGCAAAGCAGTCGTGGCAGCTTTGCCCCTGGTGGAATGAGCCTTAGGTTTACCCCCTAAGGTCTTATTAGCTTTTTGGTAACACAGCTGTATGCAGGACACAATCCACCTAGAGATGGACTGCTTAGAGGTAGCAAGACCCGTCCTGACCGATCCATAATTGATAAACAATTGGTCTGACCTACGAATATCTTTGGTCTTATCCAGATAAAATTTTCAACACCCTCCAAACATCCAGGGAATGTAAAGACCTTTCCGCTGGAGATGAAAGATTCTGAAAAAACGTAGGCAAAGTTATGGTCTGGTTGACATGAAAATCAGAAATAACCTTGGGAAGAAATTTAGGGTGAGTACGCATAACAACCTTAGCAGCATGAAATACAGTATAAGGTTCTTGGCAACACAACGCCAGAATTTCACTCACCCTGCGGGCCGATGTAATGGCCACGAGGAACGCCGCCTTCCAGGACAGGTGCTGCAACGAAGCCTTATGAATAGGTTCAAAAGGTTCCTTCATCAATCCAGACAGCACCACATTCAATTCCCATGAAGGCGAGGGAAGCCTGACAGGAGGGAATACTTTGTTCAAGCCTTCCAGAAAATCTTTGATCACAGGAATCTGGAAGAAGGAAGTCTGTGAAGGGCATTTCCTGTAGGCAGTCAATGCAGCGAGATGAACCTTAATGGAATGAACATTAAGGCCAGACTGCGCCAAATGTAGAAGGTAAGGAAGGATGACGTCTTCCTTGCACGTCGTTGGGTCATAGTTCTTGGACTTGCACCAGATACAGAACCTCTTCCACTTGTAAGCATAGGAAGTCCGAGTGGAAGGTCGCTTAGCCTCCTTCAGTATGTCCATGCAATCTTCGGGCAGATTCAAATGGCCATATTGTACTATCTCAGGAGCCATGCCGCCAAACTCAAAGACGAGAGGTTGGGGTGCAACATCTGCCCCCCGAACAGCCGTATGTGAGGAAGGAGAGACCGGTGAAGCAGGTCCGTGAACCACCACTGCCTGGGCCATTCCAGGGCAATAAGGATCATCCGTGCCATGGACCGGGCCAGCTTGATGAGCACCGGAATCAGGGGAATGGGTCGAAAAGCGTACAGAAAGCTGTTTGACCAGTTGATCCATAGCACATTCCCCAGCGTCCCCTGCTTGTAGTACCTGGAAGCGAAATCTCGGCATTTGTTGTTTTCAGCGATTGCGAACAGATCTACGTCTGGAGTCCCCCACCTTGCAAAGTCTTCTCCTAGTACTTCGTCGTTTATGACCCATTCGTGGTTTTCCTGAATCAGTCTGCTCAGTGCGTCCGCTTGAACATTCTGCACACCTGGCAGATGGGTAGCCGTGATCGTCAGTCCTCTGGCCAGAAGCTAGTGCCAGATCGCCTGCGCCTCTTGCGACAGAGTGCGTGATCTCGTGCCCCCCTGCTTGTTGAGGTAATACATCGTGGTCGTATTGTCCGTCTGTACAAGCAGAGAGTTGGTCTGAAAGGACGGATGAAAGGCCTTCAGTGCCAAGTGAACAGCTCTGAGTTCCAGGAAATTGATGTGATACGTGGCCTCCATCGGGGACCACGTTCCTTGAATCTGTAAGTCTCCGGAGTGCCCCCCCCCAACCGTGGAGAGAAGCATCTGTCACGATAGTCTGAGTGGGAATGTACTTGTGGAAGGGAACCCCTCTGAGGAGATTCTCTGCTGAACACCACCACTTCAGAGACTGAAGAGCATGCCGAGACAGTCGTATCTTGTTGTCCCAAGATCCTTTCCTCTGATCCCACTGATCCTCCAAGCACTCTTGTAACGGTCTCATGTGCAGTCGTGCGTGTGGCGTTAGGAAGATACAAGAGGCCATTGATCCTAGTAGAGATGACACCGTCCTCACTGTTGTAGATGGAGTGGTCATAAGAGCCTGAGCCTTCTGAAGGAGTGATAATCGTCGCTCCTCCGAAGGAGACGCGCTTGCTGACAGCGTATTGATGGAGGCTCCCAAGTACTGTATGCATTGGACCGGAGTCGGGACAGACTTGGACATGTTGATGTGCAACCCCAGCTTGTTCAAGAGAACGCACGTCTTCTGGAAGTATGCTTGAGCTTCCGAGAAGGAGGAGGCCTTGATCAACCAATCGTCCAGGTACGGGTAGACGAACACCTTGTTCTTCCTCAGGTGTGCTACTACCACCGCCATGCACTTTGAGAATGTTCTGGGCGCAGACTTCAGTCCGAATGGCAGTACTGTGTATTGATAATGATTGGCGCCGACTTGGAATCTCAGGAACTTCCTGTGTTTGTGTGCAATGGGCACATGGAAGTACGCATCTTGTAGGTCTATAGCACATAGCCAGTCTCCCTGTTGCAACTAAGGATAAATCTGATGCAACAACAGCATGCAAAACTTCTCTCTGCGAATCCACTTGTTTGCCTGTCGTAAGTCCAGAATGGGCCTGATCTCGTTCTTGTCCTTCTTGCAAACCAGGAAGAACCGGGAGTACAGACCTCTTCCTCTTGGAGACAGAGGTACGTCTTCTATCGCCCTTTTCCTTAACAGGAGATCGGCCTCCGCCTGGCGCTCGCGAAGCTGACACTGCGCGCTGACCGGAGGAATTGATGGAGGCGGGCTGGTGAACCGAAGACTGTATCCATTGCAAACAATATTCAGCGCCCACTTGTCCTGAGTAATTTTTCTCCACTGCCAGAAAAAATTGAACGCTTCCCCCCACCGGAGTGGGTAACTGATCCAGGGGAAGTAAGCGCTCAGGACCTAGACCCGGCCGGCCCTTTGGTCGCTGTTGCCGACTGTTGGCCGCCTCTGCCTTTCTGGCGCTTCTGGAACGGTCTTCGGAACTGCTGCTGTTGTTGCTACTGCTGTCCCGAAGCCTGGCCACGCCCTCTGCCCTGTCCACCGAACCGTCTTTGGAACGGGCGGTACGATTTTTTGTTATCCTTGGGCTTTTCCAGACCCACAGCCGTGAGTGTTTCGGCCTCCGCCTTCATGCGGGCCATTTCGTCATCCGCATGTTTACCATTCTCTGGCGAAACCCTGTTTGGAAAATTGGCAACCCTTTGTTGTGCGTCAGGTTTCAGCGACGTGAGGCGGAGCCAGGCGTGTCTTCGCTGGTTAATCCCATGGCAGAAACCATGCGCCGCCAGGAGGGACGAATCAGCTGCAGCACTGATGACCTGATTCGCCACCAACACCCCCTCATTCAACACCTCCTGGAAATCTTCTCTCTTGTCACGAGGCAGGTGTTCTACAAACTGCTGGAGGGATTCCCAGAGGGCTCGGTCATACCGCCCCAACAAGGCCGTGGCACTCGCAGCCTTCGTGGAAGTCGCCGACGTCCCACAAACCTTCCTCCCTGCCGAATCCAGCCATCTAGATTCCTTATCTGGTGGGACTGTGGATGACGGAGTGGTGGCATGCTGTTTTCGAGCCGCCGTCACTATCATAGAGTCTGGAGGAGGTTCCACCCTTAGAAAAGCCGGATCAGAGTCGGGAGCCCGGTATTTTTTCTGTAGTCTCGAGGGGGCCGCCTTAGTCACCGCCGGGGTGAGTAAAAGGTCCATGGCCGGATCCTCCAGGCCCGGTACCAGTGGTAGTAATGGCAGAGACAGATGTTTCTGGTGCAGCGTCTCGAAGATCACCGATGTCTTGGGCGTGGGCACCGTCAACGAGATGCCCAATTTTGCTGCACCTCTTAACAGGACATCATGAAAGGACACCAGATCGTCAACCGGTGACACCCTTGTCTCCGGTGACCCCGACAAAGTCGGAGAATAGTCCCTGGTCTCTGAAGACCCCGTATGGGAACGAGACCTGCGCCTCCTGTGGCGTCATCTCGACCGCGTGGATGACCTGATGTGACTCCGCGATTGCTCCCTCCTCCTGGAACGAAATTGTGATCTCCCAGTTCGTGGATGCTCCGCAGGTCTCCGTGGAGACGTCTTCCGTGGCCTATCCTGGGGTTTGGGTTTAGGCGTCCCCTTAGGCGGTGTAGGGAGTGGAGGCAGCGACACCAACCTTGGTGGAGGAACAGGAGGTATCTCCGGCCGAGGGGCGGGCCCATGAGGCGGAAGTGGTGGTAGTGGTGGTCCTGAAGGCGGAAGTGGTGGCAGAGGAGGGTTGCTGGGAGGATCCTCCTTAGATATAGGAGGTGGGGCATCTTCGGCTGAGGTGGTGTATAAACCACTGAGTACACCGAGCCCGGTGACTTCTTCGGGGGAGGGGACTGTGAACCAGCCCTTCCAGTCGGTGACCACCGTCTCCGGCGTTCTCCCCCAGATCCAGCGTGACTTCTGGCGCCAGAACTCCTTCTGCGCCGCTTAGTGGAGTTGGAAAGTCCCCGAGAAGCTGATCTCTTCCTTCTCAACGCCGAGCGTCGCTTCTCTGGCATCGAATGCTGTCTCTGTGACTCCGGCATCGACCGCCGCCTCCGCAACGTCGAGCGCTTTTTCCTTGACGCCGAACGCCGCCTCCGCGACGTCGAACGTTCAGTCCTCGACGATGAGCATCGACTCCTTCTCGACGCCGATCGCTTTCTCGATCCCCTCGACGCCAACCGTCTTCTCGACGGCTACCGGTGGTGTCGCCTCGACAGCGAGCGCCGACGCCTGTCGCTCCTTCTTCGACGTCGATGGCTCGACGACGACAAAGAAACCGTCGACGGTGATCTGGACGGCAGCCTACCCAGGCCCTTTGACGTCGAACCTTCACGCTGTCTAGACCCAGAGCCCCGGGGAGATGGGGAACACACTGTCGTCATCCCTCTCGACGTCGTCGTCGATGCAATTGACGCCGGCGGAGAGCGGGACCTTTTGCTGGGCTTCCTGCCTCTAGGGAGCCCCCCCCGAGGCCTCTGCAGAGGCAGAGGGAGCTTTCCCAGTCTGCCCAGACCCACTGCAGCCTGCAGTCGTCTCTCCTCTAGGCCTTGAAGCCTAATCTTCAGCCTTTCCCTCAGGGTCCTTGCTGAAAAGTTCTGGCAGCTGTCACATTCTTCAGAGACATGTGCAGCAGGGAGACAGAGTATGCAGACGTCATGTGGATCAGACTTGGACTTCTTCCTTCCACATGCTGGGCACTTGTCGAAGAGAGCAGGCATTTTAGAGCCCTAAAAAGCCTGAACAAATACACAGGAGTGAAGGGAAACACCAAGTACACAAATTGAAAACACTTTTAAAACCAAAAGTGCACAAAATTCCAATAAACCTTTGAAAAAGGGAGAGCTCAATGCACCAGGGCCCTGTTAGCAGGAGCCGGAAAAAAGAACTGAGAGTAAAAGGGACCTGCTGTGCATTCTGGGATACTGGGAGAAGTTCTGGAAAGTTCTCTTAAAGGCACAGTATCCTGTTTAAGCCACATAATGGCAGCCTATGGGGCTTGTCTGTCCATACCTTCCTCTCTATCATTCCAGAGGCTTTGCTGGTAGAGGCAAGTTTCTCTATGGAGGAAACTGGGCAGGCTGTGCTGTTTGTGTGGATTTTTGGTGGAATTTCTAGTTGAAGTACTGGACAGTGTAGCCTGTGGATATAGGCTGCATTATCGGTCTTTAAATTCTCTCTTAAGTGTCTTTGCAGTTCTGCATTTTTTGACAATTTAAGAGATTATTTTTGATTGCTCCGGGGTCCACGTACATGGGCGGGACTATTCACTAGGTTATGACTATAACAGAGATCCCCTACTACAGAACAAAGATATCTCTCAAGATCATTAAAATACTCTATTCTCAAGAACCAATTAATGAATTATTGTCCATTCACATGCTTTGTTTCTAATGTACCAGTGTCCACACTGACACACCATACTATACAATTTTGTTGTGTGCAAGGGTATTTTTTTGCAATTGTTTAGCGTATTGGCCTTGACCAACACTTTTTTGGGGGGTTATAGGGCTCATCCCCTCACCCTTTTTTGCACCACATTCCTACCAAGAATTCTAGACCTAATTGCGTCAATTCTTAGCAGTGCACCCCTTCCTTCTCCCTGACCTAAAAACCCTTCATCACAGCATCCATTGCATCTGGAGACACACAGGAGCACGAAATATCACTTATCACACTATATCGACACCCGTGTTAATCATTGGGGCAACAGAAGGCAGGTACACAACGGACGCCTGGGTCAGCTCGCGCTAATTTGAACTTTACCTGATTAGAAGACACAACTGTCTGTACAATACAATGTTTTGATATGACTTTTAGCGATATGCACACTTGCATGCACAAAATGAATAATTGTATTTTTTTTTAATATGGGCACAGTTTCACCTTTAGGTCTGCAGTTTTCATCGGTTGGTGATACTATGAACCCTTTGGTTGTGTTTTTTCATTCTTTTTTGCACTCTTCATTAGTTTCAAACATTCTAAATACATGCCAATTATTTTTCTAGCATGGTTAAGCATGTGGGTGAGGTTTTGGCATGTTCACATGGGAGTCACAAATTTAGATCCAGTAATGGCTGTATAGGTGTGTGTATATTTTGTGCGGTGGTAAGTCTTCTTAGTGCACATAAACAGTTATACACCATTTGATTACAGAGACCCCTGCGGAAGAGTCACATAACCCAAAATGCATTGGGTAGCCCAAGTTTTTGTGTGTTGAACATTACCTGCTTGTTTGGACACGATTGCAAAAATGTCAAGAGTATATTAATATTTAAGTGAATTCATATGAAGAACCGTAGGAAAATGAATAAAGGAAACTGATGGATTGTTTTGAATGAGTATTATCTAACTGGCATTTTTCGGAAGCCATAAAGAGAAGTGTTACAGCAAACAAATGATGGAGGGAATGCCGACAGTGCAAACATTTTCCCCCAGTCAAAACATCTGGGTTAAATCCATTGTTCTTTTGCCCACTACGCCACCCCAGTTTGGACCCAGCCATATGCAAATTGACCCTGTTCACCATGGGAACAGTCCAGACCGACCTGCCAGGCCAGGGCCTCCCTGGACTGGAAACCAGCATCCTGGGACCGGTTTCAGGGTACGTCACCCTTCATCAGCCAGGCTAGCTTAAATCCAGTAGCACCGTGAGAAAGGGACCCATGTCTGGTCATACCCTCCCACTTAGGGCGAAAAGTGTTACAGCTAACAAATGGTGGACGGAATGCTGACAATGCAAACATTCTCCCCCATTCAAAAGATCTGGGTTAAATCCATCGGGGCAGATTTACAAGCCCCTTGCGCCACTTTTGCGTCACTTTTAACATGGGGAAAGTGGCGCAAGAGACTTACTAATCTGCCCCATCGTTCTTTTGCCCACTGCGCCACCCAGCCATATGCATATCAGTCTTGACCCTGTGCCCTCTGGCAACCTGCAGGTCACTGTTAAGTGCGTTTGGTAGCCCGTTGGTGATATCACTACCAGCACACTGAATAACTTCGACATTGAGGTGCATCTCGAGACAGTGAACTTCTCTGGACAGTACAGGACGATCAAATTGACTCCTATCAGACTGAATAAAACAAAAAGAACGAGTGTGCAGGCAGAACATTAACAATCATTACTACTAGCTCAGATTTTACAATCTGATCAGGAGGAAAGTGGAAGAGGCTAATGACTGCCTCACCCGCTATGGTCCATTGCAATTAAATTTGAAATATGTCCCAGACGTTGAAGGTGACAGAGGGAAATGAATTTCATTCTATGACTATTATCAGGATTATATTCCTCATCTTTCACAGTCTTAATGATTGCCTACACAATACAGACAGCCAGACGTAGCTCAAGTGCCTATAGCTATTTTCCACTGTGTTTCAACCGAAAATAGAAACTCTTCATATATTACTGCAACAACCAGCTAATAATAATTATCTGCCACCACGTAATCCTTTGCCTACTATTCTAACTATATAACAATCACCATTGCCCTCTCCACGACCATCAGAGGGTTCAAAGATCATTGATTCCTCCAACATCTGAGGACATGAATGATAATGAATCCAATAACTCTGCTTTCAGATGTAGAAGAAGAGGATGAGCGTGAGCAAGAAGATGCAGAACAATATGATGTTATAGAGGATGTAATTATTCCAACGGTTGATGTTGTAGAGGATGTAATTATTCCAATGGATCAGGATTCAAGCAAGCTGGGCCGAAGACGGCTGAAATGCCAGAAACCGGTCCCCGGAAGCTTGTTTCCTTCCCAGTATAAGAATTGGCTTGGTAGTTTGGTCTGCCCTGTTCCCATGATGCACTGGGCCAGGTTCAGACTAATTTGCATATAGCCAAGTTCTGAGCTGGGATGGTGCAGTGAGCTAAAAAACGGTGATGGATCAAGCCCTGATCTTTGGACTGGGTAAGAGTGGTCTGCTTAATTCAGACACTCTGTTCATCACCACCCCCTTTTCTGAATCATTTTTGTCCACCATAAGCGTGGAAGGGTATACTCAGATGTGAGTCCCTTACTCATTGCACCATCAGGATTCAAGCAAGCCGGGCCGAAGACGGCTGAAATGCCAGAAACCGGTCCCCGGAAGCTTGTTTCCTTCCCAGTATAAGAATTGGCTTGGTAGTTTGGTCTGCCCTGTTCCCATGATGCACTGGGCCAGGGTCAGACTAATTTGCATATAGCCAAGTTCTGAGCTGGGATGGTGCAGTGAGCTAAAAAACGGTGATGGATCAAGCCCTGATCTTTGGACTGGGTAAGAGTGGTCTGCTTAATTCAGACACTCTGTTCAACACCACCCCCTTTTCTGAATCATTTTTGTTCACCATAAGCGTGGAAGGGTATACTCAGATGTGAGTCCCTTGCTCATTGCACCATCAGGATTCAAGCAAGCCGGGCCGAAGACGGCTGAAATGCCAGAAACCGGTCCCCGGAAGCTTGTTTCCTTCCCAGTATAAGAATTGGCTTGGTAGTTTGGTCTGCCCTGTTCCCATGATGCACTGGGCCAGGGTCAGACTAATTTGCATATAGCCAAGTTCTGAGCTGGGATGGTGCAGTGAGCTAAAAAACGGTGATGGATCAAGCCCTGATCTTTGGACAGGGTAAGAGTGGTCTGCTTTATTCAGACACTCTGTTCATCACCACCCCCTTTTCTGAATCATATATTCCAATGGATGACATTCCTGTTCCACAGGACTTAACAGATGATATTTCAAAAGGTCAATGGACAGAGCTGCATAAAAGTTTGTTTTATCAATGAAACATTGTTCAACAATTTTTTCTTTATTACTTTAAGGAACAACCGTGGAAGTCTGTAAGGGCAATACCAGTTTTAGGGTCTGAATGCCATAAGCTAATAAAAACTCCGGCCACAGTTCCAGCGGTGATTCCTCGTCTGGAGAAGAAGTATAAGGCTCCAGATACTGCTAAAGCATGTCTCGCTGGGCACACTGAGCCAGATTTGGTTATCTCTTCAGCGGACCAAAGAAGAACCAAAAATCTGATTGCATTTGATGGAACTTTCGCAGGCAAGGAAACAACCTAGGATTGCAAAGGAGGTACTTACGCTGCCCTTCGAGCAGGGCTGGCTGGCTGGCTGCGCTGGAAATGGACCTTTGTTATTACAGTGCACAGACGCAGTTCGTACATTATTGGTTATATCCTACACCGTACCTAGCTCATTCAGCGCCAGAATATGACCATGCTGCCCCATGCCCTCTCCAGATGGCGCTGTACCAGATTCCGAGACACTTGATACAGTAGGTTGCACGGTGTGAGCATGGAACGAAATGCGAAAGAGCTCAAGTGGATGCGTTTTTCGCCCCCCTCAAATTACTGACCATCCTGCCTTGCCCATTTCTCTAGACACAGCCACACGTAATAGATTGCACAAGCTGCAACTTACCACCATGGGCACCATCAATCCTGGCTCGTTTATCACATCACAACAAGCCCTACAAGGTCACATCACCACCGTACTGGACACAATCACTTACTACCAACTGCATGCAGCGGTTCGAGCGCTTCATATTTCATTCCCTGCGGAGCCCTCCCCCACATTCCAGGTCCTTGAGGCCAACCTTGTTGACCCGTGCCCATGCAGGCTCGGCTTTAGACTCTATACTTGCATGCAGGAAACGGCGCCAGTGCGTCTCCTTGGTGCAAGACAGGAATGGCTGATACGCTTACAGCCCCCATCTCAGAGGAACAGTGGCGTTTCGGTTGCGTTCAATCTTGTGCGCTCTCGCCCAACTACCGGTTGCGTTTAGTGCACTTTAAGTAGCTACACTGACTTTATCGCACTTCGAAGCGATTGCATAGGTTGGGCCTCATAGACTATGTGCACAGCACCCGCTGCTCAGCGCCGTGGACTGATTTCCTACACATCGCCTGGGGATGCCCATGAGTGGAGAGGTACCAGCAAAATGTTTTTGACACTATTGATGGCATCACAGGACTGCAGTTGGAGCGAACTCCCCAGGTTGCGCTGCTAGGCTACGTCAGAGAGGTCCCACATAAGTTGCGGAAGTTGACTGTGCTCCTTCTGGCTAAACGGCGTGTGGCTATGCATTGGGGTCGCCACTCAGTACCACAGAAGGGTGATTGGCCCTAGGGCTTGGTGTACTGCTAGAGTAACTTAATTGCTTATTGGGAACCTACGCCAAAGAGGTCACAACCTAAAGATATCTGGTCCCCCCCTTGAGCTGTACTTGGGTATGTGGGATGGGGAGAGAGTTGAGGACACTTCTCCAGACATTCAGGGGGCGGATTAAGCCTGCGGAGCCTTCCGAGCTGGGTGCTTTGGGCTGTTGTTTTAATTCCCTGGGTACACGGCTGGCAATGCTATTATAATGCTATTATAAGATTAGATTCTGTTCCAATCCTGCTGAGTGGCTGTTTCCTTTCATCTTCCTGCCCCCCCCCACCAACCACCACCACAGTTGCTCCCTGTTCGTGATCGAGAGAGGTTTTAGCGTTGTGAGGGTAATGTTCCTAAGCTGAATCCATTATAATTGAAACTATATATACATGACTTGGCAGTGCCTCCTGTTTGTTTCTTCTGCCTCTGTATTTTAAACATCAATAGAAAGAATTAAAAAGATTTTAGATATGCTCTATGATGGCCTTACTCTAACGCTAACTCATTCGGTACCTTGCTGCACCACCATGACATCATATAGGTGTTCAAAACCAACCCTCTCCTAGTCTTCTAAATCCACCCCCACCTGGTCTTCTATGAATCTGAGGGTTGTTCACCTTTGAGAGTCTACACTGACCTTTTATGTCCTGTTACATGAATCACACATTCTTTAGCGCGGTCATGGGGCGTTACAAGAACATCTTACATATGGGACACTGGGAGACCTTTACCGCTGTTATTTGTATGGACCAGAGTACATCATGCATAGGTTGCCTCTCATTTGTAATCCCATTACGAAAATACACCATAAGCGCTGTGTGCTGTGACTTTACCTTCATACACTTTAACACGCATAATGTTGTACTTTGTTTAAGTCCCAATAAAGTTGCAGCATATGAAAAATGCACTAGCCCTTTAAAAACTAACCCATACGTCACGCTGCATTGTTCACAGCGTAACGGTCACTTGACCAGATGTCCGTACTTCTGTTTCCGCAATGCGCCCTTTCAGTAAGATTCGGGCTGCGGACGTGTACGGAATAGGTCACGGGAGGGTTGTCGCCAGGACACAAGTAGGTGAACTTGGAAGGTATGAGCGTAGTGGGCTGCGTTTACCCTAAACTCGAACGCTAAATGTGTGACTTACGCAAATACCTTATTTAACACCTTGGCTGCTTGACTCATTCCCCTCCTGTGCTGGAGGTCAATGTAAATGGGTGTGGTCATGACTATCTCAGCTCATCATGAGCACACGAGCACCGTGCCTCATGACGAGCTGAGCTCGTCATGAGCATCGAAGGGGTTAAGTAACAATCTGTGTCTCCTTCCACTTTAGGATTCCTGCGGCGTGAAAAATACCCCCGCCGCAGATCCCATGAAGTGAAGTCAATGTTGTCTTCACATAAGCCATTTGATTGATACCAATACTCTTCCATGCTACGGTGTCCACACCGCTTTATCTGAGATGCGTGTGGCAGAAAAGTTGTTTTATTTAATGGGGATAGCACAAATTGATTTCACGCTCCAGGTGTGGACACGGTTTATTTGGACTCGTGCAACATGTGGAGGCAGTCATTGAAATGCAGAAAAAACATTAATCAAATGCATATACATCAAACCCATGTGCAACAAAAAACCTCTGGTATAATCACTTTACAGGGGTTAAAAAAACACGAGTGTCACATTAAAATTATAGGGGCACTGTTGGGTGTTAATGGTGTAAAATGTGTGACCCACGAACATGGGGTTACTGATGGATATACACCTCAGCACAATGATAAGAGAGAATGATATGAACGCTTGGATTCTTTGATGCTTGTTTATTTAATTTTCTCTTTCAGACTAGGGCCCTTGAAAAACACGAGGAGTGCCCTTACGGGTAAAACCGTGAGTTTTACCAATCATACACACACACCCCAGGTTAGGATACGCCTTAGCGTGCGTATACTGCCTGGGGTTTTCTTTTCTTTGGTCCTGATGAAAGCTTTGCTGAACCACCAGTCATAAGCAGAAACATGTCGACCTAATTTCACATTTTTATTTAGGATACAACTGGTTCAATTTTAAAACCAATACGTGTCAGACTCACCTGTTTTTAACAATTGCATGCTGTCCTTTTATTAAAATTAGTCTTGGGAACAGCCTGCCATCTTCTAAAATCACCACTCACAATCCTTTGCACTACTTCATAGCCTAAAAAACCTGCTCCGCTGTACATCAGGCGTTGTAGCACACCGGGGAGACATTCGGTCCATCTGGTGGAAACCAGATGAAGAAGCATGTCACCAACCAGGTTGGTGAGTGAGGGTTCTTTTTAAAAACAGAGGTTTTCTCCATCAATTACCCAACCCTATTTTGGTTGCAAACTCATGTTATTTCACTTGCCTCTTTGTTTTGCGCCGTAAGTCACTCTTTTGTTGTTTATTTAGTTACTTACTCTTTTTGGCACATGTGGGTGAGGCTCTTCAGGTTCTTTAAACAGATACGGCAAAGTCTTTGGGACTTCTACAGTATCGAAATAGATATGGGTTTTCTAATTTCCGTGGATCAGGAAGAACTGAAAATTTTAGAGTAGTATTCAAACACTATAGAAATCAACGTTAATACTATCCTACAGACATTCAGGATATGATCAAGTATACCCCTGCAACTGTAATCAGAGCAAAGACTTTTTCTTCTCAGAATGGGGCAAAAATGTTTCGGACTTTGGAAAGAAACAGGTCTACAAAACAGTTCGTAAAAGTGAGACAATACAAATTCCTATTAGGTCTGATATCTTCATGTACAGGCTTGATTCCCTTTCACAGTTTTCACATGAAGCCTGTTCAGCAGGAACTGTTGAAAGGTCCTGGGAAGATACAGTACAAGTCACAAGGAGGCTGAACCAGCACTGCTATGGTGGCTGCTTCCAACAAATTAAAATGCACGTCTTTTTTTCCTACATGTACCAAACAATATGATACTTACAATTAATGCTTCCATGGACAGATGGGGGGCTCTCATGCAAGAGCTTTTAACCAGGGCCCAATGGTCAGATGCAGAAAAGATACTTCCCGTCAGTAGCATGTAGCTTTGTGCCATATGTTTAAGCCTGCACGCATTCCTTCCTAGGCTAATGTGCCAATCAATCTTAGTCGGAGTGGACAATACAACATCCATATTTTACATAACTAACCAAGATGGGGCACAGTCCGTATCACCCCCAAAAGAGGTGGAGCTGCTGTGGAAGTGGGCCTTTTCTCACAAGATAGATATTACTGTTGAACATCTACCAGATTCCCGGACGAAGCAAGCAGGTTTTGGCTTCCTGGAACGATGAGCAGTGTCTAATCTGCTGCTGTGCAGTTTCTTTTCTGGCGCTGTCCTAGTTGTACAAAAGTAGCAAGTTCCCAATGGGAATGATGGGCAGTGGTCTTTCAATTAGTTGGTTCAAGATATTTGCCTACTCCTTTTCTCCTCACCTCCAGGGTGTTGACTCTTTTTCTCCTCACCTCCAGGGTGTTGAGGAAGAAAATGATAAACCATTGCACTCTGATCCTCATTGCTCCTTCTTGGCCATGCCAATATTGGTACAGGGAGCTGCTGCAGTTGTAAACATCACAATCCCAAGTCACTGAACTTGACAGCATTGTACCTGACCACCTAGAGTTTGGCCATTTGGATCTGTCGCAAAAATGTCGAAATATTTGAATGCATGCTCGAGCTCCAGCAACCACAAAGACCCACAACCTCAAGTAGAAGCATTTCTGTAATGAATTCTGAAGGCTTTTTAATCAGTTTGGACTCTGGGTGCACTGCCTGTTCATACGCACAAAGGTTTCGAAATAATATTATCTCAGGTGCAAATCGGCGAGTGGACAAACCTTTAACCACTCGGATTGAGTAGACAAACTACCACTTATCTGACTGACTGGGTTGCCGATGCACTCAAAACACAGTAAATAGATTGTTAAGTAACAATAAACCAACACTTTAGCAACATAAATGACAGAAGTATTTCAACAGAACTCCAATGAAGGGTAAATCGTGGAGTCTTTAATGAAGTATACAGCCAGCCGACACGTGTTTCATCGCACTCCCGATTCCTCAGGGCTAGATGGCTGTGTCAAAGTCAGAAGGTCGCTCAGCTGGTGATAATTCCGACCCAGCCGGGCCCGTGACCGATGGTACTCGGTATGAGTATATACGATGAAGGGTAAGGTTCTCGATTCTGTAAATTTCAGAACTATAGCTGGTTCTATGAAGCTCGGAGGTCACAATATTTAGTAGTTCCAATATTGTAGAAAAGCGTCGAACAGCACCCTGTGTCGGCTGGCTGTATACTTCATTAAAGACTCCACGATTTACCCTTCATTGGAGTTCTGTTGAAATACTTCTGTCATTTATGATGCTAAAGTGTTGTTTTATTGTTACTTAACAATCTATTTACTGTGTTTTGAGTGCATCGGCAACCTAGTCAGTCAGAAGCATTTCTGTATATGGTGCAGGAATAAGGTGTAAATCGAGAGAGGGACTTGGAGCTGATTACAAGGTCCAGCAACCATGCTTCCTAAATGCCGAAGTTAACCCCTCCTATGCTCATGACGGAGCGGTTCCGTCATGAGCCACGATGGGCGTGTGCTCATGACGGAACCGCTCCGTCATGACACCTACCCATGGGGGAAGCACCGACATCATCAGGAAGCGCTGAAACCATTTGTTTCCAGCGCGTCCAGGAGGAGCCGGTAAGTTTGTGTGCTCCGGTGGCGGGGGGGGGGGAGGAGGGGTGATTCAAATGTATTGTGGCATTCGGGAGAGGACACAGTATTTCCTCTCCCCTGATGTCTCAATACAGGGCATTCCTGCAGCATGATTGCACACAGCGTCGCAATCGTTCCCCCACTAGGCACCAGGGATGTTTTTTTTTTTAGTAAAAGGAAGCGACCCCTTGGGCAAGCGTCATTCCTTAAGGGGGCACTTATTTTTTAGCCTTTTCTGTCCCCCAACCCCCCCCCCCCCCGACCCGACCCCCTGGGGATTTCTGGCCCCAGGGAGAGCATAAAAGCCCACTAGAGCCAAGGATTCTTTTTTTTTTTTTTAAACGGAAGCTACCCTTTGGGGAAGGGTCGCTTCCAGGGGCCTCATTTAAAGAAAATGTGTATTCTTCCCCCCAGACTGATTGCTTGGGTTTTTGGCGTTTCTGACACAGGGGGGGGCCTGAAAAGCCTACTAGAGCCAGGAATACTTAAAAAAAACAAAAAACTCTGAGGTGACCCCTTGGGGAAGGGTCGCTTCCAGGAGCCACATTTTTTTAATGTGTATACTGCCCCCCCGGGCAGATCAGCCCTTGATTTGGTCTTTCTGCCCCCAGAGGGGAGGGGGCAGAAAACCCCAGTAGACACCAGGGACTTATTTGAAATTAAAATGGAAGAGACCCCTTGGGCAAGGGTCGCTTCCAGGGGGCAGATTTTGTTTTAATATGTGTATTCTGCCCCCCCCCCCCCA
The DNA here is from genome assembly GCF_964263255.1 of Lissotriton vulgaris. Lineage (NCBI taxonomy): Eukaryota > Metazoa > Chordata > Amphibia > Caudata > Salamandridae > Lissotriton > Lissotriton vulgaris. Next base: position 187,645,544 of record NC_141698.1, read on the forward strand.
CCCCGGGGGCAGATCGGCCTGTTATTTTGCCCTTTCTACCCCCGGGGGGCGGGTGGGCAGAAAACCCACTAGGCACCAGAGATTTTGTTTTGTGTGTAATGAAAGAGACGTGGTTGCTTCCAAAGGGGTAAAATTTGATAATGTTTTTTCTGCCCCTCCTGGGGACAGATCTGCCCCTTTTCTTGGCCTTTTTGCCCGAGGAGGGAGGCAGAAAACCCTACTAGGCACCAGGGATGTATTTCTTTTGCAAGGGGGGCACATTTCTGTCTGCTGTTTTCTGCCCCACCCTCAGACAAGCTCACCCGATCCCTTGGGCAAGTTTACCCCCCAATTTTCACAGCCCTATTTGAAGGCCCATCTGGCAGATTGACCATTTGGGTAGTGAAATAGCGTGTTATAATGTTAATTGTTTTATTTCTCATGAATTGCAATGGTAATGCTTTACTTCTCCCTTTTTGTTCTAGTGCAAAGCTTTTGCTCTTTAGACTGTTCCAGGTTGCGGTTTCTTTACTTTTGGTTCTGCTGTTTGTGTAGTTGCTTGTGTTTGGTAAGAGACATTTTTTGTACAATGTAAATGAGTCATTTCTCTGCATGAATGTGTTTTTTGCAAATGGAGTAATAATAGCAGTATGTTTGGCTTCTGTTTTTTGAGTGTCAAAAACTTTTTGTATTTGTGCTCGATGTGTATTTTGTTGTCTTTTGAGTAATTGGCTTTGTTTTTTTTCTTTCTAGTGGGATATTGTTAGTATTTGCAGTCTCTTTGCAGAGTAGGTGCTGGTGAGTGTAGCTGTCTCTTGCAAGTGAATTGTATAGTTTGAGTGCATAGACCTTTGTGATAAAGGCTCACATTTTTTTTACATACTTATTTTGCACAGTGTTGGTTGTTGTTGACTTGTTTGTGCAGTCTCCTTTCTTAGTAAGGATAATGGCTAGCTGCAGGATTACTGCTTAGCAGGTTGTTGGTATGCTCTTTGAGTCTTCCTCTGACCATGGTTCAGAGACTGACTCTGCATCTGAGGCAGAGGAGGAGCAGAAGATTCAGGCAGTGAGTTTCTCTCCACATGGAGTCATCGGATGGTGAAGCTACTGTCAGTGTGTATGAAGCTACTCTTAGCGCGGATAAAGTGCCTGTTTTTGAGGAGGACATTGATGTGCCGATAGTGCTGCAAGAGGCATCTGGGCTGCAGCCTGGGGCTTCAAGACTTCCAGTTGGAAGTGATGACCTCTGGGTTGCCTCAGGCATGGTGCAGCCGGCATTGCCAGACTTCACTGGTGTTCCAGGGTGTGGAGTGCACACAGAAATTTTTTTGTCACTACATTTTTTTCAGTTGTTTATAGTCGATGTGTTTTTGGCAGAGATTGTTGAGCAGACTAATTTGTATGCCGAATTGTTTTTGAGGCACAACAGTGCCAGTCTTAAGCCCCACTCTAGCGCTACCCGGTAGACTCCCACAAATCTGGAAGAGATGAAGAAGTTCTTGGGTTTAACTTTTCTGATGGCTTGCTAAGGAAGCCATCAATGTCTTCATATTGTTCTTCTAGTCCCTTGATGGCAACTGCTATATTTCCAGCAGCCATGAGTCGTGATAGGTATTTGCTTTTTAAGATTCGGCATGTCATTGATTACTTTGTTGATCGATTTTCTGAGCTCTATGCTCCAGGGAAAGAAATAGCAGTGGATGAGTCTTTGGTCTTGTTCAAGGGCCGTTTGGTTTTAGGCAATACATTCCTAGTAAGAAGGCACACTATGGAATTAAGCTGTATATGCTGTGTGACAGTAGGACTAGATATGTCTCTAATTTCAGGGTGTACACTGGTAAGAAATCCAGGATTAACCCCTCTGGTTGTCCCTCTACTTTTGGAGTGACTGAGAAAATTGTGTGGGAACTTGGTAGAGGACTTTTTAACAAAGGCCACCATTTATATGTAGATAACTTCTACACTGGTGTGCGGTTGTTCAGGGAATTGGCTAAAGTGGACACTGTTGCTTGTGGCACAATCCACTCTAACCGTAAAGGTTTCCCAAAAGAGCTTGTTTGTCAAAAGCTTGTGCAGGCACAGTGCAGTGTGTTGCATTGCGAGGAACTTCTAGCTGTGAAATTTTCAGACAGGAGAGATGTCCACATGCTGACTACCATCCATGATGAAAGCACTTCAACTGTGACTGTTTGGGGTCAGGTTGCTGAAGCGAGCAAACCTGTGTTCATTTTAGACTATAATTGGCACATGGGTGGTGTTAATAAAGTAGATCAGAGGTTGGAGCCTTACACTGCTCTTCGTAAGGCTTACATTTGGTAAAAGAAGTTGGCTATCCATCTTTTCCACTTGGCAACCTTTAATGCTTTTGTTGTGTTCTAGGATTCTTATCCGGAGTCAAAGATGACTTTTGCTGAGCTTCAGGAGTCTGAAATAGGCAGCCTTTTTGTAGTGGAACAGGCAAGTGTTCCTAGTGTTGGAGTGGTGGTGGATGTGGCTAGATTGAAAGATCAAAAGTGAGGGATGGGGCATCCTTTTTGCCCCTACCAGATGCACAGCTAAATGCGCCATCAAGGCAATCTTGTAGTTAGTCCATTGTTAGGAAATATGATCACTGTACTCATTTTAAACCAATGTTTTTGACATCCTTTCAAGTTACATTTGTTTTTCAAGCCACACACGGAATGGTTTGCCATTTCCCAAGTTTCTTGTGTTCCAACCGTGCCCGTCCGGGCCTCTTGAAAGAACATGACCAATGCAAAAATTCATCCAAGGCAGTGTTTTATTAAATAAAACCCAATGCATTTCGGGCAGTCAGGTGCCCTTCGTCAGGGGTCACTGTAAATAACAATAAAAACAACAATAATAACCATTACCATTTATGTGAAACACAATAATATTTCATGCATTAAACTGACATTCACAAGTTCATTTTTTAAAATGCGTGTTACAAAATGCCATATGTGCACTTCAACCTCCTCTCATTACCCAACTCTACCTCCCTCAGGCAGTAGTATTAAGTACCCACCGTTCACCTTAGTCAGTCCCTTTCGTAGCTAATACATTCCCCACTTTTTTCCGTGATTATTCCCAACCTGCTCAACAAACAGCTTTTCCATGTTTGCCCCGACTTTCCTTCAACTATCATCCTCAAAACTCTCCACGCCAAACTACACCCTACTCCTTGTCCTTCTTACCCTCCCCACATAAACCTAATCACGTACTCTCACCCTCACGACTGGATCCTAGCACTGTTTCTCTCATTATTGTCAGTTTCCTGTATTTGACAAGAGCTGTCCCTAACTCAATCTATTTCATGTTTGCTCTTAGCTGTCCTCTTATCAGTGTTACGATCGAAACTGCTTAATAAACAATCCTCCCACCGCGACAGTCTTTCACCCCTCCTTCATCCCTCAGCTGTGATCAACAACCCTTCTTCTCCCGTACCTGCCGTGAGCGTTTAAAAACATCCTTTCTCCTCTCCCTTCAAAACCGATTGTTGGCTCTATATCCCTCCCTTATTTAACCACGTGTATCTGCAATTTAAACTATCTGATTGGCTCGTTTCAAAAGCTTTCCTGCCATCAGTGTTGCAATCAAAACTATTTACAAATCATGCCGACTACATTACCCATCATACAGTGTACTGGTTAAAAATCTGAAGGAGCTTACGTAATCACATTACTTCCTGACCCATGCAGGAAAATCAGTACGAATAATAAAAGTGCGCATTCAATACAACTAATCTCCGAATGGTAATGTTAAATATTTTTATCAATTGGTTGTTTGGAAAAAAATGTTTCCTTTTTAATATCAACACCAGCTAATGTGATGAAAAAAGGATGCCCCATCCCTCACTTTGGTATTCAACCTGGTGCCATTTGGGCAAGGCACCATTTACCAGTTTGCACGCATTCCTTGATTAACAAAGTAAAGTTTGGACAAGCAAAATGGAAGAAAGGTGTGCATCCCACCCCCATAATTGTTCTAGATTGAAAGATCGCCACTTTCCTGATCACATTTCTCCCACACCCTACAAAGACTTCCCCAGTAGGAGATGTAGAGTCTGTTGGCGAAGAGGTACGCGGAAGGACACTTGTATGTACTGCCCGAGTGTCCTTCTAACCCTGGGCTGTGTGTGCCTGCTTGTTTTAGAGTTCACCACACTCAAAATAATTTTTGGGAGCATCCATGAGTGATAAAGTGAAATGCCTGTTCTCTATTGTTTAATATTTTTTGTTCAGTTTCAAGGTTGGCTTTGGTGTAGTGTATTTAGTTTCAGTTTGTATCTATTTGCAATTCGTGTTTTCTTTTTTGTATATCCTAAATGTGATGGCGGAGTGCTTGGAGTGGCGCTTGGCTGGCAGTATGTTTGGACTGGCGCTTGACTGGCGGTGTGCGTGGACTGGCGCTTCTCTAAACACCCATGGGAGTACATGGTGATATCTCTCTCTCCCAACAAGTTATCTTATCCACAATGTTCTGCAAACCTCAAATTGTGTCTGTCACATTTTTCTTGCATTATTGTGCCAAAATGTTCACGCTGCAGACAGAAACAACAAATTTCCTACCCCCCGCCTTTTTCCACTCGCATGGGTGGGTCAAGGAACCACGACAGGCAAGGGCCCAAAACCTAGTGAGGCGACATCAGAATGACCCATCACAAACTAACCTGGTTTTCAAGTGGGGTCCCATGAGGTTTTGGCCCGGGGTTGGCGGCCATCTAGGGAAACCTACCAAACCCACACATTTCTAAAAACTAGACACCCGGGGGATTCCAGGGAGGTATGGCTTTCGTGGATACCCCAACATTTCTTACCCAGAATCCCCTGCAAACCTGTAATTTAGCTGAAAAAAATCACTTTCTTCACACAATTTTGTGTGGGAAAGTTGTGGCATCATGGAGCTGACACAAATTTCCTGCCACCCAGCGTTTCCCAGGTCTCCCGATAAAAATGGTGCCTAACTCGTGTGGGAGGCCCTAGAACCCGCGACAGGCGAGGGCCCAAACCGTATTGAGAAGACATCAAAATTTGGTTTTTTGGCCCGTGCTCTGCGGCCACCTAGGGAAATCTACAAAACCCACACATTTCTGAAAACTAGACACCCGGGGGATTCCAGAGGTATGGCTTGCGTGGATCCCCCAATGTTTTCTTACCCAGAATCCCCTGCAAACCTGAAATTTAGCTGAAAAAAATCACTTTTTTCACACATTTTTGTGTGGGAAATTTGTGGCATCACAGGGCTGCCACAAATTTCGTACCACCCAGCGTTTCCCCAGGTCTCCTGATAAAAATGGTGCCTCACTCGTGTGGGAGGCCCAAGTACCCGCGACAGGCAAGGGCAACAGATACTAGTGGTCGCTGCTAAAGAGGGTGACTGCTATACAATCTATGCATAGTGTGTGATCTGCAGATCATATGCCTTAAACGGAAAATGCTACTTACCAGTATGCATCTGTTCTTGGCATGTAGAGCTGCAGATCCACACATGCCCACCCACCTCCCCGGCTACCTTTATCTGTTCCAGTATTATCGTATTTAGATACAGCATACATGGGCATCTTTTCTGTTTCTCACAAAACTCCATCATTTCCCTGTTGACGTAAAAACAAATCTGAAGATGGAGCCGATGCCCATGCGCACTATTGTCCAAAGAAGGAGTCACCTATCTTGTGACTTCCAAAGACTTTTCCAATACAACAAGTGCAAACATCCGGGCCCAACACCAGATGGCGATCTACGCATAGTGTGTGGATCTGCAGCTCTACATGCCAAGAACAGATGCATACTGGTAAGTAGCATTTTCCTTTTTTTGGACAATATTTTAGGTTTGCAAGGGATTTTGGGTAACCGAACCTGGTGAGAGCCGGTCAAGTCACCCCATCCTGGATTCCCATGAGTGTCTAGTTTTCAAAAATGTAAAGGGTTTGCTAGATTTCCATAGGTCCCAGCAGAGCTAGGGTTAAAAAAAACTACAGCTAGGCACTTTGCAAAAAAGGGTCATTTTTCGCTGTGAAAATGTGGTGTGTCCACTTTGCGTTTTGTGCTGTTTCCTGTCGTAAGGACTAGGTCTACACCCACTAGAGAGGTACCATTTTTCTCAAAAGACTTTAGTGAACACGGGGTGGGTGGAATTTTGTGGATCAACACAGAATCCAGAACTTTCCACCACAGAAATGTGAGGAAAATGTGTTTTTTTGGACAATTTTTTAGGTTTGCAAGAGATTCTAGGTAACAGAACCTGATGAGAGCCAGTCGAGTCACCCCATCCTAGATTCCCCTGGGTGTCTAGTTTTCAAAAATGTATAGGTTTGCTAGATTTCCCTAGGTCCCGGCAGAGCTAGGGTTACAAAACTACAGCTAGGCACTTTGCAAAAAAAGGGTCATTTTTCACTGTGAAAATGTGGTGTGTCCACGTTGTGTTTTGAGCAGTTTCCTGTTGCGGGCACTAGGCCTACCCACACAAGTGAGTTACCATTTTTATCGGAGACTTAGGGTAATCCAGAATTGTAGAGCAACTGTTATTGCCTATTGACTTTCGATGCATTTCTGCCTTCCAAATGAAAGACAATTTGTAAAAAATAAGTCATTTTGAAAAATTACCTATAATTCTCATGCTAGGATAGGTACTCCTAATTTTGGAAATGTGCAAATATCTACTGTTTCTAAACTCTATATTTTGTTCCCATTTCAGAAATACATAGGTGTCTTTCATACCGATTTTTCCATGTATATATTTTCTGCAATTAATTGCTATATACCCAGTACATATTACACTAGAATTTACAATGCAATAGGTCTCACATTTGCGAAAGTTTGAGCTATTGGCATTTGTAAATGACATTGCCATTTATTTATGTGATGTTTTTTTTAAAACTGATAAATAAAGGGCATTGTCATTTACAATGCCAATAGCTTAAACTCTTGTAAATGCAAGACCTATTGCATTGTAAATGCTTGTTAATATATGGGAGCATTTTTACAACCATGCACGCAGCCCTTTATAAATAAATTCCTGAGAACCCTGACAATCCTACATGGAGGGATTTAAGTGCATTACACCCATGCACTGCAAGTGGTGCCCAGTAGAACCACAGAACTAAGCACAACCCCACCTTATCATTCCACCTTTAGGCTGCGCAGTTTTATGCAATCACCAAACGCGCACTGTGGTTTAGCACATACTTTACAAACGCCGGCGCCCCCCGCAGTGCATGCCTGCTCTCTTTAATGCTAGGCTTGTGGCTAACTGTAATGCAATTGGTGCTGATTGAAAGAGCTCGGATACCTTTGTGTAAAGTTTGTGCTATATAAAAGTGCTAACAAATAAATCATTTATTTTTATTTTTTACATTAGCTTGTTTTAGAGGCCTTTCAATGATGAATAGTGGAAAGTGGCCTGCATTGTTCACGGAACACTTCAACTAAATAGATTTGGACCACCCAAAAAAAAAACACAAAGTAAAACGGCATAGTAATATCCTTGAAAATATGTACCCTGTGCTCTCATTTGAAACATCTGATCATAGAATCCAACTGAAACAATTGTCTAAAAAGAATCTGTTCCAACACAATTGGAGTCACAATACAAAAGAACAAATAAAAAGTAAACAGCAATCCAAACAGCTATATGATATGCCTTTGGAAGCGCCAAGTGTAAAATGCACTTTTACAAAATGTCCGTAGCGTCGCCTATTCGAGTAAGCAGAACACTAACTGACGTACCAAAGGCTGTTGTGTAACAGGTAAGACAAAACAAAACAGGATCTTGCCTCTCTCAGTGTCATCCAATCACCGCACAAACAATGCAGGGTGTTGCCAACAAATAAAGTAATTTTACACTCTATCATATGTAACATATTAACATGTACACACCATCATCCCTAAAAACAACTGCCACACAGTTGGTTTTCTTTTGACCTGCTAGGTCTGGCCATCTGTAGATGTGCACCTGCCACACGACCAGGGGTAACCAGGTGTGAAAGGCTAATAAAGGTGGAAATTGCTAATGAGAGTAGTAACACACAGCAGTCCCCAGAAAAGTACATTTCACTGTGCTGCATTATTTAAATCCCCAACTATAAGGCTGGTGTTATTGAGCTTTTTACCATGTGCTTTCAATGACATTGAGTTACCGAGGTGCTAGATCGGTATTAATACATCACTATGCAGTACTTATAAACGCCAAGGTTTTATTTAACGGAAGGCTTTGAAAAACGTGTTCATCGAACCACTTAATGTAGATTGCAACATGTGGCGAGCCACTGAGTCCCCAAAGAACAAGGTCTGCTTAAGAGAAGAATCACTTTAAGCTCTATACGAGCGACAAAACTACTTGTCATGACTGAGTTGTGATGATATGACACAGGAACAATAAAGAAAAACAGTACAGCGACGGGAGTGGACCACATGCACAACATTTAGAACTATGCACACACATTTGCTCACTCATTTTACTTCTAGACATGGCACATGTACTGCAAGCTTTAGTCGATAATGCTCTCAGATTCGAGCTAGAGTTAGTTCCCTTCTGCCAAGTATTTGTAAACAGTGCTTTCAGAAATGTGCCCAGCAGCACGCCCGCAGGGACCCGAATGTCCCCGCTGGCAGTGTCCCGGTATTCCACGTCTAGGGAGGAATATAAGGGCACATAGACAGAGGTAAAAGGCCAGAGTTTCATTCCATAACTGATGCACGCTCGAGCAGCTAGTGCCAAAGCTGCCACTTCAAAGCTCGCGCATATGTTTGCAGCGCGGCTTTGGGAGCCCTCAGCGGCTCGTTATTACAGGCTGGCAGGCTTGCTATGCCCAAAAGTGACGATACGGATTGTACAAGAATGTGATGTGTAGGCATGGATACACGGTGAAAGCCAACCGCCATTTGTAACCCACCACTCCAGCGCCACTGTCGAAACCCTGCAGTCTGCAGTAGGGCAGACAGACTCCCTGCACTTAAAATGTGGCAGAGCTCTGAAAAACAAGGAGGTGGCAAGGGAATATTTGAAACTGAAACACAGCCGTCTTTTAGTATTTGTTTTGACGTGTTAAAAATCAACATAAAAAGCGCACCCTACTAACATGTGTGTCGACATTAGGAGAGTCGCACGCAAATGACATGTTGGTGGCTTTTATTCTTCAAGGTCGTAAAAGCTGAAATCTGCTACAGTTGCGTCACGGCGGCTGCACGGTTTTTAAGAGGCAGCCTGGATGCAGGCGGTAAGGCCATAATCGTGTTACATGGATGCTGCTTTTCTCCGACACTGCTCTATGCTGTGTAGCATGTGCAGAGAGCTTCCGGTCTTGTAAAACCGTGTCCTGACGTAGCCAGAGACACTGTGTGAAACGCAGACTCCCTTTTGTAGTAATCCAGAATCACGGTCAGCAGTCTAGTGCTCTGTAAGCCAGCACACTGAACACCCACCCACCACTCATGTCACTGGTCAGGTGACACAGCTTTAATAAAAGGGGCCGAGCGCACGTGCTCTGGGCCAGTTGCACTATGTAGCTGTTGGTGTCTGCGTCAGTCAATATCTAGCATGAGGGCCCAGGGCCCCCAACATTACATTGGCGACGAGGCGGTAACGCAATGCCACGCGTGCCGCAGCTGAACAATCCCCAGAAAGTAGAAGGGAAGTGCCCATGTGCAGGGCATTCCCCCGGGGAAGCGGCGCCGGCCGCCGAGAGGCCTGCAGGGCGTAAGCCGAGCCCTGGGCCTGCCTGCAAGGCCCCTTGCGTGGGGTGATGAAGAGCGGACCGACCGGAGCCCACCCGCGTCGGCCGCGACTGCTGTCCCTGCCTGGAGGCGAAGAAAGAGCCGTGCAGAGCCCACCTGCATCGGCCGCCACCACTCGGTGAAACCTCCGCGGATCCCACCCGCGTGGAGGAGGGAGGCCCGTCGGCTGAAGGTGAGCCCGGGGACTCGCGTATGCCAGGAGCGACCCCCCCCCCTATAAGTGAACATTGGCGGAGCCCACCCGCATGGTCAGGCGCCCCGCCGGGTGTGAAGCGGCCGAAAATTGACTTTATAATAAAGGCAGACCAGCGGAGCCCACCCGCGGCCTGCCTGCAGTGTCCCCGCCGCGCAGCGTGTGATAAATGCGGCGGCGGGGTGAAGGAAAACGCCTGCAGCGTGTGGAGTGCTGCGAGGCGCTGTAGGCCGACAGCGGAGCCTACCCGCATGGCCATGGTGCCCGGAAAGTAAACTGACTACAGCAGGACCAGCGGAGCCCACCCGCGGCCTGCCTGTGATGCCTCCTGTCCCCCGCTGCGAGGGTGAATGAACTTTAATTAAAGCAAGGCTCGCGGAGCCCACCCGTGGCCTGCCTGCAGCGCCCCCTCCCCCGCCGTGTGTGTGAAGTGCGGCGGAGGGGTTAAAGACTACCGGAATGCGCCCGCAGCATGAGGGGAGCTGCCGGGCGCCGAATGAGTGAAGCGGAGCCTACCCGCTATGAACCTGTAAGCTGCCCCAGCAGTGCGCAAGATATCAAGGCCAGCGGAGCCCACCCGCGGAGTCCCCGCAGCGTGAGGGAAGCTGCGGGACACTGACAAACAAAACAGAGCCCGCCCGTGTACACAGCACCCAGTGCACAACCCCCTGCCCGCGCGAGGACTGCGTGAAGCTGCAGCGGGCAGGAAGGGCAAAGAACAGCGCCGATACCAGCCCCCCGCCTCCGGCAGCGCAGAAATGAAGGAGCTGTTGCGGGGAGGAGAAGAATACACAGAAACACGGAGCAGGCATGCCTCACCGCAGTAAAGGGGAGTTGTCCAGCGGTGATCGCCTGTTCTGCCCTGCCACTGTGACGTGCCAGCCTGAGGCTCTGTAACTCGGTGTTCAGCAGCGCCGAGGCCCCGCACCGGCAACAAACAGGAAAAAAACGCTGCACTGCCATCTGGTGACCAATCCGCTCCTCTGCGCCCCTACAGTAAAGGAAGCCACCACAGAACTGAGGCTGGGAACAAGGAAATAACGCACTCAGGGACAATGAGGTAGAGACAGTCCCAGCCTGCTGTGACTCACAACAAGCAAACCAAGGCACCTCCACTGAAGCACAGCAGTGCACAAAGAAGCAAACAAGCACAAGACACAACAAGTGAAAGACTACAAAGGTAAATAAAGCCAGCAGCAACACAAGCCGAGGACAGCAACCATCACAAACCACAGTGTTCACAAGCCCACCGTCACTGTCCAGCGACGCAGGACAGCATAGAACGGCGTAGGAACGCGCCAGAAGAACAAGAACACTGCCTCACCAGCGCAGGAACGCGCCACAACCCTCAGGGACGCGCCAGGCGACAGCGCCGGAAACTCCAGAAAGGCGCAAGGAGTGAAGGAACCCCACACAACAGGACAGCGCAGCATTGCGCCGGAACGTGCCAAGAGCGCCAAGAATCAAGAGCGCCAGAGTGACGCTGCCCAGCGACACGCCAACGCCACAGAACAACATTGCGCAGAACGCGCAAGGAGTGAAGGAACTCCACACCTCAGGACCGAACAGCATTGCGCAGACCGCGCAAGGAGTGACGGAACTCCACACCACCACGACTGAATGACGCATGGATCGCGTCCTCGAAGACCAGTCAGTTGGTCACCCCGAAAGAAAAGGAGAAAATGATCAGTCAGTTGGTCCCCCCCGAAAGGAAAGGAGAAGATGACCAGTCAGTTGGTCGCCCGGAAAGAAAAGATGACCAGTCAGTTGGTCGCCCAGAAAGAAAAGGAGAAGATGACCAGTCAGTTGGTCACCCCGAAAGAAAAGGAGAAAATGACCAGTCAGTTGGTCACCCCGAAAAAAAAGGAGAAAATGATCAGTCAGTTGGTCCCCCCCCGAAAGGAAAGGAGAAGATGACCAGTCAGTTGGTCGCCCGGAAAGAAAAGATGACCAGTCAGTTGGTCGCCCAGAAAGAAAAGGAGAAGATGACCAGTCAGTTGGTCGTCCGGAAAGAAAAGGAGATGACCAGTCAGTTGGTCGCCCAGAAAAGAAAGGAAGCAACTGACCGATCAGATGATCACCCAGAAAAGGAAGGAGAAGTTGGCAGTCAGAAGATCACGACTCGAAGACATGCCAGAAGATCAAAGGCATGGTAACTGAATAGATCAAGAGGTCCATGGACGGGACCCAGAAGAGGTCTGATGACACCGACCCGAAGTAAAGAAGGAGCGACAGGAAGAAAGGTGCGATGCCTGGTTTTGGTCATTGGAAGAAGAGAAGGCGTGTCCTAAGGGTAGGACGCAACCAGGGAGACACGTGTGGAGTGCACGCCACACGGAGATGGCCTGGGTGGTTGAAGAAAAGGAAAGGGACCGACCACGTCGTGAAAGGAATGGAGGAGAAGAAGGGTAGTGAGTGCCACGGTGCCACTAGAAGATCACAAGAAGAGAAGAGAAGAGATGTGACCAGCCAACTCACACAAACATCAGGAGAAGATGGCGACATGCACCAGAACACCGGAGTGCAGCGGAGAACAAGGCCTGGCATGAACACCGGCGGCACAAGTCAAAGATATCCACCTACAAGCCATCCATCAATGTGGCAATCGCAGAAGAGGGCAAGTTTGGACTGTTTGACAACAATCTACCTTTGGGGTTGAGCGGAAGATTGGATGGCGAGAGTGCTCACACATCCGGCTGAGGAACTGACCACTCCACACCAACCCGTGGCAGCCCAAGAAGCAAAGGCCTCAAGGGACTCTGGTGGCAGCAAGTCCCGCAAGAGAGACAGATCCACGACGGTGCGTCTGCAAGACCCACTGAGAAGGAAGCTTCGCGTGCAAGAAAAGAGTCAACAGCGTAACCTTCAGGTGGAACTAGGACACAACGGTGAAGATCGTGGAGCGCCCCGCTCACGGCCCGAAGGCTATGGTGGAGCAACATGACCGACAACACCAGTCCAGTGGAAGCCTGGCAAAGAGGTCCTCCCGGACATCTTGTGAGAGAGGAATACCGGCGAAGAGGGGCATCCTAGTGAGAGGGATGTATGCACCTACTCCTTTCATCTGCCCAGAAACACTTTGAAGCCTGCCCAGAGACATCACCAAGGACCAGGACTGAAGAGGAGAACCGAGAAGAAAACAATACTCGGATCACGTCACCCTTCTATCTAACTACCAACTGTCACCAGTGGTGCCAAGCAAAGGCAAGACCAAGAACAACGTCCAGGCGGCGCAGACAGAAGATAGGACCCGCCAAACAACGGCAAACCATGCCACAGTGACTCATGAGTCCTGGATGCAGCAACTACACCATCTGCGACCTGCAATCCACGAAAGAGACTCACTTCAAAGTATGGAGTCCAGTGTTATTTTGTATATACATTTTCTTTCCCACAGGTGGAACTTTATCGTGGGGCTTGCGAACTGTACTTTTTCTCCCACAGGTTGGACTCTCATTTGTTTTCATTTTCCCCGAAGTTTGGGAGGGATGTAGTAATCCAGAATCACGGTCAGCAGTCTAGTGCTCTGTAAGCCAGCACACTGAACACCCACCCACCACTGATGTCACTGGTCAGGTGACACAGCTTTAATAAAAGGGGCCGAGCGCACGTGCTCTGGGCCAGTTGCACTATGTAGCTGTTGGTGTCTGCGTCAGTCATTATCTAGCATGAGGGCCCAGGGCCCCCAACATTACACCTTTCATAATCAAATTCCTTCGCAGCGCCTCCAAGAACCAATAAAGAAAGAAATAAACATTACGCATCTTGCATGAGGTACCGCAGAACAACACGCGTGCAGATGTACACCCTTGGCTCCCGTGTAAAGCTCTCTTCACGTGTTCTGGTGAAACATGTTACCGAATCAGTGTCAGTTAGAACATAGCCCCTTCTTGCCCAGTACACTTCCCTCCTGTGCCATTGACGACAGCGGATACGCAGGCACGTATCGTCCCTTTCATGTCATTGAGGAGAGACGTGTGAAGTGCAGCACGAAAGGGGGAAGGAGGGGTGCAAACTGTGGCCGAGTCGGAGCGCCCAGTAGCCTATGGTGGGCATCGGCAAATGGCCTCCTGGACAGGCTGGAGGGTGCAGAAACTGCAGGCTGCCCTTTGCTCGGACCGTCAGTGCCACCTATTGAGGAGTCGTGGGATGTGTGAGCAGGCCGGGGTTTGGGACCCTTCTGCCTGTTACTATGTGCGTGTGTATGTATATCAATGCAAAGTGGTGATTGGCGAGAAAACCTGTGGTGCGCGCGCACCACATAGGGGCGAGGGAGCCTGTTGTCTGTGCCGTGGTGATGCGCGTAACAGACACCAGTGGGGCGTGGTCGGAGCAAAGGCGGGACATGCGCCCGACTTTGCCTAATTGCGTGCTGTATTTTTCAAAAAAACGCACGCCAACGCCAATTGCAGCCAGCGAAGCGTGTGGTCAGCTTTCTGAAGCCCGTACAGGAGGTCTCTCGCTGCACGAACAGTGCTGGGCACTGCAACGCAGGCGCAATACCTAAAAACCATTGCAAGACGCTGCTCTGTTATTGGCTCTGGGTTCATTGGGTTCTTAGTGAACCTACTATATATCCCCACAACCAGAAAGGTCCAGCGGATGTGTAGGTATATTGCTTTCAAACAGCTGTCATAATTAAAAGAAGTTATAGGTGAAAACGTTGATACAAATGACTGTTTTTTTCAACTACTTTTCAATTTTCCCATATTCAACGGTTAGTTTCTATAAAGAAACCTTGAAGGATCTACACAAACCTTGTTCAATTCAGAATTGTATCTACTTTTCTAAAATGTATAGCTTTCCAGGCTTCATTATTGCTTTCATACCCATTTCTACCATTAACTGGAAAGAGGTTGACAGCACAAAAAATAGCAAAAATAGGCTATGTCCCAGTAAAATGCCAAAACTGTGTGAAAAATGTTGGTTTTCTGACAAAAGTCTGTTTGTCCCTGAAAGCTGGGAAGATGATAAATTCAGCACCACAGCCTCATATTTGATACCATTTGCATGTTAAAAAAACAGACGCTTTCATCTGCAGCCCTTTTTTCAAATTTCCCCCCAAAAAACAAAATTTACCTGTATTTTGGCTAATTTCTGGGTCCCCTCCAGGGGAATCTGTGGAAAAAGGTAGGGCTATGACCTTTTTCAAGATTTGCCCGGCGCTAACCGCCTTTGTACCATTCAAATTACCAAGCAATGAGGCAGGCGCCGGAGACCAGAAGGCAGGAAACAGAAGTTTTATTCCGACGGAGCAGAACACAGATCAGACAACAAGGTATCGTCTCGAGGTGCTCTAACAGCCTCTCTGAGGCCTGGCCTCTTATACCCTGGTTTATGACATGTGAGCATTCTTTATTGCATAAAAGACTCTTTAAACTTATGAAATGACGTCCCCATAATCCTTGTGTCAAGCCCACCCCCACATACATCCACAATAGAGGTCCTCACCCTGTTGATAACAGGAGGGGGCTATCACACGGCTGAGTGTTCCGCCGATTCTTAGGATGTGTGCGCCCATGGGGTGGGGAGGCCATGATCAACAGTGTGTCCTTTGAAGAGGGGCGACTCCATACAATGAGGGGCAGTAAATGATATCTCCCGGCTTAGGCGATGGCCTCGGACCTGTATGGACAGTCGGACACGGGGGAAGGGGTCATCAGAGGAGTGGTATTCATGCCGCGTGGACAATCGAGCGTGGAGGGAAGGTTTATCAACAGAGGGGCATTCATGGAAGGAGAGGAGGTGCTGGTCAGGCGCAGGCGTGACTTCCAAAGACAGGGTCATGCAGAAGGGTTATGCTCATGAGAGGGAGGGAGGGGGAGCCAGGGTGCGCCGAGGATGCTTGCTGGGTCAGAGGGGCGCGCTGGCGATCGATCGTGAACAGGGAGACCATGATACCTAAAATGGCTGTCGTGCGCGTTGTACGTGGGTGACAAGCTGGCGCAGATGATGTTCAGCTCGTAAACTAAAATTCCACAGTCCTCCCTTTTAACATGTCTCGCCAACTTGTCAGTTTGGATTTATCCCCATAAGGCCACGTATTTCTACTTCATAGAGGGGACTCATGTGCTCATTTCGGAAGTCCAAAGTCTTTGGGAACATACAGTTAGAGACGAGGCCGAATAAAGCTGGTAGACATTGGATACCCAAACAACACCCGCATAGTATCACAACAGGTATCAGTATGAAGGAAAACAACCTCCAACCCCAGTTCCTCAAAATGTCCCAAAACCAGCTCCCAAGCGACCATCCTTCTTGCTCTTGGTGAACCTCTGAGGAAAGTCTGTGGAGGTGTTCAATGGCTTTGTAGACTGAGGGCGAGTTATCTGGCACGTAAGTGCAGCAGCTAGATCCGATGATGCGGCATGCTCCTCCTCGATCGGCTAGGACCACATCTAAAACAAGGCGGTTTTGAAGGGCCACAAGGCGGACCGCTTGAAGCTCAGCCGTGTTGTTAGCGAGGATGCCAGCCGTGATGTTGATCGTCGTTTCTACTGCCTGGGTCAGGTGTCGGATAGCGCGGCTGTTTGCCATTGGGCCCCACAGGGGAACGAGTCCCTTTGCTGCATCCAAGAACTGAGCTCCAGTGGAGTCGGCTTGTCCAATGTCATCTGCACGCCTCTGCCGGTGATGGTTAGCAGGGGCTACATACGTGGGGGGGAGAATGAAGGCAATATAGCAGATACCCTTCCAACCTTTCGGGAGCCAGGTGTAAGCTTTGGTGCCACACACAAAGTACATATTTGGAGAAGCAACAAAGGAAGGGGGATCAACTGAGTCCAATGTTCTGGTGATTCGGCAGGAACTGTGACCCACCAGCTGTGTTCCCTGGCCTTCGAGACACACAAGACCTGTGACATTGATAACAGACAGAGCCACAGTCAGAGTGGCGGTAGTTTGTTTTCGCAGATGAGAGAAGGTGGATCTAGCTGGATTGTGGAGTACCTGTGCTTCGACACGTTCTTTGGCTGGAATGTCTTTAAGGAAGGTGGCGCCTGTGAGCGCAGGACACAGGGGAGCAGAGGTCTTTCCGGTTTTGTTCAGCCAGAACCCAGAGTAGAAGTGCGACACTGTCTGGCTGGAAGTGGCGTTGTCCTTGTGGCTCTCTTGCATGAGGATCAACCAGGCGAGGCAGGAGCCGTGAACTGAGAAAGGAGAAGGGATGAAGGGGATGGAGTGTCCAGTGGCATGCGGGAGCAACCCGCAGATCCAGCAGTTCGTAGCATTTGCAGCAAGGTTGTGTTGGTGCAACAGTTGCACGAAGGAATTGTTCCAAAATTCCCTGCGCCTTTCTCGGAGCTGAGGCGACAGGGAGATTAGGTGATGCTCTTTCATGGGGGTCGGTCGTGCAGTGGGCAGCAATGCCTCATGAGCCGGTGTGCTTTCCTCCAGAATCCAGAAGGAGGTCATGAGGAGGAGGCAGAAGAGGAAGACAATAAAGAGGGCGATTGTCTTTGATTTGTGCAAATTGTCAGTCTTTGGGTTTCTATAGTGGGTATTTCCTGTTGCTTCCATCATCTTCTTATCTGGCGCTTCCATCATCTTCTTATCTGGCGCTTCCATCATCTTCAAGGGGCTCGGTAGCGGGCAGAACCACAGACTTCGTTTAGCTTCTCTCCCGGTAACCCTCGGTTGTGTTTAGGTCACCGTTCTGAGATTCAACTTAGTCCGTGGCCTACTTAGCCAAAGCTCCCTCCTTTCGACGCAGGAAATACCCTTCTCTGGTTGGCACAGTGGGGTCAGAGAATTTTGCAAGTTCAAGTGCCCCAGTATCGGGATAACAGTTCAATGTCGGTCGGTCTTTGTTCAGGAGCTCTTCTTGGGTGTTGACGTTTTCTGTTGTGGCCAGGTTCGCAGAGACCTTCCGGCAGTGATGTGCGTGCAGCCAGTGCCTCTTCCCCTCCACTCGAAGCGCCGTCCGTGTGGTAATCAGCACTTGCCAGGGGCCCGTCCACCGGGGTTCTAGGCTCTTGGTCCGTTGGAAGTTGCGGACTAGAACGAAGTCCCCCGGTTGGATGTCGTGGCCTGGGCCCCTGGAAACATCGGGGATGGCCTGCTGCACCTGTTGATGAATGACAGACAACGTTTTAGTTAACTTGCACAAATAATCAGACAGTAGGACGTCCGGGACGTCATGAATGGAGGTTGGTTTGGGAGCAGTCCAGAGGTTCATCGGTCGCCCGAATACAACCTCGTATGGGGTCAAATGGTGTTTGGTGGGAGTAGAGCGCATCGATAGCAAGGCCAAAGGGAGTGCGTCTGGCCATTTAAGTCCGGTGGTTGCCACTATTTTTGACAATTTCAACTTCAGTGTGGCTTTATGGCGTTCCACCAGGCCGGCGGATTGGGGGTGGAAGACTGCGTGAAATCTCAGTTTCACCCC
The DNA here is from genome assembly GCF_964263255.1 of Lissotriton vulgaris. NCBI lineage: Eukaryota > Metazoa > Chordata > Amphibia > Caudata > Salamandridae > Lissotriton > Lissotriton vulgaris. Next base: position 187,663,833 of record NC_141698.1, read on the forward strand.
CAATCCCTTTAGGATTAGTTGGATAACCTCAGCTATGAAGTGGGGGCCATTGTCGCTCCATAAAATTCGACAAAGGCCATAGCGAGGAAAGAATTCTTTCAGTAGTACTTTGGCAGTAGTAATGGCAGTGTTGTCATGGGTTGGATAGGCCTCTACCCATTTGCTGAAGGCACATACGATGACTAGTACATACTTCAAGCTTTGGCATCTCTCTAGTTGGATGTAGTCCATCTGAAGGACCTCAAAGGGGTGATTGGGGGTCCCAAACCCTCCCCGGGGTACCACAGTTCCTTTCCCGGGGTTGTGCTGCAGACAGATAAGGCACTGCTGGACTAGGCGTCTGGCTGAGTCGGGGATTTTGTCGTTGTGCCAGACTTTGGAAATGAGTTCGATTAGGGGTGCAGATCCTATGTGTGCGAGGGAATGAGCCATTGTCAGTATGGGGATCAGGTATGAGTCAGGTAGCAACCATTTGTTTGCATCTTTTGTTCGCCAGCAGCCCTCATCATCCTTCAAACCCACCCCGGCCCACCTAGTCAGTTCGTGAGGGGTGCTGGCCGACTGGATGTCTCTGATCATTTCCCTGGCGTTAGTCCATTTCTCTGCTTGTGACCTGGTCACGTACATGCGTGTCACCGTCCTATTCTCAGCTGTGGTTCGTGCAGTGATGTCGGCCAGTGCATTCCCTTGTCCGACTAAGTCTGTCACCTTCTTGTGTGCCTGGCATTTGATCACTGCTAGTCGTTTGGGGAGGAGAACCGCTTCAATCAGGGCAGAAACCAGATCTCAGTGAAGGATAGGGGTGCCGTGGGACGTCAGGAATCCCCTCTCCCTCCACAGGAGCCCAAAATGGTGAACCACCCCGAAGGCATACTGGCTGTCTGTATATACGTTCGCGGTGGTCCCTGTGGCTATGATGCATGCTCGTGTGAGGGCTATCAGCTCTGCCGCCTGGGCAGATCGTTGTGTGATGCAGGCTGTCTCAACTACTGTTCGGGCGGTCGTTACTGCATAGGCAGCTGAAGTGGTGCCATCTGGGAGTTTGATGCATGAGCCGTCTACCCATAGCTCTCCATCGGGGTCAGTGAAAGCAGTGTCTCGGAGGTCAACTCTACTCCTACTTTGTTCGTCCGTGAGGGTCACACAGTCGTGTATGGGAGGAACGTCGGGGTCATTTTCAGGCAGGGGCAACAATGTGGCAGGATTCAAAGTCGTGCATCTCTTTAGTGTGATGTGGGGTGCAAGTAGCGTCAGTTCGTACCCTGTCAGTCGTGCGCTAGTCAAATGTTGAGTCTTGGTTTGGTTCAGAAGGGTGTCGACAGCATGGGGTACTAACACGGCGAGAGAGTTTGAAAGTACGATTCCTTCGCTCTGGCGGATAGAGACGGCAGCGGCAGCTACCGCTCGAAGGCAGGCAGGCAAAGCTCTGGCTACAGGATCAAGAGTGGCGGAGACGTAGGCACAAGGGCGCTGCTTTGGACCTATAGACTGAGTCAGGACAGGCAATGCACACCCCTCCCTTTCGTGGGTGAAGAGGGAGAAGGGTTTGGAGTAATCCGGGGTTCCCAGGACGGGCGCTGAACAGAGGGCATCTCGCAATTCCTTAAAGGATGCTTGACACTCAGGGGTCCAAGGGAGCGGGAAGGAGGCATCTTTGGTCAATAGGGCAAGTAGGGGTTTCACAATGAGGCTGAAATTAGGTAACCACTGTCTGCAAAAAGAGGTTAGGCCAACCAAAGAGCGGACTTGCTTTTGTGTTTTTGGGACGGGGGTGTCTAGGATGGTTTGGATTTGGTCGGGTGTGAGTTTCCTCCCTTCTTTGGACAGGAGATGGCCTAGGTATGTCACTTGTGGCTGGCAGAACTGTAATTTCTTTTTGGAAACTTTATGGCCATTTTCTGCAAGAAAGTGTAGGAGTTGGACAGTGGCTGTGATTGCAAGTGGGGTGGTGTCGGCCGCCAAAAGGATATCATCGACATATTGAATCAACACCACTCCATCCAGTAGCTGGACGGCGTCCAGCTGTCTTTTGAGGGCCTGGCTGTAAATACTGGGACTTTCAGTGTACCCCTGGGGGGCTCTACAAAATCGGTACGAGCGGGATTTTAAGGTGAAGCCGAAGAGATAACGGCTGTCTGGATGGATGGGGATAGAGAAAAACGCATTCTTGAGGTCGATAACAGTGAAGGTGGTGGCAGTGGACGGGATGAGGGTCAGAATGGTGGTGATATCTGAGACTACGGGGTATTGGGGTACAACCACTTTGTTAATTTCTCGCAGGTCGATGATGAAGCAGTACGCTTTCTCATCTCCTTCGCCTTGCTTCTTAACAATAGGTAGGATTGGGCTGTTGCAGACGTTGCTAACCACCTCTTCAACCACTCCTGCATCTACCAGAGACTGAATGATCGCTACCAGTGCCTTCTCGCCCTCGGGGGATATCCGATATTGTGGGAGTTTCGGGAGCATAGCGTCCTGTCTTACAGTTATATGAATAGGGTCAATCATCATTCGTCCCACATCAGAGTCATTTTTGGCCCATAGGTACGGAGGCAGGGTATCAAGCAAGGACAGGTCAGCATCAGTTATGGAGCACATGTGTCGTGCAGGGCAAGATTTGGGTATGTCTGGGTTGTCGTACAGGATGACTCGGATTCCATCTGGGGAACACCTAATGGTAGCTCGAAAATGTTTCAGTAAGTCAATGCCCATAATGGCGTCAGGGGAGTTGGAGGAGAGCAGAAATGTTGTGTCAGTGGTGTTGCTTTCTAGGTCAAAGGTGATAGGTACGGACAGGGGGTTAGTGGAGGGCGTCCCATCGAAACCTATCGATGTAATGTGTGAGCCAGACAAGGGTGCCCTTGGAATCAGTCGTTTCGATAACACACTACGTGTCGCCCCAGTGTCTACCAAAAATGGAGACTCTGTACCCAGGACCTTAGCGGTGACATAAGGACCTTGCTGGTCAACACAGAGCTCGACTGGATCCCTCCCTTGCCCCTGGCAGTCCTATGCAAAATCGGGGGCATTCTCACCGTCGGATAGTTGATATTGGTTCTGTCGGGGGCGGTCAAATGTGTTCAATCTCCCTGATCTGTCATTGTTGGTGTCGTTTGTGTGCCCTCGTCCTTGTCCTCTATTTCTCGGACCACCCGCCACATCCCTGGGGTCCCTATTTCTGTTCGTCTCTAGCAGAACCGGACACTGGGATTTCCAATGGCCGAATCCTTTGCAGAAGGCGCATTGGTCATCGCTAATGTCTCTACGTCCAGTGTGGGGTGTTGGGGTGTGATCTTTAGGAGGTGGGTTTCTGGGGGTGGTCGATTGGTAGTTCCCCCTTTGGGGTTCCCGTCCTACCGCTATACCTTGTATCTGGGCTATCATCACCCTTTCTTTCAAATCTTTCTTCTTTTTCTCGGACGCCCTATCATTCTCATTCTTCTGGTGCTAGTAATACTGAGCCATCTGAAGGATAGCTGCGGGTTTGGAGGTCCCCCAACTACTCTCGCTCGTCTGCAGTTTTTGGGAGACCTCCTGTGACAGGCCCTTCACATAGTTTTGTACAAACAGGTGTTGTCCGGCTGCGGTGGTCATGTCTTGGCCACTGTAGTCGGAGAACACTGTCTCGAATCGGGAGAAGTACTCTGATACATCTTCCTGGGGTTTCTGACGACAGGCCGTGACTATCGACCAATCTACCTTTTTCTCTGGGATCAGTGTCTTTAACTTCTGAACTAATTTGTCTGGGAGTTCTAGTATGTCTTTTACTGGTTTCCTTCCAGGCTCTCGCTGTCTATCTAGTTCACTGAGTTGCTCCCAGGTGTGCCCGAACAGATCTGTGTGGTCAGCCTTCCGGATTTGCTTCCACACATCAGCAGGCAGGCATAACCCGAAAAACAAGTCAATGTCCGCTAAAGTCATTATCGTTGAACCCAGGGCTGTGTTCATCTCGGTATAGAACGCTGTCGGGTTCTTTCTTAAATCGGGCAGAGTTTGTCTAAAGGTTAGGATATCTTGTCGGTCCCATGGTTGGTAAACCCAATTGTACACAACCCTCCCTTTTGCATCTGCGTGATTAATATCATCGTTTGTTCCCAGACCGCGTGGCGGAATCCAGTATGGAGCCGCTTCTCTGATGGGCATCATAGTGTTGGCTACTTCTACTGAGGTCGTTTCAGGGACTGTAACCTTCGCTTCTGGTTTTTGTTCCGTGAGGTGGCGGAAGACCTCAAGCGTCTGCATGAAGAGCTCCGTCGCCTCACATTCAGTCCCATCTCCGACATCAATCTTCCTATACAGTGTGGTCAGTTTAGCGGGGCCCTTACTTTGATACCCATCTTCATATGCGTTCAGGGTGTGGTAGCTGAATCGCAAAATGAAATGCCGTCTGTGGCTGTCGGCATGCGAGTTATACATGTTCATTGTGTACTCTTCGCTCTCCCTTCGTTCCACTAGTGTCTTTGCTATTTTGTCAATCCCATCCCGTTCATCTTTGCTCAATCTGTTTGGTCTGGCTGGTGGGTGCTCGCTAGCCTCGGGGGGCATCTGTTGGTGCTGCTAAGGTGGCTGGTGCGGAGGCCGTGAGGGCTGGTGCGCTAGCGCTAAGGCCGTTCTCGCTCGTACTCTGGGCCTGCAGGTGTTGTTGGCAGGGAGCATATGGAGGGGGCATGTAGATGATTGGGGGACCTAGCAGTAACTCATCGTTCGTCCGCTGTTTGGAGGGCAATTCAGGGTAGAGCGCAGAGGGGGTCCTAACAGGGCATTGACCTGTCGACCCTGATTCTTGGTTTTGTGCAGCTTCTTTTCTTTCTTTTCTTTCTTCTTCTAGTTGCTTAGCGGCTAGGTGGGCTGCCTTTCGTAATTCTTTCCCTATTTTCGCTTCTTCTCTTTTCTTTCGTTGTTCCGTTTCTTTGCGCCACATGCCAATACTATCGAGCATAGTGGGCGTGGTCTTATTTTTCTGGAGCGCTATTTCCAATGTTTTTATTTTATTTTCATCAAAGGAACCTATCAGTGGCCACTGACTTTCGGGGTTCTTCTTTGTATATTTATGCCATAGCTTAGTATAAGCTATAGCGACTAGTCCATGCTTGGTGAACATGTCCTTATTAGGGGTGCCTTCCAGTGGGGCTGGATGGTTCATCTCTAATAAGCGGTCCGGGCTGTACAGGCTACCAATCAGTGGGGAGAAGATAGGCATGACGGGTTACAACGGGGACAAAGGTCTGCACTACCTATCTTATCACGGCGGACAAAGACTAGACAGAATATTTCTATTCTACGTTGTTTGTAGGCCGTGAATACCTCAAAAGAACCAATACCGAACACTTAATGTACGGTCAATCAAACAATCAATGGGGAGAATAAGTGGGTACGACGTGTTAAAGTTTTGCGTTACCCACTCTTTCTCTACCTGCAAAGAGAGACCTTGTTCTTCCCTGTTTGCAGACAGAGAATCTCCAGACAACAATCCACGAACGTCAGTTCGGGAAAACAGTGGGGGAGGAAGATAGGCACGACGGATTACAATGGGGACAAAAGTCTGCGTTACCTATCCTTCACTGTTTGCAAAGAGAGAGCCTGTTGTTTTCTCCGTTTGCAGACGGTGAATCTCCAGAGGGATCAACAAAGCGTAATACTAGTATTATCCAAATCAAACAATCATTTCTCAATTTGTCGTGTTTACACGACCTTACCCGGACCGCATGGACAGTTTCCTGTCTTCCGAATCCATCGCCCGATCGTCCTCTCTTCTTCGTGATGTTCGTGGCACTCCTGATGGTTCCCAGTCAGGACCGTAGATCACTCGAGAGAGAGGTCTGTTCGGAACTAGTGAAGGTCGGATGATCGGCTGTCAGACGAGGGTCTATCGGACACGAGCTCTCCCGATCGTTGCAGTCGTTCACTCTGTCGTCGGGACCTCTCCCACTGGATCCACGTGTCGCTGATGGGCCCCACGCTTTGGGACGCCAATTGTGGAAAAAGGTAGGGCTATGACCTTTTTCAAGATTTGCCCGGCGCTAACCGCCTTTGTACCATTCAAATTACCAAGCAATGAGGCAGGCGCCGGAGACCAGAAGGCAGGAAACAGAAGTTTTATTCCGACGGAGCAGAACACATCAGATCAGACAACAAGGTATCGTCTCGAGGTGCTCTAACAGCCTCTCTGAGGCCTGGCCTCTTATACCCTGGTTTATGACATGTGAGCATTCTTTATTGCATAAAAGACTCTTTAAACTTATGAAATGACGTCCCCATAATCCTTGTGTCAAGCCCACCCCCACATACATCCACAATAGAGGTCCTCACCCTGTTGATAACAGGAGGGGGCTATCACACGGCTGAGTGTTCCGCCGATTCTTAGGATGTGTGCGCCTGATTGTATCCCATGGGGTGGGGAGGCCATGATCAACAGTGTGTCCTTTGAAGAGGGGCGACTCCATACAATGAGGGGCAGTAAATGATATCTCCCGGCTTAGGCGATGGCCTCGGACCTGTATGGACAGTCGGACACGGGGGAAGGGGTCATCAGAGGAGTGGTATTCATGCCGCGTGGACAATCGAGCGCGGAGGGAAGGTTTATCAACAGAGGGGCATTCATGGAAGGAGAGGAGGTGCTGGTCAGGCGCAGGCGTGACTTCCAAAGACAGGGTCATGCAGAAGGGTTATGCTCATGAGAGGGAGGGAGGGGGAGCCAGGGTGCGCGGAGGATGCTTGCTGGGTCAGAGGGGCGCGCTGGCGATCGATCGTGAACAGGGAGACCATGATACCTAAAATGGCTGTCGTGCGCGTTGTACGTGGGTGACAAGCTGGCGCAGATGATGTTCAGCTCGTAAACTAAAATTCCACAAATCCACAAACCCTGGGTAACTTTAGAATCCCCATGAGGTAGGAAAAAAGGACGCAAATTTGGCGTGGATACCTTATGTGGTCAAAAAGCTACAGGGCCCTAAGCGCGAACTACCCCAAATAGCCAAAACAAGCATTTACAATGCAATGGTCTCTGCATTGTTAAAGTTAGAGCTATTGGCATTGCTCATGACATTATTTTTATTTATGTTTTTGTTTTTAAAACATAAATAAATGGCATTGTCATTTACAATGCCAATAGCTTAATCTCTCGCAAATGCGAGACCTATTGCATTTGCACCCACACACAGAGCCACACACACAAAGCCACCCACACACACATACAGAGCCACCCACACAGAGGCACCCACACAGAGCCACCCACACAGTTATTCACATAGAGCCACCCACACACACAGAGCCACGCACACAGTCATTCACATAGAGCCACCCGCACACACAGAGCCACCCACACACACAGAGCCACCCACACAGTCCTTCACATAGAGCCACCCACACACACACAGCCACCCACACAGAGCCACCTACACACACAGAGCCACCTACACACAGACAGAGCCACCCTCACACAGAGCCACCCACACATAGAGCCACCTACAAAAAAAGCTACCCACACAGAGCCACACACAATACACAGACAGAGACACACACACATACAGAGCCACACACACAGAGCCACACACATACTCACAGAGCCACACACAGACAGACAGAGCCACACACACACACACACACACACACACACACACACACACACACACACTCACAAACACAGAGCCACACACAGACAGACAGAGCCACTGGGGTACAAAGATGGCAGCCGCTGCTGGGTGCGACAGACTGGGGACAGCAACTGCTGGTTCAGAGGCTAGAGGGCGGCCCCTCAGATTCTCAGAATTGGTGTTCGAGAAAGCACTGCAGAGGGTCAATCACAGTCCTGTCTGCTGTTTAATTTATCTATTTATGTGTTTAATTTTGAGGGGAGCTGGGGAGACACTTGATTTGTTCTAAAGCCTCAGCTGCCTGTTTTATGGGGGGGGGGGAAGGTGCCCTAAAAAAAGTTTCAATGCTGAGACAGTACTTCTTGTGATGTCCCTTTGGTGCTGCAGAAGATGTATCTGGCCTCATTGGGGATAGGATGCATTCATGCTGCAAGGGTGTGCTGCAGAACAAATGTGTGCGGTTGGATCCAGATGTTCGTAAAAGTGATTGCTGTAGCATTACGTCTCTGGAGGGGGTGGTCCCTATAGGGGACTCAAACGGCACTCAAAGCTCAGTTTGAAGACAGGGGTATAATGTCTAAAGTGATTTCACTCGGTGGATATTTGTCTCTACCCTCATTTTCCACTCCGGTGTCCATTGACTAAAGGAGAAAGGAAGCATCTTGGGAAAGCCAGTCACCTTGACAGCAAACAAAGCAGGCCTTACGAAAATATATATTTTTTTGGGACAACGCTTAGCTATCACAATGTGTAAACGGTATTTTATTGCATTTGACTGCATTCACCTTATAATCATTGCCCTCAGAAAAAATACCCCTTTCGTTAACTAGGTTTTACAAGTCAAACCGTTTGAAAAATACATGTAAACAGGTTCCTGATAATCCATATTTCGGATTAAATGCATTCCAGGACTCCCAACCCTTTGCAGGCCCCTGCTCCAGGAAAAGCCGGGCGGTGGCGAAGCTATTGCATTTATGCGAATGTTATGTCTTCCACGTGGTGTGTGACAGATAAAGTATCCGTGGTGTTGTGGTAAAGGGTAAGAGGAGGCGGGCCATCGGACAGCTGGAATGTTGTGCTGTGGTGAACCTTCAGCTGCTCGTAGGAGTATGCGTCCACGAAGAGTGCAGAGTGACACACATTCATATAATTGGCAATAGCCCGAAATCTTGCAATCCCAACTGCGATCCAGGAAAACCCCATGTGTATAACTAATTCTGCACACTATAATTGGAATGGCATTTTTTAATAGACTTGTTAATCATGCTGTGGTGTCGTCATGTGACCACAGGCTTCATTGTGGGTACGATGGCATGATTTTGTAACCTCACAAAGGCGCCCATCAATGTTTTTGTTGTGCCAAGCGCTGGCCTTTTATCTGCGTAAATTGGGCGACTTCCTGTTGGTACATGCAAGTCAGCCTCGGGCGAACGCTACTGAAAGAGCACATAAAAAGACATTGCACCAGAAACAGTCTGCCTCGGTGGCTCATTTTGCTCGCGGGTATACGCTGCACGGCGTGACTTTTTGTTTACTCGTGGTGTAATCGTTTTTAAGCTCCACGTTTGGGAAACCACCTCTTATAGAGCGTGTCTTATTTCAACAAGCTGGTATTCATGGCCAAGCGCAGAAAAACATTTACTGGAGTTAGCATAACAGTTTTTTACTTCCATACCACCTCCCTTCGTAGTGGGTTTTCTGTGTGTATTAACCTGAGCACTATTACGATTTCTAATGATACATCTGCCAAGCCCTGCCAGTCAAGTACGGCGCGGGGGGGGGGGGCAGGACAGCAAGCACGAACAAGGGGGGTAGGGGGCAGGGCAGCAAGCACTCACCGGAGGACGACTGCTTCCGGCGGCGGTCGGGGGAAATGGCAAAAAAAAAGCGCCGCCCCAAAAAAAAAATAGTAAACGCCCACCTCCGAATGACGAATAAAAAGGGGCGGGGGAAAAAAAAAAAGCAAGAAACGCCTACGAATCTGCTCCAGCCCCGAGTGGCACACCTCTTCCAATGGCTAGCCTCCATTTAGGAAGCTAGCCAATGGAAGAGAGAGGCGGGTTAAAGCCCCACTGTAGAAGTCATAAAATCTTCGGCTCCGACCACCGAAGTGCGACGGTAGCCTCGACCTAAAAAAGCTTAGCACAGGGGGGGAAGGCCTAGCAGCGAAGGGGTTAAGCCTTGAATGGTGGGCTACTCTCTTCGTATCACTCTGGGCAACAGAAACATCGTAAAACACTTTTTGTGTATTGGGGGCCCATTCAACACAGAACACATTTTCATGCCACAACCACCTGCTCTAAAAAAAAAAGTCAATTTTAAAATCATAACTAGGCTGGCTGGATAAGGTTTTGATCCAGTATGATTAATGTGACATACTATATTTGAGCTCCAATACCTTTATCACCTCTTGGTGTAAGCGTTTTTGCTATTTCCTCCTTTGGAAAGACACTTTTCTAAAAGGAATAACTGGAGAAGTGTGGCTCAATGCTTAGAGTGGCAGACCTTGATGCAGAACGCTGGCCAGGGACCAGGGTTCGATTCCCTCCTCGGCGGGTTTCGGGCTTAAATTCCTCTGACCGGATATTCTCGCCTCAGTGCCGATCCTAAGCATGGGTCCCACGCTGCAACTCTGGGCAATAGCTTGCTTAGTCTCCACAAAGGCCCCCGATACACAAGGGATGCCTGGTTTCACCATGGGATGGCCAGGAGTGGACACCCCACAAGGAAAAGCCACGAGGGGTTCCCTTGTGGTAGGAGTACAAGCGCCGGGATGCCTCCGGGTCACTGTTCGCGCTATACAAATACGCCACATTTACATTTACATTTAACTCTTAAACAAATGAAATAGTTCGGAAACAGCAATCAAACAATGGTATCCTCCACAGATGCTGCCAATTAATCATCTATTGTTCCTAACTCAAAGGAAGGGCCCCACTGCATAGTTTTTTTTTTCCATCAGAAACATACTGTGGGACTTTGAGAAAAGGGTAGCGAAAAGATGTCAGACGATGCAGAAAAGTTTTGAGCATGATAAATGTTTTTAGAGCAGAGAAATCGCAGATTGTTTTGTTTTTACATTGGTAGGGACTCATGATGAGTCAAGCAAGATATTGCAAAGGGAAATTCAGGCCAGGAGCTATGATCTATAGATCTCCAGTCAGGACATATGCAGAAAAGGGTCCCGCTGGGAATGAGATTTAATAGAAAGGTCAAGAGGAGTAATAGAGTTCACAGAGAGCAGGCTGCAATTTAGCAGACACATGGAGGAGGTTTCAAGATCACAACCCTTTGTGAAGGATGACACAAGCATCTTAAAACTAAGACTTTTTTAACAGGAAAAATAGGGAATTGCAAACTTCAGCAGAAAGCTCAACACACCGATTCAAAGACATTTTTATCTGTTCTCCAGCATCTTACTTTTTTGCTAATTCTGCCCACTTACATCCACCTTTCCCCCTCCATGTTCTACTTTTAACCTCATCTCTTCCCAGCTTATTACCAACCCTTACTGGTTCAGTCCTCTGTTATAAACACATCAATGTTCCTCCTCAATGCTCTACTTCTTTCCTCTCATCTTTCCAACTAGCCACTCGTCTTCTATTACCTTAACTTTTTACTCTGGTTCTATCCCCATTACAACAACCTTTCCCTTTTTACACCAGCCTCTTCTTGGTAGTTCTACCCTCTCTTACACCCACATCCTACTTCCATATACTGCTCTTTATTACTCTTCTCCCCCAGCCACTTACCTAGTGTCAACAGTTATCCTCCTTTACAGCTATCTCTCCCCTTCTACCATCAAACTCTCCAAACGTTTTTTATATTTTTGTATGGATGCTGCCCATCCTAACATTTCTCTCTTTTGCATGCTATTATAGGTGGGCAAGCCTCGGAAAACTCTAGCCAGAGGCCTGGCTCTGCTCAGCTCAAAGTCCTCCGAAAACCTTGAGCCCAAAATGAGCCGAGCTTTCATGGGAGGCGATGTGGCAGAGTGGCTACAGCTGCCCGCCATGCATCATGGGGAGGCAGGCTTGAATCCCAGCCTTGGCTCAGCATCCTGTGAATCCAGGCATATCTCTATGCTGGGGGGATAAATGTTGGTGGGGGTGTGTGTATTATTAAGCACTTTTGTCTCTCTGCATAAAGTTTAAACAGTTGAAAATAAGGTGAGTATGTTATTAAATAAACACTATTGCCACTAGGAATATGGCTTAACCGCAGCGGCAATAGCGCTGCGGTGCTGCTTTTTTATTGAGTGGGCGGGCCGCACCGGCCAACAGACGTGTGCAGCACTATGGAGGTAGTGCTCGCGACGGCCATTGGGCACATTGAAGGGGTTAATGGTATGAATAGTATTATAAAGGAATCCCAGCATGAATATGAGGAATGTTTCAAACGCAATATGGGAAGGATAACATTCATGGAGAATTGTAGCCACATTTAAGAAACATTTTCTTAGCAGTTATGGAACCCTACTTAATACCCTAGAGTCGTGGGAGCCATTTCACTAGAAAGTCAGCCGGAAACATCTTCATGGATGGGATTGGTAACCTAGATATTATTGGGATAAGAGTTGATGAGACTGAGTGTACCACTACTGTGCTCTAGCGGTTTCACCATGTTATAACTAACCTTTCATCTTGGGTCTCTCTCGCCCTCGAAATCTGATTTCTCTTAAAATACTGTCCCAACGTTGAACCTCATGGTGCACAGCTGGGTAAACACGTTTCAATGAATTAGTTTTTTTATTTTTATTTCAGCATGTTTTAATAATTTTTATACAAGAACACATTAGTACTTCTGTTACAGGGTTTGTATCGGTTAAGCAGCTCACTTTTAGACAATATAATTCTTAGCAAGCCCTACATATCATAACAGTGAAGAAGAGAGAAAGAAGAACAGAAAGGAGCAGGAAAGCAAAGGGTGAAAGAAGAGATAGGGGACAGGCACATGAGAGTTACATTGTTTATACATTACGTCTGACATACAGTAGGGCTGTTCGTACACCTGATGTCCTCCCTGCAGGCCCCAGAGGGCCACATTGGTTGGGACCCGCAGGGACCATTTAAGATCCTTGTTAGGATGGAGCTACACTAGGGGTGCCAGGCAGTGTCTCGCCGGCCTCACTCGTTTTCATGGGAGTTCAAAAGAGTCTAGGAATGTGTCCAGGGACTTCCACATCCTTCAGGAGGCCGGTTTCCAGGGCGAGTCCTTTGTGCCATGTTGTCCGCTCCTCTAAGATGCCTGATCCAGTTGAATCAGCCTTTGTATAATGTCTTACTTGTGTCTTTCCAGTTAGTGAGGACCATTTTCACTACTGCTGTCAGTAGCAGGTCCAGGAGGTCCCTATTGTGTGCTGATCTCAGCTCTTTGCCCATAAATGCCGTGGTGAGGGTGGAGAATTCTTTTGTTAGCTTACAGTCAGTTTACTTAAGAGTGTAAAGATTTCCTCCCAGAATGTTTTGAGTGATGGGCAATAAAGGATAAGGTGTGCTAGATCCCCTTTCTCTTTGTTACAGTTCCAGCATATTGCCTCCTCCCTGAGGCCTAATGAATATAATCATGCCGGGGTCCAGAAAGCCTTGTGAAGCAGCCAAAATGTTGTTTGTGAGAGCACTGGGGAAATCTTACTGCGTGATGCCAATGCCCATAGTATGGCCCATTCTCACTCATTGTATGTGGTTTCAGTTTGAATATTCCAATAGGCAACTATCTTGTCGTTAAGTTTAGAGGATTTAGGGCGGAGGAGTTTGTAAAGGTGTGAGACCTAGTGCCCTAATTTATTTATGTTTTATACGTACCGGATGATTGGCAGTTTTGAGGTGGAAATTTTGGCTTTGGACAAGGCCGATCAGATTTTTGAAAAGTTATAAAATTCGATGGCAGTTAGTTTTTGTCTTTCCTTGAGGGAGGAGAAGGTGATGGGGTAGACTTCGTTTTCTAGTTGGTAAAGATAGCAGATCCCTTTCCCGATCCATGATTCGAAGGCTAAACTTTTCCCTTTGTAAAGAATATTGCTATTTGCCCAGAGTTATTCCATTTTAGAGCCTTTGATGATATTTTCTAACTTCTTATCTACCTTCAGTAGGGCGATTTTAGTGTTTTTAACGATCGACTTTGGGTATGGGGGTATCTGTTTGCTGTAAGTAAGTAAGTTTTTATTGTCTTAGGTTAATTAAAACCATTACAAAAGATACATTAGTAGCTCGTGTCATCAAGTAAAAAGTTATAAGAAACAGGTTGTTAAAAACAAAGAAAGCTTTGGTTAAAAAACAGTTTGATGGGGAGCGTGTCCATAGTGTGGAGGCTTGGCCGTTGTTCAATTAATCAGGTCTGGGCCGACTTCCTGATTTTTTAGTTTCAGTTTCAAAAGTTTCAGGAATTTGACCAACTTCCCATTTAATGACGGAAGGCCTGGGTCAAAGCAAGCGAGAACGGCTTGCCTGCGTGTGTGGATTTTTTGTTCGTTAAATGCAGTTTTTAGCAGGGCTACTCTTTCCTCTTTCAGCCTCGGACAGGTGCATAATAGATGTTCGAAATCTTCTTTCACTGCACCGCACAGCCTACATTTTGTCCCACTATCCCTTCTCAGCCATGGTTTTAAATGTGGAATAGCTGGTAGAATTCCTAGCCTATGTTTTAACCACATCCGCGCTAGTGGAATTCTCCTTCTATGCTGGGATTTACTAAATTCAATGCTTTCATGACGAGCTGGGCTCGTCATCAGTGTGCGAGGAGGCTACACCATGACGAGCCCAGCTCGTCATGAGCCTGGAAGGGGTTAAGAATGCTTCTTTAGATTTCCTGCTGTACCCCAGACCAAGGTATGCTTGTGACCCCGGCGATTTGTATGTGGACAAAGTCATCCAGGCGTGACGCCTATAAGAAAAGGTAGCTTTGTCTTCCACATGCGATAGTCTTTTTATGCACTTGTTTACAATATGCTTGAATTGCGCATGCGGTAATGGACTTTCCCATAGTTCTTTCAGGCCTGTGATCGTCAGAGAATCCTCTAGAAATATTTTCGCCGCCAGTTTGGGGGAGTTTCTTAAGTCTTGCCATAACTGATGGTTCAGTGTGTTTTCTGGCGAGTTCTTTATTTTCTGCCAGCACTTTATGTATGACCCTCTTCTTGCAAGCATTTGGCAGGTCAGTCCAAATTCAAGGCGGATCTGGGCTTGCGAGGTGTAGGTTGGCAGGTTAAAGAGAAGTCGGTAGGCCTTTGCAATGGTTGTGTCCAACAGTCTCGCGTCTATACCTCTTAGAGCCTCACTACCATATGTGATGGATGACTCTATTTTGACTTGAGCCACGCGGAGCAGTGGGAGAAAAGTGGGACCGTTCAGGTTTAACTTTAGCTGTTTAAGCGTAATAGCTATCAGCATCCCTCTCCTCTTAATTGCCTCTAGTTGGTTTGAGAAGCGGCCTCCTTTATCGACCAAGATTCCAAGATATTTATATACTGAGCAGTTTGCGACCGCTTTTGTTCCGAGGAACCAAGTGTGCAGCTTTTTATTCCCAGTTATGGACAAAACTTTGGTCTTATCGATGTTTACTTCTAATAGGTTTGCTTCGGCGTATCCGTGCAGTGCATTAATAAGGTTTTGGAGACCTACTTTCGTATGGCTGACCAGGACCACATTGTCTGCGTAGGATATGCTGGGCAGCGCATTGCCCCCCAGACGTGGTGCGTGCGCGTTACAGGCTTCCAGGGCAGGTGGTAAATCAGCGGTAAATAGATTGAAAAGGGTCGGTGCTAAAACGCACCCTTGCTTTAGGCCGTTTGTGGTCGGAATGCGCCTGGAGAGGTGTGTGCCGTTGCCGAGCTTTACCTGAATCCACGTGTTTGTGTGTAATTCAATCAGGAGGTTTAATAGAGGCGCAGGGATCCCCCAAGCAGCCAGTTTTCTCCAAAGGTAGCCCCAGTTGACATTGTCAAATGCCGCCTTGAAATCCACAAAGCAAAAGTGGAGAGCCTGTTTGGTCACCCTTGCCTTGTCGATTAGTAGCGAAATTGCCAGCAGATTTGATGTTGTTCCCGTTCCTCTACAGAACCCCGTTTGGCTAGATGGAATTATATTGAGCTTTTCTGCCCATTCGCGTAGTTGGGTCAATAAGAGCCCCGCGAAGTATTTGGCCTCAATGTCCAAAAGTGCTATCAGCCGATAGTTTTTTGGCAGTGTTCTGTCCCCTGCCTTATAGATTGGTGAAATGATTGAGCCCCTCCACGAGGCAGGAAGGCACCCGGATCGGCTCACAGACATGTAGAGGGGGGTCAGCGTTTCTGCCCAATATTCTGACTCCAGTTTAAAAAGGGCTGGAGGAATGCCATTTGGCCCTGCTGCACCATCTTTCCTACCCTTCGTTATTAGTTTTTTGAGTAAAGCCACGGTAGTTCCAAACTCGGCTTCTGCCCATGTTGTTGGGTTTTGTGGCGGTTGGCCTACTGGGGCTACCTGGGGCATACTTGCTGTCCCGACCTGTTGGTTGAAGTGTGAAAATAAAAAAGATTCCCAAGAAGATTTAGTTATATGGGACGTTATTCCGCTGATATTTGGGTTTATAATTTTGTTGATTGTGGACCAAAACTGGGCGCAATTATTTCCCTTGGAATCGTGGTGTAGTTTTGCCCAGAAAGCGTCTTCGTTGGATCTTTTGACTTCCCATTTCAATTTTTTGAGGTCCGCCCGATGCTTATGTAGTTTTACAAGAAGAGCCCCGTTCCCCGGGCTTTTTCTCAACAGTCTTAGTGATTTGTTTATCTCCTTTTTGTGGGTTTTTAGGGCTGATTTCTGGGTGCTTGAGATCTTCCTTAGTACACCAGAGCCAGCGGATGGGTAGTGCCATACTATAGTTGAATATTGATTTGCAAAATCTGCCGTAAATTTTTCCCATCCTCCTACTGGGTTACCTGAAGGATAGCTTAAGCTGTTTAATTGAAGTTTTGCTACTTGTAGTACCTCCGGCGTGTTTGCGACAGAGGTTTTGATTCGTTTAAAGTCTATGGTGTGACTGGCAGGTGGGCCTGTTGGGTTTGTGAGAATTAGGTCCGGAGGGGCACGAAAAGAGACTTCTTGAGGGCGATGGTCACTGTCTCCCTTGTCCCCTAGGTTGAAGCCCAGGACGTTGTGAAAAAGAGAAAGGGAGACCAACGTGAAGTCTATTATCGATCTTACGTTGCCTGAATTGAACAAAGCCACGGATGGGGAGTCTTCAGGAAATCTTCCATTTAGGACCCTCAAGCCCATGTGTTCCAAGTCCTCCAGCAGTTCCTTTGCAAGCTTTGGAGTTTTACCTTGACTGCTGAAAGTTTGGTTTGGGATATTCCAGTGGTAAGACTGAGCCTGAATGTCGCTGTTCAAGGATGACCCGAGGATACATTGATTGAAGTCGCCGTAAAGAATTAAACAGGGTGAGGTTTGCGTTGTCAAGACATGGTGAAGGTGGTCCACTAGGCGCTTAGCATAGTCTTTTTTCTTTTTAGGGTTAATGTAGGTGTTGATCAGCTGGACCTCTTTCTTTTTTCCCCCAATGTTTAATACAATCCCAACTGTGTTTATGGCCGGTGAGTTGGTTGTAAGTTCCTGCACGTTGCCAACGGTTGAGATTTTGATGTATGTAGCTAGGCCGCCTGCCAACCGACCGAACTTACTTTTCCTTGTGGCTGGGGAATGGTGGCAGGTATAGCCCTCTAGGTGAACCGGCTCCTCCAGCCATGTTTCCTGGAGGAGGATGATATCGAACGCTTTCACATATTGTAGGAAGTCAGTGTCGGCTACTTTGTTGTTGAGGCCGTTTATATTCCACGAGCATAGTTCCAAGGGGGGGCTGGCTGGACGCAGGCCTGGTGCCGTTAGATTTCCTTGTCATTGGCGGTTACATGATGTATTGCATATTCTGAAGAGCCGATCTCCTACCGTGCTGTAAGAGTTTACCATTGAGCTGTTTTTAATCCCTGACGCCTGATTGGTTGTTGGAGATCGACCCAACGCGCTCTTCAGCACCGACCTTGTTTTTGATATTGTTGTGAGTGCTCCCTCCTTAAGTTTGCTGTTAGTAGAGTGAGAGGGCATAGGTAATTTAGGATGGCTCTCTCAACCTGCAACCATGCCGGTGTGTAACCGGCCGGCGGCGCAATCCAGTATGAGCCTTGTTTTGCCAGAAAAGCTAGCTGGAAAGTTTTGAAGTCTGCTAGATTTACCCCTCCTTGATTTTTCTCCAGTCTTAGTTTTTTTATGCTTATCCGTGCCTTCTTCCCAAGCAAAACAAATTTGGAGATCAGAATATCAACTTTGCGGTGGAAATCATCTGTGAGGAGGAGTGAGAGCATGCTGATCAGATAGTTAATCATTGGTGTGATCCTCATTCTAATTGTTTCAATTCTTCCCCACCACGTTATGAACTTTAGTGACCAGGAGTCGAGGAGTTTCTTAATCTTCTCTAGCATTATTTTCTCGTTATGGTGTAGTGTGTCAATTAGGTCATTACCAAATTTTAGACCTAGGTATTTGATATACCCTGCTTGCCAGGTTAAGCTCGACCCCCCCAGACTATCACTCGTGCAATGAATATTTAGTGGTTTGCATTCTTAGACTAGCTTCAACCCTCTATGGGATGCCCTGAAGGCAACGGCCGGAGGCACAATAATTGAGAT
The DNA here is from genome assembly GCF_964263255.1 of Lissotriton vulgaris. Lineage (NCBI taxonomy): Eukaryota > Metazoa > Chordata > Amphibia > Caudata > Salamandridae > Lissotriton > Lissotriton vulgaris. Next base: position 187,682,082 of record NC_141698.1, read on the forward strand.
TAGATCAAAAATAAACAAAAGGACACATTTGAGAAAAGAACAGCTCGAGCACGAGGTTAAAAGCCTGGAACTGGTCCATGCTAAGGCCATACAGGATAGCAGGCTCCTAACTAAATTAACACAGATGAAGTACGAATACAACAAAATACTGAGTGAGAGAGCGGGAATATGGATTAATAGATACAAAGCCCTCAAACTGTGTGAGGCCAATGAAGCAATGAAATTACTTGCCTCCAACCTAAAACACAAACGTAACCAATTTGCGGTCTCTTCCATCACAGACTCAAATAACAAAACCCACACAAAACACAAAGACATCCTTAAGACCTTCCAAGAGTTTTATCAGGTACTATACAGGAAAGATCAGAGCCTCAATACAGAGGAATGTTTTAGATGCCTCAATAGACTCGGACTACCACAGCTAAGCACTGAAGAAATGTACAGGCTAGGTCAAGAAATTAATATTGCCGAAATTGATAAAGCAGTCAAATCTCGGAAAGACAATAAAGCCCCTGGGCCGGATGGGTTTACTGTCACCTTCTACAAGGCAATCTTAAACCAATTGAAGCCAACCATGAAACAGGTCTTTAACCACTCTGCATCTAGAGGAGAGGTGTCACAATCCATGTCAGAAGCTAACATAATAGTCATCCCAAAGGAAGGTAAAGACCACTTATCACCAAAAAACTACAGACCCATATCCCTTATTACCGTGGACTACAAAATATATGCAAAAATATTGGCAGTCAGACTAAATTCCGCTCTTCCCAAACTAATAAGCAACTCCCAGGTGGGCTTCTTACGTACTGGAATGTCCAATGACAACACACAACTTCTCTGCCATATCATGGAGCATGCGGCAAGCAAGCCAGAACCAGCAGTGGCCATCACTTTGGACGCCGAGAAGGCCTTCAATAGAGTCTCCTGGACTTTCCAGCGCTGCATGCAATCCTTCAACTTAGGAGAAGGTTACATATGGATGGTCATGGCCCTTTATGGTGAACCATCTGCCCTTATAGTCGTTAATGGGTCACTCTCTGAACCATTCCCACTGCAACAGGGTACCAGACAAGGTTGCCCACTGCCCCCCTTGCTATTTCTACTAGAACTGGAACCTCTCATCCAAGATATCAAACTAAACACGAACATAAAAGGAATAGAATCAACTGCTTTGATATACAAGTAGCCACCTATGCTGACGCCATATTAATAGTAACAGAACAGCTGAAGACCTCAATTGATGCCCTGATGCATACAATAGCAGAATACTCCGGGTTGTCAGGGTATAAGTTCAATGAAGTTGTAAGGATGTGCACCACATTTTAAACTTTTAGCAGCTTCCCAAGATTTCCATCCTGAGGCACTGAGCACAATACTTGCAATCCAGGATAAAAAATAATGAAGATTCTATGGCATCAGCAAATCTGTTCATAAACTGTCCAGCAAAACAGCTGTGCTGCTTTCCCTATGTGGAAACATTACTCCATGTACGTTGCTATCTCCATTCAGTGTCCTAGTGCAGTACTAAATAAACAGTGCATTAGCGTATAGTATAGCATTGTCTCCTGCTATCCTCTACACTACCTTTTTTTGTCCTTTTTTTGCTGGCTTTCTGCCTTGCCATTGGCGAGTTCGGCTAATTTCTACATTATTTTTGGACCCAGATGACCATTTGTGTATTGCTGAAGCTTTTTTAACTGCTAGCAAAGTTCTGATGCTGCCTTTTTTGCCGTGCCCTCTCCATGACCCTTCCTCTAATTCCAGTCCAATGTCCGCTACCCCCATTTTACATGAATGTGTTCTTGAAGTTGCCTATATCCATATTCTACCTTAAGGGAACTCATGCACTGCTTTTTTTATTAACCCTTCTAATCAAGGCAACATTTTTTGCATTCAAAAGAGATTATGCCCATTGAGCAAGTTACTTACCTTCGGTAATACATTATCTGGTAGAGACAATATCTAGCTGTAGAGTCCTTACCTTAGAATTGCCCCAGGCCTCAGGCTGCATTGGAAACTTTTGCGTGAGCAGTGCCCCTTGTGCGCGCCATAGAATGGCTGCATTCAGCTGCGCATGACGTCAGTTATGATGTAGCGTTCACCTATATAGACAGCACCCAGGCGCATGGACATCAGTACTTCTCACTTTTATGTACAGTATGATACAAGCTTTTTCCTATGGCAGGCGTTCACCAACTTAGTGGAGGGCCGCCTGGCAGCCATAATAACATTGCATACTTCAGACGTAAGGTCAAAAGCTATTAACTGCCGCTGCTCAATCTCCAAGCATGGAGAAGGGGAGTTGACAGATTAAAGGTGAAGAACACAGGGCGCTCAATTTACTTCTTCCAGTGTACATTGGGGCTCCAATTTCCTGGGCGATACAAATATTGTAAAGTATATTATTTATTTTTATTCACACATTACCATCACATCAGTTTCCCTTTTTTTGTTGCAGTAGCTTACCATCACTAGGGTCCTGAAGAAAGCCGGACAGAGCTTCCATCTAGGCTGAAACATGTTGACCGTCCTGCACAGCGCCATGGTGTAGTTATAGATTTATACTACCAGGCGTAGTTTTAATTTCGACACTTTAACATTTCTCATTAAACATATTTTTTGTCTAAGTAGTTAATTTTAATTATCACTTTCACTAGAGCACTGCACTTCATTAGCATCACCTTTTTGAGCAACATTCTCGCTAGAGGTTCTTTTGATATCCACATCCGCACCGTCACTTGATGGTTTGGGCGGTGTTCGGCTTGTTTACCAATTCCCACATGATGAGATTCCGCCAGAAGGGTGGGCTGATGGGAATTTCTCAGCCAGATGTAACTCATCCTTTTTTTGTATAATCCCTGTTGGTTCTTAGTTACTAGTACAGAAGCACACACAGTGGACCGAGGCATCTCTGTTTTGTATTTTGATATGACAATAGGAGGGAAGTGAGATGTCAGGTCGGTAAATATATTCCCTTTTACCCTCTTTAAAGTATTGTATTAGAAACCAGGGCGCTCCCCACGCCGCACATCTCCTCCTGGGTGCACGTGTCTCGTGTCCCTCCTGCTGCTGCCGAGGGTTCGCCGCCCCTGGTGACTGCCTGGCTGCACTGCTAACCTCCTTTTGTTATTTCTCCCACGATTGTTTTATCATTGTAATCTTGCCTTTTGTTTTGTTTGTTTTGGATTTCTGTCTATCTGCCTAGGCGCTCCTTCTTGCGCCACTGCCCCTGAGCCCCCCGCCCCGCTTCCTGTCGCTGCTCCCCTGCGGCCCGCCCCCTTTTGCCTTCTGTCTCCCTGCCCTCGCCCATTGGCCGCCCCGCTCCCGCCCCCCAGCTGCTCCTCCCTCCCACTTCGCCTCTTATGGAGATCGCCGCGCGGAAGCGCAACGGACGCGCAAGCCCGTCTGCGCCCCTCCGCACCTGGACCACGCCAGAACCCCTGGACCTCGCACCCCCCGCAACGCCAGACTGCACTACGACTCCAGCACCCTCCACACACTTAACATCGGACGAGACCACCCCTGCTTACCGGGCCACTCCGAAGCGCACCCAAGGGCCCTTCGCCTGCCGAAACTGCAGATTCACCAGCAACCAGCTCACCAAACCACCAGCCATCGAGCTCAACCACCTCCGATGCATCCTCCTCAACACCCGCTCCACTCGCAAGCACGCCATCGAACTCTGGGACCTCCTAGACTCCACCGCCCCGACGTCGCCTTCCTGACGGAGACCTGGCTGAACGACACCTCAGCACCAGACATCGCCATAGCCATCCCACAGGGCTACAAGATCTCCCGCAGAGACCGCACCAACGGAGTTGGAGGGGGAATCGCCATCATCCACAAGAACACTCTCAGAGTTTCGACCAACACCGACTACACCCTCACCACTGCCAAGCACATGCACTTCCAGATCCACACCGACCCCACCACCACCCTCAGAGGAACACTCGTCTACAGACCACCCAGACCACGACCACAGTTCAGCGAAACCATCGCCGACCTCGTCAGCACCCACGCCCTAGCCTCCACGGACTACATCCTCCTCGGGGACTTGAACTTCCACCTCAAGAATAACAAGGACGCCAACTCCACCGCCCTGATCGGCAACCTCGGACTCAAACAGCTTGTGACGACACCCACCCACGCCACTGGACACACGCTGGACCCCATCTTCTCCACAAGCCCCCACGTCTCCTTCAACCACACCACTGAACCCCACTGGACTGACCACAGATGCATCCACTTCACCTTCAGGAAACCCACCACACACCGCCGCACCCAACAACTACCACGCCGCTGCTTGGGCAAGGTCACCAAGGACCAACTGGATACTACCCTCGCCCTGAAACCACCCGCCGACCCCACCAACCCAGACACTGCCGCGACCAACCTCAAACTGTGGATCAGCGACTGCGCCAACACCCTTGCCCCTCTCAAAATCTCCACAGCCAACCACACCAACAAGAAAGCCGCCTGGTTCACCGAAGACCTCCGGACCTCCAAGAACACCTGTCGGAAGCTGGATAAGAAATGGCTCCCTGACCAAACACCAGACAGCCACACAGCCCACAAGAGCGCCACCCGCAGACACCACCAACTCAGGACTGCCAAGAGGACCGCCTTCAAGGACCGCTTAGACAACAACGCACACAACACCAAAGAGCTCTTCAGCATCGTGAAAGAACTCTCCAACCCCAGCGCCAACACCAACGACATCCCACCATCACAAGACCTGTGCGACTCCCTGGCCACCTTCTTTCACCGCAAGATCACCAACATCCACGACAGCTTCAACTCCGACACCCCCGCACCCACCACCGAGACCACCACCCCTGCGACCTCCACTCGCACCAGCCGCCTGACCACCTGGTCCTACGTCAGCGACGAAGATACCATCAAAAACATGAACTCCATCCACTCCGGATCCCCATTCGACCCCTTCCCTCACCACATCTTCAACAAAGCCAGCACAACCATCGCGCCCCACCTCCGGAAAACAATCAAGAGTTCATTCGAGACAGCAACCTTCCCGGAAAGCTGGAAGCACGCCGAGATCAACGCCCTTCTGAAGAAGCCCAAGGCGGATCTCAAGAACTTCCGGCCCATCTCCCTGCTCCCGTTTCCGGCAAAAGTAACAGAGAAGATTGTCAACAAACAGCTAACCCGCTACCTCGAAGACAACGACATCCTGGACCCTTCCCAATCCGGTTTTCGCAGCAACCACAGCACCGAGACCGCCCTCATCGCCGCCACTGACGACATCAGGATCCTGATGGACAAAGGAGAGACATCCGCCCTCATCCTCCTGGACCTATCAGCAGCCTTTTTCACAGTCTGCCACCGCACCCTATCAGCACGCCTCCATAACGCCGGAATCCAAGAGAAGGCACTAGCCTGGACCACATCCTTCCTCTCCAGCCGAACCCAGAGCGTCCGCCTCCCACTCTTCTGCTCAAGAACCACCGAGATCATCTGCGGCGTCCCACAGGGATCCTCCCTCAGCCAGACGCTGTTCAACATCTACATGAGACCGCTCGCCCACTTCGCACGACAACATAACCTTAACATCATCTCCTACGCCGACGACACCCAGCTGATCATATCCCTAACCGAAGACCCACACACCGCCAAAGCCAAACTCCACAGAGGAATGAAGCCCGTAGCCGACTGGATGAAGGACAGCAGACTGAAGCTGAATTCAGACAAGACAGAGGTCCTCATTCTCGGACCCACCCCATCAGCCTGGGACGACTCCTGGTGGCCCACATCGCTAGGCACAGCCCTGGAACCCACAGACAACGCACGCAACCTGGGGGTCATCCTCGACTCCAACCTCTCCATGACCAGGCAAGTCAACGCCGTCTCCGCGGCCTGCTTCAACACCCTCAGAATGCTCCGCAGGATCTTCAAATAGATCCCCTCCGACACCCAGGCCCCCAACACCAGTAGACTCGACTACGGGAACGCCCTCTACTCAGGAACAACAACCAAGCTCCTGAGACGACTGCAACGAATCCAGAACGCCTCAGCCCGACCGATCCTCGACGTCCCCCGACGCAGCCACATCACACCCCACCTAAGAGGCCTGCACTGGCTCCCCATTAACAAGAGGATCACCTTCAAACTCCTCATCCACGCACACAAAGCACTACACAACACCAGACCTACATACCTCAACAACGGACTCCGCTTCCACACCCCCACCGAAGCCTCCGCTCAGCCAACCTCGCCCTCGCCACAGTCCCTAGCATCCGGAAAGCCACTGCCAGCTGTAGATCTTTCTCCTACCTCTCTGCCAAGACCTGGAACACTCTCCCTACCAGCCTACGACAGACCCAGGACCTGCTGGCCTTCAGAAGCGGGTCCCCCCCTCCCCCCAGCGCCTTGAGACCCTCACGGGTATGTAGCGGGCTTTATAAACACAGTGATTGATTGACTGGAACCCTCCCCTGCTGCTGCGACAGAAGATCCTCCTGAAAGGGAAGCCTGATGGAAGAGTTGATACTCATTTTCAGAAGCTCTGGATACTAGACACTCCTTGCCCAGTCTGGAGCCACAAAAATGACTTGGGCCAGGTCGCTCCTGATCTTCAGAACCCTGGGCAGAAGTGGTATGGGTGGAAAGGCGTACAACAGGCCTGAGCTCCACTTGTAAATAAATGCATCACAGAGCGAAAGCCGCCTTAGAAAGTCCAGTGTGCAAAATTGCTAACATTGCATGTTCTCTCGGGTGGTGAACAGATCTAACCAAGGTTCTCCCCACTGCAGAGAGATACCACGCGCCACCTCCGACCGTAGACTCCATTCGTGATCTGCTAGGCATCGACAGCTGAGTTTGTCTGCTGTGGTGTTCAGAGAACCTGCCAGGTGTTGTACCACCAGGGTTCTACCCTGCTATTCCAGCCGCGTCCAGAAATGCAGGGCTCCTTGACAAAAGGGCCATGACCCCACCTCACCCTGTTTGTTGCAGTAGCACGTGGTGTTGTCCATGAACAGGTGCACACACCTCTGCCCGAGACCAGTGTCCCCTCATCTCGACCTCTCCCAGATGGCCTCCCCATCCCAGAAGTGACGCATCTGTCACCACTGTGTTATCTGGTTGGAGAAGGGAGAGGGGCCTGCATTTGACCAAATCGTGGTTCATTAACCACCACTGCAGATCTTTTGCCGTTCCTGCAGAGATCTGTACCATGTTGGTGAGAATTCCTCGATGCTGTGACCACTGAAATGTCAGGTCCCACTGCAGAGTACTCATACACCACCTGGGTTGCACTACCAATAGGATGCAGGAGGTCATGAGGCCCAACAGCATCAGAGTCAGTCACACCGAAATCCAGGACAGGGCTGAAACATCAGAATCATAACCGAATATCTTGGATTCGCTGCTCGGGAGGATAAGCCTGAAACTACAGTGTCAAGAACAGCTCTGATGAAGGGGAGCATCTGAGTAGTCAGGTGCGACTTCGGCACGTTTATAGAGAACCCCAGCGAATGCTGAAGGTTCGCAGTAGTCTGAAGGTAGGAGACAGCTGGGGTCGAGGACGCCTTCAACAACCAGTCGTCGAGGTAGGAGAAGACTGGCCCCTCTAACTTGCGCAGATGAGCTGCAGCCACTGCCATCACCTTGGTGAACACCCGAGGGACGCTGGTAAGGCCAAATAAAAGCACAGTAAACTGAAATCGCTTGTGGCCTACCTTGAACCGCACGTAACGCCTATGGCCAGGCAAGATGAGGATGTGAAAATATGCATCCTCCTTGGTCTAGGGCAGACAAGACCTGAACTAAAGTAAGCATCTTGAACTTCTCCTTCTCGAGTAAGAGATTGGCAGTCCGATGGTCTAAAATGGGCCGTAACCCTTTGTTCTTCTTCAGAATCAGAAAGTAGCGGGAATAATAACCCTTGCCTCCTTCTGAAACCGGAACCCTCGCTATAGCCAACATGGCCAGGAGAGGCATAACTTCCTCTTAGAGTAACTTTAAATGATCCTTTGTCAGCCATTCTTTAAGTGGCAGAATAGATGGAGGAAAAGAAAGGAAAGGCAGAGAATAGCTCTCCTGCATTATCTACAAGACCCACTTGTCCGATGTTATCAATTTCCAGTGAGGGAGATGATGATGGATTTTCTCTCCCTCTGGAGTAGCATGGTCTTGCAGAGTCAGACTAGGAGTGCTTGGAGGCTGCGGCTGCGGAGGTCAGGGTGGCTGAAAACTTCTGGCTTCCATTCTTATGATTGAATGAGCAGCGTTCATGTCCAGGCACAACTTGGGAAGCCTGCGAAGGATGGTGGCTAGGATATGGCTGGCACAGCTGAAACCCCCTTCTGTTGCCAAGAAAGGGGCGAAAGCTAGACTGGCCACGAGGTGTTGTGAGAGAGGCCCAAGGACCTGGCCGTAGCACGAGAATCCTTGAACCAGTCAAGGGCCAAGTCTGCCTTCTCCCCAGACGGGATCCATCAAAGGATATGTCCATCAAATTAGCCTGGACATCACCCGAAAAGTCAGACGTTCTAGGTGAGGCGTGGCACTGTAAGGCCACCGTAGATTAAATCACTCTGCCCAGTGAATAGGTCGTGTCAAGTCCACACCTGATTGTGAATTTTGCTGCATCGCTCTCGTCCTTAACTGCCTGGGAGAGCACAGCCCGGGCCTCCTCTGTGACTTGTGGCAGCACTTGGGCAACCGTCTCCCAGAGGAGGTATTCCCAGAAACGGCCCAATAAGCATGCTGTTTTCCCTGACTGCAATGCCAGGTGGAAGAAAATATCTTCTTCCCAAGTGATTCCACCCTCTTGGATTTCTTGTCCTTTGGGGAGGAGGGGGGCGCGAACGGTAACGAGCCCTGGTAAGTTGAAGCCTGCACCACCAAGCTTTCAGGGGTGGGGTGTTGGCTGAGGAACTCTGGGTTGCACGGAGTCAATGTGATGGCGGCATGCCAATGTCCTATTCACAGGACTCTGTGCTAGGCTTGGACCACGTGCCTAGTAGGTAGGATATTCGTCAGTGCCTAATTAAAGGGCAAAAGGGGTTCAGAGGTGGAAGCCCCAGGCTGAAGCACTTCGGTCAGGAGATTAGTCCTGACCTGCACAGAGGGCCACACCAGTCCAAGGACCTTAACTGCCCTACATACCACCATGTTTATTTATTTAACGGTTTTATATAGCGCTGGCTAGACCCGGAGGTATCAGAGCACTTTACAGGGTTGGAAGATGCCCCCCTCCTCCGTAGCCACAGTTGGTGGAGAGAGCATGCTAGCATCTGGGGATGTGTCCAGTCCACTGGCTTCCCCAAGTTCCTCTCATTAGTCCATCTGCTCTACAGACACATCCCGGTGTCCTAAAGGGTCCCATAGACTCATCCTGGTCCTCTACTCTGCCTGAAACATCATGAAAATGCAAAGGTGAAAACATAAACCCCCTGGGTTCTACCAGCGCCGGAATCAACATTGAGCGACGCTGTTCAGGCTCTGTGTAGTCAGGGATGAGGATGGGGCTGGAACTGCTGGTGGCCGCCGGCATCACCGAAGGTCCCGACTTTGGGTCCAAGGCATAGGCTCGACAGGCGTCATCCTGGATCCAGATCAGATCCACGAGGCCGCACCAGCGCCCTGGCCAGAGCCCACTTCGTTGAATCCAATAGGGCCCCTTCCCCCCTCTCATGGCCATTAGGCTCACCAGAGGGGCCAGCCGTCCAAGTATGTTGCGCATGACCTCGTAGTATTCTTTTATTTGAGCGGGGGTTGCTCCGGCTCCTGGTAACAGGAGGAGGTGCGAAGGCGACCCTGGCTCAGCAGAACCGTGAATAGAGCGTCAGTGCTCCTTACCTCATTTGTCGATGGGCAGTCGAGATGACGATGAATTGCTAGCTGGTGTAGCCTGCTGGGCCACAAGGAGCTTCAAAGCTCGCACCCGCAAGGCCACGCGGAGACATGGCCCAACAGTCCAACCATGACTTCGAATTGTGGTCGCTCTCGAGACACCAAAGGCAGACGAGGTGGGGATTAGTAACAGACATGAGCAGTGACAAGCACCAGACAGTTTAAACCCAGTGTTCCTCGACGACAGCCCTTCGCACACAATGGAAAAATTTCTGAAGTCGACAAAAAGTCGAAAAATGCCTGTCAAAAAGTGACTGAGGGTTCGCTCTTCCCGGATTGGTGCTTAATTGACGCGGAAAGAAAAGAAATGATGTCCGCATGCTTATCTGGCTTCTATATAGGTGACTGCGATGTCATATCCGAAGCCAACACCGTGGTCACACAGAGCTGAATGGAGCCACCCAACGGCACGCACAAGTGTGCAAAAGTTTCCAGATCCATCCTGATGACTGGGAACTTCTAGGGTATGAAATCTGTGGCTAGAAGTCCATATCAGATTATGCAATTTAAGCAGGTGGAATTGTGTTATATATCATATATCGGAGGCAGAGGCACAGACCGTCGCTGAATAAATCATGACACACTGGACAGCCATGTTATGGAAAAGAGTTTAGACTTTGAAATAGAAATATTAAGGTAGAGGGTGACCTGAGCCCTTCCCTAGATTCTTTCCCAAACCATTGTTACCGCCATTTTCCACTGGCTTAACACCTTACCTGATTCAATCACATTTTTAAGGAGGTAGTAATCTCAATAAAGAACAATGTTATTGTGGACTCCTAGATAGCCATACTGCCTTTACTGACCCCACCCCCAAAACTCCCACCCCGACCCCAGATTAGGAACTACTGTGCCACTGAATTCATTGCAGTTATGTGAATGTTGGACTTCTGAAAGCAATTCAATCATTAATCTGCTAAGTAGCAGACAAAATAGTTTAAGACCATCAGCACAAGAATACTTCATGATGGAACCCCTAAAGGTCATTCACTTTACACATTTCTGGTCAAACTGCAAAGAAAACTGGATTTAAGGTCTATTCCCCAAATATTTATCCCTGAAATCAGGAACAAAGGAAGTGACTGACCTTAAATCATATTTACCACCTGAGAAACCCATCAACAAAGATGAATTTGTGGCAATTGTAATTGTAGGGCTAAAGGGGAAACCAACGATACCTGGACAGGAATGGATAACCATTGTGAAGGCAATAAACCACCACAAACGTATTACTCGATGGTTACCAGAAACATTTGGCAGGGCTTTTCATACCCCACGTATTTTAGCTCTAAGGTATGGTTACAAACTGAGTGGGGAAAATAAAAAAGGTTTTTTTCAACCATGTGTTCTATAGATTAAAAATAATTTATATCGAAGGAATACTCTTCAGGATATCGTGATTGCTGAAAAATGATTGCTAATGTGGTTTGTAGATTGCCACATTTTTGTCACTTGGAACACCTCTACTTGGCTGTTATTTCCTTCATGCAGTAATGTATAACACAACTACAAGATTAATGTTTGCCCTAAAATATTAGACACCCTACACAAAATATATTTTTGCCAAAAGTAAGAAAAATTACACTAACGTGTTTTTCAGTTCAAATGTGGGAAGACAATTTTGAAGCAGACTGTACATAAAACAAAAGAAAACAAAATACAAGTAGCATTTTGTGAGAAGTAATTAAAGTAAACTTTATGACAGGAAAACAAGTGAAATATTAAACTGTTCACTTCTAACATAAAAACATTTCGTAATACAGAACAATATTAAAAAAACACAACCGAGTGATAAAACCCTCCACTATCTTCTGAATAATACATATTTACATAGCGTGCTTTGAATACTATACAGGTTTTAAATTATCTTGACAGAAATCAACAAAGCATCATTAAAAAGAAAATCAACCCGCAAGCTACTTAGAGCGTGCATGTGCTTAGGTATTTACATTCTAAGGATCTGGACTGTAAAAGGCAAACCGACATCTGATGTAATTCTAGCTTGGGTACACTTTTGAAGTAACAGTTTGTTGATAGCTGGAATTTATCTGCACTGAAAATTTTCAACAGTGATGCATGATTTATCTTCAGACTGTTCGCCACTTAAATTCTTAAGTCCATGGATTAGACATAAAAGAAGCCAAAGGTTATTGCAGTTAGTTTACAAACATAAACACGCACACACCTCAACCCTAGTGGATATTAAATAACTATATTTTACGTTAAAAAAAGTCATTGATACCATGTACATGTAGCTACACAGGGCATACAACAGATGGCGCAAGGTTTCCAGAAACATACATTAATGGGTACTGCAAGTCATTAAGGAATTTTATACCCATTTGGCAGATCGTGGAAAACCGAAGCAACTAGCCATATCCTCATTATGTACACATTTAGTAGTATTTTATTTCTCACACTGCAATGGGCCTTGATAACCGAAAACACATGTCCTGTGCTCATTTCAAACTATACTTAAATTCCAAACCATGGTGGACTAGTATGATTGGTTTGTGAATCATCAGGATTTAGACCAGAACATTTAAAGAGTTTTCTTCTGCATGCCCACTCTTATTTTTGAACTTTAATGTTATAAGTGAGTACAGTGGTTTAGAGACCCATGTTCATATTATAGACGAGGTCTGATTTCACAACTAGTTTGTAATAGGGGCATTTACAGGTTTTTATAAGAGTACTGCCTTAAAGTTTATAAACATACAGTTTTGCCTGATGATGCAGTGATATATTGGAACACATAATCAAATGCATACTAAAGAATTACTTGAAATAATTGTGCTCAGACTTTTGGATTAACGTGCATCTGACATGGGTCAAAATATATATTAGGATAAAAAGGTTTGTTTACTTTCTCTTAAAAAGTTAATTCAGATTTTTGATTAAATGCTACTCTCTAAACCTGGAATTCACAAATGCTGTGTCAATGGTAAGGCTGTAAGTAAAGTGTATTCTTCATGTACAATAAGAAAAGCATTGGACAGAAACAGAAGTGCTATGGAAATCTATTCAATCTACTATTGCAAAATTGTATGGCATCATGGAAAAATAGTGGATGTTGGTGTTATTGTATTTAACTTTTCCAAAACAAGATGATTGGGCTGAGCAGAACAATGTTAGAATTTACTTGAATTGTTTAAAATGGTGCACTGTTAGAACTTTTCAGTATGAATTTTTTTTTTAAACAAACATATGGAGAAATATCTATATTTGCTTTTTCTGCACAATGCAGGTTGTGCACGCCTTGGTATCGTCAATGTAGTTTCTGATTTCAAGAGACTTATGAGTACTCATGTCATGATTCTATTAATCAAGAAAAAAACGAAATTGCCTCCTCCACCCTTATTCAAAATTTACTTCAAAACTCAAACTATACTTTATTTAGTTTGATAAGGTATTTTTATTTATACCAACCATTTTTATGTTTTTGAATTGTTTTTAAAGATTCATAAATGCAAAACAAGACCACTGTACATTAATCTATTTACAACACTATACATTATCATTAGAAATATACATGTAACAAAGAAAACAAATCAAAATCAATTAATCAATATCAATCATTCATCCCGAACAGAAACAATTCTAAACAAAACAACACATTATGCACACTTCAAACGGGAAACGGCAAACGGGGAGGAGTAAATAATCTATCACAGTATCAATTAATAATATCTGATGTGTAGATATATTGTTTTTATTAATTGAACTCCTCATTGTCTCACTTTGTCTATTCATTTTTGACATTTGAAGTGTACATAATGTGTTTTGTTTAGAATTGTTTCTGTTCGGGATGAATGATTGATATTGATTAATTGATTTTGATTTGTTTTCTTTGTTACATGTATATTTCTAATGATAATGTATAGTGTTGTAAATAGATTAATGTACAGTGGTCTTGTTTTGTATTTATGAATCTTTAAAAACAATTCAAAAACATAAAAATGGTAGGTATAAATAAAAATACCCTATCAAACTAAATAAAGTATAGTTTGAGTTTTGAAGTAAATTTTGAATAAGGGTGGAGGAGGCAATTTCGTTTTTTTCTTGATAAAATAAGGTCCAGCCTACTCCATGCCCTGAAGGACCTATCTCCATAGATTTACAATGATTCTAATAATGTCGCAAACTAGTCCGAAAAATTATGACGGCCTCTTAATATGTGTAAAATCAAATTAAACCAGGTAAAGGAGGCCATCATAATTTTATAGTCAAGTGGTCTCCTTCATTTTAAGACTGTCGATTTCAGTAGTGTACTGATGATTTTGTGTGCCAGTCTTGCAGATGACATATCTGTAAACTTGCCACCTCTCTGAATTATTAATCGTCAAACCCATGTGCACAGAATTGCGTAGTTGCATAGAGACAAAAATAAAATTGTTTTATATTGAACAAAATCAAGTACAACTGACCACAAAGATCACTGTGAGGAGCTGTGCAGTGTTCCATATTCGGTTTAGTCTGTCCCTGTAACACACAATATGCTTGTAAGTGTAATGCCCATATCAGAATCTTAGGATGTGCACATGATCCATGACACTGAATTTAAAATATGATGTTATTGTTTAATATTCTTTACCCTCTTCTCCACTAGCACTCATCCCTTTAGCGCTGGTGGGCTGTGAACAATAAGGGAAGGGAGGAATGGATTCAATTATAATCCAACAGCGTACTGAATCTACATATAAAAATAAAAAATCTAAAACCAAGCGATATAAAAAGTATACTACTTTAAAATCCAGTCCAGTCTTCCATTTCTAGACCAACCTACGCTGCAAGTGAAATGATAGTAACTGGTACTCAATTGAACTTAAGTAACTACACTCCTCAAGACTGTGCCCTCTCTCATCTAATAATAAAATGTTAACAGCCTTCCACAACATACAAATAGCTTTTTTTTTAACTACACTAGAAGCTATTCAAAAATCCTTTCGGATTCTCATTTCTAGTGTAGACCTGAAACTTCAGTTGTTTAATTTTTCCGATGGGCAAAACACAGTGCCATAAAAGGAAAACGAGGAAATGGTTGTTGTTCACTACATACACCATACTCGAGCTTCTTTGCCAGCAAATTGAAAGATAGCTACAATGTTCAACATGTTAAACTCTCGTTTTTTATTCCAAAATAGGGCATGAAAGTTAAGTGAAGAAAACTATTGCCAAATACAAAAATACATTTTGTTTTAATTCTTGTAAAGTGCACAAGCGTACCAAAGGTTTCCTGGCACTAGCAAACACTACCAAAGAAGGGGGGAAATGCCTATCAATTGACAAAATTGCTAATGGCATAACATGGTTTTCAGGTAGTAACTGGTTCCAAAGTCTGGATGCCAGTCATCTCAGTTAGCATTGCTTCTTTAAACCCGAGACTATATAGGAGCAGCAAGTTTCCTGATCGAAGGAGCACTGTGGTACATAAGTCACAATAGAGGTTTGAGCACCAAGAAAGGATAATAAAAAGCTTTCTTGCAGTTTAAACAGACTGGAACTAGATTCAGTGCTGACTAATGGAGCTTTTTGCTTGCAGAGACTACACAACTGCTCTTTTTCAAGTGACTGATCAGATGAACTAGTGCAGCAGTTCTGCAAAAGCCTAAGATTTTATGCCTTCATAAAATATTACAGTAATCCGTTTTTGGTAAAAAGGGGGACTTGTAGGGAGATGTAGCACATTTAAGCAGGTGTTGTATACCAAATTGACCTTATAGCTTTTGGTGTACTCTAGGTCATGTATGACATCCAGAGATTTCAATTTAGAAATTTTACGCCAAGGAGCGAATTAAGAATTAACACAACATTCCTAAATGTCACCTTAAAGCAATGTTCAAGAAGATAGCTTAGTGTGAACATGTGCGTACACACTTAGTTTGAGGATATTAAAATGTGTGAATCCAAGACAACCAATGTTAAATTGTGTAAAAACGGAGCGCTGGCTTGTGGAGCCGTAAATAAAGGAGAGGAATTGCTGTGCAAACTTAATTAAACACACTATTCAAGTTATGAAATTCAACCCTGTAGACTCACAAGGACATAAATAGCTTGTTAGACATAATTTCATATTTTCTTGCTATTAAAGAGATGGTAAAGCCCTAGTACGGTGTTCTCCTACGCCCCATTTGTCACTGGTCTCAGTGCAAATCTTAGGCTGGACATATTTGCTTTTGTGCTTATTCAGTGAGTGGTGCAAGTTTGAACTAAGTAAATAAGTGCCACTCCTACCCTCCACTTTCTAGAAAGCTAATGGTTATAATCACCTTCTCATTGGAAATCTCTCTCTCTACAGCTATAAAATAATTCCACCAAGTTCTACTTGGCTTCTGGAACTTTGAATGATTAATTATCCTAAAGCCATGAAAACTCTCATATTCTTGAGATTGTAGCCAAAAGTGCACAATTGCTTTCTGTTGTGATAGTTAACTGTATAATCCAGTTCATTTACCTTCATATACTTGTCACGCATCACCCTGCCACGGTCACGATATACACACAGCACTGCCAATTGAAACACTGAAGCCTGACACGTCATGATTACTTACAGGTAATCTTCATTACACGGAGTCCTACTCTCATTGGTCACAGTTCTAACTGTATGAAGGTAAGTTGACATGAGAAAGTCCTCTCCTGGACTTCCTTAAAAGAACAACTCCTCCTGCAAATTGGAATACAGTAAGTTCAACCCCTTGCTTCATTTTCCAAAGGTAGAACGTTCAGGGCAAACTTTGCAAGCAAACAGCTAGGAGAGAGGGGGATCCAGAACGATAACGAGGGACACCAGTACTCAGTGCCATAAAAATTACTAGTAATTAATAAAGCAATGACATCACCCCTGCTTTGTGCAGTTGTTAATACAAGGCAATCGGAAAATACTTTAACCAGGACCTACTGAGAAAATGTACATGCTGCAGGGCTGCAATATCACAAAAAACAATATCACAGACTTAAAAGACTGAGGTCCATGGATACAAAACTGGTCATGGGTAACTTCCTCAGTAGTAGCATATAATAGATGAAACTGTGTGTTAAGGGAAGCACTGCAGATTTCTATCATACCTACATGCAACTCAGGAGGAAGCCATAACCCAATCAGAAAACCTGGAATGATCAATGGAAGAACGACATGTTATAAAGCCAGAACAAGGCTGTGCAAGAATTGTTGCTGCAGTGCCTCTAACCAAAGTATATAAAGAGAAAGTCAGAGAAAACAGTGTTCGGTCTTACATAAATTCATCTGGGTTGCCCCACCAAGGCCTAGAAGAAAAAACACTTGATCACCTTGATCCTTGCCAGTTTAAGACTAAGACAGAAAAACAAGTCCTGAAGCGAATACCTGTATGAACAAAAGATGGCAAAGGACTGAGAAACTATATCCCTGGGACAAACTACAAGATCCAGAACATAGCGTAAGGGTTAGGATGAATGATGGCAACTAGGAGTAGACTCGTTATGGTCAGCATCTTCAGTGAGACTGGTAAAGACTAGCAGGGTTAGACATGGCGACTCCATTAACACTAGACGAGGTCCCATACTGAAAGATTTCACTACAAGATTGGTCAAAAGAAACTACATCAAATCTGGGTCACATGGGGCTCGCCAGCTGCAAAATTAGATAGAAAGGGCCACAAAGACCCAAGGGCCACAAGATGAGACTTGATAGAAGAAACAGTCATTCCCAAAAGGAAGGCAGTCCTCGAAAGGCCCAGCATCTTAAAGGAATCTCGATTTTGCACTAAAATCTGAGCAGCACATCAAATCCCAAAATATACATACTGACAAACAGTGTAGATGGGAAAACAGCCGGGCAACTTCTCAAGGGAGTGAGACTGATGAAGATATCATTCAGGGGAAGAGACTGATAAACAGCAGGATAATTAATAATTGAGCAACACATAATTGCGTCCTGATTTATTGTCCTCTGATTTTAAGTAGCACATTGCCTAGCAATAGAATTGGTGGAGTAATGGGGTTAGCCCCAGGATGGCGGGGATTGTGAGAGGGTTAGAGTGGAGTGACTGCTAACAACAAATCATCTATTTCCCAAAACAGTGGATCAAGAAACATTTGAAATAAAACTACTACGGTGGCAGAATACTTTTGCTGCAACTGTTTGTGGCACATTCTTGATACCAGGATACAAAATGCACTGGTAATTAATAATCTAGAAATTACAACATCACCCCTCCTTTGTGCAGTCTTGAAAACAAGGCAATCACAACAGACTTTGATTATTCAAAGGAGGGAGGGAAGGTGGACCACCGTCAGGTAAAAGGACTCTGCCAAGAATGAACTATTCTTGGATCATTAACCTTCAACAACCCATCCAACCCATGGTTCAGACTTTGTGTCCTCATAGTCAATACCCTCCCCACAAGACCACATATAAAGCGTGAAGAGCTTGCATAACCACTGAAAATTCTTTCATGGTTGAAGAGGGGATAGCTCCGGGATAGGGGCAAGTAAACCATGGAAGGACTCCTTCCCGCAGGATGCATCCCAACTTGAGTCACTGACGTGTCTGCTAGAGGTTTTTGTTGTCAAGGCCTTGATCGCGGGTCTTCTGAACAGACTGGTCAAGCCCAGTTATCCCATAAAGGAGAGTGAAAAGACTGTCCATCAAAAGCAACTCATAAGAAAGAGTCTGGCAACCAATGGGAAAAAACATGGTGATTTTGTGTATTGAGTTTAAGAGATGCTCAGTGGGCCATAAGGGCATTGGCTGCCTTGTAGCTCCATGGATTTTACCCGCATGCGCGCTAGCGGGTTTTCCCGCTGCGCGCTGAAAATTCGAAAATCGCGGGTTACGTGACAAAGCCAGCTCGTCATGCGCACATCGCAGGTAACGCCCATGACGAGCCGGCTTTGTCACCAGCATCGAAGGGGTTAAAGCCTTTGATGGGTCGGATGTGCATATGGCAGCAGCCAAGCCTGAAGCTTCTGACAATAAAGTGGAGGTAGGAAGATTGCCCAGCTGCAGTGAGCCTGTGTGACTGGCTAGACTTTATATGCTTCGTCTTGACCACCAATCAATGGTCCTGAAAAAGAGGCAGCACTTACAAGATAAGAGAATCGGAGAGAAGTCTGAGGGGCCAACCATTCTTAAGGTATGAGGTTGGCTCTTACAGTCGTCAGTATGCCCATCTGTACCTTGGGAAACATATGGGAAGGGTGGCAGCTGATTGTAATCTAAAAAGTACTACTCGAAATTAGCAGGCAGAGTCAGTTACCATAAAAGAGCAGGCATGTAAGAATCAGTTGGGAATAAGACTACTCCCATACACATAAGAGATATGGTGGACATTCTCAAACTTGTATCCGATTGACTCTACACACACGTTCACCCGTTTTCATATCTTGTACTGTTAAGGAGTACCTTAACACCTTCAAGATCAATCAGAGGAAGTATAAGAATTCGGATAATGGCAAATTGGGAGACTGAATGATGGCAGCCATCCGTATAACTGAATGAATCCCTTTAGCAAGTGTTAACAATTTATGTTCATCCCTGGACAGTGGTGCCTCTAAAATCCCAACAATGGGACAGTTGTGCCAAGTAACAACAATGCATAAGTTTCCAGATGCAAGGATTTAGGTTCTTCCCAAATGCCGGACACTACACTGAAACTGGCCTCTACTCCCCTTATAGCATAGTTTTGGACTGTTTCATATGACTGCTGGGCACCCTGCAGGGCAAGTTAGACCTTTTCTAACTGCTGCACCCTTCATCACAATTTGGCAAGAAATCTATACCCTGGAATTTAAAGGAAACTTCCTCTGATGCTAAATAACAGCAAGGTACAATCCAGACTTAACCTTGTCTGCTTTCTTCATTAAGGTCGTTAGATACAGGCAAAGACTTTCTTACTGAAGAAGGCCAGCACAAATGGGGCACTTTCTGTGCTGCAATGATCAACTCAAGAATTGTCTAAAATTGCTGTCACCTTGGATACTGAAGTCAAAACTGTTTCTTTGAACTTGCCAAAAAACAACTTCCTAAGAACAGGACCCATCTGCTACCTTCTACAGGAGCCTAGAAACTTGAACACTACTCGAATCTGACAGCAAAAACAAGAAACCATAAATCATAGTTTGGAATTGTAGGCTGAATTGATGCTAGCACTCACAAAGGAGTTTGGCTGAATGAACAAGCACTTGGAAGTGTTTTCTATGCTTCTGTCCTCAATCTGAGCTTGTGTCAGATCGTCACAGGCCATTGCAGTCGGCCATGAAAATCGGAGAACAGACCACTCTGAGTACTACATTTCATATCTTGCAATGGGATGCATGGTTGTAAAAGAACAAAGTAATTACCATGATCTTAAGAGTTTGACACTCTCATGAATGACTCATAAGTAGCCTTCGACCACAAAACTGATATGGGTAAAACACTGAGGTTTTCTCAACTATCATGCTGGACCTACTGTGACCAAAACACGTCTTGGCACATGTCTGCCTTGCTTTTGGTCTGATGTTCATCACTACCTGCACCTCTCCACCCGAATGCCCGCTGCCATAAAAGCACGGTTGTCTTGTTCAACTAGAATTGGCTGCAAATCGAAGACTACTCAGCAGCTTGTGTTGTAGGCATGGCCTGGGAGTTCAGAGAATTAAAGCCCACTCGACCAGAATGCCCCCCAACATTTGGAATTTGATATTGTGAAGCCCTTTTTCACCCTTACTAGGATATCATGGCACGAGAAATCATAGGTCACCACTGTTTAACATTGAAAAAGGTTCTCAGTCACTTACCTTTTAAGCACACACATTTCTCTGGTGGTATGCCTATGTCAGTATACACCCTCAAAATCCTAATACTCTGCAGAATCAAAACACACCTTAACATTGTACAAAGGCCCCAGCATTTGAGCCACTTGTCGCTTTGTACCAAGTGACGAGGATATCTGCACCCTGAAAAGCAAGTTCACACTTCCTTAAAGAAGCACAGGGTCTTCCTAAGATAAATAAACAATGGAGGAAAGTTTAAAGGTGTGGTCCAAATAGCACCCTCTTAAGGAGAGGATGAAAAAAAGTGTTTGTTTCATTTTCTTCTTGCCTTTTATTCCATACACCATTCTTTCTTAATTTGCCATTTCATAGCAAAAAAATAACCTATGCAAACACTTTTTAGAAATACACAACCTCCAACAGGTATGGCATTTACAAAAACGTACTTGTCTGTAGCAATCCGTGTTAAAAGAGTGCTCCTTATGGTGTGCACTGCCATCCACTATTCAAGTTCTAAGTCTTCTCAACTTCATGAAATACCGCAAAATAATTTCCAACGACGGGATGATTAATAGCACCAATAACAATGGATAATCATTCTTGTTTTTCTATGCCCAACTCTTCCCCTAAATACTAGAGTTTAATATAGAATTAGAGAGAATCACTGTAAGTAGACTGGAACCTGTAGCTAGATATCATACATGTACAATAATGTCACAAAACGAAATTGCTAAGGTATTCAGTTTTTTTCTGGCAGTATTAGGTGTACTGGTGAGACTCCTAGGGTCTACCAATAAATGTTCCTATAGGATAAATATGCTGATCGACACCTCAAAGACCTGCAACTGAGGAACATGTCTGTTACCAGTTTGCCTAGAAATTATTTCAATGAATGGCAATAGGGTTTGTATCTAACAAATATTAAGATTGAATAAATAATCCTGTCATTCCATTTAAAGCTAGGAAATATTAGAGACAGCAGTAGCACACATGCAGACTTAAAAGAGGAAGAAATACAATCATAATCAGGAGTGTTCTCGTGTATAATATGAAGGAAATGACTATTTTATTTATAATTATTCCCTCATTTGTTTACCTGCGACTGGAGCATAGATAAAGTTAAAAGGTAAAATTTGAATACTACAACCAAATGGTAAAAAATTGCAACTGCTATAAAGCTTGGCAACCCGATCTCTTTGATATACCAGAGGTACCAAATAACCTTTTTTAAATTGATTTCTTATGCTCTGTGCGTACTTTGGGCACCACCATTCAGTTTTGTGGATTTCGGTTTCTTTTCCCATACTACATTAACAAAATAAATTACTTTCGTATTTTCATACCCTGCAGATTCAAACATTGTCCTTCTCAGAAGTAGTAATTTTTGTTTGTCATCTACAGCCAATGAATTGCATTAAAAGGATTGGGTAGATTTATAAAGCATTTTTACAAGATACTGTTCTCTATTATTTAAATCTAAGATTCAACTTAACTTGTTTGCAACTTTATCTATGATACACAGCATGAATCTGAAAGAGGACAACTGACCTTGGTTGTGAGTGCAGCTGCAAAACATGCATCTCTTATCCCAGTGGACAGCCAAATAAGCAAATGTCATGTGAACAAAACGATAGCAAGGCTGATCATTGAATCAGTAAACACGAGGCAATCCGTATCAAAGAAAAGTAAAATAATTGCCTAGATTTTCTGCTTGCGGCTGAATTGTGTTGGTACATGGAAATGCATTGTATTTTAAAGCTCTAAAGCTTTATCACCAGCACGCCTAAGTCTGTTTTTTTCAATATATTTATCTTACTCAACACTCTTAAAGTGAACATGCTTCATCGTGATGGTCAACAGAATTGCCCACTCTCATCACATTGCAGCAATAAAATGGTACAGTTCTCTTTGAGGAAAGAGAATTGAGGACATTCTAATTTAATAAAGGACAGATAGTTAGAATGAGTTCTATGTGGAAAGTCAATCGGCTGGAAGAAACTATTTCTGCAGAAGCTAGAGTGGGCTCAAGCAGAAAACACTATTTATCCCAAAACATTATTAGATAATTCTCCATGTGCTCCCCATTTGTCCTTATTCATTGTTTGACAGGATTTTAGGTTTACGTTTTCTGGTGACCACTAGGTTCTTTGATAACTTCTCTCAGTCTGTGGAACCTTAGTGAGAAATATAACACTACATTCAAAGTGGCGGAGGAAAACACGGGGACAGTGTTGCAGTAATACTCATAATTCAATCTAGAAATGTGAAATAAAGGATCAGTAAATTCACATTTGCAAAATGATTAAAAAGAAGATAAAGAGGACTGATGATAAAACTCTTTAGGAAAGGAATATTTTGAAATGTGTATTATGTGTGCAGAGGCCGTATTATTATTTTACTGCCCCACTGACTTACATATCACAGAAAGAAGTCAGAGATCAGCAGGAAATCGGACAGTATAATTCCGCACAGCCATTTAATCCACCACAGTGTTGACCGGACGTTAACTGGCAACGTTGTAGGTGCTCCTTTCTTAGTCCATATCGTCACTAGTCTGATTTCTCACCACTTGCCTTATAGGTGAAAGGAGCGTCTAGTTCCCACAGCGTATAGAAATGTGAAAAATGGAGGCATGGTCCTCCCAGCTCTAGAGAAGGATGACACTAAGATCTATAAGCAAGGAAGCTGTGCATTCTTTGCAGGCCCTGTGGCAATACTCTGGGTACCCAGAGCTAGCTTATTAATAGGCCACCAAGCCTTAATACTGATACATAATATAATGTGTAACAATAAACTGTATACTTTAGTGGGATGTGAACAACATAAGTTTTCCTTTTCTGTACAATATTCACATACAGAAAGAAAATGCGTTTGTGGGAACTGCAGTCCATAGCCCAGTCCTTTGGCTGGAGAATTGTTCCTTTTGTATCACCATTAATGACATTAAAAAAATCATTGAATAGTGACCACACAGCGCAGATTTTGTTGTCCTTTTGCAAGCTCGGGATTGCACGTGTTGAAAGTCTACACGAAAAAGGGGTGGTAGGGAAACTTAGTGTTTCTTCAAGTCCTTAGATTCAAAGAGCTTCATACGTTCTTGTACAGTTAGACCTTCCTTCAGGCTCTGGCAAACAAATGAAAGATACATTTAGAATTGGATCCTCTCAGAGCAAATGACATGCATAAAAGTCATACAACATCCGCCTAAAAAGTGCAATCACAAATGTATCATCAGAAACAAGGATTGTGCAAGTAAAGAAAAGATGGTCACATGAGTAAGGTATTAGTTGAACATGCTAGTGAAAGAATTAGATGTTTCCATTAATGATTTAATGAGTATCTCAAAAAATGGATGGGATTAAATCTTAGTGTGCACATAATTAATTCACAATTTATACACTTTCCTGACTGCATCTAAACCTCCTGAATTCTCTACTGATTACCAAAGGCCTGTATTAAAATTGTGTGGTGATGTTAATTATTCTAATGTCCAGAAGAAATACTAAATTCAAGAATAATATACTAACAGGATAGTATGGAGGAAGAAATTAATCTAGATTTTCCTCCAAGATAGCTTGTCTTCCAAAAATCAGAAAAGACTCTTTGTTATCATCAAACTCTAAACAAGACCCAAAGTCAGTAAAATAGCAACTGCCTCCATGAAAACATAGTACTTTTCATGCCGGACCTTGCATGTTTTAAATCAAGTGTTAAAACTGATTAAAAAAAAGAACTAACCTAATAATTGTCAGTTGTGAAATTCAAAGCTATTTTAATTAAAAATAAAACAGGAGGGTTATTTTATAGCCGCCTCAATGTAAATCATTACAGACAGTCCTAACCCATATTTAGCAACTCACCATGACTTCTGTTCCCAACAACTGCTTGCGTTGGTTTGAAGTCTCTTGCCGTGGGCTGTGGCGAGTCACAACACATGGTAAGTTACTGTAAAGTTTTTTTTTGTTTGCCTAGAGGACATTGTTATCATGTTTTCTCCTAATAAACACACACATAATAATCAAAAGAACTTTGTGGCTTGAAATCCAGAAATGTACACAAGCCTTTTGCTAAGCTTTGCTTTGATCACCGCTCTTTGAGACACATGAAAACTGTAATTTTCTATATTTATTATACCGGAAGGCAATGTACAAAGTACATGTTCACTTACGGTTGTGTTCCAAATCTTTCTTTACATTAGTAAATCAAGTATCAGGCTTGTAATCTACAACATTATCTCATCAATGTTTTCTTTATTGCTTTCTTAGGAGCTTCGC
Organism: Lissotriton vulgaris; assembly: GCF_964263255.1. Lineage (NCBI taxonomy): Eukaryota > Metazoa > Chordata > Amphibia > Caudata > Salamandridae > Lissotriton > Lissotriton vulgaris. Next base: position 187,706,966 of record NC_141698.1, read on the forward strand.
AGGGGGTCCTAATAATACACTTCCCTACGGCTATAATTGAGCACAAACAAAACACCCTATAGTGTAGCCTAGGTTTTTTGTGTTTTCAGTATTAGTGCATTCTGCCCCCTGCTGTGTAAAGTTAACATATCATAGCATGGCAACCCGAAGATACACGATTCTCCGGGACGATCAGATGCCCAGCAAAAGTTCATAGTATTTCAGTTTGCTTAATCACGATAGGAACTAGTGTGCCAACCCAGAGTGCCCGGGAGAAACACTGTGACAACAAGCATTTACACGACAAACAAAATGGGTTGATTAGATGGTCAGACGTTTGTTTCTAGAAACACACGAACACAAGAAAATGTATTTTTACATCAAAACGTGCTTTACTCATGCATGGTGAACGTTTAGATTGTGTGTTCGGGCTTCTTTGTGCATAATTTGGTTTACCTATGTGAAGGGGAACCTGGATGCTGGTACGTTTCAATTCTCCCATGAGACCTGCTCAATAACGGACTGTCAGAGGAAAAAACAACAAAGACACAAACAAACAAAAAGTACATAAATCTAAAATGTAATGCTTTTCATGAACCACATAAATAAACCCATGAGTCCAGACGTGCTTCAACATAGCACAGAAGGCTTGCTTGAGTACCTAAACAGACTGCAACAGTTAACACATATAATACAAGTATAAGAAAGTACATAAAGGTCCAACACTCCTATCCTATGGAGAAATACCCTATTGTCTGGGTGTAGTTCACTCTTGAGGTTTGGACCAACTGCTTCTTTCTCAAGTCAGGTATGGTGGCAAAGATTGAGTGTATCTACCCAAAAGTCCTTTCCTTGCAGTAGTTATCCAGACAATTCCATTAAATGAAAAAGAGACGAGCAAGTCTTATCCTTGATATGATTGTTTTTATTTTCTTTTATTTCATTTGCCCTTAAATCATCTATTCCTTGGGTAATAATACATTCCATTGTATGTTTTGCATTGTTGGCATTTCAAAAACAGCCCACACCTGTTTTCTCCCCCTGCAAGGCTGTATAGCCTGGAGCTTTTTCAAGGCTGAAAAGTTGAGGAAAGCGTCAGTTTAACTGATCAATTAATACAGGTGCGTTTACAACCACGAGTGTAGGGTGTTCAGTTTGAATTGTGATAGCCTACATGCATATCCCCAGGGATGAGGTTGTGAAAGGTGGTGATGAAATTCAATGGTGTCATGGTATAGTACCCCAAAGGTGCTACCATTAAACACTGAAAATTAAAAAACTCTTTCCTTATGATACTGGCATGCAGCCATAATATCAGCAGACTTATTAATTCGCACTAGAGTTGTGCAGCAGTAAATAAAAATATTGAATCAAGTTAAACATGTAAGGTGTTATAAGTGCTAGAGGGATTTTCATAGGAGGGACTCGCTTGAAGTTGTGGGTGGAATCCGAGAAATCTCCCTAGCATAAGAATATGTGTATGGCAGAATGGCCTGTGTTACCTCATCAGAACACTAGTTAAAACCTTCAATTAAAAATTATCTGTATTTCGGAGACAAAAAAATAATACAGTTCCTCTCAGTTTTCTTGCATTACGTCATATGCGTAGAACATGTTTACAGTTTGTGCATTGTTAGTTTCTTAGTCTGCTGTTCTAAATGCATTATTTTTTTGTCTGAATAGCACATCAGTAGAACCAAAACAAGACTACATTGGGAACAACACAAGGTTATCACCTCTTTGTGGAAAGTCTGGTCATTACTCAGTCATTAAAATATATATATATATACTTATTACAAAGTTAACAGTTAAAAGTGGTGGTGTCCCTCTAAACGGCATAATTTAGAATGTGCACTGTTGCCCTCAACAAAGATTCTTGGGTGCTTATCCGCCACAGGCTAAATCCCCTCTTCAGTCGCTCCGGTTCTATTTGTCGGCGTCCTGGATGAGCGCCATTTTAAAGGATACTGGAGAATATAAAGTCCCTCTTCGATGTTCAGAGCAAGCGGCGCTCCAGTTTGACGGTAGAAATAGCCACCATCTTGTAATGTAGTATGCTAATGTATCGAGATCAGGGCCATCGTTACATTAGTATTGAATGGGCATGTTCCCTGGTTTAGGGGGAATTGTAGAGGCTGCCTTATTACCAAATGATTTCATTGTAACAGGTATTATGAAGATGTCGGAGAGGAAATTATTCACATGTATGTGACATCCTCGAACAGGAACACCGGCTACAATTCTACATTGTTAGGGTCTGTGGTAACTTACTAATAGGAAAATGTGAGATAAGGACCTTGTTATCTTTTTTAATTTTTTGTTTGTAAGTGTAAGATGATTGATCTTCCTTTATCCTATTATGTAACCTCGTACTTCATGCTGTTGGAAATGCCTCTGTGTGAGAGCCTCCCTATGCCAGTCTCAGGAGGAACCAACAAATTGTTTTGGCTATGGTTAGAGTGGTGCTTGTCAGCAGGAGGAAAGAGGACATGAATCAGAAATTGTCATGCATGTACCCCCTCCTATAGTAGTTAGAGGGTAGGTTCATTTGCAACTCACCATTATTTTTAAGACCAAGTTTGTACAATAATGTGAAATATGGTTTACACTAAAATGTTGTATTAACCCAACCCCTGTTGGCAGATCCTTTCAGGCATTGGAGGAGCTCCGCACTGATCAGGATAGAGGGGCTGATAACTGTGTTGCAGTGGTCGGGACAATGCTGCCAAACTGGTGGCATCAAGACCGCCGATTTTCGATTTTACTGTTGGGCTGGTGGTGTTGGTGCCACGGCAGCGGCATGCTTCGGCTCATAGCGAGCCTGCAGCACATGCTGCTACTGTGGCACCACCACCTGAACATCGGTGCACTGTGTACCATACACCATGTCGTGCATGGCACACAATGCAGCCACAACAGTGCAAGCAGAGGGGGGCACAATATATGTTCCCATACACTTTGTCCAATGGGCAAAATCGCCCTGGGGCCCTGTTTGGGGCCCCATTCCTGCCTTTCTGCCAACCCTTGCATGGCGGGCTCCCGACCTTGAAAAGGTTGGTGGAAAGGCTGGTTGCGATTGGGACGGCGGTGCTGGCATTGGCACCGCCTCCTATTCCCACATTCTACACCGCTGCCGGATCCAGGATCCTGGCAGAGGCAGGGGTCTTGTAACGATATGACCGCCATGGACATGATCGGGCGGCTGGATTGAAGAGGAGGCGGCGGTTGGACCGCCACCACGAAACGTAATGCAAGAAAACAGAGGAATTGTATATTTTTTAGCCTCCAAAAACACAAATAATTTTTAGCTGGAGGATTTAACTAGTGTTCTGAAGAGCTAACGCAAACCTTTTGGCCATTCACAAAATTCTCATGCTTGTGAGATTTCTCGGTGCCGTGAACAACTTCAAGCAAGTCCCTCATTTGTAAATCCTAACACGTATTGCAATTTACATGTTTAACTTGATTTAATATTTTTATTAATAGTCTGGTGATTTTATGGTTGCGTGCCAGTACTGTAAGGAAAGAGTTTTTTAATTTTCAGTGTTTAATTGTATCACCTTGGGGGTACTATACCATGACACCATAATTTCTCCTTAATTTGACAACCACCTTTCACAAACTCATGCCTGTAATATACATGTAGGCTACCACAAGTCAAACAGAACACCCTTTACTGATGGTGGTGGACGCACCTTTAATAATAGATAAGGTAAACTGACACTTTTCTCAACTTTTCAGCCTTGAAAATGCCCCAGGGTAAACAGCCTTGCAGGGGGTGAACTACGTGTTGGCTGTTTTTGAATTGCCAACAATGCAAAACAAACAATGGAATGTATTATGACCCAAGGAATGGATGATTTGAAGACAAATGAAATAAAATAATATTAAAGAGTAATAACAAGGATAAGACATACTCGTCTCTATTTCATTTTATGAAATTATCTGGATAACAACTGCAAGGAAATGACTATTGGGTCGACACACAATCTTTGTCAACACATATAATACAGTATGGACTAATACAATGGATGACCAGGAGGCCATCTGACTTAGCTCCTGCAGGACATGATTCCCAATATTCACTGAACACACAGACAAACTAAATGATTGAAGAACAAACGCCATACCTGAAGACAACTGGTGAGTATTATACAAATGGGTAGACAACTGGGGATTCAAAACAGTATTCTTTACTGTGCTGTTTTTCTCAAAAAGATCAGTTATCACCAAAACACCAGAGCATTTTTTAAGAAAAGGTACAAATCATTATTCCACCTGATGCCATTTCATGATTGTATCACCATGTAGGTGTCAATAAAACAACTGATTACAATGTAGGTGTCAAAAAAACAACTGATTTGGTCTTTATCAGTTGAAAACACACCAAAATTAGTTGGAAGACGTTTCGCCTACATTTGGTTTCATCTGCTGAATTTCAATAAAATCTGTCCATTTGTTTACAGTTTTAGGATTTATTTTGCATTATAAAGTTAGAATCATTTTTCTTAATGTATAAATCTTTTAGTTCTTCCATCCAAACAAGTCTTTTCCTAACACAGATTTAATAACAGCTTTTACAACGTGATGAATAAGGAAGTAAACAGCATTGCACTATATTAAAAACAATACAGGCCATTAAATCATGTTGAGTATGGGCAAATAAAGGAGAATTACCTTCCTGTGTACTGTAGTACTCAGTCCTTACTCTCTCTTCTTCACAACCGTTTGGGTTCAACTTGCGTGTCACAGGCAGGACTGGAAATGTCTTGTTACTTACCGGTAATCTTCATTACCCCGATTAGGGTCCTCCCCGTCCCAGTCCTTACTACGTGAGGCAGTCCTGCCTCCACCCAGCCAATCACAACGCCAGTATGCTTAAACTACATAAGCCCCGCCCATCTACCGCCATGCCTGTTATCAACAAGACTCCGACACAAACACTGCAGGAGGGAGGGAGAGACGAGGACTGGGACCGGGAGGACCCTAATCGGGGTAATGAAGATTACGGTAAGTAACAAGACATTACCCCCTCATGGGTCCTCCCCGTCACAGTCCTTACTACGTGAGGAACTCACAAGCAGAGAACCAATAAAAAAAAAAACGCAGGACACTAAGGATCCATGCAGAGTACAAAACTAATCAATAAAAGATCAATGAACAACAGCGTTCAAGACGCCAACAGAAAAACTGTCAGCAGAGGCATGTAAAACATCAAGCCTATAATGTCGCACAAATCTGTGATGAGACTGCCAAGTGGCTGCCCTACATATCTCCTGGATGGAGAACCCCGTCGCCTCAGCCCAGGAAGCAGACAAAGAACGCGTTGAACTGTGGAAAAAGGTAGGGCTAGGACCTTTCTCAGGATTTGCCCGGCGCTAACCGCCCTTGTACCATTCAAAATTTACCAAGCAATGAGGCAGGCGCCGGAGACCAGAAGGCAGGAAACAGAAGTTTTATTCCGACGGAGCAGAACACATCAGATCAGACAACAAGGTATCATCTCGAGGTGCTCTAACAGCCTCTCGGAGGCCTGGCCTCTTATACACTGGTTTATGGCATGTGACCTTCCTTTAATACCATCAGATCTTTGTAAGGCAAGAAAAAGACATCCCCGTAATCCTAGTGTCAATCCCACCCCCATATACCTTCACAATAGAGGTCCTCAACCTGCTGATAAGAGGAGGGGACCATCACGCAGCTGAGTGTTCCGTCGAGTCTTAGGATGTGTGCGCCTGATCACATCACAGGGGGGTGGGGAGGCCTGGATCAATAGAGGGTCCTTTGAAGGAGAGCGACCTCATACAATAAAGGGCAGTAAATGATATCTCCCGGCTTAGGCAATGGCCTCGGACCTGTGTGGACAGTCGGACACGGGGTGAGGGGCCATCAATGGAGTGGTATTCATGCTGCGTGGACAATCCAGCGCGGGAGGGAGGTTTATCAACAGAGGGGCATTCATGGGAGGAGAGGAGGTGTTGGTCAGGCGCTGGCGTGACTCCCAAGGACAGGGTCATGCAGAAGGGTTATGCTCATGAGGGGGAGGGAGGGGGAGCCAGGGTGCGCGGAGGATGCTTGCTGGGTCAGAGGGACGTGCTGGCGATCGATCGTGGACAGGGAGACCATGATATCTAAAATGGCTGCCGTGCACGTAGTACATAGGTGACAAGCTGGCGCAGATAATGTTCAGATCGCAAATTAAAATTCCACAGTCCTCCCTTTTAACATGTCTCGCCAACTTGTCAGTTTGGATTTATCCCCATAAGGCCACGTATTTCTACTTCATAGACAGGACTCATGTGCTCATTTCGGAAGTCCAAAGTCTTTGGGCACATACAGTTAGAAACAAGGCCGCACAAAGGTGGCAGACATTGGATACCTAAGCAACACCCACATAATATTACAACAGGTATCAGCACGAAGGAAAACAATTTCCAACCCCAATTCTTCAAGGTGTCCCAAAACCAGTTCCCAAGCGACCATCCTTCTTGTTCTTGGTGAACCTCTGAGGAAAGTCTGTGGAGGTGTTCAATGGCTTTGTAGACTGAAGGCGAGTTGTCAGGCACGTATGTGCAGCAGCTGGATCCGATGATGCGGCATGCTCCTCCTCGGTCGGCTAGGACCACGTCTAGGACAAGTCTTATTTTGAAGGGTCACGAGGCGGACCGCCTGAAGTTCCGCAGTGTTGTTGGCGAGGATACCAGCAGTGATGTTGATCGTTGTTTCTACTGCCTGGGTCAGGTGCCGGATAGCGCGGCTGTTTGCCATTGGGCCCCACAGAGGAACAAGACCCTTTGCTGCATCCAGGAACTGTGCTCCGGTGGAGTCGGCTTGTCCAAGGTCGTCTGCGCGCCTCTGCCGGTGATGGTTGGCAGGGGCTACATATGTGGGTGGAAGAACGAAGGCAATGTAACAGATACCTTTCCAGCCTCTCGGGAGCCAGGTGTAAGCTTTGGTGCCACACACAAAGTACATGTTTGGAGAAGCAACAAAGGAAGGGGGGTCAGCTGAGTCCAATGTTCTGGTGATTCGGCAGGCGCTGTGACCCACCAGTTGCGTTCCCTGGCCTTCTAGGCACACAAGGCCGGTGACATTAATAACAGACAGGGCCACAGTCAGAGTGGCGGTAGTTTGTTTTTGCAGATGAGAGAAGGTGGTTCTGGCTGGATTGTGGAGCACCTGTACTTCGACTCGTTCTTTGGCTGGAATGTCTTTGATGAAGGTGGCGCCTGCGAGCGCAGGACACAGGGCAGTAGGAGTCTTTTCGGCTTTGTTCAGCCAGAATCCAGAGTAGAAGTGTGACACTGTCCGGCTGGAGGTGGCGTTGTCCTTGTGGCTCTCCTGCATGAGGATCAACCAGGCAAGGCAAGAGCCGTGAACTGAGAAGGGTGAAGGGATGAAGGGAATAGAGTGTCCAGTGGCATGCGGGAGCAACCCACAGATCCAACAGTTCGTAGCATTCGCAGCAAGGTTGTGTTGGTGCAACAGTTGCACGAAGGAATTGTTCCAGAATTCCCTGCGCCTTTCTCGGAGCTGAGGCGACAGAGAGATTAGGTGATGCTCTTTCAGGGGGGGTCGGCTGTGCAGTAGGTAGCAATGCCTCATGAGCCGGTGTGCTTTCCTCCAGAATCCAGAAGGAGGTCATGAGGAGGAGGCAGAAGAGGAAGACAATGAAGAGTGCGATTGTCTTTGATTTGTGCAAGTTGTCAGTCTTTGGATTTCTATACTGGGTATTTCCTGTTGCTTCCATCATCTTCTTATCTGGCGCTTCCATCATCTTCTTATCTGGCGCTTCCATCACCTTCAAGGGAGCTCGGTAGCGGGCAGAACCACAGACTTCGTTTAGCTTCTCTCCCGGCAACCCTTGATTGTGTTTAGGTCACCGTTCTGAGATTTAACTTAGTCCGTGGCCTACTTAGCCGAAACTCCCTCCTTTCGACGCAGGAAATACCCTTCTCTGGACGGCACAGTGGGATCGGAGAATTTTGCAAGTTCGAGTGCCTCAGTATCGGGATAACAGTCCAATATCGGTCGGTCTTTGCTCAGGAGCTCTTCTTGGGTGCTGACGTTTTCTGTCGTGGCCAGGTTTGCAGAGACCTTCCGACAATGATGCGCGTGCAGCCAGTGCTTCTTCCCCTCCACTCGGAGCGCCGTTCGGGTGGTGATCAGCACTTGCCAGGGGCCCGTCCACCGAGGTTCCAGACTCTTGGTTCGCTGGAAATTTCGTATCAGCACGAAATCTCCTGGTTGGATGTCATGGCCGGGGCCCCTGGAAGCATCGGGGATGGCTTGCTGCACCTGTTGATGAATGACAGACAACGTTTTGGTTAACTTGCACAAATAATCAGATAGTAGGACGTCTGGGACGTCATGAATGGAGGTCGGTTTGGGAGCAGTCCAGAGGTTCATCGGTCGCCCAAACACGACCTCGTAGGGGGTCAAATGGTGCTTGGTGGGGGTGGAGCGCATCGATAACAAGGCCAGTGGGAGGGCATCCGGCCAGTTAAGTCCAGTGGTGGCCACTATTTTTGCCAGTTTCAGCTTCAGTGTGGCATTATGGCGTTCCACTAGACCGGCGGATTGGGGGTGGAAGACCGCATGAAACCGTTGCTTCACTCCCAACCCCTTTAGTATTAGTTGGATAACCTCAGCTATGAAGTGGGGGCCATTGTCGCTCCATAAAATTCGGCAAAGGCCATAGCGAGGGAAGAATTCCTTCAGTAGTACTTTGGCAGTAGTCATGGCAGTGTTGTCACGGGTTGGATAGGCTTCTACCCATTTGCTGAAGGCACACACAATGACTAGTACATACTTCAGGCTTTGGCATCTCTCTAGTTGGATGTAGTCCATCTGAAGGACCTCAAAGGGGTGATTGGGGGTCCCAAACCCTCCCCGGGGTACTACAGTTCCTTTCCCGGGGTTGTGTTGCAGACAGATAAGGCACTGCTGAACCAGGCGTCTGGCTGAGTCGGGGATTTTGTCATTGTGCCAGACTTTGGAAATGAGTTCGATCATGGGTGCAGATCCTATGTGTGCGGGGGAATGTGCCATTGTCAGTATGGGGATCAGGTATGAGTCGGGCAGCAACCACTTGTTTGCATCCTTCGTTCGCCAGCAACCCTCTTCGTCCTTCAAACCCACCCTTGCCCACTTAGTCAGTTCGTGAGGGGTGCTGGCCAACTGTATGTCTCTGATCATTTCCCTTGTGTCACTCCATTTTTCTGCTTGTGACCTGGTTACATATATGCGTGTCACCGTCCTATTCTCAGCTGTGGTTCGTGCAGTGATGTCGGCTAATGCATTCCCTTGTCCAACTAAGTCTGTCACCCTTTTGTGTGCTTGACATTTTACCACCGCTAATCGTTTGGGGAGGAGAACTGCTTCAATCAGAGCGGAGACGAGATCTCCATGGAGGATCGGGGTGCCGTGGGACGTCAGGAATCCCCTCTCCCTCCACAGGAGCCCAAAATGGTGGACCACTCCGAAGGCATACTGGCTGTCCGTATATACGTTCGTGGTGGTCCCTGCGGCTATGATGCATGCTCGGGTGAGGGCTATCAGCTCTGCTGCCTGGGCAGATCGTTGTGTGATGCAGGCTGTCTCAACTACTGTTCGGGCTGTTGTTACTGCATAGGCAGCTGAGGTGGTGCCATCTGGGAGTTTGATGCATGAGCCGTCTACAAATAGCTCTCCATCGGGGTCAGTAAAAGCGGTGTCTCGGAGGTCAACCCTACTCCTAGTTTGTTCGTCCGTGAGAGTCACACAGTCGTGGATGGGAGGAACGTCGGGGTCATTTTCAGGCAGGGGTAACAATGTGGCGGGATTCAAAGTCGTGCATCTCTTTAGGGTGATGTGGGGTGCAAGCAGAGTCAACTCGTACCCCGTCAGTCGTGCGCTAGTCAGGTGTTGGGTCTTTGTCTGGTTCAAGAGGGTGTCGACTGCATGGGGTACTAGTACTGTGAGGGAGTTGGAAAGTACGATTCCCTCGCTCTGACGGATAGAGACAGCAGCGGCAGCTACTGCTCGAAGGCAGGCAGGTAAAGCTCTGGCTACGGGATCAAGAGTGGCGGAGAAGTAGGCACAAGGGCGCTGCTTAGGACCAATCAATTGAGTCAGGACAGACAATGCGCATCCCTCCCTTTCGTGGGTGAAGAGGGACGCTTTCTCATCTCCTTCACCTTGCTTCTTAACAATAGGTAGGATTGGGCTGTTGCAGACGTTGCTAACCACTTCTTCAACCACTCCTGCATCTACCAGAGACTGAATGATCGCTACCAGTGCCTTCTCACCCTCTGGGGATATCCAATATTGCGGGAGTTTCGGGAGCATAGCGTCCTGTCGTACAGTTATGTGAATAGGGTCAATCATCATTCGCCCCACATCAGAGTCATTTTTGGCCCACAGGTACGGAGGCAGGGTGTCAAGCAGGGACAGGTCAGCGTTAGTTATGCAACACATGTGTCGTGGGGGACGGGATCTGGGCATATCTGGGTTGTCGTACAGAATGACTCGTATTCCATCTGGGGAACACCTAATGGTAGCTCGAAAATGTTTCAGTAAGTCAATGCCCATAATGGCGTCAGGGGAGTTGGAGGAGAGTAGAAATGTCGCGTCAGTGGTGTTGTTTTCTAGGTCAAAGGTAATAGGTACGGACAGGGGGTTAGTGGAGGGCGTCCCATCGAAACCTATCGACGTTATGTGTGAGCCAGACAAGGGTGCCCTTGGAATCAGTCGTTTTGATAACACACTACGTGTCGCCCCAGTGTCTACCAAGAATGGAGACTCTGTACCCAAGACCTTAGCGGTGACATAAGGACCTTGCTGGTCAACACAGAGCTCGACTGGATCCCTCCCTTGCCCCTGGCAGTCCTATGCAAAATCGGGGGCATTTTCACCTTCGGATAGCTGATATTGGTTCTGTCGGGGACGGTCAAATGTGTTCAGTCTTCCTGATCTGTCATTGTTGGTGTCGTTGGAGTTCCCTTGTCCCTGTACTCTATTCCTCGGACCACCTGCCACATCCCTGGAATCCCTATTTCTATTCATCTCTAGCAGAACCGGACACTGGGTTTTCCAATGGCCGAACCCTTTGCAGAAGGCGCATTGGTCATTGCTAATGTCTCTCCGTCCAGTGTGGGATGTTGGGGTGTGATCTTTAAGAGGTAGATCTCTGGGGGTGTTTGATTGGTAGTTCCCCCTTTGATGTTCCCGTCCTAGCGCTATACCCTGTATCTGGGCTATCATTACCCTTTCCTTTAAATCTTTCTTCTTTTTCTCGGACGCCCTATCATTCTCATTCTTTTGGTGCTCGTAATACTGAGCCATCTGAAGGATAGCTGCGGGTTTGGAGGCCCCCCAACTACTCTCGCTCGTCTGCAGTTTTTGGGAGACTTCTTGTGTTAGTCCCTTTACATAATTTTGCACAAACAGGTGTTGTCCGGTCGCGGTGGTCATGTCTTGGCCACTGTAGTCGGAGAACACTGTCTCAAATCGGGAGAAGTATTCTGACACATCTTCCTGGGGTTTCTGTCGACAGGCCGTGACGATCGACCAGTCTACTTTTCTTTCCGGGACCAGTGTTTTTAATTTCTGAACTATCTTATCTGGGAGTTCCAGTATGTCCTTCACTGGTTTATTCCCCGGCTCTCGCTGTCCATCTAGTTTACCGAGTTGGTCCCAGGTATGCCCGAACAGATCCGTGTGGTCAGCCTTCCGGATTTGCTTCCACACGTCAGCCGGCAGACATAGCCCAAAGAACAAGTCAATATCTGCTAAAGTCATTATTGTCGAACCCAAGGCTGTGCCTAATTCGGTATAAAATGCTGTCGGGTTCTTTCTTAAGTCGGGCAGGGTTTGCTTAAAGGTTAGGATATCTTGTCGGTCCCATGGTTGGTAAACCCAATTGTACACAACCCTTCCCTTTGCATTTTCGTTATTAATATCATCGCTCGTTCCCTGGCCCCGTGGCGGGATCCAGTAAGGAGCCGCTTCTCTGATAGGCATCATAGTATTGGCTACTTCTGCCGAGGTTGTTTCAGGGACCGTAACCTTGGCTTCTGGTTTCTGTTCTGTGAGGTGGCGGAAGACCTCAAGCATTTGCATGAAGAGCTCCGTCGCCTCACGTTCAGTCCCATCTCCAACATCAATTTTCCTATACTGCGTTGTTAGTTTAGCGGGACCCTTGCTCTGATACCTATCTTCATACGCGTTCAGGGTGTGGTAGCTGAATCGCAAAATGAAATGCCGTCTGTGGCTGTCGGCATGTGAATTATATATGTTCATTGTGTACTCTTCGCTCTCCCTTCGTTCTACTAAGGTCTTTGCTATTTTGTCGATCCCATCCCGCTCATCTTTGCTTAACCTACTTAACCTGGCTGATGATTGTTTGCTAGCCTCGGGGTCGTCTGACGAAGTTGTTAATGTGGCTGGTGCGGAGGCCGTGAGGGCCGGTGCACTAGCGCTAGGGTCACTTTCACTCACACTCGGGGCTTGCAGGTTTTGTTGGCTGGGAGCATATGGAGGGGGCATGTAGATGATTGGGGGACCTAGCAGTAACTCATCGTTTGCCCGGTGTTTGGAGGGCAGTTCAGGGTAGAGCACAGAGGGGGTCCTAACAGGACATTGGCCTGTCGACCCTGATTCCTGGTTTTGCATAGTATCTTTTCTTTCTTTTATTTCTTCTTCTAGTTGCTTCGCGGCTAGGTGGGCTGCCTTTCGTAATTCTTTCCCTATTTTTGCTTCTTCTCTTTTCTTTCGTTGTTCCGTTTCTTTGCGCCACATGCCGATACTGTCAAGCATAGTGGGCGTAGTTTTATTCTTCTGGAGCGCTATTTCTAATGTTTTTATTTTATTTTCGTCAAAGGAACCTATCAGTGGCCACTGAGTTTCAGGGTCCTTTTTCGTATATTTATGCCATAGTTTAGTGTAAGCTATAGCGACTAGTCCATACTTAGTGAACATGTCCTTATTAGGGGTGCCCTCCAGTGGAGCTGGATGGTTCATCTCTAATAAGCGGTCCGGGCTAAACAGGCTACCAACCAGTGGGGAGAAGACAGGCATGACGGGTTACAACGGGGACAAAAGTCTGCACTACCTGTCTTATCACGGCGGACAAAGACTAGACAGAATATTTCTATTCTACGTTATTTGGAGGCCGTGAATACCTCAAAAGAACCAATACCGAATAATCGGCCAATCAAACAATCCAGTGGGGAGAATAAGTGGGCACGAAAAATTATCGTTACCCACTCTTTCTCTACCTGCAAAGAGAGGCCTTGTTCTTCCCTGTTTGCAGACAAAGAATCTCCAGACAATAATCCACGAACGACAGTTCGGGAAACAGTGGGGGAGGAAGATAGGCACGACGGATTACAATGGGGACAAAAGTCTGCGTTACCTATCCTTCACTGCTTGCAAAGAGAGAGCCTGTTTGTTTTTCCCCGTTTGCAGACAGTGAATCTCCAGAGGGTTTCAACAAAGCGTAATACTAGTATTATCCAAACAGAAACAATTTTCCTCAATTCGTCGTGTTTACACGACCTTACCCGGACCGCATGGACGGTTTCCTGTCCTCCGGATCCAGCGCCCGATCGTCCTCTCTCCTTCGTGTTGTTCGCGGCACTCCTGATGGTTCCCAGTCAGGACCGTAGATCACTCGAGAGAGGTCTGTTCAGAACTAGTGAAGGTCGGATGATCGGCTGTCAGACGAGGGTCTATCGGACACGAGCTCTTCCCGATCGTTGCAGTCGTTCACTCTGTCATCGGGACCTCTCCCACTGGATCCACGTGTCGCTGATGGGCCCCACGCTTTGGGACGCCAAATGTGGAAAAAGGTAGGGCTAGGACCTTTCTCAGGATTTGCCCGGCGCTAACCGCCCTTGTACCATTCAAAATTTACCAAGCAATGAGGCAGGCGCCGGAGACCAGAAGGCAGGAAACAGAAGTTTTATTCCGACGGAGCAGAACACATCAGATCAGACAACAAGGTATCATCTCGAGGTGCTCTAACAGCCTCTCGGAGGCCTGGCCTCTTATACACTGGTTTATGGCATGTGACCTTCCTTTAATACCATCAGATCTTTGTAAGGCAAGAAAAAGACATCCCCGTAATCCTAGTGTCAATCCCACCCCCATATACCTTCACAATAGAGGTCCTCAACCTGCTGATAAGAGGAGGGGACCATCACGCAGCTGAGTGTTCCGTCGAGTCTTAGGATGTGTGCGCCTGATCACATCACAGGGGGGTGGGGAGGCCTGGATCAATAGAGGGTCCTTTGAAGGAGAGCGACCTCATACAATAAAGGGCAGTAAATGATATCTCCCGGCTTAGGCAATGGCCTCGGACCTGTGTGGACAGTCGGACACGGGGTGAGGGGCCATCAATGGAGTGGTAGTCATGCTGCGTGGACAATCCAGCGCGGGAGGGAGGTTTATCAACAGAGGGGCATTCATGGGAGGAGAGGAGGTGTTGGTCAGGCGCTGGCGTGACTCCCAAGGACAGGGTCATGCAGAAGGGTTATGCTCATGAGGGGGAGGGAGGGGGAGCCAGGGTGCGCGGAGGATGCTTGCTGGGTCAGAGGGACGTGCTGGCGATCGATCGTGGACAGGGAGACCATGATATCTAAAATGGCTGCCGTGCACGTAGTACATAGGTGACAAGCTGGCGCAGATAATGTTCAGATCGCAAATTAAAATTCCACAGAACGACCTTGCGCATGAGACGGAGGAGGCAAATCCAAGGACCTGTAAGATTGGCAGACCGCCTAACGCACCCACCGGCTGATCGTGGAAGTGGAAACTTTCTTCCCTTTAGCCACACCCCCACAGGAGACAAACCGAGCAGGAGAAAGCCAGAAACCCAGGGAACGTTGGAGATAAATCTGGAGAGCCAGCAGGCAAATCAGGAAGAATCTCCTCCTGCTTCAAATGAAAACCGGAAGAAACCTTTGGTAGGAAGGCCGGATCAAGCCGTAAAACGACCCGATCCGGAAGGAACTGCAAATAAGGAAACAAAATGATCAAGGCATCCAACTCGCCCAACCAGCGAGCGGAAGTAATGGCCAACAAGAAAGCCACCTTAGCGGACAGCCACAACAAATCTGCCTCAATCAAAGGCTCAAAAGGGGGCAACTGTAGACCCCGCAAAACAGTAGGTAAATCCCAAGAAGGAACGAGAACAGGAGAAACCGGCCTACGAAGCCGAAATCTCCGAAGAAGCCGACTAACCAAAGGGGCAAAACCCTCCAAGGAAGCCTCAGGACCCCGACAAGCTCGAACCGCTGCCCACTGAGCAGACAACGTGGAAGGGGAAAGGCCTTTGAAAAAAACATCTCGCAGAAAGTCCAACACAGAAGTAGGAACCCCCAATACAGGATCCACCCCATGAGAAGAACACTAAGAAAAAAAAGAACCCCAAAGACGACCATAGCACTTAAGGGTCGAAGGGCGGCGAGACAACTGGATGTCACGAGCTACCACAGAAGAACAGCCCAAAGACTCCAACGTCAACCGCTCAAGAGCCAAGCCGTCAGCTGCAAACGACGAACACAAGGCAGGGACAGGAGCGGAAACTGAAGAGGAGATGGACACAAAGGAAGCCGGACAAACCGACCCTCCGCCAGCTGCAACAGGAGAGGACACCAAAGGTGGCGAGGACAGAAAGGAGCAATCAACAGGACCGAAACCTTCTCCCCCCGACTCTTCTGCAGCACCCTCGGGAGGAGGGGAATGGGAGGGAATGCATACAGAAGACCCGAAGGCCAGGGAATCGAAAGCGCATCCACCGCCCAAGACTGAGGACACAGTACCTCCGAACAACACTGGGGAAGGAGAGAGTTGAAAGGAGACGCAAAAAGATCGATCCATGGAGTCCCGAACCGAAGGCAAAGGGACTGGAACAGAGGAAGAGAGAGATGGTACAGAACAGAAGATGGAAGGTTGCGGCTCAGAGCGTCCGCATGAAAATTCAACTGTCCAGAAATTTACACCGCCCTCAAGGCCAACAGATGAGATTCCACCCAAGCACAAATCATGGAGGCCAACAAGTTCAGGGATGCGCACCGGGTCCCCCCCTGACGGTACAGGTAACAACGAGCCACCTGGTTGTCGGTACGAACCAACAGATTCGACCTGAGGAGATGAACCTGAAAGAACTGCCCCGCCTCCCAGGTGGCCGCCAACTCCCACCAGTTCGAGGAACGGGCGCCGCCCCCCCCCCCGAGACCACCGACCCTTGGCTTCCAAGGACCTCAAAGTGGCCCTCCAACCCCAAAGACTGGCATCCGTCATCAACAAAAAGGGAGGAGGAAGACAAAACCGCACCCCCTTCTCCAGATTGGGAGTGCAAAGCCACCAGTCCATGTCCCGAACCAGAGCAGGAGAGAGAGAGAGAGGAACTAGAGCCGCCTCGTAATCCGCTCGGGAAGGGTCCCACCGAGCCAACAGATGAGTCACCAAGGGCTTGAGATGGAGGCGAGCCCAAGGAACTACAGCAGTGGTCGCAGCCATCAAAGCCTGGACTAGCAACCAAACACGAGCCGGTGCAGATGGACGACTCAACAGATCCCGCAACAGAGCCTGCAGGGAAAGGATCCGAGCAGGAGGGAGAAACACCGCCCCCAGAGAGGTGTCGAACAGACCCCCGATGAACTGAAGTTTCTGAACAGGATCCAGAGGAGACTTGGCCAGATTCACCTTGAACCCCAGCTCCTGGAACAGGAAAAACGTAGCATCCACGGCCAGAAGAGCCTGAGGAAAAGAGGAAGCAGAGACCAAACAATCATCAATGTAGGGAAACACTGAGAAACCCTGGTGTTGCAAAACCCCCACAGCAGGAGCCAATACCTTGGTAAAAGTCCTGGGAGCAGTGGAGAGGCCGAACGGCAGAAGCTGAAACTGGAAATGCCTCCCCTGGACAGTAAACCTCAGGAACCGCTGACTGGCAGGATGGACCGGAACGTGAAATAAGCGTCCTCTAAGTCCTGGGAAGCCAAAAAATCACCCTCCTGGATGAGGGGAATGACGGACTGTAACGTGACCATCCGAAAATGATCCAACCGCACCAATTTGTTCAGGGAACGGAGATTCAATATGGGGCAGAATGAACCATTGGGTTTTGGAACCAGAAACAGATGGGAATAGAACCCCAGGCCCACTTCCTCCATTGGAACCGGTACCACAGCCCCTTTCCGTAACATGGCGACACCGGACAACATGGCAGATCGCCACACGGGGTCTCTTGACAATGGGGTAACCAGAAAGAAATCCAGAGTGGGAGGGCCCCGGAAGGGAATCTGGTAACCCCACCTGATGACAGACAAGACCCACTGGTCGGAAATCAGAGCTGACCTACGGGCCAGAAACAAACGGAGACGAGCCCCCACAGCAGCATAGTGACTTCTGTCCTGCACCAGAGGGAGGTTGTTGCAGCTGCTGCTGTTGCTGTTGCTGAGGCCGGGATTTATAATGGAACGCAGCCCCCCGACCACGGGCCCGACCACGAAAGGGCTGAGATGACAAAACCACCTGAAACCCCTGTTTCTGAAAGAAAGACCTTTTCTTACGAGCAGACTGAAAAGGCTTTAACAACTTCTCCGCGGAGCGCTGCACCATCGTATTCAAAGCATCCCCAAAAAGACGGGGACCCTCAAAAGGCAGTTTATGGACCAAGGCCTTCTGTGCAGCCTCAAGACGCCAAGGTTTTGTCCACAGAGACCTCCTTCCAGCCACCGCTGCCCCAGCTGCCGAGGAAAAAGCCCACAAGGAATCAATAGTGACATCCGAGAGGAATTGCACCGAGACCTCCATTTGAGCCAACATAGGAGTATGGTCCCCCTGATCTTGAAGACAGTCAAACAGTTTCTCAAAATCCTTAAGCAGGACCTGCGAAGCATTGGCCGCATAAGTGCTAGCACGCACCCCAAAGTCAGAAGCGGCGTAAGAACGCTTGGGAGCAGACTCCACCTTACTCTCCACCGGATCAGACAAAGAAGCCTCCTCCGAGTGCAAAGAGGAAGAAGAGGCGGAAGCCATAGAGGACAAAAGAGAATTAACCTTAGGAATTGCAGGAAACTGGGAATCAAAGTCCGCCAGGCGATACCGCTTCCCCAGGAATCGTGGAATAGCCTGCTTATCCACCTCAAGCCACTCCTTTGTGAGGATATCCTTCAGGACATCATGGAAGGGGAGGTCATCCACCACAGAGGAACTATACTGAGCGTAAAATCCCTCCTCAGCCAGGTCTTTAGGGTCAAACCCAAGCACCTCTCGAATATGAACCAGCATGTCAGTAAAAACCTTGCCCTGGACATACTTTCCCTTATGGGAATTGTCCATGTCTTCCTCATCTTCCTTAGCCCGCTTAGCTGCAGGCTCCAGCAGTGCAGACTGGACCGCAGAATTAATCAAGTCCTGCAAATCTGCCCTAGAAATCTGCAAGACGTCATCCTCCTGCAGATCCTGTACATTATTCTGCTTTGAAATCACCTAGCAGGCACAGGTGGAGAAGCCCCTTCACTCATGGCGAGAAATCCAGTGTGAAACAAACAGGAACTCAAAGTTCAAAGATATCAAAGTTCAAAAGATACTTTATTCGGTTTAAATCACAAAAACCATAAAAGTACACAAGCATAAAAAAGGTCCACAAGTCACCAGGCTGCATAATATGTAATAAAATACAACATGAAAAAACAGGGAGTACCCAATAAAATATGCAATACATGGTGGCAAGAGTTTAAAAACAACGACATAGACATTGATCAGATAATTAAAAAATTCATACAAAGGTTAACATTTATGGAAAATCAACTAGGACCAAGCGATCTTTTTGCTGAGTCTCACCGCTATGGTTAAAAATTTAGCCCCGTTGTAGATTTCCCATATTTCCGTCAGGAGTTGAAGGTACAACAAAGCTGGCTTCACTTGCCTAAAGCCTTTTCCTTTTAACAACGGTATAATGAACTTTGTCCTAATGCCCTTAAAATATTCACAAAAAAACAAAAAGTGGGCAGTGTCCATAATTGAGCAGCCATCGCATTTGCATAGATCTAAGTCCGTGCCCCTGGTCCAGCCAGGGCGGCCAGAAATTAAAAGGTGAATTTTATTCAATCGGAACTTCGTTAGCAGATACCTGTGATTGGCATCGTTGACAACTTTAAGGTAAAGTTCCGGGTCAGGGCCAGAGGAGACGATCAGTTGATGGGTCCTGACAGAGGGCTTTAATAGCTCCCTGCCCTCTCTGTCCATTCCTCTGTTCAGCAAGAAAGTGTTTTTAGCCCATTTCAAGTCACCTTTCACCAGACTAGAGGGTTTATCGAACAATTCGGGCCGGCCCAGCTTTTCACAAATTTGTTGCACATATTTCAGCCAGGGGATCTTTTCCCAATGATCTAGCAGTAAACAGTCTTTTAGGATTTCATGGTTCACTTCAAGCTCTGGATTTAGCCAGACTGCTAACCATTTTAGTAAGGGGGTCATGGCAATTTTATCCTCCAAGTAGTCCACGCCGCATTCCTGATGGACTATAAAGCTTGCAGTGGATCTTGGAAGGGAAAGAAGCGTTTTTAAGAAATTGTCTTCTGTAACCTGAAGCGATATGACTGGCCTAAAGCCCCACAAATCGGCCCCATACATGGCGATGGCAGTGCATTTGGCGGTGTATACTTTTAGTACTGCCTCAATGGGCTTCCCCCTAGTTTACGGGAGAAGCTCAACACCGCAGAGATCGAACGTGCCAAGGCTGTTTTTTTCTGTACCATTTGAGGATGCCACGTGGAACCTTCATCAAAAACAACCCCCAGGTAGGGAAATCGGGGGACTCGTGACAGCTTATGTCCATTACAAAATAATGACATCACTTTTTTTTGATCTTTGCTTTGTGGCCCACTACCATAACATGGGATTTGCCAAAGTTAACTCTTAAATCAAGGTTATTCATAAAAACATAAAAAGAGTTCAACAGGCATTGAAGTCCTACTGCAGTTCTAGCTAGGAGGGCAGCGTCATCCGCATACAGTAAGGCCGGCAGTAAATATTTCCCTGCCTTCGGGATGTCCTTGCAAGCTGCACCCAGAACTCTACCTAGGTCATTGATATATAGTGTAAAGAGCAGGGGAGCAAGAATGCAACCCTGCCTCACACCATTGATAATGCTGATTTTATCCGTGCAGTTCCCCTTTCTGTCGTAACGGACCGTTGCAGTGAGGTCCCTATGGAGGTCTGCTAGGAAATACACTATGTTAGGATCTATTCCGATGTTAAGGAGCTGACCCCACAATTTGGATCTGTTTACTCGGTCAAATGCCGAGGACAGATCCATAAAAGCAATAAACAAAGACCCTTGCTTGGCTAAGGTGTACTTCCCGATAAGCAATTGTAGGTTTAGGCTTTGGTCAATAGTACTGCGCCCCTTTCGAAAACCGTACTGTAAAGGGGAAAGTGTATCGGTCTCCTCTAACCAGTCAGTCAATTTACCTAAAACCACTCTCCCTAAAACCTTGACTGCGGAATCAATGAGGGATATAGGTCGGTAATTGCCAGGGTCCCCCTGGTCCCCTTTTTTATAAATGGGTACAATAACCGACTGTGTCCATGACTCAGGAATGCCTGTCTTAGAAACTCTGTTAAAAACATTGGCTAAAACTTTGGACCAAAATAAAATGTCGACTTTAAAAAGATCAGAGGGAACGCCATCTGGTCCAGGAGCTTTATTACTGGTCATCATACCGATGGCCACTGCCACCTCCTCCTCATTTACGATAAGGGTATAAGGCAATTGAGGGAAGGCGATCATGCCTTCTGCCGCCATGGTCTCTTGTTCGTAAACGGACCTAAAGTGAGAGTGCCATCTGTCTTCTTGGATTCCACAATCCAATTCATTATTACTGGAATCCGAGAAATAAGGTTGGTTGACCACCGCCCAGAACTTGGCACTGCTTTTTAAAACATCTGTTGAGGTCAGATCGGCCCAGGTGTTCTCTCTAATTTCACGCTGCCTTCTTTCGATTGCGGTCTTGTATTCTTTCCTGAGGATGGCCACGAGCCGTCTGTCTACTGGGTTAGACTTAAGTGCAACCTTAAGTTTCTGGTTAGCCGCTGAGCAGTTTTTGTCAAACCAGCCTTCCTTCCCTTGCGTTCTGCCTTTACCCTGACGGGTCAGGTTGGAGAGAATGTCGAGGCAGATCTTTTTATACGCCTCCATTACTTCACTGTCCCCAGCCTGATCATCCATACACAGCTTTAGGTCCTCCCTGCTACTAAGACAAAGGTTACAAAAAAACTCTTCTGGAATTAGCTTGCACCATTTGATTCTGCGTGCTTGGTCTGTCAACCGCATATCCTGTTTATCTACCAGGTTTGGGCAGCTATCCTTAATAACAAAAATGTTCCTTGCTTTTAATACAACAGGGTTATGGTCGCTAAAGTGGGACCCTAGAACTGAATAGCTACTAATTTGGACTCCACAAGTACTACTGAGGAATATATAATCAATCACGGAACCACTGCCATGACCTATAAACGTGGGGATATCCTCCTCACACCCATTTGGCAGAATAAACCCATTTTCGGCCAACATTGTTTCCAAAAAAATACCCTGCTCTGAATGTTCAAAGTGGGTGTTTTCTTCGTCCGGGGAACCAAATAACACGTTAGGGGTGCATTTATCCCGACAACCATGAATATTGAAGTCTCCCATCAACAAGATGGCACAATCATACTCAGCAGACTCTTTAAAATCAACCAGGAAAGCACTTAACATCATCAGGTTACTAACTGGGCTGTCCCTATCAAAAGAATTATAAAAGTTTATAACCAAGACATTATGGTAACTCCTATAAGTAATTAAAACAGCAAGACAATAAGGACAGCCAGTAGCTATTTGCGTGTATGTCCCTGGGATTTTGGCAGAGATCAGGGTTACCAGTCCCCCTCTAGCTCGCCCCCTCGTTGACCCGACAGCCGGTATAGAGAAGGTGGTAAACCCATCCACTGTCAATACATTTTGAGTGTCCCAGGTCTCCTGCATAGCTATTAAGTCCATAGATCCTATAAGGTCCCGCCAGATCGGGTCGTCCACTTTATTTTTGAGACCCGCGATGTTCCATGTTGCCATAGTGATGTCCCGGCCTCCCCATGCCTCATCTATTTTTTTTTTCAATGGAACCCCACCTTCCGCACCCTTGCCAACAGTGGGAATTGGATTTGACATCTGCCCATCCAGGTTGCTATTTTCCTTTTGCAGAAGGGTGGGGGAGTTGTTGTTAGGCCTCTGTCTAACTGGTGAAACCTGTGTTTGTCAGTCGACCCAATCCAGGGTTGACAGACAATCATAACGGTTAGCAATTGGGAAGTTGAGGTGATTATCATATCCGTTAGCAGGCTGATGGTAATAATATGGGTGACTGTTTTCAGGCCCTGCAACAAACCCCCATTGAAACGGTCTTCCTCTTCTTCTCCTAACCGGGTTCCATTCCTCATCACCACCCTCGTCCCAGCCCGGAGGGTGCACCTCCCATGGGGGGTTAAACCTCCGACTTGCTTTTTGCTCATGTGGGCCTCTTAGCCAACTCCATCTATTATCTGATTGGTTCCCAGGTAGGTAGAAATAGGAAAGGGGTCTAGCAGTAACAGTGCTTGCTTGGTATCTGGAGGATCCTCTACATATATATTCTACCACCTGTGTGTTCTCAAAAGTGCGTAAAAGAAAAAGAATCATAGTGATTTTTATATATATCATTCAGGCGGTGGTAGTGCTTTACGAAAGTGGAAATACGGGGAGTCTCCGGAAAGCAGATTTTTCCGGTGTGAAGAAAACCCGCCCCACCGACCTATGAAGTGAAGACAATTGTGCTTTCACATTACAACATCCTGGAAATACCAGGGTAATCCGGTAAACAACCGTGAGTTCTTTCTTTTTCTAGTACACTGAGGTTAGGGTACGCCTTAGCGTGTGTATACCGCCCAGTGTTACAGTTTGGTCCTGAAGAAAGCTCGGCTAAAGAGGCCGCTATGAGCAGAAACATGTCGACCATATGAACCAAAAAACAGGACTGTTTGACTCAAATTAAAAGTCAAGCTTGTCCGTCAATCCCTTTTAATACCGTGCATGCTTCAACCTTTATTAAAATTGAGTTCAGGTTGGAACGCGCACTTTTTATTCTGACACTTTAAATTCACTATCACTTTTTTGCACTGCTTTTATTCTAGTAACCAGCTCCACTGCAGTTGCAGGTGTAGCAGCACACCAGGCATGCACTTGGCATACCTGGTGAACAACCCGATGATGAAGCATGTCACCCAATAGTTGGGTGAGTGAGGGTTTTATATAAAAATCACTATGATTCTTTTTCTTTTACACACCCACGTGCCTTTTCTATGTCTCATCCTGTCATGTCTGACTGTTTGAGTCACTCCTTTGTTGTTTAAATGATATTTTGACTGGGGTATAGGAGTGTCCCTGAACCCTTCCTCTCCTGTTGTTTCTACACACATGTTCTCAAAAGTGACCACAACGCAATCCCCTTGTAGGTTTTTTCTATTCCCGCCCACCCATGGGGTTCTCTCCACCATTAGAATGTTACTAGGAATATTTGGCGGTAAGGGATGGTTTTTGGAGAGCCAGTGGCACACTTTATTTTTCAGGGCCTGGTAGGATTCTACTTCAGAAGATGAAATTTCGGTGACTCCAGTAAGAATCACTACATAGGGGCACGCATCTGGGGGAAGGTGGATGTTTCTACGGGCCGCTACTTTAACTCTAGGAGCCGGGTCAGGGTTTGGGGTCGGCGGAGTAGGATCATTTGGTTTAACTTGGGGGGGTTAACTTAGATTTAGTTGAGTTCTCTAGTTGTTTTAGATCGGGGGTCTTTGCTTTAGTGCCTCCCAGGTTTGGAGTGTTACTAGTGTTCTTAGGAGCCTTGTTTTTAGCCACAGTGACGCTTTTGCCAGCCGAATATGACTTATTGGCTGTGTTGGCGACGTGGGATGTCTTAGAGTTCAAAGTAAGGCTTGGGGCACTTATATCCTTATGAATATTTTTCAGAATGGTTTCTAAGCAACGTAATCTGACCTCGATGGGTTCGAGTAGGGCTTTTAATATGTTCAAAATGTTATTATTAACCGTGCTTGACCCACTCCCATCCTGACTGTGTTTGGCTAGATTAGTGATTTCACCACTAAGTTCAAGGATTTCCTCCAAACTTTTGTCAATAATGGTGTCGTCTGGGAGACTTAGAGGCAAACCAATTTTTGTCGAGTGCACCCCCCCTATATCATTTGCACAGACTGCCAAGTTGTTATTCACAATTGCCGGGTCTAAGATGGTGTTGTCTCGGTTGTTGGCAGTTTGTGCTTTCTTCCCTTTAAGGGTGGTGGGTTTATTTGCCTTTTGTTTAGGGAACTCACCACACAATCAAGGGAAGTGCCCAGCAACCTCCAATAGATACTGTCCCCAATCATGCAAAGGTGAGATAGGTGAATGAAATAAAAGAAGGGCAGCCCTGTAGTCTCCACCCACAGCCATAGATTAAAAGACAATGGCCGCAGGGGCCGGACGCTGCACGAGGGCCCCAGCGCAGGAACGACCCGGGTCCAGGAAACCAAAAAAAATCTCCCTGCCCCAGCCCAGCTCATGAAAAGGGAGCGTCCCTGACCCCAGAACAGGAGCACAGCCGACCGGAACACCGGAGCGGCCACGCCCATAAAATAATAATAAAAACAAAGCAGAAATACAAAACTGCAGATACAAACACTCACGGCACCGTCCTGAAGAAAATCCAGACCAGGAAACAGGAACCAGCGTTCCGCCCACCGTCGGAGCAGAAAAAAAACAGGTATGGCGGTAGGTGGGCGGGGCTTATGTAGTTTAAGCATACTGGCGTTGTGATTGGCTGGGTGGAGGCAGGACTGCCTCACGTAGTAAGGACTGGGACGGGGAGGACCCATGAGGGGGTAATGTGCAATAACTCACATGAGTGGTCCTCGGCATGCGAGTCCCTCCTCTAACCAGGCATCACCAACTTTTCTCATCTAGTCTGTGTTTTCGACATGTATGGTTGAGGTATACGCTCAGAGAGGACGACAGAGTGAGGTGTTGCAAAGATGCAAACTCAAGAACTAAGACCATTGGAATCCACTTGGATGTGACTTTTACATACTCTGGTTTCCTTTTTAAGAATCGGATTCAAAAGCATAAAACGCTGGGTGAGAGTAGGCAGCATTTACGTGACTTAGCTTCAAGGATATAAAACGTGCATATTATCAAGGCTAAAAGCATATTTTCGAAACAGTCACCTGAGTGTAATGTTTGCATGTAGAGTGGCCCACAGCAGTTTTCTATACATCTGTGCAATGAGAGAATATCTTTCTAAGGTCACATATGCTGCCTTGTCTCTTGTGGAAGGAGTGTGAGGTTCTGAGGAGCATGAACTACCGTACTGTCTGAAAATGTTGATATACAGGTGAAAATTCACTTAGCAGTTGTGCCTCTTACTGCTTTATGGTGGGATAATGTCCACCACAAGTTACGAGACCATGAGAACAGATTTTCTTTCTAGTTAAAATGTAAGAGCTCTAAAAAAAGTCTACAATGTCTGTCTTTTTCAGCTAGGGAAGCAAGGGAGTACAGCTGGGAAAAAAAATCAATCATTCCACGATTGAAATGAAACTCCATAAGGCCTTTTGGAATAAATAAAGGAACTATCACAAGAACAGCCTTGTTATTAGGAACACAGCCTAAAAGCTCCTCTGAGGAAACAGCCTGGAACTTGTTTTCTTCTAGCAGAGAAACTTGTTACTAAAAATGCAGTCTTTCAGTACAGCAAACCTATGTCATATAAACAGAACAATGAGCTCCATTTGAGAAGCTCATTCTGGAAAGAAATGGTGCTACAGTGGTTTACTCACAACTGCTGTCTGGCCTTAAAATCCATAAAGTCCTGACACAGCAGGTAGAAACCCTATTTTTGCAAAGATTGTACTGTACAACTTCATCCTTTCACTTCAGCAAGATTTTATCCATTGATGAAGAGCACGAGTTTTACCATCAAAATAGAAGTCCACTGCTTTGTCCAGAATGTCACTACGCAGTGAGGAATAAACTAATGAATAAAATTAATAAACCATATATGTACCCCAAAAAGGCGCTAAATGGAAATGATTGAGCCGGAATCGGACAGAATCAACTTGATGAAAGAAGCGAACCAGTGTGTTTTAACAATTTCAAACTCTTAGTATAGCAGCCTTCCGTACGATGTTTAAGAGAGGGTGTTTAAGGCCTTGGCCATAACCAGCGCAAAGGAGCGATTACCCAGCATGATTCTGCTAAACCTAGGTACTGTAACTAGGTGGAGATAGAGACAGAATGTTAAGTCCTAGCTGAATTATACTGAGACAATGTGGGTCTGTTGGTGTGATCTTTGATGGCCTTGTTATAAAAGCAAAGAGCTTTAAAGACACTGCGTTTGTGGACCGGTAGCCAATGAAGCAGAGTAAGGCAAGTAATTGTTTACCGATACCTAAAATCAAAAGGGCCGAGGAGCTCTGAAGCAGCTGAAGTTTTTTTTTAAATCAAATAGCTAGGTAAACCAACAAACAAGGCATTGTAATAGTTCAACCTAGTGTCATTCATGCATTAACCATGGATTTCCTAGAAGAGTTGAGTGGAAAAGGCAGCACCTACCTTATAATGCTAAGTATAAGCAGGCAGGGAGCAGGTGGATGTTAACTTGTTAACATGAGCCTCAAAAGAGAGCTGTGAATCGAAAATATTGCCCAATTCCCAAGCTGTGTGCGGAGGAGAAAGAAGACCTAACACATCTGGCCCTCAATGAGAGGACCAGAAAATAGAATGACCAAAGACCGGATCTTCGGTCTTCCTTGCATTCAAAGTTAGAGAGTTAGATTGCATCCACATGAGCACAGCACCAAGACAGGACTTAAATTACTGTTGAAGTGATGGTAGATCATAGTCCTGAGAATCAAACTAATCAATACGGTTGGCAAAGGTGAAACAAGGATTGAAAGAGGTAGGACTTAAGGCCGGACACCCGGGGGCACACCATTGGTAATAGCCTTGACAGTGAAAACTGCCCAGATACCGCTTGTGCTCGGATCGTTATGAAAAGATCTGAAACAATAGGCACCCGACACCAATGTGTAAAATGCTGTGGGGCACCGAGTTTAAGGCAACAGATAGATCAAGAGAAATGAACGTACCACAAGAGCTGATTTCCAGGAGTCTGGAGCCAACGGAGTAGACAACAAAGAGATAAACAGAGTTTGCAAACAAGGGGGAGACTATATGATTGTCAGCTGTCAGATGAACAATTGGACACAGATCAAGGGAACAGCCAGAGGGAAGAAGTGACAAGTTCAATGGTAGCAGGGAGAAAGCCTGTCCAGCATGAACAATTACACCCAAACGTCAAGCACTTTTGACCGAGGGGTAGGCAAGGAGCATTAGCGATTAAGAGATCAGTTACCTTCATAACCTTTTTGTGAATATATTCCGATATACTTTGCTGTGCAGAATTGTAAATTCCACACAGGAAATTCAGAATACAGAATGGAGAATTACTGTTCTAACTGGCATATTTTCCCATATCCCAAGGCGAGCCAATGTGCACCTTCTGACCAAAGAAAATTCATAAGTGTATACCTGGTGAAATTTTCAGCAGGTAAAATGTGGTCATTGTAATCAGTATCGGAATACTCAGAATCCCTTGTGAGGCACAAATGGGCATTTGCGTCTGATGTGGGCTAGGCAGCAGGGTTGGAATGAAAGTCTAAGATTAAAAATTTGCCATAACAAGTAAAAGCTCATAATTGGCTTCCAAAGTTTCAGAAACAGAAGGCTCGTAATATAGCCTTTTCCAAAGCGGAGAGAACTTTTCAATCAAAGATTCCAGCCCAGTAAAGTTTTCACTGGTGTATAAGGTGTGGGCCTTGGGGGTGGGGGGGGGGGGCGGGGGGGGGGGGGGGACATAAACAGAAAGTTTAGAAACCGGATCAAAACCGTCCATATCAAAAAAATGATATTTGTAATGTGCGCATTTCCCCCATGCCTAGTCATCCCATGTCACCTCTGATTAACATTTCCTTAGAACCTGATGTCTCAACAGATGTTTATTGTTACCCAGTGTGAGTAACTTGAGAGCTAGGCTCATGGATGGCATGTTCACTGTCGAGCCACTGAGAGGGTCATACATTTTGTTTCTTCAAGATTAAATAGACACGCTAGATTTCACCCCTGGCTGAAGCCACTACTAACCTACCTGCCTCGGCAATTTCAAGTATCAGAATCATGGGTAATGCAAGGAACCATGATAGAAATAATTAAACTCATTTGGAAATGAAAAAAGTTAGTTAGTTACAGATCAACGTCTGGGCATTAAATACATGGGTACGGTAGGCAAAATGTAAACATGGAAAGGTTGATTAACTTAAGCATGTTCCTTCTCGGCATCAGGTACACTTCGAATGGGGAAGGACTGGCTTCTTCAAGCCGGATACCTGAATCTCCTAATCAAGGAACAACAAACTTTCAGGCCCTTAGTCTACACCAGAATTTCGTCTTCTTCATGGTGCCTGAAACATTCCAGACTTCTAATTATGCTAAACAAAATTCTTAAAACCACACAGGAGAGGCAGCATACAGAGAGCCCCTCTACAAGCATCAGTAAATAATTCAAGAAGTCTGTATGAATTTATAAATAGGTCAGCCCCACTAATAACTAAAGTAAGAAACGTAATATCCCAGGGTAGGCCCGAGTGTCTCTTCCTCTACTTCACGCTTTTTATAATAATTCACTAATCCACATCAAAAGAGCAATATAACAGTAACAGCCTATCTGAAACTATTTCACGGAAAGGACCAACTATGAACGTTCAAACTACTACTTAAGACTGAGGGACTGAGGGACTGACTCAGTACACATTTAGGCTCAAATGAAACCTCAGACATGTGTATGTGATACTCAGGCGCAGAAGTGGTCTGCTTGCGTGCACCTTTTACCAGAAGTGGGTTCCAATTATGACTTCGGCCCTCCACCAAAATATCAGTTATCCAAGACTTAACTCTTCACCTCCCCTTGCCTCGTAATGTAAATATGTCTTGTACATATGATATACAACTTTTCACCATGCTGTGCAGTACAACCCTAACTGCATCTACTCAACCATTGTCGATCACACTTGAATTCTTAATGTGGTTCTTACCTTGACCCAAGACAAAAATATGGAATGTAAAGCACCTCATATTTAAGAGGCTTCCATTAGTGTAAAAACAAGTCTATGTGAAAGGACCTACTGCACTTCGGAGCTAGACAGCCACCATATCATTAAACCCACAATATTATCAACTGCATAATTATACATCCACCAGTGTACATCGGTCATGGATGCAGAAAGCATTCTAACGGGCATTAAATCAGGAGACCACACATCTATGCATCACAACTGTCAGGAAAAGACTGCGCTTTTTTATGTTTTTATAAAGATATAAGATAGAACACTACTGACCTAGACATCAGACCAAGGAAATTGATTCAGTGAAAGGTTTAATTTTGGCGCTTGGCTGCCCAACGCATACCAAATGAACAAAAGATATACCATTTGAAAGACAAGGAAACTTCAGACATATGGCACTGTGGAAAACCGCCACTGGACTGCATAAAGTAACACCCCCATACTCACAAGGGAAATCCAGCTGTCTATCCTTCTACTCTCAAACTGAAAGGAACAGAATAGTTTGAAATGCTGGACTATTTTTGCTTCCAATAATATGGTGAGAACCTATTCAGTAAACGTAGTCCATGTTGGAATCTGAAAACTGAAGGTTGCATTCCAAGGTTGATCTCTGCAAGAGTACTAAGAAATATATTTTGATCCTTCTAATGCAACCTCCATTTACTTAAATGAAAGTCTTTCTGAAGAAGGCATCCTGAAGTGAGGATTGGGGGGTCTATGGCTTGACTCTTATCAGTTACTATGTAGGAAGAGAATTAAAAAAAACAATTGGAATGTGCTGGTCTAGCTGGCTGAAGGCGTAGTACAAGTTTAAGACCCCCTTGATCATAGACCCTAGACCAGTCAAATGTTTTCTCTTTGTTGATGTTATCATTCTGTGATGGTGTTGAAAATAAAGTGAATATGCCTTAGTACAGGCTAAAAAAAAAAGCTCAAAGCACATCCAGTAAGACAAGAGTGCCTAATGAAGGTCGTAGGTCCAGGAGAGCTAAGTCCATGCCAGATTTTCAGTCTAAATAGAACTCATTTACATAGTCAGTAGTTAAGTGGTTCTCCTAAAATCTGTTATGGATCTAGCCAGCCCTCTTGGACTTTGATCGGCTCACATCATGCACCTAGCTCTTTCTGTACTTGGACCATGCTCAAAGAACTCTCTAAACTCCACAAACATACACACATTTCTCTAAATTAAGCTGGATTCCATTTCCTGTATAAGTTCTGAATGGATCTATGTGCATCATATACAGAGCCTTTCCCAATCCTGACCCCATCTTTCTTCAGGAAGAAAACAAGTTACTTACCTGTAACTATAGTACTCCAGTATTGGAAGCTTTCATGGAGTCACAAGCATGAATCATTCCCCGTCGTCGAGACGGGAGTCTCCGGTATTTAAAAAAGCAATGCTTAAATAGATAGAAAACTGAAAAGAGGCCTAGGCCCATTTCCCTTTTGCAACCCATAACCTTCGTCATGTAAAAGAGACCAAAATTGTCCCTGAACCAATCAGAATCCCTCACCCTCTAGAACACTCCTGAGAGAACCTTTTGCCCCTCAGATTTTCCAGCACTTGTGCCTTCGACATCTTTCATGCTAAATCCAAGGTGAGCCTCTCAGATGAGGAGGGTAGCTCGCAGGTGAATATATGAAAGCTTCCAATGCTGGAGAACTACAGTTACAGGTAAGTAACTTGTTTTCTTATTCCAGTACTGGAGCTTTCAAAGATTCAGATGCCTGAATCAGAATAGCGAGCAGTAAATCATAGCACATTTTTTGTCGCCTAAGACCTGGAACCAGGCAACGTGTGTACCTTGAAAATAGCACTTTATATACTGAATCTTTCAAAACAGCATATATACCACAATACAAAACAATAAAATGTGCATATGTAACCAATAAAGGAAGGAGGGATGGTAAAGAGGGCACACCGTCACTGGAAAAGGTTCCTCAGTACTGCTTGTCCCACTGCCACATCCTTCTCAGCAGCCGCATCCAGGCAGTAATGCCTGGTGAAAGTGTGTGTTCTCTTCCAGGTAGCCGCCCTGCAGATATCCTGGATAGGTACTCCAGCAAACAAAGCAGTGGAGGTGGACACTGCTCTTGTAGAGTGAGCACAAACACATGAATCCAACGGCTTCCCAGCCGCCTGATGACAATATTTTATTTATTTATTTATTTATTTCGGCATTGAATTTGCCATAAAAGATTTGCATGACAAGACATACATTAAGAAAATTTGCATCTAAAATAATTAATACAATTTAAAAAAAAACATGTTAAAAACACGACTGCATGTCCATCAAGTCGAATTAATTATACTGATTAAAACATGATATTTGTAAATACAAAAGTGCACCCCTCCTAGCTTTACAATTTTAAACCTTTTTTCCAGCGAACAAAATAAACGGAGTATAAGAATCTACTGGCACTAAATACAATATTTTGTGTTGTATCCGTTTTGATCATTCTAAATGCACTCATACAAGATCTTATTCCTAAGAGATTGAACAGTGGTTTAATCCAATATTGTATTGCACTTGAAATCCATCAGGCATTCCCTCTTTATGATAAATGAAAACACTTCCTGGGTGCACTATAAGACAGAAACAGTTGTGAGGACTTGCGGAAAGGCCTTGTTTTTTGCAAGTAGATTTTGAGACAGCGCTGAACATCCAGTGAGTGGAGGGCTTCTTCGTCCGCCGTTGTTGGTTGAGGAAAAAGTCTCTTAAAAATCAGTGCTTCATTTAGATGAAAGTCTGTAGGCCCTTTTGGTATGAATTTAGGAATAGTCCTGAGAACAATCCTGTCCTCCTAAAACTGCAAGAAATGTTCCTGTATAGTGAGAGCCTGTATTTCCCAACCCTCCTGGCTGAAGTTAGCGCTATGAGAAGAGCTCCCTTCCACGATAGAAATTTTAGGTCCACCGAGTGAATAGGTTCGAAGGGCCGTTTCATCATTTGAGATCGTACTATGTTCAATTGCCAGAGAGGGGGAGGAGGTTTTATCGGAGGAAAGGTTCAAAATAACCCTTTCATGAATTGTTTGATTATCCTTTCAGACCACAACGATGGTTCTGAGGAAGATCTTCTGTTGGGTGATATAGCGGCGAGATGCACTTTAATAGACGCATGGGCTAAACCAGATTTTGCCAATAGTAGAATATATGGGATAATTTCATGAGCTGCTGAGTTCAAAGGGTGAATCTTAACCTGTTGGCACCATAAACAGAACCTCTTCCATTTCATCCTGTATATCTGTTTGTACTTTCCGCTCTGACCTTTGATAATATATCTCTGCATTCCGATGAAATATCTAGATGTTGAAACTCCCAGTGTTCAGGAGCCAGGCCGCTAAGCGCAGTGATTTGGGATCTGGATGATGCACTTGTCCCTGGCACATCGTCAAGAGCGACGGTATCGGTAGGAGGTGTATCGGTAGGAGGTGAATCGGTTGAACCTCCGAAAGTAGAAGCAGATCCCTATTCAAAGGAATATCGGAAGCGGAGGCGATGGGACGTCCGTTAGAGAGGTAAAGAAAGATAACCCTCTCAAGCAATCGAGAAAAATCCGGTGACAGAAAAGATTAATGAAGAGGTTGCTGCAATTGAAACACTATACCAGCACAAGGCCATACAGAAAGAAAAAGCTGGAACCTTTGGGAGTAAACATATGGGATAACAGGCATATACCATATGCCCTACAAAGTTGTCTTTTCTTTTATTGATGACATGAGAAGAACCTTTTGAGATACACACCTATGAGAAGAAAAGGCTTTCAGCGTACCGCGACAGTCGCCACATAGAAGATACACTAACCTTGCCTGTACAGACCTGGTTGGAGCGTTTTCCAAGTTCCTTATCAGATCCCCTAAATTCTTCTACTCCTCATAAACAATTATATACAATTCTTAAGGTCCTGATGAAGATGAAGGCTATTGATATTGTCCATTGAAACGTACGTCGGCCAGAGAGTGTGACTCCAGCACAGCATAAGAGGGTGGATGTTGCCACCCTACTTCTCATCTCTGTGCATGCAGTGTTGGTCTGGGGATAGTATGATAGTGAAAGTATGTTGTATGGTTGTGGAGTATCTAAATGAGGTATGAGTGCAGGGGATTGTTGTCGCCTTTTTCACTTTTATTTATTCTGTACAGCAACAGTTTGTAGATTTTGAAACCTAAATATGAAATTGTACTGTGATTATTGCACAAAATGAAATGTTTTGTTTTAGTTAATTGCTGAATTTTGATAAATGTGTTTCTACAATATATATATTTTTTTAATCTTTATTAACATGAAGGCAGAAGTTACATACACAATATTGCAATCAAGGTTCATTATTGTTTTCCGTGCAGTTATGTTTCGGTAGATCAGTATAGTAATGTATATTCTAATATATACTAAGTGCAGTCCTAACAGTGACATGGTTTCTACAATATTTAAAAGATCTAAAATACAAAAAAAAATCTCAAATAAAATATGAAATAATAATTACCATAGCGGATGTGTGGAGAGTACTACTTTAATATGCCCCAGGTTTAGAGCTTTAACAAGCCGGTGGTAAAGCAATAGAGGTTGAGTGGGAGTTTGCTATTGCAACTATACATACGAAGCAGCTCCGTGAACCAGTGTTGTCTGGGCCACCATGGAGCCATCAGTATCATTCTGCATGGTTCTTTCTTCATCTTTGTAAGAATGCGTGGTAGGAGGGGAACCGGGGGAAAGGCGTAGGCAAAGACGCCTGACCATGCCATCAAAAACGCATTCCCCCAAGATCCCCGTTGGTGAAACCAACTTGCGAAGAACCGGCATTTTTTGTTCTGTGCTGTCGAGAAGAGATCCGCTGTTGCGAAGAGATCCAATGTCGGCTCTCCCCATCTTAGGAAGATGTTTTGTAGGATATCCTGATTCATCTTCCACTCGTGGCAGGTTGATTTTAGTCTGCTCAGAGTGTCTGCTTTGATATTCTGATCCCTTGGAAGATGCTCCGCTGTTAGTGATACTCTGTGTTGAACAGGCCAATCCCATATTTGTTGTGCTTCCTGAGGCAGGGAAAGCGATCTTGTGCAACCCTGTTTGTTGAGATAATGCATCGCTGTTGTGTTGTCTGTCCTGCTTAGTACAGCAGATCCCTGTATCCTCTGCAGAAAAGCCAGCAATGCTATGCCCACTGCTCTGAGCTCTAGCAAATTGATGTGAAGTTGTTGTTCCTGTAACTTCCAACAACCGCTGACTTGAAGGTCCTGAAGGAATGCTCCCCACCCCTCCAGGGATGCATCAGTGGTAATCACCAGTGGAGCTGGTTCGGTAAGGAAAGAAAGACCCCTTGAGATGTTTAGTCTTTGGTTCCACCATGTTGCTGCTTGACCATGGTTGGTGTGATCTTCACCATGCCGTCGAAAGATCCCTTTGCCTGACGCTATTGCTGATCCAGTTGTTCCTGTAAAGGATACATTTTCAATCGGCAGAAAGGAACAAGGGGAATGCAAGAGGACATCGTTCCTAGTAGTGATTTGTAACGGCGTACTGAAAGATACCTTCTTCTTGCAAACGCCTTGGAAAGAGATATCAGCCCTAGTTGCCTCTCCATGGAGGGAAATGCTTCGTTTACTGTTGTGTCCAGAATTGTCCTAAGAACGTGATTTTCCTTGAAGGTTGAAGGGATCACTTTTCCGTATTCAGAGTCAGACCCAGTTTGGCAAACAATTCCACGCATGCCACTATTGACGGCTGGTACAGAATAAGGGGTCCCAGTGAAAAGGTATGTAAAGTACACAAGAGACAACTTTGTAAAAGCAGAAATATTTGAACACAGACAATTCACAAGCAATTGTTACAGCAGATAGTCATTTATTCACAATGTGCCTATTTATCTTACATATAACAAATCAATAATACAATTGTCATAGTGCCCCAGGGGAAGGAAGGGTAAAGGACAGTGTTTGTGTAAAAAGGAAGGGATGTGCAAGGTAGGTCATATTGCAAACAATAGTATCAGTACATGATTCATGAGAAACCGATACAGCTGGCTTCAGAACACTGAGCCAGTGAGCAAAGGGCGCAACTAATGCTCAACAATTAAAAAGAAACCATGCTAACGATGCTAATATTTAATATTAGTAATGATGGTTGCGTCGACTGGTGTGTAGTTGTAGCCGTCGACGTTTCGACCCCTGAACTAGAATGGTAGGTATATGTCACACCTTAAAGCTTCATCAGGACCAAAAAACAGGACTCAAAGGGACAATGATTTCTCATAGAAAGTTGGGCTCAAAGGCTCTCAACATGGGCAGGAGAACGAAAAAATACATCAAGAGTATCCAAATTCAATTCCAAGGATCAATCTATATTAGATCCGATAATTCACTTGTCCAAGTAAGTGAAATGCCGAAGTGGTCATCAGATTAATGCACGGGTGCAGGAAGATGTGTCCGTGCCTCAATAAGTAAAATCCTCTGCAGCCACGATATTCGAATGCTGCAATTGCTCTTCTCAGCTCTGCACAGCACCAAACTCCGTAAAAACTCTAACCATCATTGCCGTGTTCGTATTCTTACGTCACTAGTAACCAACTTCACGGTGTAGCGGCAATGAACAAATCTCTGAGGGGGCGCGCCTGTCCTTGAGCGGGATATTTTATACTCGACTCATAACTTTTAACGGTGTCGGAAATCACTCGTCCTCACTGGTAGCCTGCTTGACGACTGAGCCGACTTTTGTGAAGGCGCTTTGACTAACCAGTCGCCAGGTATGGAAACACCTGGTGTCTTTGTTTCTTTAGAAAAGCTGCCACTGGAGCCAGACATTTTATAAAAATTCTAGGGGCTCTGAGGCCAAACAGCAGTACTTTGAACGGGTAATGGTTTCTGGCTACTGCAAACCGAAGATACTATCTGTGGGAAGGATGAATGGGGATGTGAAAATATGCATCCTGTAAGTCTACGGTGGTCATATGATTCCCTGGGTTTAAGAGTAGCAGAATGTCTTGGAGGGGAAACATTGCTTCTTGAGATAAGTATTCAGAGCTCTCCGGTCCAGAATAGGACGCCATTGGAGAACATTCTTCGGGACTAGGAAAAAACAGGAATAAAACCCCCTTCCTCTCTGGGAGATCGGCACCGGTTCTATTGCTCCCTTTGGGAGCATTGCCCAAATCTCTCGACGCATCGGATGTAGATGCTTGACCTCCTGAAGTGTCGGAGGAGTACACGGGGGATATGTCCAAATTGTATTATATTGAGGACCCAACGGTCCGTAGTAATTTTCTGCCAATGTTGAAGATGAAAAGCAATTCTCCACCCAGGGAAACTTGAGGTTGTCATTGTCTTTTGGAATTGTCCTTTCCTTGACGACCTCCTCTTCCTCTAGGGGCAGATCTTGTATAGCCCCCTGCCGGTCGTTGACCATACTGCTGATGGAACTGCTGAGAATATGACGAATAAGAGGGGTATCTGTCGTGCTGGTATCCTCCTCTATATGATTTTTGCACTCTACCTCGGGCCCCACGAAAGGGCAACTTCTTCCAAATTAATCTTCCCATCGAAGGGGAGATCCAGAATCTTATTTTGGACCTCTGGTCTAAAAGCTGTAGCTCTCCACCATCCCCGACGGCATAGCACCGCCACCCCTCCAAGCGATCTGAAGGCCGTGGTCGCGATATCCATCGTGCAATCAATGACTTCAGTCGAAGCCCTTTCTCCGTTTTGAATGATCTTTTTTACCTCCTGTCTATTATTCTCAGGGATGAGGTCTATGTAAGGTCTCAAGTCACACCACAATTTCCTTTCGTACCTGCCCAGAATGGCAAGGGCATTAGCAGCGTTAACCAGAAGAGCAGACATGAACGAAAACCTTTTTCCTGCATTATCCAAACGCCTACCCTCTCTGTCGGGAGGCGCTGTAATGGGAGCTGACAGATTTTTTAACTTCTGTTGAGCCGCTTGGGATATAAAAGAATGCGGTTTGGGATGGCCCAGTAAACAAGCTGGAGCGTCTGAAGGGGCTTTATACTTCTTTATAGTCTGGCGAGCACAAGTGTAACTGTCGCAGGTGTCTTCATGACCTTCAAGCCTTCTTTCCACAAATGGCTAATGGTCAGGATAGCCCGTACTGATTTCCGGTATGGTTCCTTAAAAACGTACAAAAAACACTCCGTTTGTGTCATTGACATCGGAAGCTCAAACCACTTTGCAGCTCTCTCCATCAAATTATGGAAACCACTGATGTCTTCCAGCAGAGAATCAATAGGTACTGGTGAGGGAGATGAAGGCGATGGAATCAGATAATCATCCCATTCCTTGTTAGGGTCTGTTATCTCATCCTCCTCTTGGTCATCCTCAGTGGTGACGGGATCCTGTTGATGCACTGGTTGTGCTGTTCTAGGTAAAGGCTCTGGCAGTAACTCCCTGCTTCTAATTGGAGTAGTAGGAATGGAGCATGGTTACGGAACCGGTAATGGTATTTCCTGAAAGGTTGGAGTTGGTGAAAACCTCTTTCTATAGTTCGCCAGCATAATTTGTAGATCCATCATTAGAGAAGATGGCATGCCAACCATCTCTTCTTGGTAGCCCTGGCGATAATGCTGCTGGGGGAGATATTAATATTCTCTGTATCCCTCCTCAAAGTCATCCTCTTGGCACTTTATATGTAACTGCAAGGGGCTACTGGTGTAGCCAAATGGTCCTTCATCTTCTTCCTCTTCTGAATCCTGCTCCTCCAGGTGGTGTGATGGCACAAGAGGAGTAATCTTGCTTGGGGAGGGGATTTCTGGCATAATTGTCGTCTTTTCTGGTGTTTTTTCCCTCGTCCACGAGCCCGTCGTCGAGATCGCCGACGGCACACTCGTCGTTGATGCAGCCGTCGACACTAACTGTACTGCTTTATCCATTGACAACGACATAGTTACCGTCGCACAAGTTACTTACCTTCGGTAACAATAGATCTGTAAGAAACAGTAGTTATTGTTAGATTCCTTAACTTAGAATATCCCCAGGCGTCAGACTGGATCCGGAAAGTTTTGCGTAGCAGTACCCCTGCGCGTCGGTAGGCGTCGTCTGCGGCTCCGCGTCAGTCGTCGGCGCCGGGATGACGTCGCCGGAGTACTTAGACGCCGCCCTCGCGCACTGACGTCAGTTCTTATACACAGCTTTTCCGTGCCAGGAACGCAGAGCCATGATAAAAACCGACACTGGTGCCATAAAACTAGGGCCCTTAAAGGGATGTACCTTAACCCTAGATATCGGTTCGCAGAACGGGGAGGATGGGTGGGGCGGTAAGGAATCTAACACCAACTACTGTTTCTTACAGATATATCGTTACCGAAGGTAAGTAACTTGTGCATCTGAAAGAAACAGGTTAATGTTAGATTCCTTACCTTAGAATAGATACCCCAGCAATACCAACCCCGGTGGTGGGTCTGCGAACCAATGATCACACCAGAAAGTCCTGGAGAACAGAACGGCCAAAAAAGCCATCTCTCTGGACTTGGCTGTCCAGGCAGTAGTGTCTAGCGAACGTGTGCAGCCAGGCCCACGTAGCTGCCTGACAGATGTCCTGCAAGGGGACTCCCCGACCCAGGGCAGTAGTAGCCGCCATGGCCAGAGTGGAATGGGCCCTCAGTCCAACAGGGGGCTCCTTTTTAGCCAAAGAGTAGCATAGCTTGATGCACAACACGACCCACAGGGAGATGGTCCGTTTGTGCACCGCCTGTCCCTTCTTAGCACCCACATAACCAACAAAGAGCTGGTCGTCCACCCAGAACTGGCGTGTGTGGTCCAGATAGAAAGAGAGCGCACGTTTTGGGTCCAGACGGTGGAGCCTCTCTTCCTCTTTCGAGGGATGCGGAGGCAGAAAGAAGGTGGGCAAGGTGATGGACTGCCCGATGTGGAAGGCTGTGACTACCTTGGGCAGGAAAGAGGGACGCGTTCTCAAGACAACTTTGTCCGGATGGACAGAAAGGAAAGGAGGTTTAAAAGAAAGATCCTGGAGCTTACTCACTCTCCTGGCAGAGGTGATGGCAACCAGGAAGGCAGTCTTAAGAGTGAGAAGACGAAGAGGGCAATTGTGAAGTGGCTCGAAAGGAGTGCACATCAAATAAGTAAGAACAAAGTTCAAGTCCCACTGAGGCATCACGAAAGGAACAGGAGGAAACATTTGAGTGATGCCCTTCAAGAATCTATTTACAACAGGGGACTTGAAAAGAGAAGGCTGATCAGGAAGCCTTAAAAAAGCTGAAATGGCAGAGAGGTAGCCCTTGATAGTGCCCAGAGCAGAGCCCTGCTGGGCAAGAGAAAGAAGAAAGAGGAGAGCCTCTGAAAG
Source organism: Lissotriton vulgaris (assembly GCF_964263255.1). Lineage (NCBI taxonomy): Eukaryota > Metazoa > Chordata > Amphibia > Caudata > Salamandridae > Lissotriton > Lissotriton vulgaris. The sequence continues at coordinate 187,746,498 of NC_141698.1, forward strand.
GGGGGCATAAAGAGGATCCACAGCCTTTGCTGTGCACCATGCCAAAAATTTATTCCACCTGCAGGCGAATACCGATTTTGTGGAGGGACGCCTGGCTGCCAGAATCACATCACAGACTTCAGGAGGCAGGTCAAATGGCCTCAACAGTCGCCGCTCAATCTCCACGCATGGAGGTGGAGACTGGATAGGTTCGGGTGGAGGACCGTCCCCTGCTGCTGCGACAGAAGGTCTTCCTGAAGAGGCAGACGAATCGGGGGATCGACTGACATGCTGAGTAGCTCGGGATACCAGTATCTTCGTGCCCAGTCCAGAGTCACAAGGATTACTTGGGCCCGGTCGCGCATGATCTTCTTCAGCACTCTGGGCAGAAGTGGTATAGACGGAAAGGCGTATAATAGACCGCAGCTTCACTTGCGAGGAAAAGCGTCTCCGAGCGAGTGCCGCCTTGGAAAGTCCAACGCGCAGAACTGATGACATTGCGCGTTCTCTTCTGTGGCGAATAGATCTAACCAAGGCTTTCCCCACTGCTGAAAGAGACCTTGCGCCACGTTCGAGTTCAGACGCCATTCGTGATCCATCATGCACCTACGGGTGAGTTCGTCCGCCCTGGCGTTCAGGGAACCTGCCAGGTGTTGAACCACCAGGGTCATGCCCTGGTGTTCCAGTCATTGCCAGAGGCGCCAAGCCTCCTGACACAGGATCCAGGACCCCACCCCGCCCTGTTTGTTGGAGTACCACATGGCGGTGGTGGTGTTGTCCGTGAACACCTGCACTACACTCCCCCGGACAGAGGGGAGGAATGCTTTCAGTGCAAGTCGGGTCGCCTGCAGCTCCAGAAGGTTGATGTGGAGCCGGGACTCCGCCCGAGACCAGAGGTCTATGATCTCCGCCTCTCCCATGTGGCCTCCCCAGCCCAGGAGGGATGCGTCAGTCACAACTACGTGCTCCGGTTGGGGTAGGGAGAGGGATCTGCCATTGACCCAATCTGGGTCCGTGAGCCACTACTGCAACTGTCTCGCAGTGCCCTCCGAGATCAGGACGTGGTCGGACAGGTTGCCCTGATGCTGGGCCCACTGAAACTTCAGGTCCCACTACAGAGCCCGCATCCGCCACCTGGCGTGATGCACCGGAAGGATGCAGGAGGCCATCAGCCCCAGAAGCCGCAGCGTCAACCTGACCGAGACCCAGGGTAAAGGCTGAGAGATCGGAATCAGAGCCTGAATATCCCGAACACGTTGTTTGGGAGGATAGACCCGAAACTGCGCCGAGTCCAGAACCGCTCCAATGAAGAGGAGCTTCTGAGGGGGACACAGGTGTGACTTTGACACATTGATGGAGAACCCCAGCAGGTGCAAGAGGTCGGCCGTAGTCTGGAGGTGGCTGACGACTGTCTGGGGCGAGCCCGCGTTCAACAACCAGTCGTCGAGATAGGGAAAGACTGACACCCCTAATCTGCGCAGATGGGCTGCGACCACAGCTATCACTTTCGTGAACACCCGAGGGGCGCTGGTAAGGCCAAAGGGGAGCACAGTAAACTGAAAGTGCTCGCGGTAACAGGTAACGCCGGTGGGCCGGCAGGACGGGGATGTGAAAATATGCTTCCTGCAAGTCCATTGCTACCATCCAGTCTTCTGGGTCTAGGGCAGCTAAGACCTGAGCCAAAGTCAGCATCTTGAACTTGTCCTTCCGGAGGAAGCTGTTGACGTTCTGCAGGTCCAAGATAGGGCGTAGGCCCCCTTTGACCTTCTTGGGTACCAGAAAGTAGTGGGAGTAACAACCACACCCTACATCTGGCCCAGGAACGCGCTTGATGGCCCCCTTGGCCAAGAGGGCTGTAACTTCCTCTTGCAGAAGTTGCAAGTGATCCCCCGACACGCGGTGGTACTGCAGTGGTATGGCTGGAGGGGTCGCCTCGAAGGGGAGGGAGTAGCCCCTTCGAACGATTTGCAGCACTCACCTGTCCAATCTGATGGAGTGCCAGTGGAGGAGGTGATGGCGAACCATGCCCCCCACTGGCGTTGAATGGGCCTGAAAGCTCGGACTAGGAAGGCTTTGAGGCGGATATTGCGGGTGGATGTGGACTGGCCTCGCCGCTGTCCCCCGGCACTGCCACGACGGTTACCACGTCCGCCGCCGCGCTGGATGTTAGTCTGCGGCCTCTGGCTGGCAAGATGTGAGGGGGCGCCCCTTTCTTGGCCACGAAAGGAGAGAAAGGCAGAAGTCTGCTAGTGCTGGACCGACAGGCACAAGGATTTGGCTGTTGCCCTGGAGTCCTTGAAACTCTCAAGCGCACTGTCTGCCTTGTCGCCAAAGAGGCGACAACCATCAAACGGCATGTCCATGAGGGAATTCTGGGCATCAGTCGAAAAGTTGGCGGACCTCAACCAGGCGTTTCGGCGAACCGCCACCGTCGTGGAAATCTCCCTGCCCAGCAAGTCCGTGGTATCCAACCCACATCGGATAGAAATCTCGTCCTTCCGCATGGGCTTTAGCGAGTTTGACCCGGGCCTCCTCGGGGCAACCTGGCAGCACTTCCGCGACTGTGTCCCACAGAGAGTGGGTATAACGGCCCAAAAGGCAAGCGGTGTTGACCGACCGCAACCCCAAACTGAGTGAGGAGAACAGCTTTGACCGAACTGCTCATACCTTTTGAATTCCTGATCAGATGGAGCAGTCGGGAATGCGGTCTGGGAATTAGAGGCCTGTATAACCAGGCTCTCGGGGTGGGGTGGGTGGACAGGAAGCTAGGGTCGCCCGGGGCCCGGCGGTGGGGCCTTGCCACGTTCCCATCTACAGGGGAACCTGTAGCGGGCCTGGACCAAGTGCCCAACAGGACGTCAGTATGGACCTCATTAAACAGCAGTAGAGGCTCCAAAGAGCTTGCCTGTGGTGCTTAAGGACCTCCGTGAGGAGGTTAGTCCTCATGGCCGCGATGGGGAGTTCAAGAGCCAAGGCCTTGGCTGCCCTCGTCAGCACCACGCTGTAAGCAGCCCCCTCCTCCGTAGCCACGGTAGGAGGGGAGACAAAGCCAGTGTCGGGCGAAGTGTCCAAACCACTGGCCTCCCCTAGATCCACTGCCCAGTCCTGACACGACTGGCACTCTCGTGCCAGAGGGTCCTCAGACCCCTCCCAATCCCCCTCGCCTCCCATCTCCTGATAATCAAGGTCAAAGGATGGGGGCGGATCATAGAAGAATTGCTCTACTCTCGGCGTCGAATGTGGTGTCGTGCGACGCCGGTCCAACGCCGGATCCGGACTGAGGGAAGGACCAGGGACGACGTCCGGGGACGGCGTCGGGGGCGACACCCTGGGAGTTGGCGCTGACGAATAGGTCGTAGGGTCAACCAGCGGCGACCCGGATCCGGTGGGGCCCTGCGGCGTTGGGACCGAAGTCGTCGATGGTGCCGGGGCCGAATCATCCGACGGCGCCGAAGCACCCGGCCCGCTTGGGCTCCCAGTCGGGGCCGCAGGGCCCGAAGGAGCCACAGCCGGACCAGACGGAGGAGAGAGCGACCTCATGGCCATGAGGAATGCATCGATCTCCTCCGGCGTCACGTTCAGCCCAGGGACCAGCGGGTATGGAGCTGGCAGCGACCGGTCCTTCGACCTCCTCCTCGACCTGGACCGTGAACGGCACAGGCAGACTGCCGGAGCTCGAGGTGCTTACGGGACCGCTCCCGCCTAGCCTTCGACGTCAAGGCCCGGCAGTCGGGGCACGAGTTGTCATCATGGTCGGCCCCAAGGCAATACAGGCATCGGTGATGGGGGTCGGTAACCGACATCAGTTGGTTGCAATCGGCACAGGGCTTGAACCGGGCATCCCTACCGGCACCGATAGTCTTATGACTCGAAACAGGATCAAAAAGATCGAAAAAGTTAGTCAAAAAGTGACTAAGGAGTATTGCTTGTTCCGGATCTGCGCATGCTGGCACGGAAAAAAGAAGAACTGACGTCCGCACGCGAGGGCAGCGTCTAAGTACTCCGACGACGTCATCCCGGCGCCAACGACGCAGTCGACGGATGCGGAGCCGCAGACGACGCCTACCAACGCGCAGGGGTACTGCTACGCAAAACTTTCCGGATCCAGTCGGACGCCTGGGGATATTCTAAGGTAAGGAATCTAACACTAACCTGTTTCTTTCAGATAGCCTATGCAGAGTTGTACCGCACCACCTGGAGGTACCTGAGAGCACTGCTTGGAAAAGTTTCTGGATCCAGTCTGGTGCCTGGCCAATATTTTAAAGGTGAGGAAGCTGCGGTTAGAGATAGCCACCAGAACAACTCTGTCCTCAAACAAACATACAAAATATAAGACGAGACATAGGTCATAGGGAATGTATAAAGTAAGCATAAAGTTTTGTGACCGAGTTCTCACAATGCCTGTATACAGTACACAGCAGTCACATAACTGTCTAGTTCAATTGATGTTAGTGCTGGAGAAGAACTCTCCTCTTGTAGGATTAGAATTACATGCAGATAAAGCAATTACATTCTGCGCTGTACTCTGCTTTCAATATCCCTCAATATGTATGCAGAATATGCCTTTAAGTACTGGAATTGGATGACCCCAATTTTAAGCATGCTGTTCCTTAACCTTTTTTTCATAAACATGTGAAAATCCCAAAGCCTGTGGTGTATACAATTTTTACAAACCGGAGTTGTGAGCATTGACACCCAGCTCTCATCAGTTTTTTTAAAGATAGTTTTTTTAAAGATTTAACAGAGAGGTTTCCAGTATTCCTTTAGGAAAAATGTAAATATTAGGTGCAGATCAAGTACTTGATTATACTCAATTTTAAACTGACGATCCCGTAACTATCCCCATAAGATATATTTAATTAGATTTGGGAAGGTTCACATCAAATGTTAATAGCTAAGCATAAAAATGGATTCCAGTTTCCCAAACACTGTTTACTTCCCAAATAAATAAAAAGCTTACATCCTTCTTGTTTGGTGCATTGATAAACCATCTAGTAGGCAGTTCATTATCTTGCAGTCATACGGATAGTAACTCGCTCCTAAGTTAAAGTCTCTTTCTGTACTCAAGAGATTTGGAGCGGAGGTTGGCAGGAAACTTACCTTTGACCGAATATTCCTTAATTGTCTGTTGACACTGGCTCTATCTTTTTTCAAGAAGTCAGGATTACTTTTAGATTTCATTATATCTGCAGATTGGAATAAAAGGAAACACCATTTATTGTTGAATGCCTGGACTTATTTCATGAATCAAAAGACTTTAATTTATAGGAAACGAGCAATGTCTCTCAAAGGATTGACAACATGGCGCAAAGTTAACCTGAAAACCAGGACTAAAGTTTTTCTATCGTTAATTGTCCTTTTCAGTTGTGTACTTTCTTTCCTAAGGTTCACAGCATTATGGATCCTGGAACATTTTTGAAAATTATTTTCACAAGATGTTATAGAAATCAAAGAATAGACCATTTTTAAAAGCAAATATATTATTCAGAGGTTGCACTGGGAATTATTAGGTGAGGCCCCGAAACCAGTCACAGGATGCTTGTTTCTGGTCCAATAAAGACCTGGCTTTTTGTGTTTGCTTGTTTGCCCTATGTTGGCAGGGTATGTCCAGACATGGGTCCCGTGCTCACTTTGCCACTGGATTCAAGCTGGCCTGGCTGGTGAGGTGTGTTACCCAGAAACCGGCCTTAGGATGATTGGTTCCGGTCCAGGAAAGACCCAGCTTGGCAGTTCGGGCTGGACTGTTCACATTAGGAACTGGGTCAATACTGATTTGCACATGGCTGGGTCTGTACTGGGGTTGTAAAGTGAGCAAAGGAACAATGATAGATTCAACCCAGATCTAATCGTGACTGGGGTGAGTGTCTGAAAATGTTCAGCACTCTGCCCATCCTCTTAATGTGTTTGCTTGAGGCTCCAAAAACGCCACCATAACCTCACACACAATGCTCCGCACTAACCCACTCCCTCATATCCAACTGAAATTCCATGACACTACCACTACATTCACCAGAACTACAACTGCATTTACACCTTCTTGCAGAATCTTCCCTACTAAGCATTACCATCCAGCAACATTTTAAACACCTACCACCAAAAACAAAAGAGAAAAAGAGAAATAGATGACTTAACGTGGGAGGCCTTTGAGTTTTTACTACTTAGACAAACAAGTTACTTACTTTCAGTAATGCCTCATCTGGTAGAGCATATCTAGCTGCAGAATCCTTAGCATACAATTATCTCCAGGTGTCAGACTGGATCCGGACATTTTTGAGCAGTACCCCTGCACGCCGGTAGGTGGCGTCATTCAGTTCTGCGTCTGCCGCGCCTTACTTAATGTGCACGGTAGTTCTATAGGCGCCTCTTTGGCGAGCTGCCGTCAGTTAATTTTCATGACTTTTTACACCAGGAATACGGAGCCATGAAGACGGACCACTGGTGTGAGCTGCTAGAGCCCTCTGTAAGGGGAACCCTCATTCTTTACCAGGTTGCAGAGTGGGGAAATGGGAGGCTCAGTATGATATCTGCCGCTAGACAGAGTCTCTACTGCAGAGCCCGTATATGGCAATGGGCATGTGTCACCAGCAGGATGCTAAAGGCTATGAGGTCATCAGCCTCAGAGTCTGTCTCCCCGAAATCCAGGATAGAGGTTGAAAATTCAGTATCATAGCCGGAATATCTTGGACTCGCCATTTGGAAGGATAAGCCTGAAACTGCACCATGTCCAGATAGCTCAAATAGAAAGGGAGCGTCGTAAGGAGTTAGGTGTGTCTTCAGCATGTTGATAGTGAACCCCAGCAAATGAGGGAGGCTTGCAGTATTCTACAGGTAGGAGACAACTGCCTGCGGAGAGCTCGCCTTTAACAGCCAATCATCAAGAAAGGAAGACTGGAACACCAGCCCTCCCCAGGTGTGCTGCAACCACTGCCATCAAATTGGTGAACACCCGAGGGGTGCTGGTAAAGCCGAAGGGAAGGATGGCAAACTGAAAGTGCTCATGGCCCACTGTGAACCGCAGGAGTGGTGGGCTGGCCTGACCTCTGGCTACCCTCCCAAGTGATCTGGGAGAACCTCCTCCTCGGCCACAAAATTGTGTGGAAGCCTGCTGGCCGTGGTGGCTGGAAGGGTAGTTTTGCAGTTGGAAACCTCTTACGTTGCTACAAAAAGGGTGAAAGGTGCACTGGGCGTGACACAGGGTCATACAGAGGCCCAATTACATGGCTCTAGCCCTCAAATCCTTAAAGAGCTCTAGAACAAAGCCCGCCTTCTATCCGAAAAGACAGAAGCCATCAGAGGGCATGCCCATAAGTGATGCTTGGACATCTCAGGAAAAGTTAGTAGTCCTCAACCAGGCGGGCGCTGAAGGGCCACAGATGAAGAAATTGTTGTGCACAGTGAGTCAGACGTGTTCAGACCACAACGAATGGCGAACTTTACTGCATCTCTCCTATTGGCAATAGCCTGATAGAGTATGCATCGGGCCTTCTCCAAGACCACGGGCAGCACTTCCGCAACTGAATCCCAGATTGTGAGGAAATAATGGCCCAAGAGGCACACAGTGTTCACCGACCGCAGTTCTAGGCTGGCGGAAGAGAACATTCTCTTGCAAACTCTTTCAAGATGACCTTTAGAAAAATGTTCAATGAAGTTACATAAAAAAAATTATTTCTTTATGTAAGCATTTCTAGCAGATAAATTAAGAAAAATAATATTGAAGACATAACCATGCGAAATATAACACAGCATAAAACTGCTTCATCTCAACTCCGTGCTGTATCAGATTCTTTCTAGATATGCCAAATGAAACTTAGAACCACTTTCAATTGAAGATGCAGCATATTGTTCTAGATAGTCTTTCCCTTTATATTGATCAACATCAATCTAGAGGGAGATTTATAGGTCCAAACCGAAAGACTTCAGGGCTGAACTATCAAACTAAATAATGTTAGTAGAGGAGATGAGATGCATCCAGACTAAAGAAAATACAGGGGTTGGCTCCATGTTAATAGAGGTGTGAATGGATTTCTTCCTTGCAGCCTGTCAGATATTGAATGTAATGTAATTTCTTGGGACTGACACAATATAATAGCTAAGACAGTAATTACTTTGAGTTGCCCTAACAGCACTAATTTCAGGGTACCGGGACTCCTTGGCTTCCCTCTATATGTCACTTTAGTAGAGTTCAAAGTGCTAAGAAGCAGCAAGGGTCTACCCTTAGCCGCAATGAATGTCAGAGTCAGAAGCTGCCATCCCTAGTTTGCTCTTCGCTGTCCCCGCCTTAGCTCTTGCAAAACTTGTCTTTGGAGCAAACGGGATGTGCACCACAAACAGAGGAAAATCAATAACCAATCTCATTTTTAGCTTTAGGCATTAAAGGCATGCTTTTACAGTGGAGGCAGTGAGACAGTGACACCACAGATAAAAGGCGACATCTAAGATGATGTTAGACTCCTCCGCTACATAACTTTCATTCAGTCTCAGTCTGTATAAAAAAAGTACTGCACATGAAAACTGGGGCTCTAAAGGGATGCTTACAGTTTCTGATGGGACAAACACATTTTTTCCAAAAATAGGACTGTACTTAACCCCTTGCGCGCTAGCGGTTTTCCCGCTGTGTGCTGGATTTTCCGCAAACCCGCGTTACATGACGAGCTCAGCTTGTCATGAGCATACGAGCGCCGTAGCTGATGACGAGCTGAGCTCGTCATCAGCATCGAAGGGTTAAACAAAGGCTGATAAGCTGAGATGTTGGCTGCTAAAGATGCTGGCACCCAGGTCGGATGCTCTGGCCATAAAACCCTAGAAGGAGCAGGAGGAGTGAAGCTGATGCTGTCAACTCTGTTACAAACATCTCCAGGTTTTACCTGGGGCCAGACAGGCCGTGTCCACTAGCCACTGTATCCCCTATCACTGCTTGCACTTCTTAACTTTAGTTATGTTCACACTGGTGGATACTATATGTCTCTGCAGTTTGCTTAACTTGTGAATCTCTAGGTGCCAGACTGAATCTGGAAATTTTTTGCAATTGCTCCTGCGTTCTGGTAGGTGGCACCACTGGCGTCCGTTGTGACTCTCCATCCCTCCTCTGGAGATGACAACACAGAGCTCCACATAGGCACCAGCAATTTGCAATTTGTTCTGAACCCTGAAATCCCGTGTGTGACTGGTAGATTGAGACCACAGTGTACAAAAATCTAATTTGGAAGCTTACTGTCTTCTAAATGTTTACTCCACTGAAAGGGAAGGAGAGGAGAGCGGGCGGTGAGGAATCAGTGGTCAGATAAAATAGATACCAAAGAGAGCATTAACAAAGGTAAGTAACTTACTCTTCTAATAGATACTTATACCTGCAGATTCCTCACCATTGTGAATTGAACTAAAGCAATGTCCCAACCATAAAGATGAGACTGAGGTGTGGACTTTACACCAAGAAGTCCTGTAGGGCTGTGCGGGCAAACTGATCCTTCATGTGAAACTGAGAATCGATGCAGTAGTGCTTGGTGAAAGTGCGACTGCCTAGCAGGTATCTAAAACAGGGACATCCCAAGCCAGGCTTGTAGATGAAGCCAGGGCCTTTGTGGAATGACTACTGAGGCCTTCAGAAGGGTCTTATATGACTATGGAACAGCAGTTTGATGCAAAGGACAATTCACTGAGATAGGGTCTGTTTCTGAACCTTTTTTCACTTTATTCACACCACAGAGTCCACGGATTTCTACGTCATCTAGGTGATGCCCACATCCCAAAGAAGATGCATCCTTAATCACGGTGAGCTTTGGATGAGGCAAGGAAAATGTCTGCAGCTTGTCAAGTTGGCATCGGACACCCACCACTGAAGGTCCCCAGTTGCTTTGACAGATATGCAAATTCCGTTTGAGAGGTATCCCTAGTGCTTGGCCCGATTAAGGTTCACTAAAGGGCCCTGATGTCGCAACGGGCGAGAGACACCAACAGAATGTGAGACCTCAGTACCATCAGGGCTGGAAAAAAATACTTTCACTAGAAATATTAGGATCATAGCCTGGATGCACCAGAGTTGCTGTGGGGGCAGAAATGCCTTCAATGCTACTGTGTCCAGGATAGTCCCAATTAACAGAATTCATCTGCACAGAGGGAAGATGAGATTTCAGTTCACTGAAAAAGAAGTCCAGGATGGACAGTAATGATACCATTGCTTGCAGGTAGTCCTCAACTAGCGGAGGCGAGCCAGGCTTGAAGAGCCAGTCATAAAGATACACAGATATACATTTTCTGACTTGCCAGGGCAAGTCTGTGAAGTGGAAATATTCTGACCTCCCCAAAAATCAGATATAAGCTATGGGACTGCAGAAATGGCACCTGGAGGTATTTGTCCCCAACAGCCAATGACACGATCCAGTGTTCAAAGTCATAGGATGAAAGAGCATGCATCAAAAAATTCAATGTATTTTACCTGAAAAGGTATTCAATTGCCTGAGGCCCAAACTCGTTAAATCCCCAGTCTTTCTTGGGGACAAGAAAGAGTTGGGTGTAGCATCCCATTCTGTTATGTGCCCTGGGCACCACCTACATCGTGACCTTGGCTAGCAACAGCAGCACTTCTTGAGATAAAATCTCAAAATGATTTCCCAACGTTTGGGCAAAAAATGGAGGAACAAGGGGAGGGGTAGTCAAGTAAGGTAGGGCGCGTCTAAACTATAGAATCTGAAGTAAATGCTGCATCCTAGTCCCTACTTGTCCAGCCGGCTAGTAAGACAATGCTGTATCCTGACCATTTCCCGTCCTAGCTAGCTTTTGGAGGGTAAATTAAAGTGGCTTGGCAGCGATGGTGCCAAGAGAAGTGGAGGAGGTAGAGGACTGCTGCATCTGTTGCGAACCACATCCCCTACCACCGTCACTGCCTAGGAGCAACAAAACACCTGTCCTTGGTGCTGGGTACAATGCCTGACAAAAATACTGCCCATGAGTATCCTCAGAACTTCTGATACTTCTGGTGGAACCGGTAAATGGGGCAAACTAAGCAAAAAACACAAGTCACGGCTCTGCTGTCTGTAAAGCATTCTAGCACTGACTCTGCCTTATCACTAAATAGCCTTGCCCCATCAAATGGCATTTCCGTTAGTGAAGCTTGAATGTCCCCATAAAATCTTGTGGCACAAATCCAAAAGTGAAGTTGAGTAACAACACTGGTGCCACTTGCCCAGGCAACATGATTCATAGTGTCCAGACCAGACCACAAAATATACTTTGCCACATTATGGCCATTTGGTCCCATCTGAGCAAAGGAAATCCTTGGGCAGAGTGGGTAAAATCTCACTTGACATGTCCCAGAGGGCATGAGTGTAGTGACCCAAGAGGAACAGAATTTAATGAGCGAAGCGCAAGACTAGCCAAACAGAAGTTTCCTACCAGCAGTGTCTATTTTATTAGATTCCCTGTCCAGTGGCATGAGAAAATAATATGGATTTCTCTTAGAGGTTTGAATTAAAAGGATTTAGGAGTAGGATGCTACATCAGGAAGTCTGGATCATGTGCGAAGTGTGCAGTCGCTCAAGAAGGTAACTCACTGTCTGGTTTGAGCAAGGCTTGAAATAGGCCAACATGTAGGACTCAGTCAGGGCTTTACAGAATGACAACAAGGACTCCAAAGTGGATGGCCCAGTCTCTGCAAAATCTTTTTTTTTAAATCACCCTTAGTTTCCATTGTAGGCAAGTGTTGGGACGGAAAAGTCCTGTGCATGGTAATGAACGTGCAACCCTCCCCCGAGTGCCTAACTTTACTGTTGTATGGATCCCTAATGCTGATTTTTTTAGGTAAACACGTTCTTGCGAGGGGCCATAAAATATCCCTGTCTCCTGGATTGGGTCTTGTTGGATCGAGAGGGAGGCTCAAAGCGCTACCCTCATAGTGATGGAAGGCTACTACCTTCACCATGATTTAAGCAGAAAGCTCGCAGTGATGGCGGCATATTGTGCAGTGATCAGTAGGAGCTAATCGGTCCATTCTAACCTATGTCACTAGAGTGAGGCCAACAGGCACTTTTAAAGTTCAGTTGCTGTGCGCTTAACTCATCCTTGGCTCACATCAGTTTGGTTTGAAGTGCTGTTCTGCACATTGCAGAGGTGGTATATCTGCACTGGATGTATGTGTGCCTAGGAAGGGTACAATACGGAGATAATGCAGTGCTGAGTAGTGCATGCATGTTGAATGCATGTGCTGGATGTATATATGGCTATGAGTGGAAGAGTACCTGAAGGATGTAGTGCTGTGCAGTGCATGCGTGACAAATGCATGTGCTGGGTGTTGGTGTACCTGTAAGTGGTACAGTACACAAAGGGTGCAGTCTGTGCATGATAAATGCATGCACTGGGTACATGTGTGCGTAGTAATGAGTAATGAGTAGTAAAGTACATAAAAAGATACAGTGCTGGGCAGAGGGTGCATGTTAAACGCATATGCTGGATGTATGTGTGCCTATGAGTGGTATAGTAAATGGAGGATACAGTAGTGTGCAGTGTGTGTATGCATGCACTGGATGTATGTGTGCCTGTCATGGTACAATACATGGAGGACCATGGGTTCTGTGTTGGGAGACCCAGATTTGCATGGTGAAACATGGAGAGGAGGTAGAGAAATCCCCCAGACAGATTTATGTATTGCTGCATTCCTGCAAGCTTAGTGGGACACTCACTGAGGAGCGGAGAATTAGGATTCACCTGTACACTTCAAAGGGTGCTCTTTGATTTCATGAGAGGTCACAAAGACGAGCCTGGGTACATCTCAGGAAGGAGATGGGACTGATATCACTGTGGACGACATCCAGGTGTGGACTCTAGTCACTCTCATGGCTTGTGTTGTGGGACTATCAGCTTTGGAGACTCTCCTGCTGTGACAGACTGATTTTGAAGAGGAAGAGGGAGCAGAGAAGTGAACCCTTCAAAAGAAGCAGAACCCCAACATAAAAATTCAAATACCCAGACCCTAAATTACATTTGGTGTCTGAAATGGAATATAAGAAGTGCCTGAGACCCCAAACATGGTCATCTGCCTGTGGCCCTCTGAAAGGGGGTTTAAAAGCAACTTTAAATCTAAAACCTCTGCCGCCTTGCGTACTATTATAACAAAAGTGGCACTCTCCTATGTTGGGGGTCTCAAGGGCAAATTCAATTCCTGACGCACCTTAGTATGTGTGGTGCCTCAGGGCAAATTCAATTCCTCATACACTTTAGCTAATGTCGACTCCAGACGTACAAATGGAGCAGAATCCGTGGCTGGCACCACTATGGGAACAATTAGCGGAGGGGTCTAGCACTAGCTCAGTGCTTGAGCTAGAACAGACTAAAGACGAACAGGTCAGCTGGTACTGGGGACAGACCACCATCAGTATTCTAATATGAGATCCATGGGGCTTAAAGGTGCACCAGAGAGATCCCGAACCACCTTCAGAGTTGCAGGATGGCCTCTTTGAAGGCCACAATGTGCTCCAAGTATCGGACGCACGTTGGCTCCGAAACTGGAATCAAACCAGATCTGTAGGTCAAAGCTGTGGTTGGCCCCTAAGTGCATATTATTAAACCTCTACCTGGAATAGGAGCATTGTGGAGGCAAAAAACCTTGTTCAGACTTTTATATTTTCTTTTGCACTTGGGTTTTGACTTGATACTGGGCTTGCCAAAGAATGGTGATGGGAACAAACTTGCTTCTTATGTCAGGCTACATAGCGTTTGGCTTCCTGCTCAGTGATGGTCTTCGGTTCTCCAAAAGTATGATTGCATAGACTTTTTTTCAACACAAGCAATTCATGGTGTTCAGAGTTTGCCTTCCTGCTCAGGGCAATGAAGAAGTTCTTTCAAGTTGCCAACTTTTTGTACTTTGTATAGCAATTCCTTTATGCTTACGCTTCCCTATCTTTTTTTTCTAGTGATCCCTGAATTTGAAAACAAAAGTGACTTGTCCTATTTATCCTTACTGATTGTGATTTTTTGCTATTCCGCTCCTACAGCAGTGCAAACTCCTTCTTCCTCACCATCCAGATCTTGTGCCCCAGGAAGAGTGAGAGTCCGATCGCATCTTACTATAGCAGAGCTAGACAGCCTGGTTTCTGAGCAACTTTCATACTAATATTTTTTTTTTTTAAACCTTTATTATATGCGTTCAACACAAAGGCATGACAGTTACAGCATCTGCAATTCAATATGGCAATATGTTTGGTACATTCATTAGAGAGAAAGAAAAAGATGAGCATTAGGTTCACCATCAATACTGCGGCCAGCACAATGTATACACACTTCCCATTGTCCCACAGTGGGCGGTCAAGTGGCTAGAGTCCTCTCATCCCATCCAACCGGGGGGAGGGCATACGGAAAAGGGAAACCACCTCTCCCCGCGTACAGTTGGGACATTAGTCAAATAGGTACACTATTGCGGTCCGTCCCAATCCTGTATCGTCGTTGTCTGTATCAGTCAGCTAACTGCGTAGCCTTGTGCAATGGCACGCTCCTTGTGTATCTAGTGTGCGCATCCCCGCCCTGTACCTCAGCGTGTGATATGTATATGAGTGTAGAACATGAGATTCACCTGAGGACGGTATGCTGTACTTTCCCATCACTGTGACGCTCTTCGCTCCATGTTATTGCAGTATACATTGTGTATACATTTCCACCATCCCTTAGTGCCACGATGATGGGAGGGTTAGCGGAATTCTGTCACTAGAGCCGTATCTCACGGACCACAATTACCCAAGTCTCCCCCACAGCATTCCACCAACAGGCTCGTCGTCTTATCCCGAGTTAGGCGGCACTATGCTCAGCATGTAGTGTGGGGTGTAGTGGGGTGTATGAAGTGTAAAGTACTGATACGCTCATGGGCCCGGGACCGGCTCGTCGTCTCCAGAGGAGTCACTTTGCGTCGCCTGAGCCAGCCAGTATACCTGTAAGGGGGACCAGAAGTCACCGGGAGCGCAGCGGGCGGGTAGCAGTTCCGCATACACGCCATGTTGTTCCTGACAGTATTGGAGGTCGTCCAACCATTCCTTAAACTTTGGCGCCCTCCCCCTTCCCCATCTGCAAGCAATCCTCCGCTTAGCGAGGAGTAACGCAATGTCCACAAATTTACGATCCGATTTGGGCACATTCCTGGTATATCCTAGCAGCATCACTATCGGGTCCATAGGGAGAGGGCCAGCAATCATAACCTGGAGGGCGGCATGTACCTGGCTCCAGTAAGTCTGTATTGCTCCACAGTCCCAGGCAAGATGCAGGAAACCCGCGCCTTCCATCCGACATCTAGCGCACCTATCATCCGCCGAAAGGCGAAACCTCAACTTTCTGACTGGTGTATAATAATATCTTTGCACAAACTTATAATGAATAATTTTCATTCGGCAACTGGAGGATATTCTAGCCGTGACCGAGCAGCAGTACCTCCACTGTTCATCCGTGAGTGCGACCGGTAGTTCCGATTCCCAGGCAGTCCGTGCTTTAGACAGGACAACCGGGCGCTGCTCACGAACGGCAGCATAGAGTTTAGACACCAAGTGTGTGCCATCCGATACGAGCATGACATGCAATGGTAATACCGTCCCTGGTTCCTCCGGGAAGTTAGGGAGAATATCTCGCATACCCTGTCGGAGGCGGATGTAGTAGAACACCTCCATAGGAGTCGGGGGAGCATTCTGGAACATCTGATCCTTGGTGCGGAACAATCCATCCTGAAATAGGTCTCCCCACGTATTGAGGTGTATGCGGTGGCACATCGATCGGAAACCTCCCTCCAGTAAGAGTGATAGTCTCGGATGGTATGCCAGAGGCAATGCCGGCGAGTAGAGCATGGGGGCATCCAGCAGTTTGGCCACTCTCCGCCAGGCATCAATAGTACAGGTCACAGTAGCGGCGGGCGTCTCAACATCCCCAACCAGTCCCATCAGCATGCCCTCGAGCGGGAGTGGATGCACGATCCAGTCCTCCGCAGCGACCTGTGGCATAAAGGGAACGGGACGAATCCAGTGATAAGCATGCTGCGCCTGCGCACTGAGATAGTAGACTTCCAAGTCGGGCACATCGAATCCACCCCTATCATACGGCTGCATCAAGACCGACCAACTAAGGCGTGGTTGTTTACCTCCCCAGAAAAGGCGAAGCAGCTCAGAGCGAAGTCTTTTGAAAAAGTAAGCGCCTGGGTAGTATGGTATGTTTTGAAATAGATATAAGAAGCGTGGGAGGACGACCATCTTGATCAGGGAGGCTCTGCCTGCCATCGAGAGCGGGAGTGCCAGCCAGCGAGTCACATTGTCAGCCAGTCGTGTAATGGCTACACCATAGTTTAAGCGGATAGTGTCCTCCTTAGTAAGCGATACTTCAATCCCCAGATATTTCAAGTCAGAATTGCACCATTCCAAGGGGTAATCCAGCGGAAATCGGGTGACCGAGGCCGTGAGGGGGAAGAATTGCGACTTTTGCCAATTAATATGTACACCGGATATGCCTCCAAACGCTACAAATTCCCTCAGAAGCGGATTGAGGTTGTCTCGTGGATGACGCACATATAGGGTGACGTCGTCTGCATAGAGGGAGATGCCAATCTGCCGCTGGTTACAGTTAAAGGCCTTGTCTTTGTGTAACTGTCGTATTCTGCAGGCCAGCGGTTCTATAGCCAGGGCGAATAGTAAGGGCGACAAGGGGCACCCCTGCCTAGTCCCTCTCGTGATCGGCATCTGTGCCGAAAGCACCCCGTTGACGACGACCCTGGCGACTGGGGAAGTGTATAGCAATGTCACCCAGGCAATAAATATCCGGGGGAACCCCATTCTGCCCAAGATAGCCAGCAGATAACCCCACTCCACTGAGTCGAACGCCTTGGTGGCGTCCAGAAACACAGCAGCAACCGGCAATTCGGGTGCAATGGAAGGAATTAGAGAAAATAACGTGCGCAGATTGTGAGATGTGGCTCTCCCCGGGACAAAGCCAGATTGGTCCGGCAGCACAAGAGTAGTCATAAGTAGGGACAGTCTAGTTGCCAACACTTTCGCAAGAATCTTCGCGTCACAGTTCAGCAACGACAGGGGTCTATAGGCATCAGTGTCCGTTGGGTCCTTTCCCGGCTTCAGCAGCGAGGTGATCGCCACCTCCCTCATGGATCCTGGCAGTATCCCCACTTCCAGCGATTCCTCGAAGACCTCCTTCAGTACCGGCGCCATGATATCGATGTAACATTTATAGAATTCGGCCGGTAGGCCGTCTAGTCCTGCTGCTTTGCCATTACTGAGGGACATGATCGCTTCTCTAATCTCGTCCAGTTCGAAAGGGCACCCTAAGAATTCCCTGTTACCATCACTTAACCAGCAAAGCGCTATGTCTTCCAGGTAATTACCGAACTCTACCTCACCTTCCTGCTGCGTGGAGTATAGGCGTTTGTAGTGTTGTAGGAAGGTGGCTTGAATCCCCTTAGAGTCCTGATGGATCCTCCCCTCCTTGTCAGAGATTTCTAGGATATGGGAGGCAAAGCGCTGGTGCCTCGTGAGTGCCGCCAGTACCTTCCCCGGTCGGTCCCCCTCACAATAGCGCCTAGCTGTCCAGTATTTACCCCGGAATTTTACCTCCCTGGCTGCTTCCTCCTCATAGGTCGTCAGTTTAGCTCTGAATCGTGCCGCCAGGTCAGGGCTGGGATTCCCTACCATCTCCGCCTCCAGTGCCCTAAGCTCCCCCTCCAGTGTAGTTAACGTGCGCACTATGCTTCTCAATATTCCACAGCTTTTGGAGATCGTGACTCCCCTCACAGTGACTTTAAAAGCTTCCCAAATGGTTTCGACCTTATCCACAGACCCTTTGTTCCTAGGGAAGAAGGCCTCGATCTCTTCTCCGAGTTCGTGTTTAAAGACAGGGTCCAGTAAGGCCGAGGGGAAAAGCCGCCATGGTGGCCTTACCCTAGTATG
This sequence comes from Lissotriton vulgaris, assembly GCF_964263255.1. NCBI lineage: Eukaryota > Metazoa > Chordata > Amphibia > Caudata > Salamandridae > Lissotriton > Lissotriton vulgaris. The sequence goes on from NC_141698.1 coordinate 187,764,386, forward strand.
CCCTGGCACTTCGAGGACGGTCAGTACCGGGCAATGGTCCGAGTACGTGCGAGGCAGATGTTTCACCTGAACTATCCCCCCAGCGAGGCCCCGTGAGACAAAGCAGTAGTCGATCCTTGCCCACGAGCGTGCATGTGTTGTGAAGTGAGTGCCTTCCCTAGCCGCTGGATGTGTGTGCCTCCAACTGTCCACTAGTCCTGCCTCCGTAAGTATCCCCTGAAGAGCGTCTCTGGCCTTCGTGTTGTAATGTCCACTACCGTCCGATCTATCCATCGTGGTACGTAACGATAAGTTGAAGTCCCCCCCCCCAGACAATGTGCGTGGCTTCGGTCTCCAACATGTGGCCCCATAATGACAAGAAAAAACCAGGAGTATCGACGTTAGGTGCATAGCAATTCACAAGCATTATCACATCGGTTCCCAACCTCCCCCAAAGGATGACATACCTCCCCTCCTTATCCACTCGCACACCCAACTTTTGAAATGGCAGCCTCTTATTGACCAATGTTACCGTCCCCCTAGAATATGTGGAATAGGAGGAAAACTCTCTCACACATGCCCATCTGCTCGCAAACCTGGGGGCACTCCCCGGGCTAAGGTGGGTTTCCTGGAGCATCGCTATTTGCACATGGTGCCGATCTAGATATGCAAGTACATTTCTGCATTTCCGGGGGTCATTGAGTCCCCGGACATTCCAGGACACTACGGTGACTGTATCCAAAGTATCATCACCTACATGCGTTACCATATCCCTGAATGAAGCCAACAGCTGGTGTTCCAGCTCTCAATCGAAATGTACCAATTGTCAATCTCTCCGCTGCCCAGTACAGTCTCGCCAATCGAACAACCATATTCACACACATGCTCCCCACAGTACCTGTACTCCTGCCAAAAACGCCATACGCATCAAACTCGCCACTTCCTTTAACTAGCGATGTAACACACGAACAACCCCTCATACTCCATGCACAGCCACCCAACCCTGGCTGTCCATCCCCTCCCCCCTCCCACTGAAGCAACCCAAACTTGCCAGTACCATGACCCCCCCCCCGCCCCAACCCGCATTGTCAAGAACAATAGAAAAACCATGTGGGGAATTCCCTCTTGGGAACATCAGAGGTACGCACAGAAACACCCCAACTCTCCCCCCCCGACCCGCATGTAACATACGGGAAAGACAGAGAAGGTGGGGTGGTGCCTGGCATGTATCGTCCCTGCAGGTCAAAGCCCTCTCGCCATCCCAGTGCCCCTCATCACCACCCTTCAATCCGGAGGACGGGCAAATGTCCTGGGGTGAGTTTCATCAGTGCAGCGACGGTACAGTAATCAATCGTTCGTGAGGGCTTCAGCACTCCGGCCTCCTTCTAGGCCAGCAGTGTACTATACAAGAAAAAACCTTGACGCCTGTAAGCCTTCCGCTGCCCACATGTCCTCCTGCTGCGGCAGACATCCGCTCGATCTCAGCACCACAGTTGCATTGGGATAAGATGTTCAAAAGCCATTTATCGGTCAGCAGTCCCTTCAGGATGCAAGGCAGCCCTCAGTGGTGTCTCCGCAGGCAGTGCAAGGCAGTACCAGCATCCAAAGCATACAGTTTCTGAATTAGTATCCGTAGTGCATCCAGGAGCTATCGACCAGACGAGCATAAGCACCCCATCATGAGTCATCTTGCTCGACTGGGTTTCCTGCGGCCTCTTCCTCCTCATCGTTGCGCCTGTCCCTCCTAGTAGCGCGAAGTTTTTTTACGTAGTCCTCAGCCTGCTGCGGGTTCGTAAAGAAGTGCTGTTTGCCCTGATGGGTCACCCTGAGGCGTGCCGGGTATAGAAGGGCGTAGTCTACCTGCATGTCCCTTAGTTTCTTTTTCACATCCAGAAACTTTCTCCTCTGGTCCTGTACCATGGGTGTGAAGTCCGGGTACAAGGAGAACTGCACCCCGTCACAGGTCAAGTTCCGGTTTGTTCGGGCCGCTCTCAGCGCCGCGTCTCTGTCGCGGTAATTGAGTAACCGGGCGATAATGGGACGTGGCTGCGCCCCTGGTTTGGGGACCGGGCCCAGGGAGCGGTGTGCCCGCTCCACAATGAACTGATTAGAGAAGGCCTCCTTCCCTACTGCGGTGATCAGTATGCTCTCCACGTAGTCCTCCATCCGTCCGGTGTTGGTGGATTCCGGAACTCCCGTGACGCGTATGTTATTGCGTCTACTCCGCGCCTCCAACTCCTCATTCTTAGCTGCGATTACTCTGAGGACATTATCCATTCGGGTTAGGCGCGATTCGTGAGTGTTGGATGTGTCCTCGGCAGTGGAGATGCGCCGTTCCGCCTCCGTGAGCCGCTCTTCGTGGACTTCTATCTTTTGTGCAACTCCGTCCATTCTGGAGGATAAGCGGTCAACCTTATCTACGATTGTCGCGAAGCCCTGGCGCATCTCGTCGATAAGCAGTCGCAATTCTGGAGCCACTGGTGTAGGGGCCGCCTCAGCGTTTGATGGTCCTGGGGCACCGTTGGATGCCGTGGTGCCTCGCTGCGGTTTTTTGGTGGCTGGGGGCTCAAAAGACAGTTTCGCCTGTTTAGCGTCATTTTTGCCCATGGTGCCCAGTCTGTTGGTGCCAATCGGGGCCGGTAACTGACGAGCAGCTAGTTGGTGTCCCTCCGCCAGTAAAAGGCACTCAAGCCGGCAGCCCACAACGTGACGAATCCCCCCAGGGCAGTAGAAGGCAATGAGCAGGTCGGCAAATTCTCGCCCTAATTATAATGTCCAGGGCGCCTAAGGAGCGTACGCGCTGGCAGCCAGGCTTCAGCACGTCCAAGTAGGCACGAGCAGTCGTAACCGGCTGGGGCACACAGGAAGCGGAGGGCAGTGCAGTGATGTTGGGCCCCCCCCGCCCCTACAATCTACCGTAAGTCCGACCTTCTGGATGGTCCTCCGGGCCCGTAGTCGCTGTGCCTGGTGGCAGCAGTGTCCCTCAGGTAAATCAGGGAGGCTGGCGGGGAAGCGTGGATCAGGGCCGGGTGCGCCGCTTTCTCCTCCGGCAGGGCCAGGCGAGGTGTGCCGTGTATACCGGGAGTGTCACCCGGTCTCAGAGACAGTGATCCGGCATGCCACTCGTCGCAGCACTGTTAGGGGTGGCAAGACTCACCTCCATCAGCCCCCGAAGATCCGTCTGTCAGTTGCCCGCCTCTCAGGCCGTGGTCGGAGCTTTCGAGGCCTAGCAGCCTCGTGGGGAGCCGCGGCCTCGCGTAGGCCAGTGTCCAGTGCGCCTCTGCAGCCCTCCGTGGTGTCTTCTCCCGGCGGCCGCTCACCGCGCCGTATCTCGGGCGCCGGACCTCCGATCCTCACCAAAGTTGGGCAGAACCAGCAGCACTGGTATTTCCACACTCGGTGCGAGTTTCAGGCTTCAACTCACAGGGGAAGCATATATTTGCAGGATGTTTCTGGCCAGGCAGCCAGAGCCTCACAGAAGTGCGGCCATTAGCGTGTGCGCCCTCTCAACTTTCATACTAATATTTGAATATTTCTGAAGATTAAATGACCATCTGGGCGCTACTGGAAAGGGCTTGATCACAATGCCGCACAACTTAAGTGACTTAAGTTCTGTTACACGTCCTGTGAATGGAGTTTAATTTTACATTACCTATTTAGATAAAGAGGTATGTTAATGGCCTCTCTCACACATTGTGTCAGTCACTATAACCTCACTTAACACTCCTGGTGAGGTTGTAAAATATCACTTCTTCTGACCTTTTCTTATCCATTCTCTCACAAGAGACCAACCTCTTCAGTGGGATATAAATCTGTTGCCTATTTTTTTGTTAGTAATTACCTTTGTCAGAAGACTCAGAGATCTGCAAGCCATGTAGTCTTTTGTCAGGCCCTCAGATGGTTCCGTAGTTAATTCCAAAATTCATTAGGACGTTTCATTTATAACAGTAAACAATTCTTCCTGTTTTCCAGTTTTAAATGTACCGCCCTGCTTGGTAAGCTGAGAAAACATTGCAGAACCATTTCTTTTCCAGCTGTGAATTTGTACTTGGAATGAATGGCTGAGAGGTGTTGGGAAACGGGCAGAGCAGCTGACTCTGGAGCACGGGGCTCACGGTTCGATCCCTGGCCCAAGCGGCAGCTCAACTCAGCACCCTGTGACTCTGGGCAATACCTCACTTAAACTCCCAGACGTCCCACAGCGCCTTGAGACCCCTAGGGGTAATTAGTTTGTGCTTTACAAATACCAGATACATACATACAATGGCTACTTTCAGAGTGTCTAAAGATATATTCTTAACTTATAGTGAAGTTTCCCCTGTGGATTTAGTATACTAAGCCACTACTGCGAAATAGATGTTCTCTACTATCTCTTAATCTTACAAGATCAGAATTAGTTGAGATAGCCCATATAATCTTTTCATATTTAACTTGCCTCAAATAAGAGACGAGTTGCAAATCCCAAATAAGGTAGTTTCTTGCAGCAAAGTGTATTGGCTCTGCTCAGTGCTTAAATTAAAAAACAAAACAAAAAAAAGCAAGCAGTATCCATTTTTTTAATTATTTTTTTATGAGTCGGTCAGCTGTTTCTACCACTGGCACAATTCACTTCCACCGATAATGCTAGTGATTGCGACCACAGTCAGATCTCCCTTAGCGCGAGGGACACATGTAAGAAATGACATATAATGAGGACGTGATGGGACTGTAATAGAAGTGTAACTGCAACAAATGATGGACGGAATGCTGAATGATTGAAACATTCTCCCCCAGTCAAGAGATCTGGGTTAAATCCATTGTTGTTTTGCCCACTACACCATCCCAGACTCTCGCCATCTTGCTCGCGAGATGGTCTGCTTCCATAGCGCGGGGACACACTGTTATAGTGTAACCATGCGCTCTACAAATGGTTTTATTATTATTATTATTATTATTAATAGAATCATGTGTTAGCGCCACTTTTGTTTTAGGTGGGTTCATGCAAGGCTTTCATCCCTGAAAAACTATTTAGAAAAAGCTGTGCTAAATGGTGAATTTTCTCATAAACGGACCAAAAATGCAGAGGCTCGGACTGGGAATTAGTGAAACATTCCCTATGCTTTTGCACAATATCAACCGGGAAAACCTAATCCTCCACAGCAGAATTTGGGTCTAACACTACCAGGAAACCTTTGAAAAGTATGGGTAAATTACTGGATTTTTCCGCAGAACTTTCCTAAAAATTATAAGTAGGTAAGCAAAATTTGATTATGTAAATTCAGGAAGCCTATCATTCATGATCATGTATATAGCATCTCCATTTACTTCTTTTTTCAATAATGCCCCTTCTAACTAGATTTTGCACATCTACGTGAAGAAAAAATTACTTATCTTTGGTAACGCTTTATCTGCTACAGCATTTATCTAGCTGCAGCTTTCTTACCTTAGAATATTCCTCAGGTGTCAAACTGGATCCGTTAACTTTTTGAGCAGTACCCTCTGCGCCCCATTTGGTGGCATTGTTTGGCTCCACAGTGGCGTCATTGTACATGCCATAAGTGATGAGAATATTGCCTATATATGCGACACCCCCAGCACGCCAATATCAGCGACTTTGTCGTGAATATTCTACGCCAAAAGTGCAAAGTCAATAAGTTTGCTGATGTACCAGTGTGCAGACACTAAGGACCTTGCAGGGTTAATCTAAGAGAAAAAATCAGTTATCAGAGAGGAGAGGAGAGGATTGGAGTGTCGGTAAGGAATATGCAGCTAGTTAGAGTCTCGACCAGATAAGGTGTGACCAAAGATAAAGAACTTATTCATCTGATTCGGAGAAAGTATTTCACGTTGTGAGTCCCGGAGTCTGCGCTTAACAGCAAGGAAAGTGCTCCGCTGCCATTGCACTGGCAGTGTGTAATCTGGAAAGATCACCCGTGTGTTGTCGACCATCAGATTGTTGAGTTTGCGAGTTCTCTTCAGGATAAGATCAGGATCCTTGTAGTGTAGAAGGCGAGCCACTAGTGGTCTGGGAGTAGCACTTGGTGGGAGCCTACTTAACGGGAGGTTGGACCATTCGATGGAAAAAAATGTCAAGTTTGCGGTGGAAGTAACAATACTGTGAAACCTCGTTTCCAGGTAAGTTAATGCATCTTGACCCTCAGCGTTCCTTGGGAGACCCACCATGCGCACATTATTTCTGCGGGAGTAACCTTTGGCATCCTCTGCTCGCTCTTCCAGTGTACGGACCTGATCTCGCAGTGTGCGCAGCTGTGTCTTTGCCTTACAGGTTTGTGGCTGGAGGGTGGCCAGTGTCTTCTACCCAGTACAAACTATGACAGCTAGCTTACAGAGGTTGTCAAGTAGTATGGTGAGGTCTGTTGCCACAGCATCAATCTTGTTTTCCAGTGAGACACAAGCTTTCTATATGGTCACCAGTACATTGTCCTGAACTGAGGGGGGTAGAATCCCTCCAGGTGGGTCCAAGAAATTTACCACCTCTGGAATCAGTGCACTCAGGGCTAGAGGATGTTGGGGCATGGGTTGGGTCCCAGAATGTAGGCGCACCATATTTGCGGAGGGACTTGGGTGCTCGTTGGGAAGGAAAGAGCTCATTGTATGAAAGGGCCCGATTCTAAGCGCTAAGGATCCAGGATTCTGTAGGAAACTGGGTGTTAGTTTCAGTAACCAGCACACACACACACAAGTTTTGCCTGGTATGTGGTGCAACTTTGACTGAGAGTGTGCTGGGTTCCTGCTAATCTTGTCCCCACCACCAGTGTTCTTTTCCTAAACGGGTCCATAATTGGCACAACTTCAGCCCCCTTAAGTCCCTAGTAAATGGCACCCCCCGATACCTAGAGCCTTGGGACTGAAGAGGGTCCACTAGGACTGCAGCACAAATTGTGCCACCCTAGGGAACCCTCACCAAGATCAAGCAAACTGCCATTGAAGGCTGTGTGCCTTTGTGCAGACAAAACCGGAGAGTCAACATGGCGCACAGCCCTGTCTGCCATGCCTGCAGACACTGCATGAGATGTACGTAAGGCACCCCTACGGCAGGCCTTACAGCCCAAAGGCAGGGTGCACTATATCCCTTGTGTGGAACTAGTTGCCTGAGCAGATGTGACCCTACAATGTGAAAGTGAAATTCGTGGGGGGGTGGAGGGGGTTAGCCGAGCTGCAGAATGACCCCTCCTTGAGTGTGCTCCACCGGCTGGGTTTGTAATCCTGGTAAAATCCTGACAAAAGGTGTTGTGGCGGGCCTCTGATCGACACCCCGGACAGGCTGACCCACGGCGGAATTGCATGATGTGAAATTCGTGCTCCGCAAGCACCTCGAAGCGCATTTGTGTGGGGGACAGAGGTGCCACCGGCTGCCTGCGCGGCCCCCTGGCCTGTGGGAGTGCTGTGCGCGGCCGTTCTGAAACTCGAGTTCGGGGCTGCTGCGAGATCATGGGGCTGATCTGGACACCAGAACTGTGCACGGAGCCCGAGAACACCACTGATGCCGGCAAACCCTGCAGAGGCTGCCCTGACTCGAAGCTGACTGGAGCCTCTATTCGAGGTGAGGCGCTGGTCCGGACTGCGAGGGGAGGCCTCCGGCCGCCATTTTAGGCATTTGCATTTATGGAGGTGGTGCGAGAGGCGAAGGCCAGGTGGAGGACTTTGCGCGGTTACCTTCTGCTGCCAGGCCCCGCGGACCGTTGGGGGGAGCCACGGATCAGGAGGAGGTGACTGAATGACTGCCTTAGCGACTGTGTAACTCGCCACTAACGGTCAGTCACTTCTGGAGCTGGAAGGAGCGCCATAACCTGCGGGAATCGAGCCACCCTGGCGGTGTAACCCCAGACGAGGTGAAGAGTATTGGGAGAGGACCAAGTGCTTGAGGAGCACTCTGGGACACGACTGCTTGCTGGTGCTTGAATTTGGTCCCCCCCCTGTGGAGCTATACCTGCAGTCCCGGGTGGCCCCAGCTCAGTGCCCCTCTTAACTCCTGAGGTAGCACAGCTTCATATTGACCTCTCTCCCCTGTGGCATACAATTGGGGTTATTGGCGGAGAGTGAACTGCGGAAGGAGGTGCTGACACATACGACGTGGCATTGCGGAGCAGAGACAGGCCTGTGTTGCGACACAAGGTATTGGATGTCTTGAGTGGCGAGTGACACAGGGAGGGATTTGGCGGCTGAGAGGGAGGGCGCTGGCTCAGAGGGTAATTTGAGTTTGCTGGATACACTCTGTTTATGTTCCGATTGGAAGTTGGCTTGGTCAGCTCGACATGGGTAAACAAGATGCCAAACAACCGAAGCGCACATTTGACAAACGATCCACGGGCCAAACAGACCCAACTTCGCATGCGCAGATGAACGACCAACAAGACATATTCGCGGAAGATAAGGGTGAGGACTTGCGCACTCTCATGCTGAAAATGCTATCAAGCCTGAGAAACATCGGTTCCAAGATAGACACCCTGACTGCACAGCTGGACTCGGTCAAGACCCAAGGGGCAGTGCATGGAACTCACCTAGATGTTCTAGAAAACTGCCAAACCGAATTCCACGAATTCCAAGTGGAGACCAAAGAACAGTTATTGCATATGGATAAACTCCTAGGGGTCATCCGTGCCAAGAACGATGATTTGGAGGCGAGGTCACGGAGAAATAACATACTTATAACTGGCATTCCGGAGACCACCGCCATTTCCTAAATGGAGACCTTTGTGGCAGACCTATTGCATGAGCTGTTTGACCCCCATCTGTCCCCTGTTTTCGTGGTAGAAAGAGCACACAGATCCCTTGGCCAAAAGTCTCCGGTGGGGGCACCACCTAGACCGATATTGGCTAAATTGCTGAAATATCAAAACCGGGATAATATACTGCAAATGGTGAGGGGAAAAAGGCCAAGTGTCCTACAAGGGCAACAGCATATTGTTTTACCCAGACTTTACCCAAGCTGTACAGGCGTCGAGACACGAATTTTTACAGGCCAAGCGAATACTCATGCAGGCGCAAATCCCTCATTCCTTGCTCTACCCAGCCAAGCTGAAAGTCTTGTATGATGGCACTGCGCATTACTTCAAAGATGCAAAATCCGCTTTAAAATTTGCCAAACACGTTGGTGGGAAGAAAACAAAAGACTCCCGTGAAGCGGAAGCATCCGTGACTGGCCAACTTAGTGACAATGACTAATCTGGAAGTCTGCTGCCTTTTGTACTGAATGCCGGCTTTGACACTTTAAGGAGTCATGTGGTAACAAATGTGCATGAAGCTGTGGGGTCTGGCAACATACACTGTTCAGTTATTTGCTTTGTTTAGGGGTGTCGGGGAGGGCTTGTAACGTACACCGCAGTACTTCCGGCCACCCTGTTAGTTCAGGGGAGATTGCTGACGACACTACACCCCCATGGGACGTTTCAATTTTTTTTTTTAACATGGACTACTGTGTTTTAGTTGGTTATGGAGGGATAATCTGCAACCTGATTGGGGGGTTGGAGTGGGTGGTGGGTGGGGACTGTTTGTTTGTTTGATGCCAGTATGAGTACGGGATGTTGGTCGTCGTACACAACTTTTTCTGCGACTTTTACACGACTCAAAAGCCTAATCCACATTGAGAGACACGTTGAGGACAAACACTCGCTGCAACATTAAACATGCTTAGGCGGAACATTAGAGGGTTAAATGATGGTAGAAAGTCCGGACTTGTGCATAATTATCTATCCAGGCACAACATTGACATATTTTTATTGCAGGAGACGCATTTAAATGTTATACCATCACAAAGGTTAAGACATCATAGATGGGGTCACGTGTGAGAAGTTGGCCTGGTATATGATGCTCACTAGTTCTAGTGATCACCTTCTACCATGCCAAGCAACCCTTATGATGATTGGTTGTAAGTCACCCTTATAGACCAGCTATCCTAGAGGTAGCGTGGACAAAGCAGTCTTAGGCTAAACTCTGTAAAGGCATGAGAAGCAAGTTGTTTTACCATACACAATCCCCTTGAATACCAAATGAAAGGACACCACACATATACATTGAAAATATATATATATTTATTTACTACAAATCCCCTATACTCTTTATGAGCACAGAAGCAAATGCGTTAAAACTAAACACAGTTTAAATACACAAAAGTTGCACAATATGGATGAGCCCTAGGGGCCACCTAAACCATATACTAAAATAGTGGTATAAGAACCACCTAGCTGAAAGGAAGTAGGCCTAGGGCCTTGGGAATCGCTGGAGCTGTTCGGGACTAGCAGTGACTAAGTCGGGAAAGGCCCGCGGGAATCGGGTGCAGTGCTGAAAGTGCACGCATATACCAATGCAATGTCAATGGTGCGTAAAAGTTACAAAGTTAGTGTTTAAGGAACCTTCCGGCTGACCTAGAAGGATAAAAATTTAGACCTAGGCACTAGAGGTGTGTACCAGTGTAGGAACGCCGGCGTTGCTGAGTTACCTCACCCACAGGAAGCGGGTGCACAGGTGCGAAGTAGTGTCGGGTTTCGTCACGCAGGTCGATGGTGCTTGGAGCTGAAGATGCTGCAGGCGTCGAGACAAGAAGAGTTCCGGTGGATCTGAAGTGGTGAAGACCTGAAAGCAGAGGGGACAATGTTCAAAGTCACTAGCCAGTGACTACCGTGGAACCAGGACGGAACCAGGTGATGTCGGGTGCAAACAGGCGATGAGGTGAAGATTGTCTCTGCAGCCACGTGGACACGAAGAGGTCAAGGACGTCCAGGCGTTGGTCACGAGCTGCCCCATGAAGGCTCTAGCTGTTGGCGGTGTCGGCTTCTTGATCGGAGCAAACAGGCCTTGGCTAATGCAAGCCACGCAGGAAACGATGCAAGCTTCTCACTCGGACCAGCAAGGTCAGAACGGGTGCTCCTTTGTACAGGAGCGAGGGCAAGTCTGGAGCAACCAGACCCGCAGTGTTGATTTCGGTTTCGTCGCCAAGATGGCCGCTAGCCACGTGGCAAGTGGCCGGGATGGCGCGTCGAGTGGCAAGAATGAAAAGGGCCCCACGCAGATCGTGGAGATGCTGGGGGGCTGATTTCGGTGCAAATGCTGCTCGGTGGTGGGGCTTCTCAAACCCCGGAGCACAGCGTCGAGGGTGCCTCGGGTGCTGCGCAGTCAGTTTCTCAGGGGTCTTTCGAGATGTCCGGTCCCACGTCTCTCGGTGCCTCCACGGGTCCCTTCTTTGCAGGGACTGTGGATCGGGCTGTGAGAAGTCTGGGAGTCTGGGTCTCGTCGGGCTCTGGGCTCGGGCTCCGGCAGGAGGCGGCGGCAAAGCAGACGTCGAGTTGCTGGTGGTGCCTGTGTTCACAGGGTGGCCACTCCTAGGCCACAAGGGAGATGCTCTTCAGTCTTCTGTGCAGCAGAATGTCGAAGTCCAGTCGTCTTCTTAGTTTCAAGTTGATTCAGGATGATCTGAGGTGCTATGGCACTGCTCCCACTCTTATTTCCAATCTGAGGGGTGGATCACGTGCTAGGTCCCTCCTCTGGGTGGGACCAGGAAGGGGGGCGGTTACACCCCCTTTCCTTTGTCCAGCTCCGTGCCAGGACTGGGGCTAGAAAGCCCCAGCACCGGTTTGGACTGGCTTATGCACGAGGACACCTTGTGCTTAATTCAGAGACTCTGTTCCTCACCACCCATTGTTGTAAATATTTTTGTCCACCCTAAGCGTGGAAGGGTATTCTCAGATGTGAGACCCTTGCTCATTGCACCATCAGGATTCAAGCAAACCGGGCCGAAGACGGCTGTAATGCCAGAAACCGGTCCCCGGGAGCTTGTTTCCTTCCCAGTGTAAGAATTGGCTTTTGTAGTTTGGTTTGCCCTGTTCCCATCATGCACTGGGACAGGAACAGACTAATTTGCATACAGCCAGGTTCTGAAACTGGGATGGTGCAGTGAGCTAAAAAACGGTGTTGGATCTAGCCCTGATCTCTTGACTGGGTGAGAGCTTTCTGCTTAATTCAGAGACTCTGTTCCTCACCACCCCTTGTTGTAAATATTTTTGTCCACCCTAAGCGTGGAAGGGTATTCTCAGATGTGAGACCCTTGCTCATTGCACCATCAGGATTCAAGCAAACCGGGCCGAAGACGGCTGTTATGCCAGAAACCGGTCCCCGGGAGCTTGTTTCCTTCCCAGTGTAAGAATTGGCTTTTGTAGTTTGGTTTGCCCTGTTCCCATCATGCACTGGGACAGGAACAGACTAATTTGCATACAGCCAGGTTCTGAAACTGGGATGGTGCAGTGAGCTAAAAAACGGTGTTGGATCTAGCCCTGATCTCTTGACTGGGTGAGAGCTTTCTGCTTAATTCAGAGACTCTGTTCCTCACCACCCCTTGTTGTAAATATTTTTGTCCACCCTAAGCGTGGAAGGGTATTCTCAGATGTGAGACCCTTGCTCATTGCACCATCAGGATTCAAGCAAACCGGGCCGAAGACGGCTGTATTGCCAGAAACCGGTCCCCGGGAGCTTGTTTCCTTCCCAGTGTAAGAATTGGCTTTTGTAGTTTGGTTTGCCCTGTTCCCATCATGCACTGGGACAGGAACAGACTAATTTGCATACAGCCAGGTTCTGAAACTGGGATGGTGCAGTGGGCTAAAAAACGGTGTTGGATCTAGCCCTGATCTCTTGACTGGGTGAGAGCTTTCTGCTTAATTCAGAGACTCTGTTCCTCACCACCCCTTGTTGTAAATATTTTTGTCCACCCTAAGCGTGGAAGGGTATTCTCAGATGTGAGACCCTTGCTCATTGCACCATCAGGATTCAAGCAAACCGGGCCGAAGACGGCTGTAATGCCAGAAACCGGTCCCCGGGAGCTTGTTTCCTTCCCAGTGTAAGAATTGGCTTTTGTAGTTTGGTTTGCCCTGTTCCCATCATGCACTGGGACAGGAACAGACTAATTTGCATACAGCCAGGTTCTGAAACTGGGATGGTGCAGTGAGCTAAAAAACGGTGTTGGATCTAGCCCTGATCTCTTGACTGGGTGAGAGCTTTCTGCTTAATTCAGAGACTCTGTTCCTCACCACCCCTTGTTGTAAATATTTTTGTCCACCCTAAGCGTGGAAGGGTATTCTCAGATGCGAGACCCTTGCTCATTGCACCATCAGGATTCAAGCAAACCGGGCCGAAGACGGCTGTAATGCCAGAAACCGGTCCCCGGGAGCTTGTTTCCTTCCCAGTGTAAGAATTGGCTTTTGTAGTTTGGTTTGCCCTGTTCCCATCATGCACTGGGACAGGAACAGACTAATTTGCATACAGCCAGGTTCTGAAACTGGGATGGTGCAGTGAGCTAAAAAACGGTGTTGGATCTAGCCCTGATCTCTTGACTGGGTGAGAGCTTTCTGCTTAATTCAGAGACTCTGTTCCTCACCACCCCTTGTTGTAAATATATACCTTGTGTGCCCCGGGCATGTCTGATTCTATTTAGCCCTGTCCTACCCAATACACAAAATCCTGTCTGGGGAGGTGCTCGCACCTCCCAAGGCAGGAAACCCTTTGTCCAAGCCTCCCTCGCTGGAAGGACTCCCAGCAGCAGTATGTCAGACTTGTGTCTGTGGTGGCAGCATCCATTTTGTGATGCTGAGGCTCGAGTTTAACTTTAACCGGGGTTCAGGTTATGTACATGTCGTGTCCCTCTAGAAGGGTGGAATGCTATCCCCGTCTACAGAACTGTCGAGGGAATAGTATTCCAAATCGTATGACACCTTACTCGACATGTTTTGATAAAGCCAAACCAAAGTTAGCATATAACTGCGAAGATTATAATGCACTTAAGAGTAAATGGTATGGCAATATCCTGGAACAGCTAAGGGAGTTGTTCCCGACAGCTGCAGACAGGCTCAGCTCATGGTAGAGCACCATCTCACATAAAACCAGGCACTCTGCCTCCAGGATTGTTAATATATATTTAAGCAAAAACAAGGGAACCCAAGGCGCAATAGGCTAAGGACCATGGGTAGGTACTATTATTACAGAGACAAGGGTCCTTAGACAAGGAGACAAATTATGACAAAGATGAATATAGACCAGATGGAACTATATTTTTGAGGGAATGTCCAGCCGGACAGTTTATTACCCTAATACAAAATGGTCACAACATAATAGAACACTACGTGTGATAGAGGTGGGACACCAGCCGATGTCCGACTAACACACTGAAGGAACATAAACAAAGAAGAAATAATAGGCAATAACAGGTCATCTGATTATTTTGAATCATATAACAGACAATCTTATATATACACATATGCCTGAAAAATGTGAATCAACTATGCATTTAGTGCATTCATGTCGACGACGTTTCGAACCACATTAATAATCGGTTCATCCTCAGGACAGAGGGTAATTGCCATAAAAGTAAAATTTTACAGTAGTAACACTTATGTAGATATAAATATGCCATACTGTAGAAAAAATGCAAATGAAAAGGAGACACAAAAAGAATAAAACAGGTCATTAAAACACTAATCCATTGATACAACTGCGTATATCATGCATGACTCATACCATGCCAGAGTGACGCCGGCAGCGGAGTGTATTGCATGCTACATGCAAACAGTGTGCAAAGCTGGTGGAGTAATGCTAGAGGCTCTGCGTCCCGATAGTGAATCAAGTAACTCTGAATGGTCCAGGGGAAGATAGAACAGTGGTGCAAAACTGTGCAAATGACGAAGCATCTGCAAGGTGCAGCGCCGTGGAAGTGTAAAACCCATTGGTCCATAGTACCCATGTGACCACAGACAGGAATTACATTGCGTCTTCTGGACTGTGGAGACGCCGCGCTGAATCTTCAGTCCCGCAAGCCTCCACACTGTTTGCATGTAGCATGCAATACACTCCGCTGCCGGCGTCACTCTGGCATGGTAGGAGTCATGTATGATATACGCAGTTGTATCAATGGATTAGTGTTTTAATGACATGTTTTATTCTTTTTGTGTCTCCTTTTCATTTGCATTTTTTCTACGGTATGGCATATTTATATCTACATAAGTGTTACTACTGTAAAATTGAACTTTTATGCCAATTACCCTCTGTCCTGAGGATGAACCGATTATTAATGTGGTTCGAAACGTCGTCGACATGAATGCACTAAATGCATAGTTGATTCACATTTTTCATGCATATGTGTATAGATTAGATTGTCTGTTATATGATTCAAAATAATCAGATGACCTGTTATTGCCTATTATTTCTTCTTTGTTTATGTTCCTTCAGTGTGTTAGTCGGACATCGGCTGGTGTCCCACCTCTATCACACGTAGTGTTCTATTATGTTGTGACTATTTTGTATTAGGGTAATAAACTGTCCGGCTGGACATTCCCTCAAAAATATAGTTCCATCTGGTCTATATTCATCTTTGTCATAATTTGTCTCCTTGTCTAAGGACCCTTGTCTCTGTAATACCAGGATTGTTAAGGCCTGCCATAGGAGTGACTTATAGGTTACTATGTGTCCAGTTAGGTTAGATATAGATATACTATATCTAAGTAAGAGGTGGTTACACCAACCTGCCCAGGCTGAGTGATCAGCCAGTTGTGTCAAATATGGAGGCCAGGCCAGGGGTGGCACAATTCATGCTGCAGCCCCTGGTAGGCCTTGGTGACACCTATGCCCTGGGTACCTATGGTACACTGTTACATGGGGCCTATAAGGTGAACAAGTTCCAATTGTGTATGCACCTAAGGTACATGGAGTCCATTTTAAGGCGAGAGCAATTAGCCTGGGGGTCTGAATAGCAGGATCCCAGGCCAACTAAGTCAAAAACCAGCTACACACTAGGCAAAAAGTTTGGGGGTAACCATAGTCAGATATCCACCTACCTACAACATGTACTCATCCATTTATTCCAATTATGCCGGGGGGTAGCTGTGCTGGTCAAACGAGGGGTAGATTGGCACGAGGGGGCAGTGCATAAAGATCCAGAGGGGAGGTTTTTCACCCAGTCCTCTTCAGTTAGTGGAAGATGCCAACACGCCTGTCCTGAACCCATTTTTGGAAGGAGGACAAGTGGGAAAATTAGTTAGATGAGGAGGCGAGTTCACACTTAGCCAGGTGGGGCAGCTGATATGGACCCCACTTTTCCAAATACTCCATCTTGTGTTGGAGTGATTTAGCTTATTATGATTAGGGTTATGCCCACTTCCTACAGGAAGTGGTCATATAGAGGGTGTAGTCACCCTAAGGTATGTAGCCCATTGGCTACTACCTGGTACTCTCCATAACACCCCTACATTGAGTATTTAGATGGCACCCCTTGATAGAGAACTTCAGATACGACTGACCTAAAGAAGAAAAGGACAAAGAAGAGCTGCTAAACCAGAGAACTGAGACCCTGCCGCTGAGTTTTAGTGTGAACCCCTGCCTACTGTTTAAAGACTCAACAATCAAGGTGAGCGGTCTTGTCCTACTGCTGTGTGGCCTCTAAGAACCCCTGAGGTCCACCAGCCTTCGCCAATTGCCAAGAACTCAATTGGAGTGAGAGGAGCTACTCTCCTGCAGTCACCAAAAACCACAGAGTCCGGTTCACCGACTTGCAGCTCACCGGCCCAACTGATGCAGCAACCGACCACAAAGAGGTACTCTTGCTCTGGAAGGACAGATCTGTCTCCCCTCTTGTGTGGAGGCACCAGAACCAACTAAACACGTGTAGTACCAATCCATGGGGAACTGAACGTCCTGTACGAAGACCAACCGCAAAGAGTCCAGTCAAGACTCAAACTGCCCAGGAAGCAAGCACCTGTCGAGGGATGTCAGCACCCATGAGTCCCACTCCAGAAGTGGCTTATCAGTCCTGAAATCGTTCCTGACAGCTGTTTGCTACTGACTGCGAAGACCGCCTTTGCGTACAGAGCCTGGCTGACCTACCTGTTCTGCACCCAGCCCACCAGCCCTGGGTAATGACAAACCGGCTGTACTCCTGTGCTGCTGAGACCTTTGCGACCTGAGCCCTTGCTTGGGAGCTCTTCGACTTGCCCACAAGTCGCCTTCTGCAGCTTGTTTGATTTGGTTATTTATAGAGCATGACTATCACTCCGAAAGGAGCCTACTGGCGCTACGTGAGAGAAGAAAAGGAAGACCATTCTATCACTTAAATGTGGGATGAGCAGAGGTATCTGAGGATCCGAAGATCCAAGTCTACAAGGACTTTCTGAACTGTGGTTCTGCTTCCATAAGCTTTAGGTGTGTAGGCAGGAGGTTCCAGGTTTTTGGAGGCTCTAAAAGTGACTAGCAGAACCTTGAATAGGATTCTCTTATGCATAGGTAACAACTACAGGGTTTCGAGGACTGCTGAGGAAGATGATCTGCGGGGCAGTTTCAGCCCTAAGCGGGCTGCTGCATGCTGTTCCACTTGTAGGCTCTTTAGTACTTGTTTGTTTACTCCTGCGTGTAAGCTGTTACAGTAGTCCTGTCTAGACAGGATGAGTGCCACTGAAACGGTCTTCCTCACAGAGAGCGGAATGTAGTTAAAGAACTTTTTAAGTGTACTGATTATGTTGAAGAACGTCCCTGCCACCTCCGGGGTGAGAGGTCGGAATGAGAGCGAGGCATCAAGTTTCACTCCCAGGTTCTTAGATACTTCTGCTGTGTTTGGTGGGGCGGGTGCATTTTCAGGCCAAAATTGGCTTGGCTCGAAGGGATTATTGTTCCCTATCTGCAGGTTCTTGGTTTTATCCATGTAGCATTGAAGGTGGTTGAGCTTTATCCAACGGATGACCTCTGTGAAGCATAGCTTGAAATTGAGTTTTGCGTTATTAGAGTCTTTGTCTAAGGCCAGAATCAGATGTGTATCGTCTGCATATGATGTTGTTTCAATTCAAAAAGAGGTTATCAGTGAGATGAGATGGGCCATGTAGATGTTAAACAACATTGGGCTGAGAGACGAGCCCTGTGGGACGCCTGATGTGATGGGACATTCTGTTGAAAGGAAAGTTCCTAGGGCCACTGCTTGTTTTCGGTTGGTGAGAAAGGATTTTATCCAGGCTAGTGCTGTGTTGGAGATGCTGCTATTTGTTATACGGGTGCGGAGAATGTCGTGTGAAATGGTATCAAATGCGGCTGGCAGGTCTAAAAGAATTAGCACTGCCTTTTTACCTTTAGATAGGGTTAATTTCATTGTGTCAACTATTTCTAGTATTGCGGAATCCATTGTATGTTTAGAGTGGAAGCCAGATTGGCGGGGTGTGGTATCTTGGCGTTCTCAAAAAAGTTGGTCAGTTGTCTATTACCTAGTCTTTCTGTAATTGTGCCTAGAATGGGTATTAACGATATTGGTCAGAGGTTTGTATGGATCCATAGTCTGTTTCTTTTTAAGTGGTTTGACTATTGCCAGTTTCCTTTCCGCAGGTACTATACCTGTGGCCAGTGATGAGTTAACTATATGTTTAATTACCGGATTGACAATGTCAATGATCTCATGAAGGACAGCAGGAGGACATGCATCCAAGGGGGAGACCGATTTGCAGGCGGTTATTGTTTCTCGTGTTTGCTCAAATTAGCTATTTTCAAAAGCGTGTAGGAGAGGCCCTGTGTGGGTTGGGTCAGGCTCTAACTGTAAATGCTGCATGTGTGCAACGTTAAAATCTTTTTGTATATTGAGAATTTTATCCTCAAAGAAGACAGAAATCTGGTCACAGTGTTTGTGATGTGGGTATTTCCCTCCCTGATATTTTAGGGTCGGTGAAGGATTTTACAATTGAGAAGATCGTTTGTTGATCATGGTGGGTGTAGTGTCCTGCTGGACACAGTCCAGCAGGACACTACACCCACCATGTTTTAGTGTTGCTTTACACTGTGCACCCACCCACCACCGACGTCACTGGTCAGGTGACGCTGCTGCAATAAAAAAAGTGGCCGAGCGCACGTGCTCTAGGCCAGTACCCACTCCCACTAAGTGGGTCTGCGTCATGCTTAATTAACTATGTGGGCCTAGCGCCCACCATCACCACAGCGGGCATCTAGTATTTTTTTGAGAAGTAATCTTTTTTTGCTAATTTAATGTTCAGGTGATATTTTTTCTACTTGATTTGAAGAGGACATTGGGCAAGATGTATCAACGCTTTTTGCGTTCTTAAACGGGCCGCTTCTCATAAAACTGGGCGTTTGCGAACGCACAAATGCGTTTTCCAATGTATCAAGCTTTGAGAATTCGCAAGATGGGTAATCGCAATTATTTGTTGTTACCTAAATTGCAAATGCAGTTAGGGAATCACATTTTGCGATTCCCTAAATGCTAATCTTGTAGCCCACTCAAATTGCGATATTGCTTTAAGGAATCGCAATCTGGGTACTCGTAAATTGCGCAAGCAATTCCCATTCATTCCTATGGGCCTCTTGGCCCACAGAAATGAATGGGAAGCCATTCCTTAATTGCGACTTTCAATTTGCGAGTCACAATTAAGGAATGCCAAGGAATCGCAAAATATTTGCAAATTTTTAATTACATCTCGTTTTACGATTCTTAAATAGCGTTTCTCTAAAAATCGCTTTTTGAGAAGCGCAAAAATCATTGAAAAACTACCCGGAGGGACTGAAGGGAGCCCACAGAGTACTTGCTGCGAGCAAGGGCCCAATAAAAATTGCCAAGCAGTGCCCCACCTCGAGGGGGCAAGGACTGCAGCACAAAAGATATGACAAGCAAGGCACAGGCACAGGAGGGTAAATTAAAAGAACCACAATATTAAAGCAACATGTTGCAAGGTAAGTGACTAGAAGTGAACAACCACTAGAAAGTTCACTACACACACCCTCCAGAGATTGAAGGACTGTAGCACCAAAGAGAACCCAACCGACTGCCAGAGAAAGAAGGAGGTATAGGTGTGGGCGGTGGGAGGGAATTAAAAACAGAATAACTCCACGCGTGAGGAGCACAGGTGGAACAACATGAGAAGGTAGTACAAAGTATAGACCTGAACGACCTTAAAACATGGACAGAGTGGAGAGTCAAAGGGCTCGATAGCCGAACCACACCCCCTGCACCAAATGAAGGTGCAGGAAGACGCCACCAACCAAACACTATTACAGAGGGGCGTCCAAAGGACCCCACGCAGAACACACCCTATCCCAGAGTGAGGTGCGAGAGCACACCTCTGGAAGACTAAGGCCACCAGAAAGTGGGGCTAAGTGGAAAAACACCACATGAAAAGGCCTTCGCAGAGCGGGGAGGATGGGTGGGCGTTAAGGAATCTGCGACTAGACTGTGTCTCTACCAGATATATCATTACCGAAGGTAAGTAACTCTACCAACTGATAGAGACATTCAGCCGCAGATTCCTTAACTTCGAATAGATACCAAAGCCATACCCCATAGGAGGAGGGTCTGCGAAACAACCACCAAGTTCTCACAAGTAGTTGGTTTTAGTTGCTCTTCCCTCAATGATTGGAGACATTGTTATTGTTATGAATTGATTTGTTGATTCTTCCATATATCTGTTCATGACATTACTGTGAGTGATCAAATCACATGTCAATTCCCCTTTAATTGATTTTTGAAAAATAAAATAATCTATATTTTCATATATACTAGGATATCTGTGTGTTCTTTTCTTTTTGCTCAATTGAATGCCAAATCTTTACAGATGTCTTGTTGACACGCCCGAATAAGATTAATCATAACACACTCCAAGACTAATGCTTATGAATAAATGAAATTACTGAATCAACTAAATCCCTTGTAGACACCCTCTACCTTACAATATACACAAAGAGACAGGAATGTTGCCACACCTACAGGAAGTGACGAAACCCTGACCAAGGGAGTCGCTCAAACTGTACCACTGTACCGGAGTGCAGCATAACAGTTACAAAACGCAGAAAAAGTAACAGACCCCAAGGGGAAGAAACCTGGTCTCCCGGGAGGCAGGCGGAAACAAAAACCACAGACCTGCTAGTAAAGGAGTGAGAGAAGGCACAGACAGATGCCTTTCGCCAAAACGCATACACCGCCATAGACTGACACCATCTACCAACAAGGAGAATGTCGAGAAGAATACATGCACAGTAATGCTACCCAAAGAAGCAACTCTGCCAGAATGGGAGTATGTTCTGAAACCCAGAAAAACAGCTGGTGGGGAGCCAGTCACCAGTGCTACAAATGCGAGCAAGAACCCATACCCCGAGAAACAGCCGGGGTGGATCACAGATCAGGAGGCAAATAGTTATATGCAAGAGCCATTCCTTGAAGAACTAAGAAATATGCACAGGGCAGGAGCGGACAAACCGGACCCCTTGTCCTGCAAGAAGCAAGGGACCAAAGACCTTGCTAAGGAAGTGGGGTAGGAGGCAGCACACAGCCGAGACAGAGCCGGCTGGAACTCTTCTTGCCCAATGCAAGAACCCCGACAGTGCATGAGCAACAAGAAAAGACGTAGAGCACAATCTGTGTGCACCAATACAGCAAGTATTCCCAGAATATAGAAGAGACTGTCCGGAACAGAACAGAGGGACCTGCCCCCCCAGGGGCACATGTCCACCTGTCGACAGGCAAGACGTGCACAGCAAGGCTGCAAGAACACGCCAGGATAAAACAGGCGTGACAAAATCCCAACGAAACAGCAGGGAAGGACGTCCCTACTTAGGCGGGTATGTACTAAGGGTCAACCGTAGACAACAAACTGTAACCCCTGGAGAGAAACCAAACCCATGGACCTCACCAGAGGAGACATTCTACAATGGTAGGAAGAGTCAACGTGCGGCAAAACTTCCTGGGTAAGGAAGAGTAGCAATATAACAGCCAACAAATACCCAACATAGGGTAAGGCACAACCCTACAAAAGAAGGGTCCCTCTTGAGATAAGCTTGTGTGCAGAGGCTCAAAAGAAAGGAAACACAGCTTAATCAGCTGTACCAGAATAAGGAAATAACACGGCTGAACAGCCACACAACCCCGAACATCTGTAACCCGTAACAAGTAACAGAAAAGAAAGTGACGGCACCGTCATAAAACCAAAAATCCTCCACGAGGATTAAAACCTGGGAAGACAATCAAACATAGACAGGAGGCGCCTGACCACCGAATCAGCATGGGGGTCAAAAAGAGTAGCCCCATCAAATGGTAGATCTCTAAGCCGCTCCTGAAAATGCTCTGGCAAAATGCCATTGCGCAACCACGCACTGTGGCACATTGAAACAGACCTGGCCATAGCCCGACCCACGGAGTCAGTAGTGTCCATGGCAGACCGAATAAAAAATTGCGCCATATCATGGTCATCACGGACCAGGTGGCCCAGATTGACTCAAGAGCTCTCGAGCAAGGAGGGGAGGAGCAGCTGCTCGACAGAGTCCCAAAGGGCAAATGTAGCCAGAGCAAAAACACACACGTGTTTAGGGCCGGGAGTCCGGAGTTGGCAGATACAAACACATCGCCGCCACATGACTCCAATCACCAAGACTCCCGAGTGGGAGGATGCAAAGGAACAGGATGGAGGGTCAAACAGGCGGGGCCATCAGGAGCTGGGCAAGGACGATGTGCCACAGCACTATCCACGGGGTGCCCCGAAGAGGGCCCCGCCCATGTCCTGAGAAGGATGTCAAATAATGACTCTGCAAATAGCAACAATGGCTCCATGTCCCCCGCGCCCTGCTGGACAAGATCCAACATCCTCAAAATGTCTGCAGCCCTGCAAACAGCCCTGACAAACGTCCCACTAGCCTCTGTGGCCCCGCAAGGCGGTAACAGCAAGTGATCAGTAGGTGACGGACGCAAGCTAATCCAGCCACCTAACTGAGGCTCAGCAAAAGGAGGAGTAGGACAATGCCCCACTGAGAGCGTTGAAATCACTTAGGGGGTGGGGAATCCATTGGGACCACATCCTCCACCAATAAAGCCGGAGATGGTAACGGCGTTGAGGCGAAGTGGAGCCAGCGTCGGCGACCTCCGAAAAGGCCTCGACTGGCTGAGTGGAGCAAGCGTCGGCGAGCTCCGAAAAGGCCTCGACGGTCCGAATCGAGCTGGCATCGGCAACCTCAAAAAAGGTGTCGACGGTTTGAGTAGAGCTGGCGTCGGGGACCTCCGAAAGGGCCTTGACCGTCCGAGTCGAGCCGGCATCTGCGACCTCCAAAAAGGCCATTACAGTCCGAGTCGAGGTGGACGACCTCCCAAAAGGCCTCGACCGGCCGGAGTCGGACCAGCATTGACTCAACATCCCCCGAGGTTGAAACCTGCGAGGAGAGAGTGCAGCCACCTCCAGCGATGCCGCAGGGAGCCTCGGAAGGCTGTGTGACGGTGCTGTGGAAAGGCTAGATTTCGTGGGATGCCCCTCCGGAGCGTGTCCGGACGTTGTGGCGACTCCGTAGATTGAGTTTAGGGCACTCGTCAGAGCCGAGGGTAAACCGGCCGGCAGAGTCCCGACCTGAGTCCCTAAAGCCCCCCCCCCCGTGCGGCCCAAAGACGCGCCAGGGAGGGGGGGGGGGGGGGGGGCAAAGCAAGAAAGGACTGCAGATCCCTGCAGTAGTCCTCCATCGGAGGACGAGTCACCCCAGCACCCGGAAAGGGGGGATATGCGGGGTCTGACTCCTGTGGGCCTGAGTCCAGCAAAGACCGGGAGCCCCGGGTGCCGACGTGATGTTGAATCGAAGCAGACTACTTCGGTTTGTGCTTACCGGAGGTAAGCGAATGATGGCGACGGTCCCGGGACCTGCCCGAAACAGGAACGTCCTCCTGTAAGGACTGGCACCGCGTGGACGTCTTTATGTCAAATGAAAATTCCCTTTGAGCACCTTAAGTTAGAGACACCAATTCTTTCAGACAATTAGACAGATATTATTCAAACATAAAGACATATCAATTGGAGCAATACAGTAAATAACAAAACAATTCTATAAAAACAAATAAATTCAGTTTGCACACTTTATTCATGTATTTAAAAACAGTTAAAAAAGAGACAATTAAAAATGAAATTGAAATTGGGAACACAGACAATATAAAGAAGGAACAAATCATACACAAAAATTCATTATGGACACTTCCTAATACTAAAAAGGAGGTACAAAGTAAGGGTTAATATTCCGCAACAGTCAGAATAATCCTTGATCAATGTATATTGTACTTCTCCGCGTGGACGTCTCCGCTGGAGAAGGAGACCTGTGTCACGAGGGGTCCGTTCGGGACATCCGGGCAGACAGTAGCTTCATACGGCGTTCCCGCACAGATTTCGGACGCAGCTAGCGGTAAACTTCGCACTTCACGGAGTCATGGTGCTCACCTAAGCACCACATACAGATTTCGTGAGGGTCTGTCGCTGACATGTGTTGTGAACAGGACCAACACGGCTTGAAGCCTGCATTGAAAACACTGTTCCTTGACGCAAAAAGGAGTTGAGAAGGCCTCAAGATAACATAAACAGGCCAGAGGTAACACTTTCCCTGATCCGCATTAGGACGCGGAAAAGAAGAAAAACTGACGTCAGCACGCCGGGAGGGGCTTATATGGGTCCATTGACATCCCTTCTGCGGACGACATCAGGACCGAGCCGGGCGACGCCACCTCACAGGGTACAAAGGTATTGCTGGGGAAAAAGATTTTCCGGATCCAGTCTGACGCCTGAGGAGATATTCCAAGTTAAGGAATCTGTGGCTAGATGTCTCTATCAGATAAATCATACAAAGTTCTCCATTCTAAACCAAGCCTGCGATTCTCAAGGTTCTCGCAATATGTTCCCCAGCTGTCTGTGATCATTCTATGGTTATCATGATTTAGTGCATCAGAGACTGAAATTGTGAGCTTGCCTTCCTCCTGAGTTCACCAAAGAAAGGGCTTTAGCATGTGACTTCCTATAACAATCCTGTGGACCCTGGTACAGACTCAAATTCAGACCCATGGGTTAACTGAAAAGCTACCACTACCAGTGAAACTCAAGGAACTATGGTACAGTATAACACAGTACAGAATGTTCAACATTCAGTGCTCAGGTATCATACTGATCCTTCTTGGAGACAGACTGTATCCTGGGTTTTCAAAAATGCGGAGAGATTAATCCATTGCATATACAGCACTTTAGTTTTACTGAAGTAACAATAGGTCTGAGGAAGCGTGAATCCACAAAACATGTGCTGGGTGTGGTTTGTGCTCACTAAGACTCAATAAGGAGTAAGAATTTTGAAGAACACATGATATACACTTCCACATTGGTTTAATTATACAACTCCAGTTGTGCACTATTGCCAGACCTCCTCCACAGACCAAGAACACAAGGTTTTATGGTCAAGAGTTAAGTTTAGCATAATGTCCCGGCTGCCAGAGTGCAAAGAGGAAGCATGTAAGCAGAACTGATATTGCCTGCAATGAGAGTTTTTGATGGCTTTAGATGTAGGGCCATCCCCCCACAAGGCTTTATTTGCAGCAGCTGTAAAAAGGCTTTATTTGCCTCTGACAACCAAAAAGGGATTTGATCTGCTGAATCTAGAAACAGAATGCCTGCAAAGGTACCTAAATAGTTTGAATTGTTCAAGCTGTGACATGCCTTGGCTGATGCCCAATTGATGAAGTGAAAAGCATTCAAGTCAAATTTTAAATATTGGGGTTCCAGGAAGAAGAATATTCAGGGCATTTCACCTTACGAAGTTCTGCTTTAGCAACAACAGCTAGAGCAGACAAATGACACCTGACAACGAATGGCTCATCTTTAAGTGTCTTATATTTACTGTCCGAAACTTTATACATAAATGGGTCAGAATTAAGCCTATTCCAAGTCAGTATGAACTTTTAAATCGAAGAATTAGACCCCAATTACAAGTAAGCTGAATATAGCACCAGGTAAATGGCACTACTGCGGTGCAAAGTATTTGCCAGGGGTGGTACATACTCCTTTCTCACTTGGAAAGGACCAATAAAATGCAGAAAAGGCATTTAAGTGACTGAAATGTTTTTTCTTTTGTTCTTGACATTTTCTCCAATGAATTTCCACAAATGTATGACCTGCCAAAATCAGCTACAGAAAAACAGCAAGGATGCAACAACTTGGCAATCTGATCCTGTGCAAACGTCTGCTGCACAGGGATCAGAATTTAGCCAAGCATTTGTAATCAAGATTAAAATGTTAATTTAGGTTTTGACTCGTGCAGAACTGAACCTCAAAAAACAGAATGGTGGAAGATATACTATAACCATCTTTGGTCTTGATAGCATAACACTTTTTTGTAGGATTCAGTGTAACTGACTGAATGAATATTGACATCAAACTTAGTTTTCAGTGCAGTGCAGTGCACAACAGCATGGTTCATCAAATAAATGTTGCGTTCCAGGTTCTTGCTCAGTATTAAGGAAAGGAATTTTTACCTTGCTATTCAGAGTCAGTTTCATCAGAAAGTAGATTGACTTTATGAAGGATAATATTGCCTCTGATATTCTGACCAGATTTGCAGTGTGCAAATAAAACGGTGGAACCACTTCTCCAAAAACAATGGTGGAGTAAAGGACTGGTGATAAGAGAATAGTGGCATGAAGGTTAAAGAGACAAAAATATTCTGTGATCATTGCATTGTGACACACGCTAATCATGAAAAGACAGTATCGATCAGGAGGAAGGTTCCTTTTCGCCTTGAATGACACTCGCAAAAATTTCATCCAGAGAATACCGCTCCCAAATGGGTGGGAGAAGGCTTCTTTGATACCTGGGAGGCAACCATTTTACCAGTATGAAATGGTGTTACCACCTTGGAGACTGTTCCCAGCACCAAATCCCTATTACATACATTGAACACCTTCCATGTTTTTCAAATGTTATTTTTTTCTTCTGTACGTCTCTGAAGACGACACACAGGATATGTAGATCAGACTCCACAAACTATTGCCACATACAATCACTGCTTGAAGCCATTTGTGTACAGCCTGTGAGGAAGGAGGCAAAAGTTTTCATGATTTTGTTAGCCAATTCTTTTAACTAAATAATGAGACAAAATGGGACTTCAAGGAAAGGGAAACAGTGAGAAAAGTACAGCCTCACCCTAATGAAGGTCACAAGAAGCCACGCCTTCCAACCTGTCTGGTAATAAAAAAGGTCTGGGTGAAGAAAGGACAGGATGGGTAAGGCAGGATTCATAGAGTGGCAGCATTCAGTTATAAAATGTTCGCGGTCCTGCTTTTGGAGCCCAAGTCATTCTTGAGTTTCGAAGAAGGGAGAGCAGAATCCAGAGTTCCCCAAAGGAACAATATCTTCTCCCTACAAGCTACCTCTCTCTAAAAGCTACCAATCTTATTTTCTGCTCCTTGTGCAACACGTTACGTTTTGATTTTCAACTGCAACCATACTTTTTTAGGCGGACTTGGATCTTCCTGGATTGTTCTGATATTTGCCAGATACGTTTACTATTGTGACTAGCGTCTGTCATATTCTTACCCAAACTAACTGGTGGCTTGTTACAACAGATTTGGGCACCAGCTATTTATCCCTTCTTATATTTAGAATTCCACTAATTCCTTTGCTGATATCTAGAATTAATTTGCCATTCTAATCAATGTTTATGACAAACAAAATGCAGGTTCTGTGATAGCGAGTACTATTTGCACAGTTAATCTTCACTGAAATAAACAGCTGTATCAAAGCTTGTTGGTACTAATGACATGATAAACTCCTAAGGCTAAAGACTCTACTTCTCAGTTTCAACAGCCTTTTCTGTCAGTGCTGTGCATTGTAGCACAGTGGAGCTGCTGTCTCTAGAGGAGTAGGAAGTCTTTTCAGCTATTCTTTATTTTTAAATGGAGACTTGACTTGTATAGTAGAGCCACCCATGCTTCCCTCTACATTTAAATTGGTCACTTTAATTGGTTGTTCCTTTAAAGAAAAAAGTAAGAAAATTTAGTTATTGTCCTGCAGACAACTTTTAAAAACGTGTCGTCTGTGACTTTCTCACTCTACAAAAGAGTTGCAGAGATAATTCAATACATATGAATATCAGTAAAGTGAATATGTATTGCTGTGAGAAATCAGTTGTAAAGACAGACACTTTCTGGCAGATCCATTAAGAAGACTTATGCTTTGTTAAAAAAATAGACCATAAACAGATTTCATTCTCTCCCTGCCAACCACCAGTCCCCGAGAGACCTCTGCAGTGAAATGAAAGTGAGCAAATATGAAACTATCACACATACATGGATAAGACTTGATCCTAGACCATCTTCTGCTGTGGACTATCGGACACCAACTTGCCATGCTTTTAGCCATTAAGATTACATCGCAAAACCATCTAATAGACATTCCAATGCTGTGAAGCAGACACAGATCAACATGTTGCTGCATTACAACATATTAAAACAAATGAACATGTTACTTGGTAACGCCTTGTCTTGTAGAGACTATATCTAGCTGCAGATTCCTTACCTTACAATTCCCTCAGGCTTCAGATGAATCCAGAAGATTTTTCGTGAGCAGTACCCTAGCGCGCCGGCCTGCTCCGCATCCATTGTCAGCGCCGGAAATGACATTGGGGTATCTATATAGTCTCCACCCAGGTGCGCTGATATTGGTTACTTTTCACGACTTTCCACGACAGAAGCACAGCTCCTGAAGAACAGGGACCACTGGTGTGTCAAAACTAGGGCACTGAAAGAAGTTAACCCTGTCCTCAGAAATCTGTTCGCAGAGCGAGGGGGATGGGCAGGTCGGTAAGGAATTTGCGGCTAGATAGTCTCTATCAGATAAGGCGTTCTCAAAGGTAAGTAACTTGTTAATCTTCTAGCGGCAGATTCCTTCCCCTAGAATGGATAGCCATGAAAAACCATCCCTGGGGTGGGTCCGCAAATCAATTTCATATGAGAAAGTACTGCAGGACCGAAGGGGCAAAGTGTCCATCCCTGCAGACCCTACTATTCAGACAGTAATGTTTGCTGAACGCTTGCAGAAAAGCCCATGTGACCGCCTGGCAGATATCCAGGACCAGAACTTCACATGCTAACACATTGGTGGCTGCTTAAGTTCTGGTGGAATGAGCCCAAAAACCTTCAGGAAGTTGCTTCTTGGCCAGTGCATAGCAAATGTTGATGCAGAGCATGCCCCATATGGAGATGGTCTGCTTCTGCACAGCCTGACCGGTCTTTGCACCAACATACCACACGAAGATTTGGTTGTCCATCAGGAACACTTGTGTGCGGTTAAGGTAGAACAGCAACACTCTTTTTGGGTCAAGACGTTGGGAATTGCTCCTTTTCCTTGGTGGGATGTGAAGGAGCATAAAAGGTAGGCATGGTGATAGATTGGCCTACATGAAAAGGGTAGACCACTTTTGGCAGAAAGGAGGCCCTTGTGCCAAGCACCACTTTGTCGCACAAGTTACTACTTGTGTAACGATATATCTGTAATAGACATTAGTTAGTGATAGATTCCTTACCTTAGAATATCCCCAGGCGTCAGACTGGATCCGGAATTTTTTTGCATAGCAGTACCCTTGCGCGTTGGTAGGCGTCGTCTGCGGCTTCGCGTCCGTCGTCGGCGCCGTGATGGCGTCGTCGGAGTACTTAGACGCCGCCTCCGCGTGCTGACGTCAGTTCTTTGACACAGCTTTTCCGCGCCAGAAACGCAGAGCCATGCTAAAAACCAACACTGGTGCCAATGAAACTAGGGCCCTGAAAGGGGATGACCGTAACCCTAGATATCGGTTCGCAGAAACGGGGAGGATGGGTGGGTCGGTAAGGAATCTATCACTAACTAATGTCTCTTACAGATATATCGTTACACAAGTAGTAAAATGTGCATCTGAAAAAGACACGTTAATGATAGATTCCTTACCTTAGAATAGATACCCCAGCAATACCAACCCCGGTGGTGGGACTGCGAACCAATAATAACACCAAAAAGTCCTGGAGGACGGAACGGCCAAAGAAGCCATCCCTCCGGACTTGGCTGTCCAGGCAGTAGTGTCTTGCGAACGAGTGCAGCAAGGCCCACGTAGCTGCCTGACAAATGTCCTGCAAGGGGACTCCCCGGCCCAGGGCAGTAGTAGTTGCCGTGGCCTGAGTGGAATGGGCCCTCAGCCCGGCAGGAGGTTCCTTCTTAGCCAAGCAGTAACACGCTTGGATGCACAACACGATCCACCGAGAGATGGTCCGTTTGTGCACCGCCCGTCCCTTCTCAGCGCCCACTTAACCAACAAAGAGTTGGTCATCCACCCGGAACTGGCGTGTGCGATCCAAATAGAATGAAAGCGCACGTTTTGGGTCCAGACGGTGGAGCCGCTCTTCCTCCTTCGAGGGATGCGGAGGCGGAAAGAAGGTGGGCAAGGTGATGGACTGCCCAATGTGGAAGGCTGTGACTACCTTGGGCAGGAAAGAGGGCTTTGTCCGTAACACACCTTGTCCAGATGGACAGAAAGGAAAGGAGGTTTAGAGGATAAAGCCTGGAGCTCACTCACTCTCCTGGCAGAGGTGATGGCAACCAGGAAAGCAGTCTTCAGAGTAAGAAGGCGGATAGGACAGTTGTGAAGTGGCTCAAAGGGAGCCCACATCAGAAAAGTAAGAACCAGGTTCAAGTCCCACTGAGGCAACACGAAGGGAACAGGTGGAAACGTGTGTGTGATGCCCTTCAGAAATCGATTTACAATAGGGGACTTGAACAAAGATGGTTGATCAGCCAGCCTTAGGAAGGCTGAAAGGGCAGAAAGGTAGCCCCTGATAGTGCCCAGAGCAGAGCCCTGCTGGGCAAGAGAAAGAAGGAAGAGAAGAACCTCAGAAAGAGGGGCAGAGAGAGGATCCACAGCCTTTGCTGTGCACCATGCCACAAATCTGTTCCAACTGCAGGCGAATACCGACTTCTTGGAGGGACGCCTGGCTGCCAGAATGATGTTACAGACTTCAGGAGGCAAGTCAAATGGCCTCAACTGTCGCTGCTCAATCTCCAAGCATGGAGGTGGAGACTGGACAGGTTCGGGTGGAGGACCGTCCTCTGCTGCTGTGACAGAAGGTCCTCCTGAAGAGGCAGACGTCCGGGGGATCGACTGACATACTGAGTAGCTCGGGATACCAGTACCTTCGTGCCCAGTCCGGAGCCACGAGGATGACTTGTGCTCGGTCTCGCTTGATCTTCTTCAGCACTCTGGGCAGAAGTGGTATAGGCGGAAAGGCGTACAACAGACCACAACTCCACTCGCGACGAAAAGCGTCTCCGAGCGAGTGCCGCATTGGAAATTCCAACGCGCAGAACTGATGACATTGCGCGTTCTCTTCGGTGGCGAATAGATCTAACCAAGGCTCTCCCCACTGCAGAAAGAGACCTTGTGCCACGTCCGAGTTCAGACGCCATTCGTGATCCATCATGCACCTGCGGCTGAGTTTGTCTGCCCTGGTGTTCAGAGAACCTGCCAGGTGTTGAACCACCAGGGTCACGCCCTGATGTTCCAGCCACTGCCAGAGGCGCAGAACCTCCTGGCAGAGGGTCCACGACCCCACCCCGTCCTGTTTGTTGCAGTACCACATGGCGGCGGTGTTGTCCGTGAACACCTGCACTACACTCCCCCGGACAGAGGGGAGGAATGCCTTCAGTGCTAGACGAATCGCCCGCAGCTTCAAAAGGTTGATATGGAGCCGGGACTCCGCCGGAGACCAGAGTCCTCTGATCTCCGCCTCTCCCATGTGGCCTCCCCAGCCCTGGAGGGACGCGTCCGTCACAACCACGTGCTCCGGTTGGGGAAGGGAGAGGGATCTGCCGCTGACCCAATCGCGGTCCGTGAGCCACCACTGCACCTGTCTCGCAGTGCCCTCTGATATCAGGACATGGTCGGACAGGTTGCCCTGATGCTGGGCCCACTGAAACTTCAGGTCCCACTGCAGAGCCCGCATCCGCCACCGGGCGTAATGCACCAGAAGGATGCAGGAGGCCATCAGCCTCAGAAGCCGCAGCGTCAACCTGACCGAAACCCGGGATAAAGGCTGAAAGAGTGGAATTAGAGCCTGTATATCTCAAACCCGCTGCTCGGGTGGGTAAACCTGTAATTGCGCCGAGTCAAGAACCGCTCCGATGAAAAGGAGCCGCTGAGAGGGACACAAGTGTGACTTCGGCACATTGATTGAGAACCTCAGCAGGTGCAGGAGGTCGGCCGTAGTCTGGAGGTGGCTGAAGACTGTCTGGGGCGAGCCCGCCTTCAACAACCAGTCGTCGAGGTAGGGGAAGACTGAAACCCCTAACCTGCGCAGATGAGCTGCGACCACCGCCATCACTTTCGTGAACACTCGTGGGGAACTGGTAAGGCCGAAGGGGAGCACGGTAAACTGAAAGTGCTCGTGGCCTACCGTGAACCGCAGGTAACGCCGGTGGGCCGGCAGGACGGGGATGTAAAAATAAGCGTCCTGCAAGTCCAGCGCTACCATCCAGTCTCCAGGGTCTAGGGCAGCTAAGACCTGAGCCAACGTCAGCATCTTTAACTTCTCCTTCCGGAGGAAGCCGTTGACGTTCCGTAGGTCCAAGATAGTGCGTAGGCCCCCTTTGCCCAGTCTTGGGTACCAGAAAGAAGTGGGAGTAACAACCACACCCTACTTCTGGCCCAGGAACGCGCTCGATGGCCCCCTTGGCCAAGAGGGCCGTAACTTCCTCCCGCAGAAGTGTCAAGTGATCCCTCATACCGACCCATAACACTCATCAACACTGATTCCAAACTTTTCTCCAAAATCCTGGCAAACCGAATCTCCAAAGTCGTGGAATCCCTTGTCTCCAAATACCAACACGGGTTCATCCCGAAAAAAGGAACAACGGAGCACGTCAGAAGAGTCATTACTTTGTTTGACGCGGCACAGGTAGCAGGGGACCCCATGTCTTTAACACTACTGGACACCGAAAAGGCCTTTGACCGGGTTGCCTGGAAATACCTGTGGTCGGTCATGGACAGGATGGGTTTTGGGGGAAACCTGATCCGAGCTGTACAAGCGTTATATTTAAATCCTACCGCTTGCGTCACTATAAACAGCCAACTCACTAAACCATTTAAGATTTCCCGTGGCACAAGGCAGGGGTGCCCTTGTTCCCCTCTGCTTTTTGCTCTTTACTTAGACCCCTTAATTAAACATATTGAAAACAGCCAATTCATCCTACCAGTTGACTTCCAAGGCTGCTCTACTAAAATCCTTGCTTACGCAGACGATTTGGCCATAACCTCTCCAGATCCACTAAGCTCCATAACATGTCTGGAATTAGAAGCTAGCAAAGTTGGCAAAATGTCTGGCTATACCCTCAACAAAAACAAAACACAGATAATAACTAACAGACAATTTTCCTGGACCGATTCCAGAATAGTTTCTAAAGCCAAATACCTAGGTGTCTACGTATCCTCTAATCTGGACGAAATTGTTCCCATTAATTTACTACCGCTCTTAACACAAACTAAAAAAGCTCTGAAACAAATCGACAACTTGCACCTCACTCTAGTTGGCAGGTGCAACGTCATTAAAATGACTTATTTTCCTAAATTGTTATACTTTTTCCGTACGATCCCCCTAGAATTCAACAAAGCCACCCTTACGAAATTCCAGCAAATCTATACACAATTCATCTGGGCATATTCTCAACCTAGGAGGGCCCTCAGACAATTATGCCTGCCAAAAGATAGGGGTGGCTGGGCCTTCCCTAATATCACTCTGTACTACTGAGCTTCTATTATGCAATATAGCTCTGACCTACTAAAAGACCAGCCTTACTCCTACTTGATAACACCGCCTTCCCCTTTTCAACTACTGGCTGGGGAAAATACCTGGGGATGTTTACTAAGAGAAACCACCTTTGGATACTTTAAGCGGGCAAGATTTAAAACTCTTCTTAATTTATTTAAAGTCTTTCAAAACATCCGCAGAAGTTTAGGCATAGGCAGGTTTAATTTTTACTCTCCTATCTTAAATAACGCTCACCTTCCCGACATCTTTGGGAAAGCTTACTTCTCCGATTGGCACAGGGCAGGCATCACAAAATTGGGGGACCTAATCACAAACGAGGGAGTTATTCCTTTCTCTGACCTCCAAATAAAGCACAACCTTAGGAGAGAAGACTCTTTTAAATATTTCTCTATCCACAACTTTCTCTCTCGTAAGGTTGGGGGCCCCTCAGGATTTGCAGAGGTGGAATTTCTTAGGGGGTACGGAAACCATTGACTCCGCGTATCGGCTTTCTGTATAGTATTCTAAATAACCAGATGCCAGATGACCTCTCAAAAATTGCAGACGAGTGGCACGACAAACTTGGCGCCCCCGAAATGTTTTTTTAAACTCTATTACTTTGTCCCAAAATATCTTGCTCTCATCAAAACTACAAGCACAACACTTTAAAACTATTTTTTTTCTTTATCACACTCCAAACAAAATCGCTAAATGGAGGACAGGCCAAGGCACTCTTTGCCCCAGATGCGCTATATTTGGAGCCGACTCCGTGCATATTTTTGCTTCTTGCCCAAAGCTTACTCCCATTTTAAACCGAATTCAGGGGCATCTAAGTCAAATCTTTTCTCAATCAATCACTCTTAATTCTACCACTATCATGTTAGGTACACAAACAGAAACACCACACTTTCAAAGGGAGGGTCTGATTTTTATAGCCATGGCTGTTTGGAGAATCTGCATCGCTACAGCCTGGCTTGATCCAGAGCCCCCATCCTACTCTCAATGGCTTGCACGATTTTTAGCTACGTACCATCTTGAAAGAGCAGTTTATGCCAAGAAGGGAAGCAGGGGGCGCAAAAAGGGCCTAGAAGTTTGGGGTAAATTAACGGACTGGCTTTCCCCGAGTGAGTAAGAAAGGCACGTTTCTGTCATCATCCTTGGGTTTTTTTCTTCTTTTTTTTCAGAAATTGCCATACCAGGAAGACATATCCATGTAGTGTTTTAGATTGTTATGTTTTTCATTGTTGACTTCGTTTTTTCTTGACGTTTTGCACTTGGTCATTTATTTTTCTTTTCTTTCTTTGCTGTTTCCCGATTTCCTCATTTGTACCTTTGTGACTTGAAGGGGAGGGGGGGGGGGGGGGGGGATGAGGGGGTCACCGTTGGATTTGCTCACAGCCAGTTATAGTTGTATAAATTTTGCAATTTGAAAAATAAATAAATAAAAAAAAAAAAAAAAAAGAAGTGTCAAGTGATCCCCCGACACGCAGTGGCACTGCGGTGTCATGGCTGGAGGGGACGTCTTGAAGGGGAGGGAGTAGCCCCTTCGGACCATTTGCAGCACCCACCTGTCCGATGTGACAGTGCGCCAGTGGTGGAGATGATGGCGAACCCTGCCCCCCACTGGCGTCACATGGGCCTGAAAGCACGGACTAGGAAGGTTTTGAGGCGGATGCTGCAGGGGTAGGTGTGGACTGGCCTCGCCGTGGACGTCCGCCACCGTGTTGGACAGTAGACGGCGGCGCGCGGCTGGCGGCACGTGTGGGGGCGCCCCTTCCTTGGCCACAAAAGGAGCGAAAGGCACCCATTTGCTGGCGCGGGGCCCGAGAGGCCCAAGGACTTGGCCGTAGCCCTGGAGTCGTTAAAACGCTCAAGCGCATGGTCTGCCTTGTCACCAAAGAGGCGACGGCTATCGAACGGCATGTCCATAAGTGTGTTTTGGACATCGGCCGAGAAATTGGCGGACCTCAACCAGGCGAGATGACGAATCGCCACCGTCGTTGACATCGCTCTGCCAAGAGAGTCGGTAGTGTCCAGCCCACACCGGATGGAATACCGTGCTGCATTCCGGCCCTCCACCAGGGCTTGGCCGAGTCTAGCCCGTACCTCTAACGGGCAGTGTGGCAGCACGTCCGCGACCATGTCCCATAGAGAGTGGGTGTAGCGGCCTAAGAGGCACACGGTATTAACGGACCGCAATCCCAAACTTAGGGAGGAGAATATCTTTTTCCCGTAATTCTCGTACCTCTTAGATTCCCGGTCGGGGGGAGCCGACGGGATTTCGGTCTGGGAATTGAAGGCCTGGATAACCAGGCTCTCAGGGGTGGGATGGGTAGACAGAAAGCAAGGGTCACCCGGAGCCGGGCGGTGGCGTCTGGCCACGTTCCTATCCACAGGCTGTCCTGTGGCGGGCCTGGATCAAGTGCCCAAAAGAACGTCTGACAAGGCCTCATTAAACGGCAGCAGAGGCTCGGCAGAGTTTGACTGCAGTTTAAGGACCTCAGTGAGGAGGTTAGTCCCCACGGCCGCGACGGGGAAGTCAAACGCCCAGGGCCTTGGCTACCCTCATTAGCACCACGCTATAAGCAGCCCCATCCTCCGTAGCCACGCCAGGAGGGGAGACAAAGCCAGTGTCGGGCGAAGTGTCCAGCCCACTGGCCTCCCCAAGCTCTCCTGTCCAGTCCACAGAAGACAGACACTCCTGTGCCAGAGGGTCCTCAGACCCCCCCCCCCCCCCCCCCCCCAATCCTCCTCATCACCCACAGCCTGGTACTCAGGCTCAAAAGATGGGGCCGGGTCATTGAAATAATAATCTCCCGGCGGCGTCGAGAGCGGCGCCGGACCTGAATCGAGGACAGGACCAGGGATGACGCCGTCCAGGGACGGCACCGGGGGCGACACCCGAGGGGACGGCGAGGGCGTGAGGTCGACCGGCGACGACCCGGATCCGGAACCGGACCCAATGGGGCCCTGCGGCGCCAGTGCCGAAGCACCTGGCCCGCGTGGGGAACCAGTCGGAACCGCTTGGCCCGAAGGCGCCGCGGAACCCGACGGAGGAGCGAGCTTCCTCATGGCCATGAGTAAGTCAGCAATCTCCCCCGGCGTCGCGTCCTGCCCAGGGACCGGCGGGTGTGGGGCAGGCCGCGACACCTGCGGCTCCAGTGGAGCCGCGTGGGCGGTGTCGCTCGAACCCCCGGCCGCGTCGCGCGAGCGTCGGGGGGAGTAAGAAGAGCGATGGTGCCTCTTCGACTTCTTGTGCCTCTTACCTGAGGACTTCGAGCCCGAAGACCGATGACAACACCCAGAACTGTGGGACCTCCAGTCCCTCGACCTCCTTTCGGACCGGGACCTCGAGCAGCGCGGGGCAGACTGCCGAAGCTTGAGTCGCTTGCAGGACCGCTCCCGTCTAGCCTTAGTCGTCAGGGCCCGGCAGTCGGAGCAGGCCTTGTCGTTGTGGTCCAGGCCCAAACAGTGCAGGCACCGGTGATGGGGGTCGGTAACCGACATCAGTCGGTTGCAGTCCGCGCAGGGCTTGAACCCGGGCATCCCTACCGGCACCGCCGGAGTCGATAGACTTCGAAAAATGGATCAAAAAGGATCTCAGATGGTTAGTCAAAAAGTGACTTGGGTACAACTTTTTCAAGATCTGCGTTAGCTGGCGTGGAAAAAAGAAGAACTGACGTCAGCACGCGGAGGCGGCGTCTAAGTACTCCGACGACGTCATCACGGCACCCACGACGCCGCCGACGGACACGGAGCCGCAGACGAAGCCTACCGACGCGCAAGGGTACTGCTACGCAAAAAAATTCCGGATCCAGTCTGACACCTGGGGATATTCTAAGGTAAGGAATCTCTCACTAACGTGTCTCTTTCAGATAGGATAGACAGAGAGGGAAGGGGGCTTAGATGATTAGACCTGCAGTTCGCTTGCTCTGCGGGCAGATATAATTGCAACAAGGAAGGCTGTTTTCAAGGTGAAAAGCTTAAGGGGACTATTTTGTGGAGCCTCAAATGGAGTGCACATCAAAAAAAGTTAAAACCAAGTTAAGGTCCCACTGAGGCATAATTAATGGTGAAGGAGGGACGAGATGAGTAAGGCCCTTGAGGAACTTATGTACAATAGGGGACTTGAACAAAGGGTTTATCAGGCAACCGGATGAAAACAGGAATGGCAGAGGGATAGTCTTTAACAGTGCCCAGAGAAGAGCTCTGCTAGGCAAGAGAAAGAATGAAAAGCAGAACCTCAGAAAGGAGATCAACAGATTTTTCTTCACACCATGCCACAAACTTTTTCTGGAGGAACGCCTGGCTGCCAAGATGGCATTACAGACTTCATGAGGAAGGTAGACAGCTGTTAACTGTCGCCACTCAGTCTCCACGCAAAAGGTGGAGAGTGGACAGGTTCAGGTGGGGAACCTTGCCCTACTGCTGTGACAGAAGAGCCTGATTGGAGGATGATGGCCATGCTCAGAAGCTCCGGGTACTAGATTCTCTGTGCCCAGTCCGGAGCCACAAGAATGACTTGGGCCCGGTCGTTCTTGATCTTCTTGAGAACTCTTGGTAGGAGTGGTATTGACGGAAAGCGAATAGTTTCTTACCTGTCGGTGTAGTTTTGCAGCTTGAAGATCTTTCTGGATTCACTATGCTGTGCATATTCCGCCATCTAGTGGTTGGAGTTCGGAAAGTGCTTTGTATTTTTTTTTTGCTGTGGGAGGTTGCGAAACCTGATCCCCCTGGTGAGGCTACAACCCCCATCGTGTGTGTGCAGGCTCTCAGATCATTTTTTCCCCTTCTGCCTTGCGATTTTTTCTCATCGCTTAATAAGTCTACCATATATATTGCCTAAGGGGCTGAGAGTGCAGGGACACTTGTAGATTTTTAAAAGGTGACTTCTATATAAATATTATATACATATTGACATGTACACACCTTTTTGTTTTTTGTTTTGCATGTATGTGTCTACATACGTATGCAAACATCTATATCTCTATATATCCTTGTATTACCACCTGCTTCTCCAGCCTCATCTTTCTGGTGGAGGTGGGTGGGTTCGTTAGTTAATCCAGAAAGATCTTCAAGCTGCAAAACTACACCGACAGGTAAGAAACTATTTGTTTTGCAGCGTGAATCTTTCTGGATTCACTATGCTGTGCATAGACTTCGTAGCGGTTTAGTTACGTTAGCGGCGGCTGGGTGGAAGATGAGCATTGGTTGTAGAACATATGTTGAAGCACCTTTTGTCCGACTTGTGCTTCCTTGTTCATTTGTATATCCACACAGTAGTGCTTTGTGAACGTGTGCACCGAAGCCCATGTTGCCGCCAGGCATATGTCTTGAAAAGGTGCGTTAGCCAGGAAGGCTATTGTTTCACCCTTCTTCCTGGTAGAGTGGGCCCGTGCCCCTCCTGCTAGTTATTGGCCTACCTGTTTACCTAGTAGGTATACATACGGCTTTCCTTTGAGTAAAGTACCAATATAGGTACTACTTTACGGATTCATTTGTATTCGTTTAAAAAATGTTAGATGTGACCAGGTACAAACCCTATTGGTTATTTTATTCAAATGGTTAAACGTTCTAGGCCCATTCATTCCTGTGTAGGCTAACACCTGATTTCCTTGTTATATTCTGTGCGTGCTATTTTTAATATGGTCCTTACCAACCACTAGCTCCCTTTTTTTTTTATGCAATGGGCCGGTTTTTACTACCATAAGTAGATAAGGCTTAATGGTTTTTTGGGGTGCCTGGCTGATTTACGGGAGTACGTATTTGTTGTCTGATGCTCACCTTGGTAGCCCAGACCACTGCAGGGGCATGCTAATGTCCTGTTGAAATTTGTTACCACCCGTCCGTGGTTATGGTATTGTAGAACATGGGCGCTATGCTTATGCGTCCTGTTAAAGGCCTTACCCTATTATCTGCCTTAGCTTGTACATATAAGCATACCTAATGCTATATCAGCCATATATCTAATATATATATTTTGATGCAGAAGCCCACATGTGTGCGCTTATCCTTTCTTTACGAAGAATACTCCACCCATGTGGCCTATCAAATATTGACTTGCGCAGGAGAAGTTGTCCTGGACTTAGTTTGGCCACTGGGTTCAAGGAAGGTGACGGCCCTTTGAGTGTATTGTGCACTGTGGACCTGTTGGCTAACTATTTGCGAATGGTCTCCTAATTATTATCAGGCTCTTGCCTGGTGTCTTTTGGTATTGAGCTGCCTCAATACCACGGTATACCGGTATTGCAGGGAGAAATACCGTAACATTTGATTGTGCTGTGTGCAGACCATGTGTAGTTTCTACCATGTAGGCAGGAAGCCTGAAGAAAGGCACCCTGCTTTGTGTTCATCTGCCTTTATGGATGGTATTGGTAGTTGTAACGAGAACACGCCCTGGTTAGGTGTGTGTTACGTTTGCCCTTATACCTTGTGATGAGTAGGAGGCCCCCTCTGCTGTGCCACATGTGGGGTATGTGCTCCTACATAATCCCAGTGAACCTGCTTGGCTATATGGTAGGCATATGCAATGTTTGAGGTATTGCTTTGATTGTGTTACTGTGTGTAGGTGCAGCACGTGGTGGTAGGGTGTGTACCCCCCACTGTGGTTGGCAAATTTTATGGTCGCGGTGAACCGCAGTTGGCCGGCCATATGGGATACCTTTTGAAGTCTCGGTGAACTCCATTGAAGAGCCCCCGGCTTCTTTACGGTGTTCAGAAAGGCAGCAGTGAACCTCAGTTGCCAGCTTTTTGATTGGAATCAGTGGCTAACTCCCCTTGAAACGCTGCCGAGCTCCCTTATGGTGTGAAGGCAGTCTCTGTGGTAGGAGAAGACTTCCACCTTTTGGGCTCGCCACGCCCATAGTGTGTGTGAGGTGAGTGTGGTTGTGGTAAGCCCACCCCTCTCATGGTGATCAGCCAATTTAGTGAAGCTCAATCGGCTTTTGCTATCGAAGCAAAACAATGTTGTGCTGCAAGTACATATTGCATTGGTGAAAGAAATGCTGTGCAGCGTGCATAGATATGTACCTGTATGTTGGGGTTTGTAGTCTTGCTGAGTGAGACTCAATTGCCCCTTAGAAGTAACAGTGCGTTTAGAGTATGCATAGTGTCATATCTGCAGCACCGTCTGTTTCAGGCCTTATGTATGTTGTATATTTTACACCGGCCTCAGTGAACCACCCATAATGTATATGAGAGGATTCTTGTTGTGGTATGCTCCAGCATCTCGTGGCGATCAGTCCCCTTAGTGAAGCTGATTCGCCATTGATATTGTAGCCAACTTAATGTTGTGTTGCAAGTACATGTTGCGGTGGGGTAATGTTGTCTAGCGTTTGAAAACTATGTACTTGTCTTCTGGGGTTTGTAGTTCTGTTGTGTGAGACTCAATTTCCCATTATAACTTTACCTGTTGTGCTTAGAGACTGAGCATAGTGTTTATGTGACACACACCAGTTTTAAAAACATGGTTGTGCCGTCCAGTAGTGTTGAATAGAGGACAGAGTAGGTATGTGTTTCAAATGTCTTGTGTGACGGTGTTTCAAAAGACATTGTATGTGGCCCCTATAGAAAACAGTGTTTCTATTTTTCAGCTTATTTTTTTCCGGTGCCATGCAGTGCGTGTTACTGGCAAAAGGGGCGTATATGTATATATTAAAACACATACATGAACTGTTTGCATATGTAATACTGTGTTTTGCTTAATACGTGCACATATATATATATATATATATACATATACACACATACACACATGCATAAAAATTTCATATATAGAACTTCACCTGTACCTTAGTACTTGGTGCATCTCCCTCTTAATTGTATGTATATCTACATGTATGCATCCCACAATGAAACATGTAACTGTGCATTATATGCACGAATATGCATACACCCATACCTACCAATATAGCATTATACACACAATTGTATCTGTTTTGATATAGTGCACCTGGTCATGTTGGTATAGGAAAAATGTACCTTCTTTCAGCCTCCAAATTGCCACCTAAGAGTTTTAGGAGGCCTAGTAGGCAAAGTTACCCTACTGTGTGTATATCTTGTAGTAAGGGGTCCCTCCCTTGCATCGCCTGTTGCAATACTATGCAGCCGGCTGATAAATATTGCTTGGCTTTGGCACAGTAACGGAGGAAGCATGATCTGTGATCCTGCCTCTTGCCCTGTTATACATGTAGTGTATAAACCCTGTGAAGGTACTGCAGTAACCAGTAAAAATGTAAGTAATCAGTAAAAGTTCAAATTACCAGCAATGGAGGGGCCATACCGTATATGATAGCCTAATAGAGCATTAGCTATCAATCACTATTTTGCGATTTAATTTAAAAGACTTTGCATAAATATTGTACTTATATGTTGCACACGTTGCCACAAAGATATTTTTCTGCATTTGTGAACACATATTGCTGTGGATAGCGTAATAGAGCATTAGCTATCAACCACTATTTTGCGATCCAATTTAAAAAACTGTGCATAAATATGGTACTTATATGTTGCACACGTTGTGCCGCAAAGATAGTTTTCTGCATTTGTTAACACATAAATATTGTACTTATATGTTGCACACGTTGTGCCGCAAAGATAGTTTTCTGCATTTGTGAACACATAAATATTGTACTTGTATGTTGCACACGTTGTGCAGCAAAGATAGTTTCCTGCATTTGTGAACACATATTGCTGGGGCTTATTGGGCCCTTTGTATATGTGCAATTGAGGCTTAATGTACAAGGCCCCCTACTATTTCAACTTTGTTAATGTAGTGGCTCAGTAGGGAACTCTGCAATTGAGGGCATATTAGTACTTAGTGCTATTTTGCCAGCGCCTGCATGTTTGCGCATGAAAGAGGCTTTCATTAGTTGTATGCCCTATGCTTTATCGTGAATAATTGTTTCCTCGTCACTGTGTTATGTTATCAACGGCATTTTGGTAGGGCAATCTTTGAGGCTTATGCACAGCATAGCTGTGAACCCTTGCTTTGTACTGCCTTCACGAAATGCTTTGTCTTTTATTTCTTGCGAGAAAAGCTTTGCAGTGAATTATTATAGCCAGGTGCTTTAGTAACTGCTAAATGTTGCCCTATGGTATGTGATATAGCATGCTTTTGGGGTTAGCAGAGAAAAACCTCTTTACCATAAATTTTCCCTTTGGGAAGGTGATGAAGAAGAACGTAATGAAGTACTTTAATTCATTTAGGCTCTTATTTAAAAACTAAAACCCCCCTTTGAGGCCCTGTTTAGCAAGGCCCTTTAGGAATGCACTTCCCGGAGATAAGGCCCTGATTTATGAGGCCTCAGAGGTGGACATGAAGGCCTCGTGCAGTCTCCGGGAACGGGCGAGTTTTATGACCTTTACAGTGGAATGCTAGAAGCCTTCTTGATGCTATGTGTATCAGGGAGGGGGTAGGGGCTGTGTTGAGAATTGGGCTACACGCAAACCAAAAGGTTTGGCTTTGCCGCTAGTTAAACTGACGCCCCGGGTGCTTTTTAGGTCGAGCCTATCCCATTCCGCAAGGAATGGATAGGGGAGAA
Organism: Lissotriton vulgaris; assembly: GCF_964263255.1. Classification (NCBI taxonomy): domain Eukaryota; kingdom Metazoa; phylum Chordata; class Amphibia; order Caudata; family Salamandridae; genus Lissotriton; species Lissotriton vulgaris. Next base: position 187,807,460 of record NC_141698.1, read on the forward strand.
TTTTAGTGTGCAAAAAAGTTCTCAAACCATCGGGCGGATTTCCAACAGTTCATGTGAAATCACGTGAACACAAACATGCGCATTTCCCCACATCAAAGCCATCAGCCTCCCTCCCACAGGCTTCCCCAGCGTGCGCAGTGCACACTGGCCTCACTTCTCTTCCCCCCTAATTGCTTGCACTTTCACGGCCACTTCAAAGGGATCCTTTTCCGGCCGCTTTTGTTTTCTTTCAGCGATGTTCTTGTTGTATTTTTCTCCCTTCCTCACACTACCCTTAATTCTTGCGAGAAACAGTCCAAGTACGCTCTAAGTGCATGCATTTCACGGCCAGTTTTGCAAACTTTACAGCCTGCCTTATCTGCACAGACTCAATCTGGGAGTTTCTTTCCAGCTGGCAGGAAATACAAATTAAATAAATTTACTTGATTAGCCCTCAAAAGCATCTTTAGGTAACCGATTCATTTGCAAATTCAAAGTTATTCACTTCCACGGTGTGAGTACATGCTTTACTTTTAAACCTCTTGCACTGATCCTTTAACGCCGATTCATTTGCAAATTCAAAGTTATTCACTTCCACGGTGTGAGCACATGCTTTACTTTTAAACCTCTTGCACTGATCCTTTAACGCCTAAAATAAAATATGTTTGCGACCATATTTTCGGCGATTTGAGCGCACCGGAGTCTCATAGAAAGTAAAAGTGCTCCAAAAAATGTGTATGAAACATACTTTCGTGCTTCCCTGAGCTTTAACCAACTCTTGAACACACAAAAAGACGCGGCTCTGTGGAATTACTGACTCATGACTGACTTTCCTATTGAAATCAGCCCATCCAGTCCATTTCACACCCTGGATTCCGAGGGGGGACGCTCGGATGCCTAATGAAGCGGCTTCATTCCTCCATTAGGGCTTTTCATAGGGACTTTTAGCCCTGAAATGTTGGCAAACTCTGCATTTTGTTTACCGAGCATGGGGGCGAGGGGCGACGGGGGAGGGGGTTGAGAGGAAGCTTTTAGGAAACTTTTGCTTCAAGTTTCTCCGTTTCCAGCCCCCAAACGAACAAATAATCGTATTTATACATTTTTAAATAGGGAACAAGCTGGATATATTTTATCTCGTAAGTTGTTTTGTCAAAATCATTTTTAATTGCGTTTATCCCAAAAATGCAACATATGTTCCCCGCAGTTAGAAAATTGTTTCTATTATTGGAAAAAAACATGCAAAAAAGTTTGTGTAACATTTTGTCTTAGTTTTTTTTAGACCCACCTGTGCCTAACTTTAGCTTAGAAAATCACAAACTCTTGTGATGGTTTACTTTTGTGTATTGGTGATAGTGCCTAATCTTTGGTGACACATGGCCACGTCCGTGTTTACTCTAAAATGTACCCTCTACCAGAAAAAAAATGAGGAGATAAAAGTAGGCATTTTAAGTTTGGACGCTACGAGTCAGTTGTTGGTGCCACACATCCCATATTTGTTGCGTCTCGTCATATAAATGAGTTTCATTGATTTCATTAAGATTGCCGGTCACAATTCGTCTGGAACTTTGCGGGCCAGACTGTTAAAACCTAAAAACGCACCCAGATAAAATGCTAGCTTGTATCTCATTCCAAAAGAAAGATAGTTCCAACTTCTTCACAGTGTGTACTTCTTTAAACACATTTTAATGCAAAAAAATATATATATATTTTCTTTTGACAAAAAAATTGCCAAATCTGTTTGAAAGCTGCAGTTTTGCCTGGAACACGGTACATGCGTAAGCGGTCTTGAAAATTGCACATCTCCTTCTTCATTATCATCTGTCCCCAGATGATCAACAGAGCAGCTCCCACATGCGGCTTGTCTAATTACATGAAATCCTTTTCTTTTGCAAGGCTAAACCGAGCAGGAACACTAGCACGCCTGTAAAGGACTTTGCGTAAAAGGCTGCAGCAAGGGAGGGAGCGGGGATCTTCTAAAGAGGAAGAATGGGAGAATGTGGCGCAACGACCCGAGCTGCTGAGTTTGGGAACCAGGTTCGAGTCTCATTGTCGCTCAACATCCTTTGAATCTGCCTGCCTCCGAGAGCGTCACTCGCATTTCTCCTCCCCCCTCCCCACAGTAATGCCAAGACCTTGTATTGATATGCTAATCCTATTGGCAAATAGATCTTCTCAATAAGGACGGCCCCTTTTTCAAAACGGGTGTGGCAACCACTGTAATGCAGCAAAAGTATCTGTGCAAGTTTGTTTTCTTCTACGTTTACGTGTGTGCCATGCTGAATAAGCAGTTTGTTCTGCCCTCCCATCCTAGTACTCAGAGAGACACACCAGTTGCTCCAGCCTCAGCAGTCTCATGTCTATTCTTTCTCATGCACCAACCCACTGTCTCAGTTGACTCTCCCCAGTTGCAGCAGCCTGCACATGGCCAGCTCCCTCAGCCATGGGAGGCAGATTCAGTAAGTTCTTGGGGGTAGGTCAAACCACACTGCCCAATTTTGACTATAAATCAGGAAGAAATACAGGTAGGGGAAGAGAGCAGCATTCGCATGAAAAAGACACAGCAAAATACACAGCAAGCCGAACGTGTCTCTTTGCTAGTGGTGTTTCAGCACAATGCGCACATGACACGCTTTTACTTTATTATGTGTGGTATTCTCTCATCCCGAGTCTAGCGGGCGTCTCTTTTGCTCACCGCCTATGTGTTTGTTATTGGTTATTTTCACTCAGAGTTTGAACATTGAAATCACTTACTTTCCCCGTGCCTACCTAAGATTTAAAAAAATGAATGTTTGCTCTTTTAACCTAACTGGTGTACACGTAAAGCGCTCCAACACGTGTTTGTTATTGGTTATTTTCACTCAGAATTTGAACGGCAAAATCACTTAATCTCCCTGTGTCTACCAAAGATTTTTTTAAAAATTAACGTGTTCTTTTGTAACGTAACCGGTGCACATGTAAAGCGCTCCAACACCTTCGGGTCGAGTTTGCTCTATATAAATCAGCACCAAAAAAAGCTTGGATGACTGAGCGGGGAGAGAGAGCAACGCAGTCACAGAACCGCCCACTGGTCATCTCACCAAAGAAAGGTATGTGTACAAATGCACTCAATATTGAACATTTCTTTGACTTTCAAAGTTTCCGGTTGCACGTATACACATATTCTATTTGCAGTTTTAAGTATTTATTATGCACATATTGCCAGTGTTAGCAACGCTGAAATAAAATATATGTCCGCATGTGCATGTGGAAATATACACTATTGTATAGGAAATGCAAAGTCGCCAGTTCAGCTCCTCGTTTAACATGTATGTGCTGGGACAGAGGTGGATTGTTTCAGGCAAGTAAAAGGGGACAGGCGACTAGAATGTCTCAAAGGAAATGTATCCTTTCACCTCCGCGTGTCATAGGCTTTATGTTGCACTTCTGGGGAGAGTCCTCAAGCTCATTTGGACCCGCTGTGGGGTAAGCAACTGCACAGCTGCCAGTCCTCTTCTGGGGCTACTGTTCTGGGGGCACCTCTTGTCCTTGATTTCTGGTCAGGACCGTGGCGCTTCCCATCCGTGTGCTACAGCTGCACACTACAAAAGGAACTGGGAGGCAGATCAAGGGAGTGCCACTCCACCATCCTTAGAGCCACTCCACCATCCTTAGGGCCTACTCCACCATCCTTAGGGCCTACTCCACCATCCTTAGGGCCTACTCCACCATCCTTAGGGCCTACTCCACCATCCTTAGGGCCTACTCCACCATCCTTAGGGCCTACTCCACCATCCTTACGGCCACTCCACCATCCTTACGGCCACTCCACCATCCTTACGGCCACTCCAAACCATCCTTAGAGCCACTCCACCATCCTTAGAGCCACTCCACCATCCACAGAGCCACTCCACCATCCATAGAGCCACTCCACCATCCATAGAGCCACTCCACCATCCATAGAGCCACTCCACCATCCATAGAGCCACTCCACCATCCATAGAGCCACTCCACCATCCATAGAGCCACTCCACCATCCATAGAGCTACTCCACCATCCATAGAGCCACTCCACCATCCATAGAGCCACTCCACCATCCATAGAGCCACTCCACCATCCATAGAGCCACTCCACCATCCATAGAGCCACTCCACCATCCATAGAGCCACTCTACCATCCATAGAGCCACTCCACCATCCATAGAGCCACTCCACCATCCATAGAGCCACTCCACCATCTTTAGGCAAGCTTTTTTAAATAATTAAAGTTTTACAGTCTTTTAGTGCATATTTTGGTGTCAGTGTTTTAGTTCGACAGTTACAATGCTTAATTAGCAACTGTTAGCTGGGAACAGACAATTAATTAGCAACTGTTAGCTGGGAACAGACAACAGGCGCCACTGTGCCACAAGACCGCCAGTCATCCTATTTCAGTAACACCTCCTTTTCATAAACGGCGCGTGCATCCTGCTTCTTTGGCTCCTTCATCTCTGCTGGAAACAGACAGCCGGCCCCACAGGGGCAATATAGTCAGAACTATCCTGCTTAATGAATGCTTAGGGGAATTCACATGTTTAAAGAAAACAAACCGAAGACACGAGAGGAAAAAAAACACACACACAGACATCTGCTTTATTCTGCCCTTCTGCCCTCTGTTAGACTCGCTTTTTGTGCCATTCTGCCCTCTGTTAACTCGTTTTTCCCTTGCAACCCCAGCATCACTCAGGGCAACCCCAGCATCATTCAGCGCAACCCCTGCATCACTCAGCGCAACCACTGCATCACTCAGCGCAACCCCTGCATCACTCCGCGCAGCCCCTGCATCACTCCGCGCAGCCCCTGCATCACTCCGCGCAGCCCCTGCATCACTCCGCGCAGCCCCTGCATCACTCCGCGCAGCCCCTGCATCACTCCGCGCAGCCCCTGCATCACTCCGCGCAGCCCCTGCATCACTCCGCGCAGCCCCTGCATCACTCCGCGCAGCCCCTGCATCACTCAGCGCAACCCCTGCATCACTCCGCGCAACCCCTGCATCACTCAGCGCAACCCCTGCATCACTCCGCGCAGCCCCTGCATCACTCCGCGCAGCCCCTGCATCACTCCGCGCAGCCCCTGCATCACTCCGCGCAGCCCCTGCATCACTCCGCGCAGCCCCTGCATCACTCCGCGCAGCCCCTGCATCACTCCGCGCAGCCCCTGCATCACTCCGCGCAGCCCCTGCATCACTCCGCGCAACCCCTGCATCACTCAGCGCAACCCCTGCATCACTCAGCGCAACCCCTGCATCACTCAGCGCAACCCCGGCATCACTCAGCGCAACCCCGGCATCACTCAGCGCAACCCCGGCATCACTCAGCGCAACCCCGGCATCACTCAGCGCAACCCCGGCATCACTCCGCGCCATCACAGCATCACTCTGCGCCATCACAGCATCAATCTTTGCAACCATTCAACAACTGGTTCAAATATGTTCCCTCAATGTTTCAAGCTTTATTACAAATGTCACAAAAACGTGTTAATATTTCACTTCTGTTCTTGGATTTTCATCACAATAAAATACACTGAACATAATCTTCACAAAAGCTATTGCCATTATAAATTACAATCACTTTTATTTAAGTATTAATTATTTTTTCATGACGTCACCATAATCTCACTATCATCTTCGCTTTAGATATGTCAGTAGTTGCTGCTCTCTAGCGTCCGTACACTCAGGAACACCACCACATCACTCAGGAACACCACCACATCACTCAGGAACACCACCACATCACTCAGGGGCACCACCACATCACTCGGGGGCACCACCACATCACTCGGGGGCACCACCACATTACTCGGGGCACCACCACATTACTCGGGGGCACCACCACATCACTCAGGGGCACCACCACATCACTCAGGGACACCACCACATCACTCGGGAACCCCACCACATAACTCGGGAATCCCACCACATCACACTCTGGAACCCCACCACATCACACTCGGGAACCCCACCTCATCACACTCGGGAACCCCACCTCATCACACTCGGGAACCCCACCTCATCACACTCAGGAACCCCACCTCATCACACAGGGACACCACCACATCACTCGGGGGCACCACCACATCACTCGGGGGCACCACCACATTACTCGGGGGCACCACCACATTACTCGGGGGCACCACCACATCACTCAGGGGCACCACCACATCACTCAGGGACACCACCACATCACTCGGGAACCCCACCACATAACTCGGGAATCCCACCACATCACACTCTGGAACCCCACCACATCACACTCGGGAACCCCACCTCATCACACTCGGGAACCCCACCTCATCACACTCGGGAACCCCACCTCATCACACTCAGGAACCCCACCTCATCACACAGGGACACCACCACATCACTCTGGGACACCACCACGTCACTCAGAAACACCACCACATCACTCAGGGGCACCACCACGGGGCACCACCACATCACTCAGGGGCACCAACACATCACTCAGGGACACCACCACATCACTCGGGGACACCACCACATCACTCGGGGACACCACCACATCACTCAGGGACACCACCACATCACTCAGGGACACCACCACATCACTCAGGGACACCACCAGGTCACTTTGGGACACCACCACGTCACTCTGGGACACCAGCACGTCACTCAGCCCAACCACATCATCACTCAGCACCAAAACAGCACTGTCCTTGCTTGCTACCAATAAGCATTGCCATAGCCAATAGGACTCGCATTAGGAAAGTGTAAGCGATTGGCTTTGTGAATAACAATGCTATTAATTTTTATATTTTCAAAGCCAACACATTACATTTTTTTGTCATTTACAATACCAATAGCTCACACTTTCCTAATGCGAGACCTATTGCATTGCAAATGCTTGTTATAAACATTTGTTATACCCACTAAGTAGATAGTCTGGAATTAAGCACCCTGCTTGCTGGCAACTGGCAAGAGTTTTAAACTGTCTCTTTATGCAAGACTACACCCTTTACCTTATATGTCTGAAAATGAAGTAAAGTCTGGGAAATAATCCCTTCCCAAGAAGCCTTTTGATTATTTGTGCTTTTGAACTGCAGTACCAAAATACTGCATGCGTACCCACACGGTGCTGTAAATACCAGCAGGTTAGACAGACTAGTATATATTCCGAATTTGTTTCAATAAATCCGGCTTACATTTTTAAAGCCCTGCGCTTGTGTGGAGCATTTCATCCGTCATGATGCTAACATACACTCAAGATGAAAATCTTACCTCCTTTGTGGATGAAGCATTCGCTCAGTGCAGAAAATCTCCTTAACCGTCTGACGACAGTTTTGTAAAAGGCAACAAAGTGCACTTGCTCTGCTGCATGAGGAATAATGTGAGCAGCACCAAACAAGCTACTTTGCTCAAGATTCCTCCCTCTTGCAACTTCTGTTATTACCACCTATCTCCTTGGAGTTTCTGGTGGGCCTCTTCTGACCGCTGCGTCTGCTGCTGTCTTTTCACCGAAGTCTTCAGGGCACCTCCGATCTCCATGGCGGAAAAAATAATCTGAGAGCCTCAGCCTGCGCACACACGAATGGGGTTGTAGCCTCACCAGGGGGATCAGGTTTCGCAACCTCCCACAGCAAAAAAAAAATACAAAGCACTTTCCGAACTCCAACCACTAGATGGCGGAATATGCACAGCATAGTTAATCCACAAAGATTCATGCTGCAAAACAGGTCTGAGCTCCACTCGAGACAAAAAGCAACTCCAAGCGATCTAACCAAGGCTCTCCCCAGTGCTGAAAGACCGTGCACCACCTCCGGATGGAGACGCTATTCCTGATCCGCTAGGCAACATTGGCTGTGTTTGTCCGCTCTGGCTTCCATAGAACCTGTCATATGTTGAACCATTAGAGAAAATGCCCTGGAGTTTCAGCCATTGAACATTCCAGCGCGGGTGTCTTGACAAAGGGTCCACAACACCACCCTGCCCTGTTTGTTGCAGTATCACATGACGGTGGTGTTGTCCATGAACACTTGCACCAGCCTTCTCTTGACGGAGAGTAGAAAGGCTTTTAATGCCAGCCCGATCGCCTGGAGTTCCAGCATGTTGATGTGGAGTCCGGAATCCGCCCGAGATCAGAGTCCTCTAATTTGCACCTTTCCCAGAAGGCCGTCCCATCCCAGGAGTTACACATCGGTCACCACTGTGATATCTGCCTCTAACCCAATTGTGGTTGTTCAGCCACCACTGCAGATCCTGTGCAGTTACCACCAAGATCTGGACCAAGTCGGAGACATTCCCCTGATGCTGTGCCCATTTAATCTTCAGGTCCCACTGCAAAGCCAGCATATGCCATCTGACATATGTCTTGCTAGAGGCCATGAGGCCTAGCAGCCTCAGAGTCAGTCTCACTGAAACCCAGGATAGAGACTGATATATCTGTATAAATAGTCTAGACTCACCACTTTGGAGGATAAGCCCGAAACCGCACTGTGTCCTGGACAACATTGATGAAAGGAAGCGTCTGAGAGGGAGTCAGGTGTGACTTTGGCATGTTGATAGTGAACCCCAGAGACAGCAGGAGGTCTCTCATAATCTGGAGATGGAGACGACAGACTGGGGCCAGCCCGCCTTCAGCAGCTAGTCGTTGAGGTAGGGGAAGAGTGGCCTCCCTGACCTCCGCAGATGAGACGCAACCACCGCAATCACCTTGGTAAACATCCGAGGGGCACTGGTAAGGCCAAAAGGAAGCATGTTGAATTGCCACGAAAGGAGCGAAAGGAGGATTGGGGTGGAGGTGGGGCAGCAGAGAGGCCTATGGACCTAGCCATAGCGTGAGAACTCGAGCACGAGCGCCGAATCTGCCTGGTCTCCGAAGAGAAGGGTGCCATTGAAGGGGACCTCCATAAGGAAAGCTTGGCCATCCCCTGAAAAGCCAGTGATCCTCAGCCAGGCGTGGCGCCTAAGGCCACAGTCGTGGAAACAGCTTTGCCCAGTGAGTCGGTCATGTCAAGTTTGCATTGAATAGTAAACTTCGCTGAGTCCCTCCCATCGGTGACAGCTCGGGAGAGTACAGCCCAGGCCTTCACCGGGACCTGTGTGAGCACTTGTGCAACAGTATCCCACAAAGTGTGGGAATAACAGCCCCAAAGGGATGCTGTGTTCACGGACTGCTGTGCCAGGTTGGTGGAAGAAAACATCTTCTTTCCAAATGAGCCCAGCCTCTTGGATTCCCTATCCAGGGGAGCGGTAACGAAAACGCTATGGGAGGTGGAGGCTTGGAGCACTAAGCTCTCAAGGTTAGGGTGTTGAACTTCGGTCCTCTGGAGCGAGGGTGATGGTAGCGGGCCATCGTCCTATTCACAGGAGCCTCTGTCCTGGGTTTGGACTAGGTACCCAACAGGATGTCAGTGACCGCGTCATTGAATAGGATAAAGGTTTCGACATGGAGACTCCCAGCTGCAGCCCCTCTGCCAAGAGATTAGTCTTGACTGCCACCATGGGTAGCTGAAGGTCAAGGACCTCAGTACAACCATTGAGTAGGTCGATAGCTCCTCCATGGCCACAGTAAGGGGAGAAAGCTCACCAGTATCTGGAGACTTATCCAGGCCGCTGGCCTCACCCAGATCCTCACAGCGGTCCACACTCTATTCTTCTTCATAGGGCTGCTATTCTTAACGGTTCAGCGACCCCTACCAGTCTTTCCGAGGCCTGACCAATAGAAATAAGCCTCAGGCTCCGGTCTAGGAGGCAAGTCCCCTGTCAGCGCCCCTCCTGCTCTGTGTCGGAGTCAGGGAGGACAATGGGAAGGGTGCCCCACATGGGGCGTGGTAATAACAGGGCACCACGTGCATCGGGACCGGCACTGGGGAAGGTCGATATGGCACAACTGGCATTGGTCTGGATCCCAGGAATAGATACCAGGGGTCCCACCGGAGCAGAGTCCAGAGACAGCAGTACAGTACCAGATAGGGCCATTACAAACTCTTGTGGCCTGAAAGAGCGTCAACAGGATTGGGCCGCCCACATATGAGACACATGACCTCATAGAACTCTTTCAATTGGGCAAGGGTCGTACAGGCCATCGGATATTCAGGATAGCGCAGTCTCGGACCAGGCACAGGTCCTGGGGAACGAGGCCTAGAACGCGGAGGCTTCCTCGTCTCGTCGACCAATGGACCAGAAGAAGTCGAAGAATGCTTCAACTTCTTGCTCTTCTTTTTGTGCCTCCTACCCAAGTGTCCCGAGGACTTGGAATGGGACGGAGGAGGACTTCAGGCTTTGTGAATAATCCCGGGACCTTTCCCTCGATCTGGATCTCACCTTCCGTGGAGTTGCATGCCAGATGCTAGCAGCTTCAGGAACCACTCCCAAAGCCATGGCCCGGTAATCGCCTTGGTGTTGGGGTTGTGCTCTAGACACCTCAGACAAATGAGGTGTGGGTCCATCGGTTGGTGACAGGCACCGCAGGGCATATAACCCAACATGCACAAAGACATTTCTCCACGCACCAGGAGGTAAACTTCAAAACGGTTGATAAACTGGGGTACTGCTAACAAAAAATTTCCAAGGTCCAGTCCGACTCCCGGAGTAATTCTAAGGTAAGGAATCTGCGCCTAGAAGTTTCTGTCAGATTTAGTGAATAATCACAGATATTCTTCTTTTGGGGAGATTTACTTTGTACTGGACACCACCTACTTTGTGATGGGCCTGGACATGCTCAGAGAAGTTTCCTTTACAGGGACCATAGACAGAAATACAATGTAACCAGCTATAAGGAACATATTCCTTGACAATAGCAGATGGTAATAACACTTACGCTATGTTTGTACAACTACTGTGATACCTCTTTCTTCAAATGTAAATTTAAAAAATCCAATTGTGTGCAAGTTTAAAACAAATACATTTTTCGTAATACAACTGAACACTCTGGCACAACATTTTAAGAACAGCAATGGACAGATAAAAGTATAAAGAAGACTGACCGTAACCGGACACAGTGGTATTCTCTGGAGACTTCTCTCCAAGTACTTCTGTAGCTGCCTTTAACTGTTCTTTTAACCTGCTGATATCACAATCAGCCTTGGCTTTAACAATACTCAGCTCTGTGTACATATCTTTATATTTATCGCTGGCATATTTTTTATCCTAGCGGAGAAAATAAAGGGAGAGTTATAAGCAGTCGTACACTAAGCATATTCTATCTTTGCAAAAGCTAAGAAAGTTATGATCATCTGCACAGTAATTATTGTACTCTTTGTTATTGATCTCCCTACAGGCGAACGGGATCAGAATATCTGCAAGGCAATCAGGACTAGAGCAAGCTTCCTCAAAAGAATTCTGTCACTTAGTTAATACTTTTTAAAAGAGATCAACTGAGAAAGTTACTTCCTTATACTCAACCCGTGACCTCAACCAAGCTAACACTAACAAAAAGCAAGATGATTATGTCCTGGTATGTAGTTGACATACCAGCCTCTGTGTGTATGTTGGTGGAAGGAATAGCAAACTGTGCGGCGCAGCACTAATAATTTGATGACTTTGGCAAGAAATCAAATGAGACTTTTTGATGTTAAAGGAAATGCTAAGCTGTGAAGTATGTTGCACACCATCCGTGGGTTTTTGACCAATTCCTTCAGAAACTGTGCTTTTATCAGTCAAATAAGAGTGTATGTGAATGCCCTGAACCATAAGAGGGACCATGGTAACCTCCCAACGAGACAAACTAAGGCCAAGTATACAGTGTTGACCAGTTATGGCATTATCAAAGAAGTTACTTACCTTCGGTAACGCTCCTTCTGGTATAGAATCTATCTAGCTGAAGATTCCTCATTTTTTGAATATTCCCCAGATGTCAGACTAGACACCAGGATACTTTTCTACAGTACTTTTGTGCACCGGAAGGTGGCACTGTGTGGCCCCACACTGATGCGGTTCTGCTCCGAATGTGACATGTGGGCCTACATGTGCAACACTCTTGTGCGTGGTCAGTGGCTTTCAAACTGTCTGCGCCCCTAGACTTTGAGCCATAAATGCAAATTGGCAGACCAGTGTGCAGATTCCTAGACTTGGGATCTTATTAATGGGTAGAGCCCAATCACAAAATGGGGAGGATGGTAGGGTCGGTGCGGAATTTGTGGCTAGATAGAGTCTCTACGACAAAGAATATTACTGAAGGTAAGTAACTTGTTCTTCTGATAAGAGACCTTGGCTGCCAAGTCTTCACTTTTTGAATAAATAGCAAAGCAGTACCTAAAAGAGGTGGGTTGTGAATGGACTTAAACCAGAAGGTCCAGCAGAACGAGCAAGCAAAGTGACCTTCTCGTCAAATTTGACTGTCCAGACAGAAGTGTTTCGTGAATATATGGAGGGACTGCCATGTAGCTGCCTGGCAGATGTTTAGAACAGGGGGTCTTGTGTGCTGACACAGTGGTAGCAGCTTTGGCCCTGGTGGAGTAGGCACAGAAGCCTTCTGGTAGCCGATTCTTTACAAGACTGTAGGAGATTTTTAAAGCAGATCATTATCCAGAAGAGATGGTACTCTTCTGCACAACCTTGCCTTTACTAGCTCCAGCATCCCCAACAAACAGCTAATTGTCCACCCGGTGTTCTTTCATACAATCAATGTAGAAGCTGAGCGCTCTTTTAGGGGCCAAGTGATGGAGCCTCTCCTCTTCCTTAGTGGGTTGAGGCAGAGCATAGAACAGCAGCAGGATGAGGGTCTGACCTACATGAAATGGTGTTCCAACTTTCGGTAGAACAGAGGCTCTAGTTTGCAGAACCAGCTTATAAGGAAAGAAGGTGGTGTATGGAGGATGAACACATATGTTGAAGCTCACTCACACGCTGTGCAGAGGTGACAACATTCAGAAACACAGTTTCAGTGGTTAGGTGCCACATACGACAGCTGTGGAGAGGCTTGAATGGTGACCACATAAAATAAGGACAAGATTGAGGTCCCACTGGGGCATTACAAACAGAGAAGGGAGAAAAACGTGTTGAAGCCCTTTCAAAAATAGCATCCCCACTGGTGATTTAAACAAAGAGTGCTGCTCAGCCGATGGTAAGAAGACAGAGAGGGCTGAAAGATAGGCCATACCTGTTCCCAGAACAAAGCCTTGCCGGGCGAGAGACTGAACAAATAACAAAACATCAGATAGTTTAACAATGAGAGGGTCAACCTGACAAGTGACGAACTAAACCCCAAATGTGTCCTTATAACAGGCTTATACAATTTTTGTCGAGGGATGAACAATTGTTACTTACCTGTAAACAGGTGGTTCTCCAGTATTGGTGTCTTTCATAGATTCACATGCTTGAATATTCCCCGTCGTCGAAGTGGGAGTCCCTCGGTAAATAAAATACTAATAACATATGTATGTAAAAACATAACACATAGAATACACACTAGAAATATTTGCAAATACCAAGTCATAATTCCCACATAGGAATACATGGCAGAGAGAAAAACACTTGTAACATATCCTTGTCATTATGTTAGCCCACACTACAGCCAATCAGGCGCAAGCACCCCTCCAGAACCTTCTCCTCAGAGCTCAATCCCTCAGATTTTCGCAGCACAGGAGTGACAAAAGAGTCTAGGAGGAGAAGCGAGCCTCTGAGGGGAAGTGGATGGGTGCATGTGAATCTATGAAAGACACCAATACTGGAGAACCACCTGTTTACAGGTATGTAACAATTGTTCTTCTCCAGTATTAGGGTGTCTTTCATAGATTCACATGCTTTAGTAGAATAGTGAGCAGTAGTAGCCGGTCTGAGGCTCGAACCAGCCATGGATAAGCATTGAAAAAACTCAATAATATAGTCATGCATGTAATAACAATAGCCATATAAAACCATAAAGGTGGAGGGAAGACAGAGGCTCACCTTACTTAAAAAGATTGAAACACCCTGTCTGCCCCACTGCCGTATCTGCTTCGTTGATGGCCTACAGGCAGTAGTGTTTTGTGAAAGTGTGCCTGCTGGACTACGTGGCTGCTCGGCAAATTTGATGGAGCGGTACACCGGCAAACAGGGCAGTAGAGGATGACATCGACCTGGTGGAATGAGCCCTCACTGAAGACTAAAGAGGCCTGCCGGCTTTCTGATGGCAGAAGGCAATTGCTGAAGAAATCCAACGTGCAATAGTTGGCTTGGTAACAGGACGTCCTTTGCGCATGTGTCCATAGGCAATGAACAGGTGATCGGACCTGCGAAAGGGCGCCGTCCTGTTGATGTAAAATTTAAGGCATCTTTTAATGTCCAGGGAATGTAGGCGTTGCTCTGCCGGAGATTGAGGATTGGTAAAGAAAGTTTTAAGAAAACAGGTTCATTAATGTGAAAATCAGTGGGCACCTTAGGCATAAATGCTGGGTTGGTACGAAGCACTACACAGTCCGATTTGAATTGGAGGAAAGGAGGCTTAATGGTGAAAGCGTGAATATCACTCACGCGTCGTGAGGAGGTTAGAGCAAGGAGAAGGGCCACCTTCCAGGTCAGAAACTTTAAATCCGCTTTGTGGATAAGTTTGAATGGTGCCTTCATTAATTGTGCCAATACAACATTGAGATTCCAGGTAGGAGGAGGACGCCGAATGGGCGGGAACTTCCTGAATAGAACTTTGAAAAATTGGTGAATGACTCAGGAAGAGCAGAGCGAGGAGGAGCCATCTTGACGGAAACGAGAAATCGCCGCAAAGAAAACTCTCAAAGTGGAATGGGAAAGACCTGATTCAGCCAGTTGTAAAAAGAACGGTAGCAGTTGAGCCGGAGGGGAATGAACGGGATGGATGTTGGCAGCTGCGCACCAGTGACAGAATCTCCTCCACTTTAGCTTGTAAGTCTTAACTGTAGACGGAGCCCTCGCATGAGCAAGAATGTCCCTGCATTCTGACGAAATGTTCAAATGGGCAAATTCAAGGTGCTCAGGTTCCAGGCCGATAATTTCAGAGAGGAGGGGTTCGGATGACAAATCTGACCCTTGTCCATCGTGAGGAGATCTGCTCAAGGATGAAGGAGGATGGGCTCGCACTGGGAGCGGAGAAGCAGCTCCGAGAACCACGCTTGTCGAGGCCATCTGGGAGCGATCAGGAGAATGTTGCAAGGCTGTCTCTGCATTTTCCACAACACGTAAGGCACCAGCGGAATCGGAGGAAAGGCGTAGGCGAATAGATCGCACCAGTTCATCAAAAGGGCATTCCCGCACGATCCGTGGTGGGGATGCCAACTTGCGTAAGATGGGCATTTCCGGTTCTCCGGGGTTGCAAAGATATCCAAGGACGGACGACCCCACAGTTGAAAGCCTGAGTCGAGCGTTGGTTGATGTAACTCCCACTAGTGCAGAGGTCTTCAAACTTTTTGATGCCGAGACCCCCCTGTCAACATTTTCAAGCGTAAGGACCCCCTCCTGACAAAAGTTTCTAAACCTCTAGCTTATGAGGAAGGTGAGAACCAAATTATGCGACAGGCTTGACTAAATTGTGTGTACAGAGTGAACAATGCAAGCGAATTTTTAGTGCAGAGTGATCACTGTGAGAGCAGGGTGAGCGGGTGAATGTTGTGAGTGCATTGTGATCACTGTGAGTGCAGGGTGAGCGGGTGAACGGTGTGAGTGCATGGTGATTGCTGTGAGTGCATGGTGATTGCTGTGAGTGCATGGTGATTGCTGTGAGTGCATGGTGATTGCTGTGAGTGCATTGTGATCAGTGTGAGTGCATTGTGATCAGCGTGAGTGCATTGTGATCAGTGTGAGTGCATTGTGATCAGTGTGAGTGCATTGTGATCAGTGTGAGTGCATTGTGATCAGTGTGAGTGCACCGTGATCAGTGTGAGTGCACGGTGATCAGTGTGAGTGCATGGTGAGCAGTGTGAGTGCATGGTGATCAGTGTGAGTGCATGGCGATCAGTGTGAGTGCATGGCGATCAGTGTGAGTGCATGGTGATCAGTGTGAGTGCATTGTGATCAGTGTGAGTGCATTGTGATCGCTATGAGTGCATAGTGATCGCTATGAGTGCATAGTGATCGCTATGAGTGCATAGTGATCGCTATGAGTGCATGGCGATCGCTGTGAGTGCATTGTGATCGCTGGGAGTGGAGGGTGAGCATGAAAGTGAAGGCGAGAATGAGAAGTGAGTAGTCTGAAAGCAGGGTGCATTCCCAGAAACTTGAAGCGTAGGGTTTTAGATATAAGTTAAACTATTGCTATAATGTCATTAATCAGGGTTCGAGGGTGGAGGAAATAAATAATGTGCTGATCCTGCAACAAACTTCCAGTCTAATGATTAGGGTTACCAGCTCATTATTTTGATGGCCCAGAAATAAGCAGTCACCTACAGCTGTATTTTTTGCACTTATCTGTGAATACTTAGAACAGCAAATATAAATAGAAAGCACTTTTAATTGTGTTCTAGGGATGTCTCAATGATCCATGACTAATAAGTAAAGAGAATAAGACAGAAAAGTCACATAACTAATTAATACATACTTTTTTATTTATAACTCAATTTAGTGTCAAGAGCAGGTCTCTGCAGGATCTTTAAACACATAGCAGGCATGTTTCTTTTGGCAACCCAACGTTATCTTTCTTTTCATTAAATGCATTCTCACACTACAGCAGTAAGTGTAAAAATACAAATGTAAGGAATAGGCAGAGTGGGGGCCCAGGGGGTACTGGAACCATTAAAAAACTAAGTTTAGGTAATCAGTTAACAAAGGCATGTAAATATGTTAATGGTCTTAAAGCCCTGTGAAAAACTCGGGCCGGAGATAAGACTCCAGACACTGCCCAGAGGCCCCAGGAGCTCAAGCTGCACTGCAGCAGCCCGGGCTGAGACTCAGGATGGGGAGGAGGGGGGCTGAAGCCCTGGAGGCCAGGGCAGAAGTGACACTGTGAAGGCGCGACCCCCTTTGCATCGCTCCACGGCCCCCCTGGGGGTCGCGCCCCACAGTTTGAAGACCCCTGCACTAGTGGGTCGAAGACGTGGACCAGCTGAGGGAATCCGCTAAGATGTTGGAGATGCCTGGTAGGTGAACTGCGGTCAGGGTAATTTGGTGACGGAGTGCCCAATCCCAGATCGACTGAGCCAGCTGAGACAGGAGAGGAGATTTGGCTCCCCCTTGCTTGTCGACATAGTGCATACTGGATGTATTGTCCGTTTGGATAAGCACCGATTCTCCCTGGATCAGACGATGAAACGCTTTGAGTGCCAGAAAGATGGCCATCAATTCCAGCCTGTTGATGTGCCAAGAGCGCTGAGGCAGAGTCCACTTGCCCTTTATAGACAGCCCTTGAAAGTGTGCGCCCCATCCGACCAAGGAGGCGTCCGTGGTCAGAATGAGTTCTGGAGCGGTGGTGAGGAAGGAAGTCCCTGCTGCAATGTTGGACAGTTGCGCCCACCACTTGAGAGCCATCTTCATGCGAGCGGTTACACTGATCAGGTCGTTGAAAGAGCCGGTGACCTGACGCCACCGTCTGTCCAATTCCTCTTGGACGGGGCAAGTCTTTAGCCTGAGATTTGGGACCAGATAGATGCATGAGGACGCCATTCCCAGAAATAAATTCAATATCCGGACTGAAACGGACTGTTTTGCACAAATAAGAGCCACCAGGCGGAGAATCTTCAGCTGACGCTCGTGAGACATGAATGCCTTGGCTAGTGACGTATCCAGAGTGGCTCCTAGAAAGTTTCTGCAGGGAGCTGGGTCGACCTGAGACTTCTCGGCATTGATGGAAAGACCGAGGGATCGAAATACGTCCTGACACAGTTTAGTGTCCCGAGACAGCTGGCTGCGAGATTGCTATTTGATGAGGCAATCGTCCAGGTATGGAAAAATTTGGACGCCCTGCAGACGCAGGTAAGCCACCACTGGAGCTAAAACTTTTGTGAAGACACGAGGGGCGGAGCGTAGGCTGAAAGGCAACACCCTGAAATGAAAGTCTCTCCGTCTCATCCGGAAGCGCAAGTACTTCCGATGCCGTGGAAGAATTGGCACATGAAAATAGGCGTCCTGGAGGTCGATGGTGGTCATGAAGTCGTCTTTGGAGAGAAGACGCAAGATCTCTACGAGCGTTAACATGCGGAAGGATTGGCACTTTAGATACTTGTTCAGTGCTCGTAAATCCAGGAACGGACGCCAATCTCCTGCCTTCTTGAGGATAAGGAAAAATCGGGAATAGAAACCCATCCCCTTTTGAGACTTGGGAACCACTTTGATGGCACCTTTTTGTATCATAATACCAATTTGCTGGAAAAGCTCTTTGAGGTGGGCATGAGGCGGGCCAGATGGAGGAGTGTGAGGAGGAAATTTGACGAACTCCAGAGCATGGCCCTTTGCTACAATGTCCAGTACCAAACGGTCCGAGGTGATTGAGGACCATTGAGAAGAGAACAGGGAGATTCGACTTCCAACTTTCGGGGGGAAGGCAAGTCATTGTCTTTTGGAAACGGATCCTCTATAGGAAGACGTCCCTCGATAGGATTTAGAAGATTGAGGACAGGAGGAGTACTGTGGCTGGGAGGAATATCGCTGATTTCCTTGATTGTAGGAGCGGTATTGAGTGGATTCACCACGAAAAGTAGAGCAGGTGCCGTGTCCGCGCGCACCACGAAAAGGCTGCTTACGGAACTGCAAAGTGCCAAAGGAACGAGCAGTGTCAGTGTCCTTTTTGATTGTCTGCAGTGCCTCATCGACGTGTGCACCAAAGAGTGACTCGCTGTCATACGGCATATCCAGGATTTTTGCCTCCTGGCGAAAAGAGGTGGAAAGGAGCCAACCCTGACGTCGCAAAACAGCTGCCCCTGCGAGTTGACGCAAGCCAGTGCAAGCGATGTCTACAGAGCAGTCAATGATCTATTCTGACGCTCTCTCTCCTTCCTGAGGAATCTTTAAAGCTTCCGCTTTGGAGGGCTCAGGGATGAGGGCCACAAGGGCAGACATGTCAGACCACATCTGATGGTCGTAGCATCCCAATATGGCTAAAGAATTTGCCGCCCTCACAGTAGTACAGGGCATCATAGAACATTTTCGCCCAATGGCGTCAAGGCGACGACCTTCCCGATCAGGAGGAGCCGTAATGGGAGAAGTTGGGTTTCTGTAGCGGCGCTGAGCAGCCTGGGTGACCACAGAATCAGGTTTAGGCTGCGCAATCAGGCAAGTTGGGGAACCATGGGGCGCCTTGTACTTTTTTTCTAAGCGAGGCAGTTGCGCCGGGATGGAATTTGGCGGTTGCATCAATTTTACCCCCTCATTCCAGATGAAGTCTATGATGGGGACCGTATGGACCTGCTTAAACGGTTGACTTTTCAAATCTTATAGAAAACAGTCCTCATCTCTTTGGACCCTAGGCAGCTTAAAGCGTTGAGCCGCTCTATCCATCAGTTGGTGGAAGCTTGCAATGTCCACAGAGGGAAATCCCCATGCGTCACGGGAGGTGGGGACGGCGTCTGGATCTGGTAATTGTCCCACTCGGCCATATTACCATTGTCATCATCCTGAACCTCACCATCCTCTCGCTCTGGGCGGACATCATCCTCCTCATCGGCATACACTGTAGTGTGTATCTGAACAGAAGTTTGAACTTGAGGAGATGGCGTTGCTGGTTGTGGCAGCGGAGCAGCAGCAGGAGCTGCAGCAGGCGCAGGTGCTGTAGGCACCGGTAAACCCTGGTGAGATGGTGGGAGACACCTGTTGTAATCTTCCAACATGAGCTGGAGATTGGAGATGAGAGACAGAGGCAGTGTCGCTGTAGGAACTTGAACAGAACGTTCTTCTTCCTGAAAATACAGATCCTCATGGTCCTCACCATAGTCCTGGCATTTAATAACCAATTCAGAAGGACTTCGTGCCGTTCGAAAGTGATCATCCACATCTTCCTCAGAACCAGAGTCATGCTCAGAACCTGTGGCAAACAAAGGTGATGGAGGCTGCATGTCACTTGGAATGGATAGCTGGTCCACAGGCTCCTGGCGACGCTGGTGCAAAAGGTCAACGGTGAAAGAACCAGACCCGGATGAAGGAAGCGGCACCAGTGGCAAAGAAGCAAAGGAAGATGAAATCGGCGTCGACAAAGTTGTCGTCAAAGTAGACGATGACGACGGCATAGGCGTCGATGAAGCTGCCGTCGATGGAGTGGGCGGTGAGGAGGCACTCTTAACAACTCTCGTCGATGAAGATCTTGCTGACGACGAGAGTCTTCTTCGACGACGAGGTGATAGGTATTGTCGATGAGACAGTCTTAAAGCTGAGGCATACCTTCGTCGACATTGACGCAGCCGTCTTCAACGTGCCAGAAGCAGAAGTCGTCGTCACTGTTGTGAGAAGTTGGCCTGATATATAATGTTCACTATTTTAGTGAGCACTTTGTATCAGTCCAAACAACCCTTATTGATGATTGGTTGTAAGTCAACCTTATAGACCAGCTATCCTAGTAGCATGGATACGAGCAGTCTTCGGGCTAAACTCTAGAGGGCGTGTTAAGCCAGCTGTTATACCATCACATATACCCCTTGAACACCAAGTGAAAGGACACCACACAAGTGTTATGAAAATAAACAGTGTATTTATTTAGATCACAACAGCCCTGTACTCTTTATGAGGACAGGGTACTAAGCACACAACAAAACTCTTACGAAAATACTTTAAGTTGCACAATTTACACAAATGCCCGAGGGGCACGAAAAACCATATACTTCAAAAGTGGAATGCGAAATTACTAGCAGGTAAGTACTGTACTAATAGGCTTTGGAATCGCTAGGACTGGACTACTGAACCTTCAGATTACTAGCAGGAGGCCTAGGGGACTCGGGTGCAGAGTGTGCACTCTCACGCGGGATGCGGGACAAAGTCTATGGTTGCTAGGAATTACAAAGTTAGTGATATCGGACGAATCAGACTAGGTAGAGCTGAAACGAAAAAGGATCTGGACCCTTGGATAGTGAGGCTATGCTGGGGCACCGAAATGCCGAAGTTACCTAGCCCAGGGGCTGCGGATGCATAGGTCTGGAAAGACGTCGGGAATCCTCGTTGCAGTCTATGGAGCCTGAAAGAAGAAGTTGCTGGCAGGCGACCAGTGAAGAGATTCGGATGGATCCAAGCCTGGATCGAAGATGGAAGACACCTGTAAGCAGAGGGGACCAAGTTCTGAATCACTAGCCAGTGATTAGATGGGCACCAGGATGGCACCGGATGGAGTCACCTCGACCAGGTGAGTGGGCGACGCTGGGCTCTGCAGTCTCACGGACCAGGAGGCGTTGTCGGCGACCAGGATGGAGGTGCGAGCTGTCCCACGATGGTATCTGCTGTCGACGTCGCTGGACCCAGGATTGGGGCAACAAGTCTTGGCAAATGCAAGCCCACGCGGTGGACTTAAAATGGCGTCTGGAGTGGACCAGGAGGGTCCGGGGTGCTCCTCTTTTGGAGGGGAGCAAGGGCCAGTCTGGAGCAACCAGACCAGCAGTGTTGATGTCGTTGTTCGTCGTCAGGAAGGCCACAAGCCAGCGGGCTAGTAGCCAGACAATGCGGTGAGCAGCAAAGAGCAGAAGGGCCCCACGCAGATCTGGTGGATGCTGGAGGGCTGAACTTCGGTGCTGGAGCTGCTCAGGGTTGGGGCTTCTCGGACCCCAAAGCACTCACTCGAGGATCCCTCGGCGGTCGTGCTGGGCAGTCTTGAAGATGGCCGGTCCCTCGAGGTCTCGTCGCACCCACGGATCTCAGCTGGGCTGACGATGTGGGTAGAGGTCAGAGGTGCCAGGGAAGCCGGGTCTCGTCGTGCTGGTCAGTCGGATTCCGGAGGAAGGACATGCAGCAAACCGCAGTGTTCTTGGATGGTGCCTGCGGGTGCAGGGTGACTACTCCTTAGTCACAAGGGAGAAATCTTGAGAAGAAGTCGAGAGTTCCTTTCGTAGAAAGTAGTTTCAGGATTCAAAGATGATCTAATTTGGAAGGGGGCCCGCTCCTATCTTTATACTCGGAAAAGGGGCTGGCACGCGACTAGGTCCTGCCCAGGGGTGGGACCAGGAAGGGGGGTGGTTACACCCCTCTCCCATGCCGGACTTTCCCCAGCTCAGGGGCTGGTGTGCCCCTAGAACTGGTTCTAGCCGGCAGATGCATAGTGAGCACCGGGGTGCCACTTGCAGTCACCTTCCTCTAAAGCCCTGCCTACCCAGGATACACAAAACCCTGTCTGGGATGGTGCTAGCACCGCCCCTGACAGGAAACCCTTTGTCCAAGCTCCCCTCGCTGGAAGGACTCCCAGCTGCAGGGGGTCAGACTTGTGTCTGTGGTGGCAGCATCCATTTTGTGATGCTGAGGCTCGAGTTAACTTTAACCGGGGTTCACAGTTACATACATGTCGTGTCCCAGAATTGGCGAGGGGTTAGTATTCCAATTCGTATGACACCTTACTCGAAATGTTTTGATAAAGCGATACCAAAGATAGCATATAACTGCGAGGATTATAATGCACTTAAGAGTATATGGTATGCGTTATCATGGAACAGCTATTAGGACTTGGTTCCGCAAGCTTCAAACGGGCTCAGCTCATGCCAGAGCACCATCTCACACGATTCCAAGCACTCTGCCTTCAGGATTGTCAAGGCCTGCCATAGGAGTGACTGATAGGAATCTGTGTGTCCATTTTAGGGTTAGATATAGGTATACTAAATCTAAAGCAAAGGGTGTTTACACCACCTTGCCCCAGCTGTCGTGCAGCCAGTTGTGTCAGATTTAGATGGCCAGCCAGGGGTGGCATAATACATGCTGCAGCTACTGGTAGGCCCTGGGTATACCTATGCCCTGAGTTACTGGGTCTGATAAGGTGGCCCAGTACCAATTGGTAAATGCACCTAAGGTACACGTGTCAATTTAGTGAGAGAACAGCAAGGCTGTGGGTCTGATTAGCAGGCCCACAGCCAGAGAAGTCGTAAACCAGTGAAGCAAAAAGCAAAAATCTGGGGTGATCATAGGATTGCAGACCCTACTCTCCTACAACTGTTGTCGTCGACGAACCGGAGACGGCCGATTTCGTCGTCCGGACGATCGTCGACGCTCCCGTCGACAATTTCACATGTTTTTTGGCAGAAACATGATGGGAAGAAGCCGTAGATGCCTGAGAGTCAGATCTCGTGGGCGTAGGAGTAGCAGGAGGAGGTGAAGACACCGCAGGAGCCACTATGAGTGAAAGTTTCTTCTTCTATAAGAAGGGAGAAGGCAAATCCTGCACACTGCTACGTTTTGAGGCGGCTTTAGAAGTTCCTGACACCGGGCTTTCTGCGTCAGAAAGAGCTGAATCTTTATCTTTTAGCCGTTGTAACCAGAGGAGGAGACGACCTTCTCTATCTTTAAGTGTCTTAGTGGAGAAGGTCCTGCAGATCTTACATTTGCCTACCTCATGGTCGGGATAAAGACAGTAGATACACTTCTTGTGGGGATCTTCAGAGTAGAGCCGCAACTTCCCACAAGAAGAACAAGGTCTAAATAAAGATTTCTTACTTGAAGACATAGTAGAAGTCACTTGAAAACCAGAAGAAGTATAAAAAACTGAGCAGAGCTCAGGGAGACACCCTTCACACGACGTGCGGTAGAAAATCTGAGGGACTGAGCTCTGAGGAGAAGGTTCTGGAGGAGTGCTTGCGCCTGATTGGCTGTAGTTTGGGCTAACATAATGTCAAGGATATGTTACAAGTGTTATTTCTCTCTGCCATGTATTCCTATGTGGGAATTATGACTTGGTATATTGCAACTATTTCTAGAGTGTATTTTATGTGTTATGTTTTTAAATACATATGTTATTAGTATTTTATTGCTATTTTATTTACCGTGGGACTCCCACTTCGACGACGGGGAATATTCAATCATGTGAATCTATGAAAGACACCCTAGTACTGGAGAAGCCTGGCTGCCAAGATGACATCAACCACCTCGGGAGGAAAGCCAAAGAAGTTCAGATATCCCCTGCTCAATCTCCAAGCATGAAGGTGGAGATTGCGAAGGCCCGGGGGCAGAGTCCAGCTCTATTGCTGTGACAGCAAGTCCTCCTGGAGGGGCAGCCTGATCAGAGGACATATGTTCAAGCCGAAGAGTTCTGGGTACCAAACTCCCCATGCCTGATGCGGAGCTACTTGGATGACTTGGACCAGGTCTGTCCTGATCTTCTTGAAAACTCAGGACAGGAGTGGTATTGACAGAAAGGCATACAGGAGCCCTAAGATCCACTGGAGACAGAACACCTCACCAAGCGAGCGATGCATTGGAAATTCCAAGAATTGCTGACAGGGAGCATTCTCAGCAATGTCAAATAGATTGAGTCAAGGTTCTCTTAATGCCTAGAAGAGAGCTTGTGCCACCTCAGACTGTAACTGCCACTCATGATTCGCTACCAGCTGACAGCAGAGTTCCACCCTGGTGTTCGGTGAGCCCACCAGGTGGTTCGCCACCAGGAAGATTCCTTGGTGGTTCAGTCAATTCCAGAAACACAAGGCCTTCTGGCAGAGTGTCCATGACCCTACCCAATTTTTTTTAGCAGTACAATAGGTTGGTGCTGGTGTCCACGAGCACCTGTACCAGCCTCCCCTAGATGGACGGCAGAAAGGCTTTCAACACCAAGTGGATGGTCCTCAGCTCCAGAAAATTGATATGGAGCCGGGACTCCGCTGAACACCAGAGGCTTCTGATCGTCACCTCTCCCAAGTTGCCCCACCAGCCAAGAAGTGAGGCATCTGTCACTATTGTCAGCTCTGGGTTGGGAAGGGAGAGGGGTCTGATGCTGACCCAGTCGCGGTCCAGTAGCTACCACTTCAAATCTTGGACATCACCCAGTCGCGGTCCAGTAGCTACCACTTCAAATCTTGGACATCCCCTGAAAAGCCAGTGGTTCTCAGCCATGCATTGTGCCAAAGGGCTCCCAACAATGAAAGTGCTCTACTTTGTGAGTCTGTTGTGTCCAGTCCATATTGTATGGTGAACTTTGCTGCGTCTTTCCCATCAACAGTAGCTTAGGAGAGTATGGCTCGGGCCTCCTCTGAGACAATAGGCACCACTTGCACAACTGAACCCCAGATCATACGGAAGTATTGGCCCATAAGGAACACATGTTAACCGACCACAGTGCAAGGCTGGCAGATGAGAACATCCTCTTCCCAAAGGCATTCAGCTTCTTGGATTCCCTATCGGGTGGCATGGTAGGGAACGCACAAGGGTTTACCCTCAAGCTGTCCATTGTGGGGTGCTAGGTAAGGAAACTGGGGTCCCCTGGAGAAGGGAGATGGCAGTGAACAATTGTCATATGCACAGGAGCAGCTGGGCTTGTACCAGGCCCGAATAGGACATCACCAAGGGTTTCATTAAAGGCGAGTTAGGTTTCAGATGGGCGACTCCTGCCTAAAGCACCTCTGTCAAGAAATGAGTCTCGACTGCTACTGAGGGCAACTGAAGGTCCAAGACCTCAGCTGCGCTATGCACCACCATAGCGCATGAGGCACACTCCTCCATAGCCACAGTGGGGAAAGAGACCAAGCCAGTGTCAAAAAAGATGTCTAACCCTCTAGCATCCACCAATTGCCCAAACCAGTTGTTTCAGTATCACCTAGGAAATTCTGACATCACATAAAGATTCTCAAACCCCCTCCCATTTATCTTTCTCTCCTTGCCTGTCAAATGAAAAAGACACTGGCTTCGACTCAAGGGCATGGTCCTGGTCAGCACTGGAGTGGCGCCAGGAAGGTTTAGGTATTGCAGGCGGCTCTACTCCGGATCCATGGGACCTATTCGAAGCTGAGGTCAAACTCGCTAATGAGGATCCAGTGGGGGCCCTCGCCCAAAAGTGCACCAGAGTGGTCGGGCCATCCAAAAATGAGGTTCTGGTATGTTGGTTCTGCATCGCAGGATGTTCACTGATGGTCATATACCTTTGTGCTGTGTGCATGGCATATATATATATATGTGATCAAGACACCTTGGTGTGTCGAAACGCGTAGCGATATCCGGTGATTAAAACCTCACAACTGAAATCCTTGAGTGCGCGACTTCTTGCTTCATTGCAAAACTTTGGAATTGTTTATTGAAACTTTCGGCGGAGGGTTTGCCGAATTTTCGCGCCACCTGACCACGGGAGGAGGTCCCAGCAGAACCCTGTGTGCTTCGGAATATATATATATATATATATATATATATATATATATATATATATATATATATATATATATATATATATATATATATATATATATAATATTCACAGAAAAAAACCATAGGTTATAGTGGATATATAGTTAGGAATTTGCATTTACAAAACCTTGAAAATTCAATGAAAAAACCATTGGTTTTAGGCCATATATAGTTAGGGATTTGCATTTACAAAACCTTATTTTACTCGCATAAAACCATTGAAATTCCATATATAGTTATAAGCGCTAACTATATATCGCGCACCCGCAATCCACTGCTGATGATGTCACATATTACATCATTCATGACATGGTTAGTGACATCACTGATGACATCACTGATGACATCTCAAATGACATCACTGATGACATCACTGATGACAACACCCAGTGACTGTATGTTTCTGTAAAGTTAAAATATCTCTTACATATTGAAGAATGAGTGGATATATAAGTGTCTGGATGAAGGATTTAGTAGGTGCATGACTGACTGTATGAGTGAGTGATTAAATGTGTCTCACTGAGTGCATGGGTTAGTGACTAAACTGTCTTAATTTGTGCATCATTATGTCTGTTGTTCTGTAAACTGTTGCATGTGTTGATAAGTAGCTATATGAGTAACTATATGGGTTATTGATTGGTTGCCCAAGTATTTGTATGGGATACTGAGTGTGTGTGTGGGTGGCTGGGAGGTGTGTGACTCTGTGCATAGATGTGTGAGCAGTTGATTCACTAGATGTATGGTTTCAAAAGTGCATGTGGAAACAGCTGTATGGGCGGTTGACTGTGTGCATGAGTGTATTGGTGAGTGAATGGATATCTCAGTGCTACATGTCAAAGTAAGTACATATGTAAAACACAGTACATGTGAGAGTTGACATATATAAATAACTGTGCATAAGAGCCAGTGAATGTGTGAGTGGCTGTATGGATCATTGTGAACTTGTATCAGGGATTGTATAATAGAGTAAATATGTGTTAGTATATGTTTGAATAAGTAAAGTTTGTATAACTGTATAGTTGAGGAAATGGAGGTGTGATTGATTCTTTGCATGACTGACTAGGTGTGTGAGTAACTCCATGGATGAGTGACAGTCTGTGAGTGTCTGTTTACACTGATTGTATCTAAGGTTATATTAGAGTCTGAAGAGGTTCATCGTATTATCACATGAATGATATCATCAGTGATGTTATCAGTCATGTCAAATGAGATGTTTTCAGTGATGTCATCAGTGATGTCATTTGAGATGTCATCAGTGATGTCATCAGTGATGTCACTAACCATGTCATGAATGATGTAATATGTGACATCATCAGCAGTGGATTGCGGGTGCGCGATATATAGTTAGCGCTTATAACTATATATGGAATTTCAATGGTTTTATGCGAGTAAAATAAGGTTTTGTAAATGCAAATCCCTAACTATATATGGCCTAAAACCAATGGTTTTTTCATTGAATTTTCAAGGTTTTGTAAATGCAAATTCCTAACTATATATCCACTATAACCTATGGTTTTTTCTGTGAATTTCATTGGTTTTTTAATAGCAAATATGAAAAGCTTTAAAATGTCAAGTACGTGATAGATAAAAACATTTTCGTATTTATGCACGCTGATGTGCTTTGAACGCTGCACCCCCCCCCCCTCCCCTCTTTTGTCTTAGTAGTACTCTCTCTTTGCAGATACTGAAGGGTAGTTAACGCAGGCCTTTACCCCCGTTGTAATCCGTCGTGCCTGCTTGTCTCTCCATTTGATTGATTGTTGTCCAAGCATTTACTGTTTTAGAATTGGTTCTCTTTGGATCATTCTCTATTTACAAACAAGCACAAAGTCGCAATACTCTGTTTAGTCTTTGCAGATAGTGAAAAATCGTGTAAAAAAATAAAAGTAATCGAGCAAAATCAGTAGGCCACTAATTGGATCTCTTTTTGACCTCGCTAAAATAGAAATATTAGGAACAACCCTTCATGAGAAATACGAAAATAGTGAGATGAACTGAGCTCCACACCATGAGGGCTGCAAGACAGCTCGGCTCCATCACCCATCCCGCACAAAATAACGACAAACCCTATGCAAATATTAAAAATATAGACAACACACCAGCAAAGAAACAGGGTAAAACATTTTATTAAAAAACTATTTACATAACGTTGGTTTATAAGATGATGTCAGTAGTGGACCGATGTGTGAATAGGTCGAAAGCAGCACAAGGCTCCAAGATCCGGATGGCAAGCTCCTGGATGTTGGGTGCCATAGTTCAGAGTTCTGAGTTTGAGCCTTTTTCAATGCCTGTGCTTTGTTGAATCAAAATGGCGGCTTGACACAAAGCTGACTCAAGCGTTGCTACTGATGCTATGCAGACCAAAACTGGTTTTCAGTTTGTACATTTTTCTAGATTTTTCAATCCAAGTTTGGTTGACTTTGTAGAACGATGGCTTCAAATTTTCAACATACGGTGTGGTGGCGCTGACTGGGAGGGGGCGCTTCGCTCCTGCCCCCTCCCCAAGTAAGATTTTCATACGTGAAAGTACGTTAATGGTTTTGGTCCCTGAGTTGCTTCGATGTCACTGCCATTCTCAAATGGCATAAGTTCTGGATGTTGGGTGCCATAGTTAAGAGTTCTGAGCAGCGCTTGTAACACTGTCTGAAGCTTGTTTCCACCTACTGCAGCTTCACTATTCTCAAAGTAAGTGAGTGTCATTTGTGGACCTGACTGCATTAGAAAACAATGTGATATGTTACCTTCCTAAACAGCTTGACGGAGGCCCCTGAGGGGCGGTGTGATGGCCATGGACTCGGAGAAGACGCTTGGCTCCGACACCCTCCCCAAGTCTTATAGCACTGGTGTAGCCTGAGATCGCCCCCGACATAGGCGGCCGGCTCCTGGGGTCCGGCGGAACTTTTTGCCTTTTGATGACTCTTCAATTCTGAACCTTGTCCCATCCAGCTGAGTTGCGCCCACTCTTGCGGCTACAGCGTCTTCCCCACCATCCAGCTGAATTGCGCCCACTCTTGCGGTGCAGCGATAGGCGGCTGCCACAGGACTCTCAAAATGGCGGCCGGCTCTTCGCTTTTGGGCCTGGTCCACTAAAATGGCCCTGGGACACCTTTGAACTCGGACGCTTCCCTGATAGGGCTTGGGTCCCATTCTCGAAAAGCGTCCCCTCAGCCGTGAAGATTCTACAAAAGTCTTGGGGGCCTCCGACTCCCGCAGGCTTCTGGTGGGGAGCGGCTGCCATGATTGCTCGTGGAATGGCCACGACGGAGCTACGAGATGGTAGTGGTCTCATGCTGACGCCAGCTTTAGTCTGAAACATCCAGAAACACTGTAGACTACCAATTCGATCAGTTCCGGTAGCGCCCCAACATGACCCGGAAGAGAAGAACTTGCCCTCCCCTCTTTGACTGATGGTTCTTGTTGCCTGTCCCCTCTGTTGTCATTTAACAGAACTTTTTGGACTGCTGAAAGGGGTTGTGTTCCGAACGCTGGTTGGTGGAGACATTTTGACTATATTCTTGACCTACGTTGTCGCGTAATGCGTTATATGACACGCCGCGTTACCGCACCCGGAAGTGATCCGAGGCGCGGCGCGCAGCGCGTAACGTAAGCATAACAGGTCATGTGACTTGTTAATAAAACTTTTCATTGGTTCATTTTACTTTTGTTAATTTAATGATGAAAAGCTTGGTCATATGACCTAAAAATTACGCTTTTTATTGTTTTCGAACAATATTTTTTTTTCAAACATATGTTATAATATTCCAGGCTAATGTACTTTCCCGGAAAATTTACAACTGTCTTGTAAGTAAAATATATTCCTTTTTCGAGAAAAAGGGCGTTTCTTCCTTCCATGACGGAGCCGTTGAGTAAAAGAGATTCGGCCTGCTGTCTTAGTCGCCGATACGCCTGATTATCAGATTCTTATCGATCACTTTATATTGCAGATATGAAAAACACAACTGCCCTTAAGCATTTATCTTTACTGCGTTCCTACATATTATACCTTTTATCCGTCATGTAATTGGACTGCTTTATTTCACTTGCCTTTACTGATTCGAAAACAGTGACTAAAAGTAAAAACTTTACCAATGTAAATACTACTACCGTGTTTTGTTTTAAAAACCTTTTTTGTGAAAATGTCAGTATACAAATACGGGCCTATAAACACGTGGGCCGGCCACGGAGCAAACTGAAATCGTATATGATGAGGAGACATTTACACTGTAGAAGAACGTAACGAGCGGGCCATTAGGTTGCAAGAACAAAGGTGTCTAACAGTTGCGGAATCGGTGGACGTACATTTTGTAATTAAAATACGACAGGGCCACTTACAATAACATTTTCTAGATATACATTTGCGGGCAAGGAGTTACGAGTCCCATTTATACCGGCGCCATTTTGGGCGAGGCCGGGCAGGTCCAAGATATAGTCAAAATGTCTCCACCAACCATCGGCCAGACCAGAACCCCTTTCGGCCCTTTATGCTACAAGATGGTGTCTTCCATTCAGAAAATATTGTTGGCAGCATTTTGAAAGGAAACAGAAACAGCCGTTCTCCTAGTGAGTTTCACATTGTTACATTTAGGAAGAATGTTGAAGAGTAGTATGTGGAAAATCTGAAGCCATTTTTCTACAAACTCTCAAAATTGACTTGGATGGAAAAAAAAAACCTGAAGAATGTACAAACTGAAAACCAATTTTTGTCTGTATAGCATCAACAGTAACGCTTGAGTCAGCTTTGTGTCAAGCCGCCATTTTCATTCAATCAATAGCGTCCCCCTGCACACATTCAGGGACCTGGTCGTGTCTTCAGATGAAACGCATTGTAGGAAAAGAAGCAGAAAGGAAAAGGCAAAAAGTTCCGCCGGACCTAGTGAAGCTGCAGCAGGTGCAAATAAGCTTCAGACAGTCTTACAAGCACTGCTCAGAACTCTCAACTGAGGCACTCAACATCTAGGACTTGCCATTCAGATCTTGGCGCCTTGTGCTGGTTCCGACCTATTCACACATCGGTCCACTACTGACATCACCTCATAAGCCAACGGGGCACCCCACGCCGACTTTCGGCGCAGCATTGTAGGATGGCCACACCAGTGCGGCAAATTGCTGGACACAACATCGGGGCCATCCAGATCTCGGCGCGTTCGACTCACTGTACCGCAAGAATGACCGCAACTCAGCTGGACACGCCGTCTTTCGGCGCAGCATTGTAGGATGGCCACACCAGTGCGGCAATTTGCTGGACACCACCTCGGTGCCATCCGGATCTCGGCGCGTTCGAGTCACTGTACCGCAACAGTGACCGCAACTCAGCTGGACACGCCGTCTTTCGGCGCAGCATTGTAGGATGGCCACACCAGTGCGGCAATTTGCTGGACACCACCTCGGTGCCATCCGGATCTCGGCGCGTTCGAGTCACTGTACCGCAACAGTGACCGCAACTCAGCTGGACACGCCGTCTTTCGGCGCAGCATTGTAGGATGGCCACACCAGTGCGGCAATTTGCTGGACACCACCTCGGTGCCATCCGGATCTCGGCGCGTTCGAGTCACTGTACCGCAACAGTGACCGCAACTCAGCTGGACACGCCGTCTTTCGGCGCAGCATTGTAGGATGGCCACACCAGTGCGGCAATTTGCTGGACACCACCTCGGTGCCATCCGGATCTTGGCGCGTTGTGCTGCCTTCGGCCTATTCGCACATCGGTCCGCTACTGACGCCGCCTCACGTGCCAACGGATTTTCTACGCTTTTTGTAGCCCTATGCCGCATAACAGGTCATGTGACTTGTTTATAAAACTTTTCATTGGTTCATTTTACTTTTGGTTTCCTAAAGATGGAAGGCTTGGTCATATGACCTAAAAATAACACTTTTCATTGGTTTAGAACATTTTTTTTTCCCAAACGATGAAAGCCCCACCTTGTTTCTGGATCATTCAGACTGAAGCTGGCGTCAGCATGAGAGCACCACCATCTCGTGGCTCCGTCGTGGTCATTCCGCGAGCAATCATGGCAGCCGCTCCCCACCGGAAGCCTGCGGGAGTCGGGGGCCCCCAAGACTTTTGTAGAATCTTCACGGCTGAGGGGACGCTTTTCGAGAATGGAGCCCAAGCCCTAGCAGGCAAGCGTCCGAGTTCCAAGGTGTCCCAGGGCCATTTCAGTGGACCAGGCCCAAAACCGAGGAGCCGTCCGCCATTTTAAGAGCCATGTGGCAGCCGCCTATCGCTGCACTGCAAGAGTGGGAGCAACTCAACAACATGGTGAGCGAGACGCTGTAGCCGCAAGAGCGGGCGCAACTCAGCTAGATGGCCGCCACCTGGAGAGGCCCGTTCACGCCGCCTCCCCCACCCCCGGGCCGCCGCACGCCAATTTTCAGAGCAGCATTGTAGGATACCAAAACCAGTGCGGCAGTTTACTGGACATCACCTGGGTGCCTGTCGTACATGTTGTGTCAGCCATGGGACACTGGACACAGTCCCATCAACATCTCAACGCGTTCTGCTGCCTTGGGACTATTCGCACAACAGACCGCTACTGACGAGGCCTCCCCCCGCACCACCCGGGACGCCCCACGCTGTTTTTCTGTGCTGCATTGTAGGATCCCAAAACCAGTGCGGCACCCAGGCGACATCACCTGGGTGCCGTCCAGAACTCTGCACGTTGTGCTGCCTTGGGACTATTCGCACAAAAGAAAGCTTCTAACCATTGTTGCTTTTTGAGTTGAAAAATGTTTAAATGTTTTTACTTTTTGTTCCGTTCATTATAGTTAAAAGTTAATAAAGTTTTATAATCTTACTTTGTTGGAGTGTTATCTATTTTTTTAAAAACGGGTGAATAGGGCCTTGAATCGGGTTATTGTCATGTGTGGGCTTTGGAAGTGTGCTGCTGCAGGATCGGACATTTCAAACTCAAATGCACGTTCTTTTTCTTACCTTTCCGAAGCATGGAGCGCAATACAAGGCAGAGAAAGGGTGATGCACGTGTTGAACACTACCTGACCTGGCAAGTTGCTGGCAGTGCCCCCCCGCCCGCTCCTGAAAGAGGGCACACACACACCGCCGCCCCGAGTACTTCACAAATCTTTAAAAGACCATGCGCTTGTTCATGAGGCTTAAATGGTTTATCACCTCTTCTAGAACCCCTGCATCGACCCTCTGACGTTTCCTGGAAAAATTACCATGTAACACAATACCAAGCCCTGTCAGCTGAAACCCCCAAGGAATCGTGGGGCATATTATCAAGGGGGTTTATCTCCGCTTTTTTGGCTTTAAAAGCCATGAAAGCGGAGATAAAATTATCTCCCTATTACCAAGCTGTCGCTAACACCAGTTAGTGACAGCTAAAAGGAGATAGCGACCATCTTGGGCCCCGCTTTGCATGTCAGTGATACTTATCACTAATGACATGCAAAGTGGCGTGCCAAGATGTTAGCGACTGGAAACAGTCCCTAACATCGCTATCTCCTATTACCAACTTTTGGAGATATTCGCGCTAAGCGCGAATATCTCCAAAATCTAACACCTGCCCTGAGCAGTTCTTAGCCATGTTATCCAATGGGAGGTGGATAACATGGCTAAGAGCATTTGCTCGATAATACATGAATATCGCTGACTTTTCTGCGATAATAGCAAGGTTTATCTGCGATAAAAATCGCCGATGTGCGGCGATAATTTTTGTCTCTAAACAAGTTAGAGACAAAAATTATCGCTAGTTGTTCGTAATATGCCCCCGGGTTTTTGCTTGCAGAAATCGGGAGGCGGGAGACTAGCACTGAAATCAGTAGTCACACGCCTGAATCGGGAGGGTTGGCATGTCTGAATTCTCTACAGCTGGGGCCATAAACTACATCCGCAGGGGTAGGTGATAGCCTGGGACCAGCCTGGCATCTAAAATGGCTGCCGTGCACGACAAAATTGTGGCATTGGAAAAAAGGCAAGATGGCGCAGCCGCTGGAAGAGATGTATCAACATATATCAGCCTCCTCAGCCACCCTCAGGAAACATAGGGGATTAGGATACGTCTCCCGCACCCCCTTATACCTAGTAATTTAATTAACGAAGCACAAAATGGCGAATTCCCGTTTCGCTACCAGTTTGCGGCTCAGTTCGCGCCCGTGAAGCGCTTCTACCGTGAAAAATCATTTTTTTTTTTATTTTCCCCATAGGACCCTTTAATAACCCCAACAACATTCCTAGGGGGTCAAGAGGGGGATACCTTGCCCCCTTTCATTAAATTCCCCCTTCGTTTTTCACCTCTTCTTCTCTCTCGATCCTACCGAGAGATAAGATGGCGGCCGCTCCGGACTGTCACGCAGCAAAAAAAAAAAAAAGCTCACGCACAGCCGCTGGAAGAGATGTATCAACATATATGAGCCTCCTCAGCCACCCTCAGGAAACATAGGGGATTAGGATACGTCTCCCGCACCCCCTTATACCTAGTAATTTAATTAACGAAGCACAAAATGGCGAATTCCCGTTTCGCTACCAGTTTGCGGCCCAGTTCGCGGCCCGTGAAGCGCTTCTACCGTGAAAAATCATTTTTTTTTTATTTTCCCCACAGGACCCTTTAATAACCCCAACAACATTCCTAGGGGGTCAAGAGGGGGATACCTTGCCCCCTTTCATTAAATTCCCCCTTCGTTTTTCACCTCTTCTTCTCTCTCGATCCTACCGAGAGATAAGATGGCGGCCGCTCCGGACTGTTTAGAATGTTGACAGACACCGGGGAGCCAATCAGCTTTCTGCGCGCAAAGTTCCGTTTCGCGAAAAGTAAGCGGACCGGATCGCTGCCCAGAGCGCTGTTACAGATATATATCTTGATTTAAACGTTAATTTCTCAAAATCCACTGAAGCACATATATTGAGACCTAGCAAAGGCACATCGGGCTAACAGTCCCTACAATTTTGCCAAGTTTCGTGAAAATCCATTCAGCCGTTCGAGCTAAAAGTGAGTCCAACCGCCCTATGGAAATTAACATGGGAAAAACGTGTTTTGGGACCCCCCTTTTTTCTCGGCCCCCCCTCGACAAAACCCCCCCAAATTTTCAAGGGCTGCTCAGAAACAAAATGTGCCATTTTCCTGAAAATTTCAGCCGATTCCGTCCACAAACGCCAAAGTTATTAGACATAGAATTTTCAAAAATGCCATAGGGAAAAAATCCTAACTATATATACCTACTGGCGATAGTATGTGTATATGTATATATATATATATATATATATATATATATATATATATATATATATATATATATATATATATATATATATATATATATATATATATATATATATATATATATATATATATATATATATATATAATTGCCCTGAAGCTTGGAGGCGCACTCGACGATTCTCAGCCCTCCAGCCTAAAGATGCAGCCTGCTTGAAAAGTGTGTCTTGCATTCCAATCTGCCTACGCGTTTCAGGGCCTCAAGCCCCTTCTTCCTGGGCATTTAAACAGCACACATGAAAGCCACCTTCGTGATTTCCGGCATTTATTAACCATGCCTCCCACATGGGCGTGTCACGATTGCGATTGTCCTGCGTGCATTGTGGGGCATGGAGTCCAATCTAGGATTGTTGTTCTCTTTGTGGTAAGTTCATGCGTGTGTTTAAAATCATTTTTTCTTCATAATTGTCTCTAAGTGAGTCACGCACTTTAAAAGCAAGCTTTGTTTGCATATGGAGAATCGTGCCGGTGAAAGTCCCGAACAGTTCAGAATTCCGGCCTCAGTCAGCTGAAAAAATGCATTCAGTCCCAGCTGATGATGTTGCTTCCCCCAACGGCCGAGGCAGCCGTGTATTTGTGTAACGCAAATTGCCCTGAAGCTTGGAGGCGCACTCGACGATTCTCAGCCCTCCAGCCTAAAGATGCAGCCTGCTTGAAAAGTGTGTCTTGCATTCCAATCTGCCTGCGCGTTTCAGGGCCTCAAGCCCCTTCTTCCTGGGCATTTAAACAGCACACATGAAAGCCACCTATATAATATATATATATATATATATATATATATATATATATATAGTCCTGTGAGTTCGGCTCTCGATGCCGTGCTCCTCCCCCAGGTACAGATCTCTCGAACACCAATATCAGTGAAATAAAGTGTCTTTATTCTATATATATGTATGTATATATATATTCTCTATGAAACATAATATAAGTTGCCAGTGTCCATATAATGAACAGAACCTGTTAGGGGCAGATCAAAGGTCTTTTTTTCTGATTGTCGTATTTATGAATAATAAAACACA
The DNA here is from genome assembly GCF_964263255.1 of Lissotriton vulgaris. NCBI lineage: Eukaryota > Metazoa > Chordata > Amphibia > Caudata > Salamandridae > Lissotriton > Lissotriton vulgaris. Next base: position 187,843,821 of record NC_141698.1, read on the forward strand.
CCCATTTCACGTCTGCATTACAGTACCTTACTTGCAAAAGAGGTTAAAAGTATATAACATGAAGGGAAAATATAGCCTGAAGGGTCTACACTGTGAAAGCTCTCAAAAATGTATCATGTCCCTTTGAGATCCAAAGAGCGGCCCCTACATGTAACGCACTGTAATGGCAGTTGCCTCAGTCAGTTCTTTTTTCTGCCTCTAGTGAGTAGGATCTCAGCGCACATGTTGGGTTTGAAACCAATTTTTTCTATTTTATTTTTTTACAATAGTTTAAGCCATCATTGCAGTTTTTTCACACTCATTTGATTTTGTTTACATCCATGTAAAGGGTGAAGTGATTTTTCCAGTAAGAATTCCTTCTCAGTTTGAGAAGTGCCCTTCATGTAGAAGAATGGAGGGAGTATCTGACTCACACAAAGTCTGAGTGGTAAAGCCTCCCAGCTTCATAGTCTGTGAAAGACTGATATATGCCATAAAAAGTTGAAGAGGACATTAAAGGTCTGGAACGGCATAAGGCTACAGAATTTGAGAGCCAGAGAGGAGAGGCAAAAGAAGAGGATGGAGGAAACCTCTAGCTATGCATCCTCTGGAATGAAGACAGAGCATGAAAAAGAGACTCCAGATGGGGGTCAGCCAGGGACAAAAGGCAAGGCAGAAAACATCAGTGGCCCCATAACACCCAACTCTGCTCACAATCGCTCGGGATACTTGCGGCATTGAGAGCTTCGTTACCCACATGCTCTTCATCTAAAATGGGTTCAACACCATCAACTCATCACTACCATAAGGACCATGTCATCAGCCATCCAAAGATGGGACGCCGTTGACATAAAAGGTATACCAGCAGACATCGACAAGATCACCATCTGCATCAAGGAAGTCCCAATGGTAGATGTAAAAAAAAGACTTTTTGCATGTTCACTCCTACTATTTAGACTGATGCTGCTAGTTTTTCGACTGAGAGTGCACTGAGGCCTGCTAACAAGACCGCAGTGCCAGTGTTCTTTCCCATTACCAAGTGTATGTTGAATTGGCTATCCCCAACTGGCAAATACGGACTGACTAATAAGGTCCTAGTATATGGTACCCAGGGTACCTAGGACATGTAAGACCTACCCTCATAGTGTTCACCCAGGACTGCAGCACTGATTGTGCCACCCTGAGTGCGTCAAAGTACAAAATAGCTCCCAGTCTGCTACTGCAGACTGGAAGGACAGTGTCACACTGCAAGTTCGACTTGGCCATTAAAACCATCGGCAAAACCACCCCTTCCTTTAACATATGTAAGTCTTCCCTAAGGGGGGGCCTATAAAGCCCTATTGCAGAGAGCTGTATATTGATAACTAGGACATATAAACGTATATGTCTTAACAAAAGCCCCAAAATTGTCAGTTTGTTGGGGAAAAGTCAGTTGCCCCAATTAACACAGGGTTACTGGCTGGCACCCCAGCCTGGCTAACCTCTGAACGGGACTACATAAATGAATACTGCGAGATATCAAATGAATCGTGGCATTAAACCCGACCTGATGCCCAGGTTGAATTTAATGTTGCTTTAAAAGTTAAGCAACTTTCAGAAAGTTGCCACTCTATGCTCCAGTGGTCCAGTAGCCTCACACAGGCTGGGAACCACAGACAGCTTTCTGCCCACCTGGGAGTGGTGTTAAAGACTACCAGGCTTAGGATCAAACACTGCATGCTGCTGGGAGAGATGTCACCTCCCCTTTGCAGGAAGCCACTCTGGGTGTTAGCCCAATGGCGCGCTTCAACGGGGAAGCTAGGTTTTCGTGGCAATGGTGATTACAGTCCCAAGTGGCTGCTCATTGTTCAGGCAGACGATCTGAAGACATGGACAGAGAGGGAAGGCCAGTGCTCAAACTGGTGTTCCCAGGAGTGTGTGGCCCCAAGGTAACCACACCTCTAGGGTGGGATACCGAGCTGCTTATATCCAAGGAAAGATCTTGACATATTGAGAGGGGCCAGAATGATGCACTCTGAGATTGCCAGATGCCATACATCGCTGCAAAGTCAGGACTCAATTGGGCGCTCACTTGAATCATTATCCTCTGCCTATCCTCGCAATTGGATACGGTATATTATGAGACTCTTCTGGTCAGGCTCAGGAACAAAGGGATTCAATGCCAGGCCCTCCTATAGTTCAAATCGTTCCTGGAGGACAGGACACAAGCTGTCCAGCTATCTCCTTTTTCCTCAGCAGCAAAACCCCTTGAATGTTGTGTACAGCAGGGCTCTGCTCTAAGCCTAACTTCTTAACATTTATATGGACTTGGTAGCGAGCCAAGCTTGAATGTGGGGTCTTGGGGTGATGTCTTATGCTGACAATACCCAATTACTCCTATCCTTTCAGGAAAGACATGTCGATCCTTAATTCTTCTAAAGCGGGCCTAAAGTCTGTTGGCAACTAGGTGACCAACAATTTCCTGAGGTTGAACTCTGACAAAAACCAAGGTCCTCTTTTTTGGTAATAGCTGACGTAAGCAATTGGTGGCCTGCGGATCTGGGTACCCCCTCCCTTCCCCCGCAGTAACTGCTAGGAATCTTGGAGTCACTTTTGACTCAGACCTTTCTTTTGCTCCCCAAATTAAAAAAGAGTCTCAGCCAGCTGTTTCGCCGCCTTCAAGTCGTTGAGAAGAATGAATCATCTTGTCCAGAAGGATACGTGAAAGTCCATTTTTCACCCCTTAGTTACGTTCAAACTAGACTATGCGAATAGTCTTACTTGGGTCCGCCTGCCTACGTACTGCATCACCTGCAGATCGTACAAAATGCGGTGGCCAGACTGATTCTGAATATTCCCATCTCCCAATCTCTAACACCTCATCTCGGTCATCGTTACTGGCTGCCTATCATGAAGCGAGCCTAATGTAAGGCACTCACCTTCAGCCTTTAGAGCTTTGCAGCTTAGAGGACCTACATATCTAAGAAGAAGAATAATAGCCTACTCCCTATCTAGTGCCCTGCGAACCAGCAGCCAAAGGCTACTTCTAATTCCTCAGGTGAACAAAGGAAGGAGAAGTGGAATATCATTTGCCTTCCTTACTGCTGGTCTCCGGAATGCCCACCTACTAACCTTTAGGCTTGCTCTTTCTGAAGCAAGTTTGAAAACCTTTCTCTTTCAATTCTCTTCTTGTTTTACCTAGGCCACTAGCGCCTGGATGCCTATTCGGAGGTAGCTCTACGCTTTTAGAAATTGCATTTATTATTATTATTAGTTCAAAGATATTGGTCAAAAAGAGGGAAATATATCACATAAGTCTTGTTAAGCTGAAGAAAGTTCGCCTTGCCCTCAAAGAATTGCTTCCATCCCTGCACTATAATTGGGATTCAGACAGACACCACCACCATCCATGCACTAGATCAACAAGAAAGGAGGCACCTAGTCTTGACAACTATCCATCCATCAATACATTGATCTATATATAACAGCGATCCACATCCACAGATCGATGAATGAACAAGCAGACTCTCTCAGTCGCTAATACTAGTAGAGCATACGTGACTGTGAGGCACTAATGTTGAGCTGCTGTGGGGGCATTGTAATTTGTTTTTAAAACAATAAAATTTAAAAATGAATGTTTTTTAACTTTTTATTGGGGACTCTGTTTCTGATTTTACCTTCCGCTGCACTTGGCACTTTTTAGGCACTAGACCCAGTGTTGTCAGTCTGTTAGCATGGACACGCCTGCTTCCTGGGTCAGCGCTCTAGTTCTTTTTTTCGCCTATTTAAACACGGTGCTGGCGTGGACGCGCAGCGTTCTCGCCGCCGGCGCCCCAAAGGCAAGCCCATCTGCGCCAGTCCGCGCTCGGCACCAGCCAGGCTACTTGTATCACAGGGACTCTGTGCTATTCAAGTGATGCCTTGAGGAAGATTGGCGAAAATATGAGCAATGAGGAATGAGTACTGAGACTTGAGGGAACTACTAGTTTGAAAGTTGATATATGTAGGAGGGACGCTTTGAGCTGTGGACTGTTGTATGTTGTTCCCTCCCCAAACATTGCACAGAGATCCAACTACTTACTGAGGCACACCATTTAGATGCTGTGTTTATGACTGAAACCTGAACATACCCTGATTCTGTGTTTGAATTAGGGCAGGCGTGCCCTCCTGGCTATAAGATCTTCCATAAACCTAGAGGCTCTGGCAGAGGAGGGGCGGGGGTTGGTTTACTGTTTAAAGACAGCTGGAATTTTGCCCCTAAGGAGGTAGATATGGTGGAGGAGTTGAGCTCCTGGGATTTTCCTTAAAAGACAGCAAGGGACACCTGTTAGATGGTATAGTATGTTACAGACCCCCTAGCCCTGCTAGTATGCTTCACCTGCAGGCATTGATTGCTGTGATTGACAATTTGGTCCTTACGCATTCAAGATTGCTTATAGAATGGTAATCTGGATACGGGATACTCTAATCTTCTCCAATCTTGTGACAACCTTGGACTCCGTCAAGGGGTGACGAAGCCTACACACAAAGGGGGGCACATGTTAGATTTTTTAGTGTGGAAAATGCCACCGGCCCTATAAAGGTCCTTCCGATGGAGTGGACTGACCATTTTTTAGTTAAATTCCTGACATTTAGTCCTATTCGAGAAGCTCCTGCTAATAGGGAAGTTAGGCGTTTTTAGGTCTCCTGGCGTTGAACCGCGCGAAAGCGCGGTCTCGCCAGAGACCTATAGTGAGCGACTCTGCTTTCCAGGAGAGGGGACAGGAGCTGGCCACGCGCAGGGAATTGAGCGGGCCACGCTCACGCGAACGCGCTCTCTGTGGCCAGCTCCTGTCTCCTCTCCTGGCAAGCCGTACCACACAGCCACACCACCCCCTGCACGCATGCGCACAAACAGAGACACACGTACACGAGCGCACCTACACACACACACACATGCGCACTGAGCCCCCCCCCCTACAAGTAAGGGCCACTTACCGCCACTCCAGAATGCTGCAGCCTCCTCGCCGCGTCACCACCTCTGGCCAGGCACTCCGTGGGCGCGGGCTTCAAAAGACGGAAGTCCCGCCCCACGATAGGTTTAGTTTTTAGGGCTCGCACTACACACACAGACACACGAGCACACACATGCCGCCGCCCCCCGCCCCCGCGGGCACACACACACACACACACACGAGCACACAGAAAGTGCTGATCTTACCTTGGGCATCACCTGTCACTTGCAAAAACCCATATCCCTCTGTCTCGAGCGCTGTTGTTGGCAGCCTATTGTACCCGGGAGATAGGCATGGCCCGAGCAAAGAAAATGCACCACTAATACCCTGCCAAACCAAGTTAACCCGTCATTGCGCATGCGCAGTACAGACCCGACGCAGCCGCACTCCTGCCAATTGCTGTTCGATGGGCAAAATAAGAGTCTGGCCTGGCAGGGAACAGGTAAGAAGCAGCCAGAAGGAGGGGAAACACCGGGGTGGCTCAGGGCAGGGGCAGCGCATTAGAGGGAGGGCAGTCAACGCTCGTGGATGGCCGTGCACGGGCATCGCTTGTTAAATTGGCAAATACAGCCGACGGTATTCATTCTGCTCTTACCAATAAGATGCAGACATGTTCTATATTGGTCTTGTGATGTGGCTTCATTCAACGTAAACAAAACAGCAAACTCCTTCTCCTGGTCCTTGGGTTCTCTCGCTATCGAGCTGTGCATAAAATCCATCATTAACGTGCCCTTCTTTTGACCTTCGCCTACAGCAGAAGAAAGTTGGAGTCACTCCCCGAGCAGAGACAGCAGCGGGCAGCCGTTATTAAGAGTCCATTCACATCTTCGGTAAATAGCGGGCCTGGGCAGGGAACGGTGGTTTTAACTTATGGTCACCTCGAAAATAAATATTTGTTTAACAATTTTGTTATTTACTAGGTAACATGTCAATCGCTGCAGTGCCATTTTGAGTCCAAAAGTTAGTTCAGTGTTTCTCTTAATAAATATGTTAATCTAGCGGAACTGAAGGAAGTAATTTAGCACACAACTGGTTTTCAATTTTCTTTTCTTGTAAAAATACATCTTGGATTACTGGCAGCTTTCAAAAACAGTTTATTGAGCCGGATCAAGGATAAACAATTAGTATATCATTAAAGGTTGAGGACTGATACCTGCCTGGCACAGTACCGTGAGGCAGGGAAATCAGTACGAATGAAAAAGACAAGACACAATAGTTTAGCTTTAGCTCTTGCGTACTTTGTAGCATGTTCATGAGGTTGTGCAGTAGAGCATGTAGTGTGTGTCTATGTCTTACAGACTGCTTCGTAGTCCAGCAGAAGGAACATTTGCTCTCCATGCAATGTGCTTCTTGTCTATCTATGACAAATTGTGTGCAGATCTGATCGGGCCGATGTTCACAGCTCTGCCGCTGCAGTGTGTTCACAGAGAGCACATCCATTCTTCAGGTCTGTAACTAGTGACTAATTCCAGCCTTGATCGGAGTAGAGAGTATACAAATGTTTTCGAGCCACATTTACTGTGTAATTTATCAACTTACCATGTTTATTACAAAGAGGGGAGATAACGTGCAGGAAATGGTCAACACATTTTCAATAACGCCTTGCTAGCTGCAATGATGTCTGCCCTGCCACCATTTACTTCGGACCCTCACCCTCACACCCTCTCACCCTCAGACACCCTCGCACACCCTCACTCACCGTCACTCACGCGCACCCACCCTCATATCTTCACCCCCTCACCCTCATAACCCTCTCATCTCACACTCTTTCACCCTCACACACCCTCTCACCCTCACACACGCTCACCCGCCCTCCCCCTCTCCCCCTCACACCGCCACACACCCTCCGAACCCACACCCCCTCACACACACCCTCACTCTCACACCAATCACCCTCATACCCCCTCACCCTCACCCTCACACACCCTCTCACCCGCACTCACCCTCTCCCCCTCACACACCCTCTCACCCTCGCACATCCTCTCACCCCCCTCACACACCCTCACTTACCCTCACACACCCTCACTTACCCTCACACACCCTCACTTACCCTCACACATCCTCTCACCCCCTCATCTGCCCAAACAAAATGCAAAGCATTGTCATTTACAATGCCAGTAACTCAAACTTTAATGCTGGGAGACCTATTGCATTGTAAATGCTTGTTTAAATAGGGACTGGAAGAGGGCATTAAAGAAGGTAACATCCTCCTCAACATTTACCATTAATAAGGCCTTAAATGTAGCCAGATCAGTGGAGGAGAACTATGTAGATTTCTGTAGTGAGATCATGGCAACTGTTAACCAAATTGCTCCTCTGAAAGCATGCAAAAGTAGAGGCAGACCGTCAGCCAGATGGTTCGATGAAAATTTGAAAAATCTGAAATTGAATTGTAAACAGGCCGACAGGAAATGGCGAAAGCATTATGTAGAGGAGGATACGATTGCATGGAAAACAGATATATCCATCTATAAAAAAGCAATCTTCTCAGCCAAATCAGAATATTTTGCAGAAACTATTCTGAAATCATCCAACAAATCTGAATATGTTTTTGAGATTGGTCAATGAGATTGCCAATCCAAAGTGCTTGCAAAAGGAGATTCTGCCAACTCTGCGACAGACTAGCAATCTTTTTTGAGGAAAAGATCAGTACCATCATAAATGGACTTCAAACAACTATTCCAGCTGTAGCAGAAAGCCGTACTAGGGGATTGATAACCATCTCGTCTACTGATGAAGGAAAGATGTCATGTGTAGAGGTGGAAGCTGGGACTGTGAACTTGAGCACTCTGGATCATTTTGAACTGTTACCAGAGGAGGAGTTTGGCGGGCTGGCTCTGGGTGTCTCTTCCGGCTCCCCACTGGCCCCTCTTCCTCACAAAATCTGGAAGGAATATGCTTCAGAACTATTTCCTAGTCTCAGACAGATCTGTAATTATTCACTTTCCAGTGGGGGTGTGCCATCTAGCTGGAAACAGGCGGTGGTTACCCCTCTTCTGAAGAAGGCTACTCTTGATCGAGCACGCCCAGAAAGCTATAGACCAATCTCCCTCTTACCATACCCCATGAAGATCCTTGAACACTGGGTCAGCAGAACTCGGTCTGTGTTTCTGGAGAGTAATAACAAGTTGGCGGACATCCAATTTGGTTTTCGTCCAGAACACGGTACGGAGTCTGCTTTGGTGACCGTGATGGACGATCTTCGGTTTTTGGCAGACAAGGGACAGTCGGCAATATTAATATTGCTCGACTTGTCTGCCGCTTTCGATACGCTCAACCACAGTATTTTGCTGACCATCCTTGAGGAGGCCGGAGTGGCAGGTGCTGCTTTGGCCTGGTTCCGCTCTTATCTTTCTGGTAGGCGTCAGGCGGTGGCCCTTCCACCGTTTCAATCAACTTTTACCAATATCGGCCACGGTGTCCCGCAGGGTCTGCTATCAGCCCGATTATGTTTACTGTATATCTTAGTCCTCTGATTGATATAATTCAGGCTCATAAGGTGAAGTTGATAAACTATGCTGATGATACCCAGATTATTTTATCTGTGGATGGCACCCAACCTTCGGCGTTGGAGGATTTTTATGTTTGTATGCGTGATACTGCGCAATGGCTACGGCTGAATTTTCTACCATTCAATTCTGAGAAAACTGAAATAGTGCACTGCGCAGTAGGGAAGGTGCCTCTACCTCTCCCCCATAATTTGTGGCCACTAGGTACTTCCTCCCCTTTGGTCCCAGCCAATACGGTCCGTAATTTGGGAGTTCTTGTTAAGTGCTAATTTGACCCTGGAGGCACAGGTGAATAAAACGGCGGGGTGCTGTTTTGGGCTGATTAGAGCCTTGAGAAAGATTTTTCATTGCTGCCCGCCTCGGTCAGAGCATTAGTAGTGCAGTGCGCGATCTTAAGTCGCCTTGACTATTGTAGTGCCCTGTTGCTGGATTCTCCGAAATATTTGATCCAATGTTTGCAAAGGGTTCAAAACATGGCGGCAAGATTAGCTCTGGCTAAACTGCGAGACTCTTCTGCCTCAAAATGTTTGGCCGAGCTACACTGGCTGCCAGTGTTGCAAAGAATACAGTTTAAGTCCTTGTGTATAGTGTTCAAGGCCTTGCATTGCTTTGGACCGAAACATCTGCAAGAAAAATTATTTTGGTACTTCCCCACTTGATATCTCCGCTCTTCTTCGGCCTGTTTGGCGAAAGTTCCTAGGTTTAATAGGGTCAGTCTGGGTGTATGTGCTTTCGGCATTGCTGCAGCAAGGCTGTGGAACAAGCTGCCACCTGGTATCAGCCAATGTGTAATTCCCTGCTGCAGTTCACAAAATTAATTAAGACATGGTTATTTCCTAGAATTTGACTCTGTCCTCTGAGTACTGTCCATTCCCTCTGTTGACTCTCTGATTAATAAATAACGTATTGCAGCGCCAGGGTACCCGTGGGGGGTTTGTTGCGCTTAATAAATAATATATATATATATATATATATATATATATATCCATACAAAAAATAAAGTCACGGCACACTTCTTGGTATTCAAGCAGTTATTTTAATCCAAACGTGACACAAAACTCCTACGCGTTTCGAACCGTAGTTACTGTTCACGGCAGTGTTTGTCAATTGTCCCTTTTTGATTTCTGTATTTATACCACTGCACGCCCATATTGTACCTGGAGCATCCTGGACCATGTAGTTTACAAAGTTTTACAGCTAAATGCAAGTATCGTGCATTGCACATTGTGGGTCGTGTGTGTGTCAGCGGGGTATTGTGGATTTATCGACGATTTATTCCTCTTGTGGAAAGGTACAGAGTCAGAATTCTACACATTCTTTGCTGTCCTGAATGAAAATCAAGTTGGGTTGAAAATCACATGCACCACCAGCACAAAAGAGATAGAATTCCTGGACACGAAGGTGTACATTGCTAATGAGAAGATACAAACCACTGTCCATAGGAAAAAGACAGCCACAAACAGTCTCCTTCATGGTTTAAGCTTTCACCCACAAAAATTAAAAAAGAGCATACCATATGGAGAACTATTACGGATGAGAAGAAATTGCTCGGAGGACACTGAAATGGAGAATAAATTCAAAGAAACCAAAGAACGTTTCAAACAACGTGGATATAAAACAACTGACCTCAACAGATGTGAAACGAAAGCAAGAATAAAAACAAGAGCAGAAACCCTCCTAAGAAAGGAAGAAAAACTGGAACGTGCCAAAGATGGACCACATCACAAAGCAGAAGTGAAGGATGAACAGCCACGGATGATAATGACTTTTAGCAAGGAGAGCTGCAGAATACAAAAAACATGAACGAAATTTTGGCATGTACTTCGCAAAGATCCGGATATAGGAACAATCATAAGAGATCGTCCATTGATCTCATATCGAAGACCGCCAAATATTTTTGATCACTTAGTCCGAAGTCATTTCGAAATGAAAAAAAACGGAATCCTAGCTAGACACGAGAAAACGAGGCTTTAGTAAGTGCATAACATGCAAGGCATGTAAGATAGGCCGAAATATCAAAAACGTGAAGGACCCAGAGGGTAAAAACGTTGAAATTAGAACGAGCATTACATGCGAATCATCCTATGTCATCTACATGCTGCAATGTTTCTGTGGCAAAGCCTACATTGGCAGCACCACGTGTTCCCTCAAGACACGAATATTACAACACATCCGTGCGATTCAGAATGGGGATTTCTCCTATGCAATTGCTAAACACATGGCCAGTCACCAGGCCAAAAGCTGATTAGATGTAAAATATTTTGGACTGGCGAACATCCAACAACATGAAAGAGGGGGGAATCGTACACAAAAATGACTTGAATATAAATTAATCATAAGGTTCAGAACCAAATAGACGCCTGGCTTGAATGGGGACGAAGAATTGTATGTTCACCTATGATACTGGACAATTTGTTAATCAAGACTGCCATACACTGGCCTACAAGATAAAAGATATCTTGAAAATAATCAGAAATGTTTGTGATTGACAGAATCCAATGCTAGACCCAGACTGTTGGAACTGTGACCAATAGCAACTATCATAATGACTTACACAATGTGGGTGGTGATATACAGTGGGGACAAAGGGCACTCAGCCCGATACTGTGAAAGGACATTAAGTCCGAAGTTACACACTAGATCAGATATCAGGCACACTGATACGTGATCAAATACGCTCGTGTAACACACAAATGTAAGAAGGCGCTCATGTCCTACAATCTTAGAAACGCTTTCATTGTTGTAACATAACAATACCCAGCTGACACACACGACCCACAATGTGCAATGCACGATACTTGCATATAGCTGTAAAACTTTGTAAACTACATGGTCCAGCATGCTCCAGGTACAATATGGGCGTACAGTGGTATAAATAGAGAAATCGAAAAGGGACAATTGACAAACACTGCCGTGAACAGGAACTACGCGTAGGAGTTTTGTGTCATGTTTGGATTAAAATAACTGCTCGAAAACCAAGATGTGTGCCGCGACTTTATTTTTTGTATGGAATTAATCTGAGACACTGCCCTGGTCTCAACGCTGGCACCCACTGGATTGCGCTCCCGCTGCGACAGGACAATTTGCAAATATGTATATGTATATGCATATATATATATATTTTAGAAGACATCTTCAAAGAGGGGGGGCAACTTCTTTAGACCTTGTCGCAATGGCACAAAACAGAAAATGCTGAACTTTTGCATCCAGAACAGTGATTAATAGGTGAAACCTTTTTGATGACCTGGTCAGAAGAATTTCTATACTCCTTTGCTCTGATACCGTTGATTACCTCTTTAACAGAGAAACCGACAAAACACCCTGGAAATATGATTTTAATATCTCCACACTGACCGAGACAATGGTGGACCTGCTTCACTGTCCATCAAACCAAAAATAAGGCTGCCACCCAAACCCAATCTACTAACCAGACTACAGGGGCAAGAACAACATTCAAATTTATTTTGGCTGAATTTGGCAGCGTCGCTCCTGAAGTCAGGCAGTATGGACACAAAAATATCCCACATACTTACATGGAGATATTAAAAGAGGCCAACAATCAGTCAACAAGATCTTTTTATTCCATGAAGTGGAAATCATTTTGCTTGTAGGGGTTGAACTATAGTCACAATCCTATTAGCAGTCCCAGAGGATGTTATTTACCATACCGGCTACACTTGGTACAATCTAGGTTTCAACTTTAATCTATTAGGCAGCTATGACGCCCTACAGGAGATCTCCAAATCAGATTTCATTTTTCAAGGTTCCAGTAAATAAAGACATCTTGAAAGAGTTGAAAAAAGTATTCCCACAATTCTGAACACTGTCTCTTCCAACAGAAATGAATCTATTTTATCAAAATGATTGGGCCCTCCTTTTGAGCCTATTCACGAGGCTACAACGCAGAACCTTTCCGGGAAAGCAGCCTTTTAAATATCCACCACATCTGCTCAAGAAGTGAGAAAGATACTGGCTTTCTTGCTTCAGTCCTTTAATGGCATTCCAACCTCAGAGAGTAGGGAGGAGGACACATACCTCGTTGCCTCCAAAGGCCATTTCTGATTTTCATTACCATTACACTACATGTTTTCTTCCCAAATCCCTCAACACCAGCTACGCAGCCCCTTCACTCAGCTGACATAAGAAGAGTGATTTGATTCTACTTTGACAACAAGAATACATTTAGCCGATCCAGCCATTTGAATTTAGGGCTATCTATGTCAGGATTTAGCAACTTCTAAACTGATAATTGCTAGATGGGTAGTAGCTTAAACTGCTACATGTTATCATCTAGTAGGTCAGCCTCTCACAGGCAAGCCTAAAGCATATTCCACGAGGACTAAAGCAGATGCAATAGCATGGCTCAGTAATGTTCCACTATTTTAGCAAGGCTCAGTATTGTTCTAAACATCGATATTTTTAAGGCAGCAACTTGGAAATCAGTACATGCATTTACTAGACATTATTGCCTAGCCTCAGACAGACACAATGATGCTAGTTTGTGTCAGGAAACACTTCAAGCCTCTTCAAGTGATCTATATTCTTACACCTAGGGTGGTATTTGTGCTCACATATTCCTAGGACCAGATGTAGGTAATCTCGATTTACCTACTCTTAAATCCCGATTCATACCGATTCGGTATTTAAGAGTAGGTAAATGGGATGTAGGTAATTTCACTTTTGAAATTACTGAATCGGAATGATTGGGTAATTACCGAATCGGTATTTACCGATTCGGTAATTGCCAGTGATTCCTAGGGGCCTTGAGGCCCATAGGAATCAATGCCAATTACCGAATCGGTAAATACCGATTCGGTAAAATTACCGAATTTGCAAGGGGGACAGGGTGTCACTTTGACACACTGTTGCACCCCTCAATTGTGCATGGGTGCACATGTTGCTGACATACATGCCCTTAGGGCATGTATGTCTGCAACATGGCACGTTTTTTAAAGCAAAAAAAATGCTTTTTGAAAGGTTTTCATTATTTACCACCAACTTCTAGTTGGTGTTAAATAACAAATTCTTAAACCCTTGTAGCACTGATTACAGTGCTACCTACATGTTGAATTACAGAATTGGTAATTTTACCACTTCGGTATTTTACCGAATCGGAAAAATTACAAATTCAGTAAAATTACTGATTCTGTAATTGAACATGCCCCTACATCTCAATATCCAAATACCGGTCGGAAACAGCCGAAAATCGGTATCTTCGGCCGTTTCCGACCGGTATTTGGATACCTACATCTGGCCCATAGTCTTTTCGTGCTGCCTACCAGCCAGTTAATATATATAATTTCAGTTAGCTTGCTACTCTAGTCATGCATTTATGGCTATTAATGAGGACCTATGATACTGAAGAAGTGATTATTTTAGTGCTAGTTCTGCATTGTAGGAATCTTCACTGAATTCATGAACAAGCTCCCTGGCTGAGTAGAGTTGGGGACAGGAAACTCCATTACGACATTTTCCGTTAAAAATGAACTGACTTTGAAAGGCAACTGCCAGTACAGAGAATCATGGGTAGGGCAAGCTCCTGTAGTCTTAAAGAGATACCTTTTGTTTTGACAACCTTCAGTATAGGCTATCATGCTACTTTACTTTTACTTTCTACTTCTTTTGCTAGTAAGGTGCTGCAATGCTGACTTGAAAAACAAGTTGCTTACCATCAGTAACGCATTATCTGGTAGAGACACTATCTAGCTTCAGATTCCTTACTTTTAAATTCCCTGGTGTCAAACTGGATTTGGAAATTTTTGCATGAACACTACACCTCGCGCCATCTGGTTGGTTCCGCCTGGCGTCAGCGGCGCCGGAGGTGACGTCACAGTCACCTATATAGGCGCCAATCAGGCACACAGACGTAAGTTACTTTTCACAACTTTCCACGCCAGGAGCACAGAGCCATGAAGTGAACTGCAGCTAGATATTTGTCTCTACCAGATAATGCGTTACCAAAGGTAAATAACTTTCACTGTCTGGAAAAACCAGCTCAGCTCCATCCTATACAAAATGTCAGGCCAGAGGCATTCAAAATAGACCCTAAAGACCTTCATGTCTTTGTTTCACACACACACAATATGCATGTACCAGATAGGCCACAAACATGCAGAACATACGCCTGGGATCTTAGCACTAGGATCTGGGTAAGTGCATAGAAGTGGAAGTTTACACAAGTGGGACAGTAGGCCTCCACTCAAATAACAGATAAAAAGATGTGGTCACAGCTATTGAGTCCTGACACCACAGCTCTACGTTCTAATCCAATAACTGGGACAGTAGTCCACGGTCTGTACAATTAGAGCGTTCTGTCCAGGTACAGATCTTGGCCTCTTTACACTCACTAGACTAGTGTGAGGCTAAGATTAAAGTAAAACAGAAAATGTTACTTGTAGTCCTAGTCGTACATCGTTAAAATTCATAATCTCCTGACCCGTGAACACTATTCCATATTTATGTTTTCCATGAATATGAATACTGAGTTCCATTGCCCATATGATGAACAGCACCCTTTAGCAGCCTATCAAAGATGAGATTTTTTTTTCCTGAGTGTCATCTTTATGACTGTAAAAATACCCACATCTGATAGAGACTCCTAGCTGCAGATTCCTTACCTTTGAATAGATACCCAAGCCATACCAACCAGGCGGTGGGCTGCGGACAAATTGACTATAATAAGAAGTCCTGCAGAACAGAACAGGCGCAATGCCCATCTCTGCAGACCTGACTGTCTAGGCAGTAGTGTTTGTCAAACATGTGCAGGGGCGCCCACTTTGTTGCCTGGCAGATGTCCATGACTGAAACCCCCCTAGCTAATCCTGTAGTTGCAGCTTTTCCTCCAGTAGAATGGGCTTGTAAGCCCTCAAGAGGCTGCTTTTTAGCCAGGGCATAGCATATGTTGATAAAGAGAACGACCCAGTGCAAAATGGTCTGTCTCTGAACTACCTGACCTTTTTAAGCTCCTACATAGTCCATGAAGAGTTGGTTGTCCACCCTGAACTCTTTGTGTGTTTAAGTCAGAACAACAATGCTCTTTTTTGGTCCGGACGGTGGAGTAGCTCCTCCTCTTTAGAGGGATGCGGAGGAGCATATAAAGCGGGCAGGGTGACCGGTTGTTCCAAATGGAATGGAGTCTCAACTTTAAGTAGGAAAGAGGCCTGGGTGCAAAGCACCACCTTGTCCGAGAACGCCATAAGATAGTGAGACTTGGATGATCAAGCCTGCAGCTCACTCAACCTCTAGGCATATGTTCTTGCCACTAGAAAAGCTATCTTGATGGTAAGCAGCATTAAGGGACTATTGTGTAGCGGCTCAAAGACAGCACACATGAGGTAAGTGAGAACCATGCCACTGAGGCATGATGAAGGGCAAAGGGGGAAACATATGTACAAGCTCTTTTAGAAACCTATGTACAAGAAAGGACTTAAATAAAGAGAGTTGGTCAGGCAGCCACAGGAAAGCAGACAGAGCAGAGATATAACCCTTGAGAGTTCCCAAAGCAGAGACCTGTTTGGCAAGGACAAGAATGAAGCGAAGAATCTCAGAAAGAAGGTCAATAGACTTTTCTGTACAATATTTGACATATTTTTGCCAACTGCAGGCATATACTGTTTGGATGGAGGGCAGCCTGGCAGCCCAGATAACTTTACAGAATTCGGAAAGAAGAGTAAAAGCAATGAATTGTCGCCGCTCAATCTTCACGCAAGGAGGCAGAGAGTTGACAAGTTGGGTGGAGGACCCTCCCCTGCTGCTGTGACAGAAGATCCTCCAGAAAGGGCAGCCTGATCGAAGTATTGATGCTTATTTGAAGAAGCTCCGGATACCGAACTCTCCATGCCCAATCCGGAGCTACAAGAATGACTTGGGCCTGGTCATTCTTGATCTTCTTGAGAACTCTGGGTAGAAGCGGTATGGTCGGAAAAATGTACAGGAGGCCTGAGCTCCAATAGCGATGAAGAGTCACAGAGCAAAAGCCGCCTTGGAAACTCAGATGCAAAATATTGCTCATACTGCACGTTCCCTTCGGAGTACAAATCTAACCAATGCTCTTCCGAGTGCTGAAAGAGTCCTTGTGCTACCTGTGAGGCATCGACGGCTGAGATCGTCCACCCTGGTGTTCAGAGAACTCGCCAGGTGTTGAACCACCAGGGTCATTTCGTGCTGTTTCAGCCATGTCCAGAGATGCAGGGCCTCTTGACAAAGGTCAACGACCCCACCTGCCCTGCTTGTTGCAGTACCACATGACGATGGTGTTGCCCGTGAACACTTGCACAAACTTCCCTTGGCATTGGGAAGAAATGCTTTCGATGCTAGTTGGATCGCCCGGAGCTCCAGTGGGTTGCTAGGGAGTCAGGATTCCGCCGGAGACCAGAGTCCTCTGATCGCCACCTCTTCCAGATGCTGCCCCATGCCAGGAGTGACGCATCCGTCTCTACCATGAGGTCTGGTTGGGGAAGGGAGAAAGGCTGCTTTTGGCCCAATTGTGGTTCGTAAGCCACCACTGCAGGTCTTTTGCAATTCCCTCTGAGATTTGGACGAAGTTGGAGAGATTCCCTTAATGCTGAACCTACTTGAACTTCAGGTCCCACTGTAGAGCCTGCATATGCCATCTGGCATGATTAACCAACAGGATGCAGGAGGCCGAGGCCCAGCAACCCTCAGAGTTATTCTCACCGAAATCCAGGATAGAGGCCGAAACATCAGTATCATAACCCGAATAATCTGGACTTGCTGCTCGGGAGAATAAGACAGAAACTGCGCTGTGTCCAGAACAGCTCTGATGAAAGGGACCATCTGAGAAGGAGTGAGGTGTGACTTTGACACGCTTATAGTAAACCCCAGAAAATGCAGAGGTCTGCCGTACTCTGGATGTGGGAGAAGGCAGTCTAGGGAAAGGCTGCCTTCAACAGCTGGTTGTTGAGCCTGAAAGACTGACACCCCTAACTCACGCAGATGAGCTGGGACCACCGACATCACCTTGGTGAGCACCCAAGGGGTGGTGGTAAGGCCAAAAGGTAGCACAGTGAACTGAAAGTGCTTGTGTCCCTCCCTAATCACAGGAGACGCTGTTGGACAGTTAGCATGGGGATGTGAAAATAAACATCCTGCAAAAATGAAGGCTACCAGCCAGTCTCCTTGGTCTAGGGCAGCGAAGACGTGAGCCACAGTAAGCATCTTGAATTTCTATTTCTTGAGGAAGAAATTACAGTTCTGAGATCTAGAATAGGACGAAGACCTTGTTTTTCTTGAGTATCAGAAATAAGCGGGAATAACAACTACTGTATACTTCCGATATCGGAACCCTTTTCATAGCCCCTTAGGGCCGGAGAGCTGTAACTTTCTCTCGGAGCAAGATCAGATGATCCTCTGCAGGCTGTTCTTGAGGTGACAGTAAAAGGGGGGGAAGGGGGATTGGAAAGGGAGGCAGGGGTTAAATCTGCAAGACCCATTTGTCCGATGTTATGGACTGCCAGTGGAGGAGATGATGTTGGATTCTCCATCCAACTGGGAGCCCTTGGTCTCGCAGGATCTAACTAGGAGGGCTTAGAGGCTGCAGCTGCGGGTGGGTTGTGGTGGACAAATTTAGGCTACCATTCCCAAAGGGTCGGAATGCACCGCGTCTACGTCCTTGCACAACTTGGGAAGCCTGCGCAGGACGGTGGCTGGGATATGGTTGGCGCAGTATCCGCAAAAGGGGCGAAAGGCCGACTAGGGGCGAGGTGTCACTGAGAGCCCCAAGGACTTAACCATAGACCACGAGTCCTTGAAGCGCTCCAGCACTGAGTTTTCCTTCTTTCCGAAGAGACAAGTCCCATCGAAGGGCATGTACATGAGGTTGGCTTGGTCATCCCCCGAAAAGCCAGATTTTCTCAGCCAGGCATGGCACCGTAAGGCTACAGTCAATAAAACCACTCTGCCCAGTGAGTCAGCATATCCAGACCACACCTAATGGTGTACTTTGCTGCATTCCTCCAGTCTTTCACTGCTTCCCAAGTGTGTCCAGACTCTTGGATTCCCTGTTCAGGGGAGCGGCAGGGAACACGCCATGGGAAATCGAGGCTTGGACTACCAAGCTCTCAGGGATAGAGTGTTGGCTGAGTAAACTAGGATCACCTGGGGCAGGGTGATGGCGTCAGGCAATTGTCCTGTTTACAGGAGCCCCTGCACTATGTCCGTACCAAGTTTCTAAAGGACATCAGCCAGTGCTTCATTTAAAGACAATAGGGTTTCAGATGTAGAAGCTTCAGGCAAAAGCACTTCAGCAAAGAGGTTAGTCTTGACCACCAAAGAGGGAAGTTCTAGGTCAAGGTCCGCTGCTGCCCTCTTCACCACCACTGCATAAGACGCTCCCTCCTCGATAGCCACAGTAGGTGGAGAGAGCATACTTGTATCTGGAGAGTTGTCCAGTCCACTGGCCTCTGCTAGTTCTTCACACCAGTCCAAAGTCTCACCAGGGGTGTCCAACTGGGGTTATAAAGGGTCCAGCGACCCCTCCCACTATTCCCCCATGCCTGTATGCTCCACAAGACGCTCAGGCAAAGACCTAGAGCCACTGGGCTCTGTCTGCACCAACCGACACTGTTCGGACTTGGACTCATCATGGATATGACTGGGGCTGGTGCCAGGAGCATCGGCGTCGCTACCAGTGCGGGAGAGGGTCGCGTTAACACAACAGGTGCAAACTGGAATCGGATCCATGAGACCCAACCGGAGCCAAAGGCAGAGCCATCGGCGTGGAACTGGATAGTTTCTCCGCTAACCCCACTGGTTCTGAAGGTTCTCCAGAGGGGTCAGCCTGCACAAATAATAGAAAAAGTAACATAAAAGTAACTTACCCGCAATTTGTTGAAAAAGCCTATCCATTTCAATGTGCTGTGTTTGCCGAGTGTTGCAATCTACTACATTAACTGTAAATCAAAGAAAGTACAATTTCTACTGCATTTTCGAACTGTGTTCAATCAAGTAACTTATTACTGAAAAGTATTCAATGCTTACCTGTACCAGGCTTGCTTGGTTTTAAAAATAAAACAGTATATTTTTTTATACAAAAACAATTGGCCTAGAGTTCAGTTCTTGAGTGAGTGAATTAATTTGCTGACTGAGTGTGTACATCAAATGCTTAATACCGTCCTCTGATACTTCTCCTCCGATACTGCCTTACTGCTCCCACTATTAGAGAGTAAGGTTCTATCTAACTTTAACCTCTGCCTACCTCTAGGGGCCCTTGGACTCTATACACACTATACCTCATTTCGGTGTAGTATTTTTAGAGCAAGTTTCTTACACCATCCCCATGTCTGCCTTCCATGCCGTGAGGGCCGCCGGGGTAATTATTTGGGAATCAAGTTGTGTGATAGTGTAAATGCGAGTGATTAACTTGCAGCTGTGATCTACTGCAAGAACATTCTCGAGTGCTAGTAGTGAGGTAGCGGGGTTCGGAAATGTGTCAAACTTACTTCTGCAGGAGGCGTGCAGTTGGTAGTAGAGCAGCATGTCCGCTGCTGAAGGGTCTGCTTGGTCACACAATTGCTGCAGGTTTAGGAAGGTGTCGCCTAGGAAAGGTCCTTGCCTACGTGCAGTCAACACGATGTCGCCCGTTCCCATGCCCTGCGGTCCCTGAATGGGGGTATGTGTGTGTTGTTGGCAAGTGGCATAGAGGGGCATAAAGCACTTCTAGTTTCGCACGTTTGCACAAACCCGCCCACGCCCATCGCAGCGCTTCAACAGTGTCCAACTCGTTGGTGGTCGCTTATATGGCTGATATACTCCAGTGGTGAGTGGGAGCAGCGCTGCTCTGTCTAGTTCAATGACCACAAGGGGGAATTGTTAATGTGCGTTTTGATTTGTGGTAGCATATTTGAATACATTAGACTATCCACCTGGCAATTTCAGCTTTGAAGATGGGGTTTCCTTTACGAGGTGGAATGAAAACTACAAACAGTTGGCTTGTGTTTCTAAAAGGTTTAGTTCTGTCAATGTAATAAAGTATAGCTCTTTTGACATCAAGTGTGTGAAGGGCTCTCTCTGCTACAGAATCTGGTTTTGGGGGAAAAAAAACGGGTAATTCCAGATTGATTAAGATGGAAAGCAGAGATTACTCTGGGAAGGAATGTTGAATTTGTTCTAGGAACCACTTTGTTATGATGAATTTGTAAGAATGGTTCTTCTACAGTTAAAGCCTGCATCTCACTTACTCTTCTGAGAGAGGTGCTTGCCACAAGGAAAGCTACTTTCCATGTAAGGAACTGCAGTTCGCATTTGGGCAGAGGTTCAAATGGAGGGCCCATGAGCCTAGTTAGTAAGGACAATGTTTAAATTCCACAGTGGCGAGGGTTGGATTCTGGGAGGAATTATTCTTTTAAGGCTTTGATGGCAGGTACCCGTTGGTAAGCAGCAAGGGCAGCAAGATGTAGTCTTATGGATGTGTATGCCAGATTACATCTTTGTAGATGCAGTAAATCGCAATTAATGTTTTGAATTGAAGCATCTAGTGGGTCAATTTTGTTGTTATTGCAGTAAATGACAAATCTTTTCCATTTGGCTGCATAGCAAGCTCTAATAGTAGGGCGTCTAGCTTCCTTAATAATGTTTATACAGTCCGGTGGAAGGTTGAGGTAACTAAACTCTAGGACTTCAGGAGCGAGATTGCTAGGTTTAGTTGAGCTGGATCTGGTTGCCTTATCTCTCCATGGTTCTGTGTAAGAAGCTTAGGGGAGAGTTGTAGTTTTTGGTGTGGAACTACTGAGAGTTCCAGGAATGTTGTGAACCATGGTTGCTGGGGCCATGTTGGAGCAACCAGGATTATCTTGAGAGACTGATGTTTGAGCTTGCACACTACTAATGGAATGAGCAGGAGTGGCGGACAAGTGTACGCAAATCTGCATGACCACTTTATCCATATCGCATTGCCCTTGGACAATGTGTGTGGATACCTGGCGGCGAAGATTGGGCATTTTGCGTTTGCGTGTGTGGCAAACAGATCAATGTTTAGGTGGTCACACATCTGAAAAAATGGATGAAGAACTTGTGGATGAAGTTCCCATTCTTGGATGTGCTGTGTCTGACGACTGAGCAGATCCGCAATCTGATTGTGTACCCTTGGAAGATGTTCTGCTAGAAGGTATACCTTTTGTGGGATGGCTAATTTCCATATGTTTTGCACTAGTTGAGAAAGCAGCAAAGAATGTGTTCCTCCTTGTTTTTGTATATAATACATTGCTGTCATATTGTCGGTGCAGACAATGACAGTTTTGGTAATGATTTTAATGCTAGAAAGATTGACAGTAACTCCAGGTGATTGATGTGGAACACTTTTTGTTGAGGGGTCCACCTGCCCTGAATTGTATGGTTTAAGAGATGGGCTCCCCAGAAGGTGAGCGATGCGTTCGCTATTAGCACGATCTGTGGAACTGGGTCAAGGAACAGCCACCCTTTGGAAAGGTTTGGTTTGTTCCACCACTGCAGAGAGCGATGTGTGCGGCTGTCCACCAACACCAGATCTGAAAGTTGATCTTGAGCTTGGTTCCAATGACGTGCTAAACATTCTTGTTAAGGGCGTATCCGGAGTCCTGCATGAGGTACTATGAGAATGCAAGTGGCCATCATTTCTATTAGCTGCATAAACACTTGAGCTGGTAATGGAGTGTTGGGGTTGAAATTTTGTTATGAGGGTTTGCATACTGGCTATCCTGACTGGATTGGGGTATGCAAGGGCTTTGGAAGTGTTTATTGTGCCCCCTAGATACTGATGTATGCGAGACAGTTGAAGATGTGATTTGGTTAGGTTTATTGTGAACCCCAAGTTGTGGAGCACTTGAATTGTTTGGTGAGTGTGGTGAACACTCAATTTCTGTATGATTTGGCTTTTATGGGCCAGTCGTCCAGGCATGGAAACACATCAATTTGTTGTCTTTGCAAGTGGGCAGCTACTACTGCTAGACACTTTGTGAAGAAGCTCGGTGCTGTGGTCACTCCAAATGGGAGGACCTTGAATTGATAGTGCTGACCTTCCACTACAAACCTTAGATATTTCCTGTGAGCAGGGTGTATAGGAATATGGAAGTAGGCGTCCTTGAGATCTAGAGTGGCAAGGAAATCTCCTTGTTGGAGCAGAGGGAGGACCTGTTGAAGGGTGACCATATGAAAGAGGTCTGATTGTATGTAGATATTCAAAGGTCTGAGGTCCAGTATTGGTCTGAGAGTACGGTCTTTTTGGGGGATGAGAAAAAAAGAGGGAGTAAAACCCTGTGCCTTGATGCTGAAGGGGAACTGGTTCTATTGCCTGTTTTATAAGAATTGAGAGAACTTCCTGTTTCAGGAGTGTTAGAAGTTCCGTGGACATTGGACGTTGTTGGGCAGTATGGTTGGGGGAGTTGAGGTAAGTTCCCGGAAGTAACGATACTGGATAATTTGTCTTATCCACCTGTCTGTAGTGATGGAGTTCCAGACAGGTAGGAACTGTGAGAGTCTTCCACGACCAGAGTAGAATGGGAGGGAGAGGAGGGAAGTCATTGTTTGGTAGTAGGGGAGGTTCGGTTGTTGTTACCTCGGCCTCTACCATTGTTATTATTTCCTCTGTACCCACCTCTGAAATGTGCCTTGTTGGGGGATGTTTGTGTGGGACTCTTGTAGGAGGAGGAAGTAGTGTCTGTGCTAATGTTTTTGGATCCACCCCTATAAAAGGCGCGACGAAAGGAACCTTGTGGTGTTTGACATTGTAATGCTCCCATGGATTTTGCAGTGTCTGTATCTTTTTTCATTTTCCCTAAAGCTGTTTCCACAGCTGGGCCAAAGAGGGGTTCTTGATCGAACGGCCGATTTAAGATAGTTGTTTGCACATCTTATTTAAAACCAGAAATGCGGGGGCGTGGCTACGAGGGCGATAATGGCGGAGCTCCCGCTGGCCCGTCATTAATTTTTACATTTATCCTGACCCCCGAACCTAACATTGGCCACACAGCGACTTCTGCGGCAGTAGTGGACTGGGTGCACTCTCCGGTGCCACTTTTGGGGTCCCTGGTCCCTGGCCGGTGTGATTGGCGGCGGCGGCACCCCCTGGGTCTACCTGCCGCGGGGAGAGTCGGGGCCTCGATTTTGAGCTGATCCCAGCCGGAGGCTCTGACCGTCGGCCGGCTTGCTCGCCGCAGGCCCCGTGTTCCGGTGGATGGTTGGCAGACGGCGGCCGGAGAGAGGGCAGCGGAGCTTCCTGCCGCCTGGAGAGCACCGACGCTGTTGGGAGCTGTGAAGAATCGGTATCAGCGGCGGACTCCACGGACCGGGGAACCAGTCGGGTCCCCCTGGGCTGCCGGTGGCCATCGCTGAGTCGGAGCTGGAGGCGGACCATCGGCGCAAGGTGGGGCACGCTCTGCCCGATAGCTTGAGTGTGTGGGCCCCTGCAGTGTGGCCCCCGGGCGCGAAGAGACCTGTGGCTCGGGAAGCAGTGTGGTGCTCGCGCCATCTTGGGGAGTGCTTCTCTGCTGGATATACTAGCGAGGCGGCTCGCGTAGCCTAGGAGCCTACCTCGCCCTTTCTGTGCTGGGACCGGACTGGGGGCCGGGGTGGCCCAGAGACACAGCGTCGCCTGGTCACCCTGTGCTAGAGTGCCCTGCTGTGCCCGTCCTGACCCACGGATATAGGCGGGTGTGCGGAGCTGTAGAGACGGCGGCGGCGGCCGGTGTGGAGCCGGTGGGCCGGGGCCTGGAGTTTCGTGACCCCGTGAAGGTGAGGGGTCGGATCTAGTGCAGCAATTCTTGTTGGGGCGGGGGTGCCCTGCCTGAGGCCCGGGGTCGGGGGTTTTGCTGTGGCCCTGGCTCGAGTGACAACAGTGGCATCTGCTCGCTGGGTGCCTGGACATTGGAGGTGTTCGGTAGTGGCGGTCCGGTGTGGCCGAGCGCCCTGCGGGCCTCCCGGCCTTGGCTTCAGTGGGTCTAGGCCCTCCGAGTGGACTTTGGATTTGAACTGCGGTGAGTGGAGGGTCTGCCACGGGCACGGAGCAGCCCGCCTAAACCATCATGACCATGACCAGAGGCGGGGGTGGTAATGGTTCCGCCAAGCAAGGACCGATTGACAAATTTACTGGACCCAGCGGGGGGTCCGGGGCCTCCGGGGGTGGCCAGAGCACGGGACCCGACAACGCGGCCCTGATGGCAGCCATCACACAATCAAGGGACATGTTAGACACTAAAATCGGCACGGTGGGAGCTGATGTCATGCTACTACGACAAGATCTCCGCAACGCAGTCGCTCGCATCGCGGAGACCGAGACCAGGATCACGGGAGTGGAGGGTGATGTAGGCACCCTGCAACAGAAAGTGGCGGAGATGGACAGGATCCAAAAAGGGCTGGTGCTCCCCGTTGAGGACGCAGAAGGGCGAGCGCGCAGGAATAACCTACGATTCGTGGGCTTTCCAGAGGACTGCGAGAAGGGGCCCATGGATGCATTCCTGACACGGTGGCTAGAGAGCTGGCTTCCCCCGGACGTCTTGTCGCGCTGCTTTGTAGTGGAGCGCGCACATAGAGCCCTGACGCAGAAACCGCCGGTGGGAGAACGGCCTCGGCCGGTCATAGCTAAAATCCTGAACTTCCACGATAGAGACACTATACTCCAGGAAGCGAGGGCCAAAGAGACTCTGCTGTTTGATAATCACAAGATTATGATCTTCCCAGACTATACCAAACAGGTACAGCAGCAGCGCCATTCCTTCCTGGCGGCGAAGGCCAAACTGCGTGGTCTGAAGATCCAATATTCATTGCTGTACCCGGCCCGCCTTAGAGTCGTCTTTCAATCCAAGACCCACTTCTTTGATACCCCGGAGGCAGTGTTCAGGTGGACGGATGAGACGGTCAGGTTCCGACCGAACGCCCAGCCGGGCCTGGGCTCTGGACCGTCGCGTGGATCGTCGCAGGAGAGGGGCGACTCTGCCGTCAGGGGCAAACGACACAGGAAATCTCGGTCACGAAGACGCTCCCTGTCCCGCAGTGGCCTCCCGGATGGGACGCAGCCCGACACC
Source organism: Lissotriton vulgaris (assembly GCF_964263255.1). Lineage (NCBI taxonomy): Eukaryota > Metazoa > Chordata > Amphibia > Caudata > Salamandridae > Lissotriton > Lissotriton vulgaris. The sequence continues at coordinate 187,869,294 of NC_141698.1, forward strand.
GATCAGTCGGGGAAAGAGAACTGAGCACCATGGGAGTTCAGCCTTCCTTACTTAACCCTTATCCATTGATGGTCTCCGCGGAGGGCCCGGTGTGGCTGCTCCATCGGTCGGGCGGATAGCATCTGGTGCGGTGTGACCTGGACCTTGGTTTGGATCAAGGGGAGCAATACTGGAGGTGTCTGACTGCCTCGTTCTACCGGAGTTCCGAAAACTGTGGTACAATGGGGTTCGGGGTACTGACCTGTAGGGCGGCCTAGTCCTCCCACGGTAGGGGGGTGGCCCTGAGGGAAGGTCCTGTTAGTTGGGGGGAGTAGTTGGGATCCATTGGTATGGTTGGCTTTGGGAGCTCTGTTTTGGGCCCGAAGCTCCCCATGCCGCGACAGGTACTTCAGCGTTTCATGAGGTATAGGGGTGGGGGGTGGGGAACGGGTGTTGGGCAGTTGGGGGAGCAGTGTTGGAGGGAAGGGACGGGGGGTGGAGGGTGTTTTGAGGGGGGTGCACGTGATTTCTGCTGCATTGATGAATATGGTGTTGGGTGCCTGGGCTGGGTCCTGGGGTCCTCAGAGACTTTTCCATCGGGACAATGGTTGATATCTCAAGGCAGGAACTCGCTGGTGATTCTATGCGAATATTAAGTTGGAATGTCAGGGGGATGTTGGACAAAATTAAGCGTGGGGCAGTCTTGCGCTGGGGTAAGAGGGACTCAGCTGATGTGATGCTATTACAAGAGACGCATATGCTGGGGACAAAGGCGCTGAGCTTACAGCGATTTGGTTACCATCAAGTATTTCAAGCAGGGTTTTCCAGGGGCTCGAGGGGGGTGGCCATTCTTATCCATCGGAGGCTGTCTTATACCCACGAGCGTCACTGGCTTGATCCCCAGGGTCGGTATGTGTTTGTTAAGGGCATGGTTGGAACGGAGCCGGTGGTGTTTGGCAGTGTGTATGCCCCCCCCTCTACAATGGTCCTTGGCAGAGAGACTGTTTGAATTGTGGGCCGAGATCCCAGACTCCTTGGCCGTGATAGGTGGTGACTGGAACAATGTTGTGGATGTGTACCTGGACCGAAGGAGGTCGCAGGGGACTGTGGCGGCGACCTCCCCTACACGGTTAAAAGCGATGATTGACGGGTTGGGCTGGGTGGATGCCTGGAGACACTTGCATGCCAGGACGCGTGAGTACACGTATGTGTCTGCTGTGCATGGCTCCTTCTCGCGGCTGGACTGTGTGTTTGTACCGGGAGCCTTCCTTGACAGGGTGAAGCAGGCCGCAATTCAGCCTCGGGGGCTATCTGACCACTCCCCTGTCGTGATACGGATCGAATTGCGCAAGACACGCCAGCCATTCCGGTGGCGGATGTCCTCGTGGCATCTCCAGCAGGCAGACTATACACAACATATGCGCAGCGCGATTGCCCACTACTGGCAGGAGAATCTGGCGGAGGGAGTAGGTGGAGTGACGGTCTGGGAGGCCATGAAGCCTACTCTGAGAGGCATTGACATTGCATGGTGTGCTGCTGCCCGTCGTAGTCGCCAAGAGGCCACTGTCGCGGCTGCGGCACGGGTGGAGGTGTTGGAGAGACGGTGTCAGGCGGACGGTGATGGAGTGGCTATACGACTGCTCCTGCAAGCGCAGCAATCCTATGCCTCGGTCTTAATGGATGAGGCTAGACAAGCGTGGCTGGCCACACGGAGCAGGGTTTACCAGTGGGGCGATAAGTCCTGCACCATGCTCCATAGGCTGTGTCAACAAACTCTGCAGCCGATCACTCTACCGGGCCTCACCGATGGGGAGGGGACCGTCATAACGGACCCTGCGACTCTTGCGGCGAGCTTTGCCGGCTACTATGCGGAGCAATATGCTCCCCGGGACAGTCTCCCACCGGATGCGATTGACAAGTTCATCGCTGACCTTCCCCCGTGCGATATCAGACGATGCCAGGAAAGCCCTAGACCTCCCCTTGACGGCGGAGGAACTGGGAGATGCGCTGGGGCAACTCAACACAGGTAAGGCGCCCGGACCGAGTGGATTCCCCAGTGAATTTTACAAGAAATTCCACCTGCTGCTAGGACCGCACTATAGGCGGGCGTTGGAGGCAGCACGGGAACGTGGTAGCTTGCCGGCGGACTGGCGTCAGGCTGAAATTGTAGTTTTTCAGAAGTCGGGTTGGCCCCCCGACCGACATGAGTCATATCGCCCCATATCTTTGCTCAACTTTGAAGCCAAATTATTGGCCAAAGCGCTGGCGAACCGCCTTCTCCCATATGTCGCAGACTTGGTTCACCCGGATCAAGCGGGCTCATTGCCGCATAGGGCGACACGACACAACATCAGACGTGCACGGGCGGCGGTGGACGCTATGGGGGCGACTGGAGAACGGGCAGCGCTACTGCTGGCAGACATCGACAGGGCGTTCGACTCGGTCAGCTGGACGTACCTCTTCGCCCTTTTGCCGCGCCTCAACCTGGGCCCGGTGTTTGTTTCATATGTTAGGCTGCTATACACGGACATCACCGCTTCGGTGCGTATCTCAGGGGCGATCTCGGAGAAATTCCCAGTTGCCAGGGGGACCCGACAGGGATGCTCCCTATCCCCTTACCTCTTTGCACTGGCCATGGAACCGTTGGCCGCGTGGGTGCGCATCGATGCACAGCTTCGTGGCTTTGTGTGGGGGGCGGGACTCTCGGACAGAATCGCGTTATATGCGGACGATGTCCTCTTCTTTATGACTGATCTTAACCGCTCTGGCCCTCGAATATTGGAAATAATGCGTATCTTTGGAGAAGTCTCGGGACTCTTCCTCAACACGCGCAAATCGACCCTGTGGGTGCTGGGCGGAGAGTCGGTGGTCTAAAATACCTAGGAGTCTTCCTGTCTGAGTCTGCCGCAATTGCATGGGAGCGCAACGTGCTGCCGGTGTGGGACAGAGTTCAATCGGACATCAAAACCTGGTCTCGCATGCCTCTTAATATCTATGGCAGGTCCGCAATCTTTAAAATGGTCGCCCTCCCACGGCTCCTGTACCAACTGCAGAACCATCCACATAGGATCGACCCACAGTGGTTCAGTCGAGTAAATTCAGTACTGGGCCGCTTTCTGTGGGCGGGGGGTGCTTCCAGGGTGGCGCTGCGGACTTGCTTCTTTTCCACGTACTGTGGAGGTCTGGCTACATCGGACCTTCTGTCCTACTATCAGGCCTCCCACTTGTTGGTTCTGAACGAGTGGTGGTACGGCGATCACAACGACCCAGCATACGCACTGGAACACTTCTTGATGGGTGATGCCACGCTACATAGGCTGTTGTACTCGGCCGGGCGGCAGAAGAAATTGCCGCAGGTCACTCAGGTGGTCTTCATGATCTGGAGACAGGTGCTGCGCCGCATGGGCTGGTGGGGTAGGCTGACAGCGGAAACCCCACTATGGCACAATGGACAGCTCCCCGCACTGGCCTCGCTGTCGGGGTTTGATGGCTGGGACTCCATTGGGATTTCGTCACTTGGTCATGTTCTTACTGGGACTACCCTCAAATCCTTTCAAGACCTCAGCTCCAAATTCAATATGCCCACGACCCAATTCTTTAAATATCAACAATTCCGTCATGCACTTACACCGAGTCTGGTGGGGCTAGACCAACCTCCTGAATTTAGCCCTGTGGAAGCTAAGCTCTTCATGGGAGATCTGGGGGATAAGAAAGTCTCCAAAACATACCAAACACTTGTCACTCATTGCTCCTCTTCTCTCCTGTCGTTGAAGCCCTCCTGGGAGACGGATATTGGCCCTTTGGATGAGGATGACTGGAGGGAGGCCCTGGAGTCCCCCCGTGGGGCTGCCATAGCTGTGCGACTCAAGTTCATACAGTTCAAATACCTACATAGGGCCTATAACACCAGAGAGAGACTGTGGAAGGCTGGCCTCATTGCTACCCCGGAATGCCTGCGCTGTGGGACTGAGAGGGGCACGCTGCTACATACTGTGTGGTCCTGTGTGGGTCTGACCCGATTCTGGAATGGGGTGTGGAATTTTTGTCAGAGGTACTGGGGTGGGACCTTCCTCGTACGCCCAGGTTGGGTCTTCTGCATGTCCTGGAGAATGTAGGTGGGAACATTTACATGCGTCACCTCCTGTTGCTGGGCCTAGTCGTGGCTAAGCGGGATCTGGCGAGGGCATGGAAGAGCGACCGTGCTTCCCCACTTAGCGCCTGGAAAGCGGGCTTGGACTTTCTCATGGGGTTAGAATTGCCAGTGTTTGAGGCCAGGGGATGCCCCCGGAAACACTACAAGATCTGGAAGCGGTGGGCGGATTACAGGGGGTTGACCTTGGAGCCCCCAATTGACTTAGATGATGGATTGCCTGCCGATGGTGACCTCGGGGCCTAGGAGGGTATTTGATGCCTACTGTGCTCTAACTGTATACTGCAGCTGAAAGTGAACATGTGCGCTGGGTTAGGGTGGGATAAGGGGTGGGCAGTGGGGGGTTTTGGGGTAGTTGGCGGGGTAAGGGGGTGTGGGAGGGGGGCGATTTAAGCGTTTAGGCTATGTATCCATCCTGCTATATGTTTGCCACTGACAGTGTCCTCCTGATTGTGGAGAACTGTACATATGCTATGCCTAAACATTTAATAAATGCAGTTGTGAAAAAAAAAACAGAAATGCGCAACCATGCATGTCTGCGAAGTAAGGCACTGGTGTTGACAGATCTAGATGCAGTGTCTACTGCATCGAGGGCACATTTGATTTTTTTAAAACACATTTTATTGATTTTCCATACATCCAAAAAGGGGGTTTCGGTTACATACCCCAGATAGGCAGTAAAGTCACAGTGCAAATTAGATTATGTAGGGCGCATTGCAAATGATGTCCATGCCAAAATTTCAGACACTGCATAGTCATCACGATGAGTAGTTGCGACCATTGGGAAATTCCCAATTCCAATTAAACTGCTCCCGCACCACCCTCCCAGGCGTGTCACTTAAGTGTAGGCTACAAGAGGCGTGAAAAACTAGTATCTCAGAGGGGTTGTTTATTAGAATAGAAGGCTGCTACAGCAGAGTGTTATCAGGCTTGCTTGCCAAGCATCGCTACCAAACGTGAGGCATCGAGGACACAATTGATAGATGCATTTAACTTGCCCTCTTGGACCAGATCGTTGGCCTTGGCTTTGTATTGGTCAGGTAAATGTTGAATAAGATCTTCAAGCTCATCATAGGGAGGCCTGTCATATCTGGCAAGCAGTGCTTGTGCATTAGCTATTCTCCAGTGATTGGCTGCTTGGGAGGCAACTCGTTTGCCTGATGCGTCTAGCAGTTTAGACTCTTTGTCTGGAGGTGTAGCATCACCAGAGGTTTGGAAATTAGCGTGTTTTCTTGCATTTGATACTACCAAAGAATCTAAAGGGAGTTGTCCTTTTATGTAAATGGGATCGTTAGTGGCAGGTTTGTACTTTTTATCAATCTGAGGATTGAGAATCCTGGTCCTGACAGGGTCTTTAAATATGTCTGGAGCGTGTTTAATGACACCTTTAAGCATGGGTAATGTATGTATTGATTTTTGTGACTGAGCAAATGAAATCTTCGTCCATGGGGTCTGAATGTAGTTCAACCCCTATTAATAAGCTGACTAAAACCTAGATTGGAGGGGGTGGCCTAGATGGATATACATCCTGATCAGGAATGTCTTAAGGATCTATGGAATTGTTGTACATTTCCCATGTATTCTGTGGTGGAGTAGTGTTATCATCACGGTCATCTAAAGGATCCTTATTGTGTCTACCCCTGTCCCCGAGATCATCCTCATCCTGTGAGTATAGAAGTATCGGAGAGAGTCTAGGAGAGTTTGTATGAGACAAAGGTTTGGTAGGAAGAATAGGAGAAGAGTGTCTTATGGGTGAAGTTACAAAGTCTCTTTTCTTCACAGGCACCTCAGGAGTCTGTGAGGAATCCAATGTCCTCTTTTTTGCTGGGATATTGACAATATGACCTGTTTTAGGGTCAAGATGTAATGTCTTTTGTTTCGAATCAATAGGATCTGGCCAAAACAGTTCTCCTGCTTGTGGTCTCCTTTTGGCGCCGATTTTTTCGGTTCCGAGTGTGGTTTTGATTTGGGCCCTGGGGCCGTAGGAGGGGTCTTGGGCTCCTTTGGCTTCGGTGTCAAGTCAGAAATCTTCTTCAGATCCAAAGGTTTTTGGTGTTTATTCGGTTCCGAGGCCTTATAGTCTTTCAGTGCCGAAGATTTTTATACCGAGGCCTTTTTGTGTGTAACGGGACTAGGGTGTGTCCCTGATTTCGGTACCGAAGGTGTTTTATGGGTACCATAATGCAGCTTGCTCAGTCCCAAGCCGCTGGAAGACTTTTCCCTTGTATTCAGAACCGGGCCAGGAGGCGGGGCATCTGAAATTTTATTCAGTCAAGACCTAGGTCTTCAGGCGAAGTTTCGACCGGAGCCTTCTGTTTATTGGATGGGGCAGGGGTATGGACGTTTTTTGTACTCGTTGACCTGGAGTAATGTGGTCATCGGATTCGGAATCATCAGCTTCAGAGACTATGTCGAGCTCCTCCGAATCCCCTGCAATATGGGGGCCTTCGTCGAAAATGTCGTGTGGCACCGGTGCGGCCTGTTGAGCCATAACGTGTCGTTAAGCCCGGTGATTATGGATAGTCTTTTTGGAGCAAAAAGAGGCGCAGGTCTGGCAATCCCTTTCCTCGTGTCCTGGTGACAGGCAAAGGTTGCAGACCTTGTGGTGGTCACTGTGTGGAAATTTAGCTCCACACTGGGGGCATTTTTTAAATGGAGTCCTTTCCATTAGCCATAGGGCCGAATGGCGCAGACAGGCCCAACGGCCTGCGTCGAAGACCGGAATCGAAGATTTTAAGGTTAGCGCATCGAAGGGCACGCGAACAAAACAATACCGTCGAATGTTGATGGGTTGCGCGTCAAAAAGGGTTGGAAACACAGTACCGAACCGCAGCAAGTCACATCCGAACCCGATGGCTAAAAAAAAGAATCTAAGGATTGAGTCGATGCCTGCGTGCACTATTGTCCAAAGGAGGAGTCACCTACCTTGTGAATACAAACACTTCATCCAAGACAACAAAAAAGTGCAAACATCCGAGCACAACACCAGATGGTGATCTATGCACAAGTATGTATTCTATAGCTCATATGCCTCGAACACACTGTTTCAAATTACTACAACCACTACAGGTTAGCCACCGCTTTCTAGTGTATGAAAAGCATGTGAGCTTGTTAAAAATTAGATTACGATGTGAACATTACCGGCGCCATCTTGTCCAACTTAGGCCTCTACGAGCGAGTAAGCAGCAGCCATTTTAAGATACCGTTGCCATTTCGTACATTGCCGATCACCTACACGTCTCCCTGACCTCGCTATCATCCCCCGCATCATCCCCCGCACGCTGGCAGTCCCCAAGCACACACGCTAGAGTCATAAAGCATCCTCAGCGCGACACTGCCCTGGAGCCACTTCCCGTGCCAAACCCACATGCCCTTTCATCCCTCATGCACGAAAAAGCCCCTTTGTTAACCCCCTCCCCTGCATCTGGCTGTTTGATCCGATCCCAGGCCATAACCAACCCCTGCGGATACAGTTTATTGCCCCCGAACAGTAAGATCTCGCCTCCCATCAAAGGGGCTGGAATTAATCAATGCCACGACCCCAAGAGATCCGACTGATTGCGCATATTTCAGCTCCTGCCGTAATGCCCAGCTGCGCGATAGCAATCACCTGCTGAGACTGGGGTGGGGGACATTTACTGCTGGATATGTGTGGGAACGGGCTCGAAGCGGGGATTCCAAAGATGTTTTACAATGCATTGAAGAAATGTCTGAAAGGTGTTACCCATTAACTAAGTTCTTTTGTCTAAATTAGTCTCGAGATTTTTCTTGAGTGTGTGCCTCATTTACTGACTCTGTGTGTGTTCAACAAAAGCAATTACACAACACTCTGATCAGCATAAACCTCTTGCCCACACTACCAGAAAACAAAGCATTTGGGATTACTAATTTGAGCCCTGTAAACCAATAAGTGTTGTCTGGTCTTTCTCGTTTTGGTATACTACATAAAAAGCTAGCTTCCTACAATCCACATGCAACTTTCATATACCTCCTTTCGCAATTGAGTGATTAACCTTCCTATACTTTGTTCTCATGTCGTTCAGTCCTTAAGTTCTAAGGAGAGTGGAAGAATATACATGTTTTAGGGGACAATATGGCGTTTTATGACTTTACTCAAACTTTCAAAATGATCTTATTAACTTTCACATTGTTTCTTTGATCTATTATAACACTGAATATTAGCTTTGTGCTGACTGGATACATTTTCAGCGCACTGGGCTGATGTACCTGTTTCTAAACATTATGTGGGGCGTTGAACACTAATGAAGGTAAGATTTTCTGTGAAGAGTGTTAGCTATATCTCAAATCTCATATCAGGCTTTTGGTCTTACCCGAAGTGCGCTCTGTAATTCATCCTTAAGAGAACTTATTTCTTGCTTCTGATACTGTATTTCGGATTCCTTGACCCGCAACAGGACCTAAAATATAATAAACAATGTTCACTTACATGCAAATATAACGCCACCTGCAATGCACTTTCTGCTGTACATCAAGGTAAGCTCAGACGGCACAGAAGTTCCACTCCTCAAAGTAAAAGATTCACTAGAGGAGGTTTGTTCTAGTTTCCCCTTCAGGTGGTCCTTATTAACGAAGTATCTGAATTACCATTAAAAGAATGCTTACGTTTGGACTACTAACCCCATGGGATAATAAAGATTTAAATGACATTACAATTAATATTATATTTGAAACTAAGGGTATATTTCAAAATAATTAAGAAAGCCTGTATATAGGTATGGTAAATTAACATTATTGCAAACAGTGTTATTGATAAACAAGCCCTCTTGGCTGCATTAATTTTAGTCGACCACCCGAACCAGCTCAATGCCCTCACAGAACATGTAGGCTTCAGAGGCACCATCTTAAATGATGCACACCCTGCCTAACCCAAGACAACAGTTAGTCTAAATTAATCCTTCTAGATGGGAAATAATCCCTGTAATGTACATCTAAGAGCAGTGCTCTCTGCTATCATTTTTAATTGCCTAACAAAACCACTTGACTTATTCACGGCTGACAAGTATATCAAGGTCAAGAAATGCACATATGAGAAAGAGTTTCATTTCAATGATATTGATCATCTGAAGGCTTGCATCACCCCGCACCAAGCCTGGATTCCAACAAGCTACTTAAGGTTAAACTCTTTAAAAACTGTTTTTCATAGTTGCTGGACTTCAAGGTTCCGTATCAATCTACAGAAAAGATTCATTCTGCTGCTGATGATGATAGTATGTGGGTTTGATGAAATAGTAATTACCTAACCTATATGGATTAGTTACTTACCTGTAATCCTAGTTCTCATCCAGGGGTATACTCATCAAAGTCATAATCTATGAATTATCCCCGCCCATGTGCGGGATCCCGGAGCATATAGAAAATACATATAAATATATATGTATATATATGTGAAGGAATATGCTACTTACCAGTATGCATCTGTTCTTGGCATAGAGGGCTGCAGAGTGGTACATTATGAATAGATCGCCATCTGGTGTTGGGCTCGGATGATTGCACTTTGTTTTTCTCTTGGAGAGTCTTTTGTATTTTGGTGACTCCTCCCTTAGTTGGTAGTGCGCATGGGCATCGGCTCCATCCTTAGATTGTTTTGCCATAGTAGGGTTAGATGGAGTAGTATAGTAGAATACAGATAAGAGTGCCCATGTAAGTGTATCTAAATAAGATAGTGTTGGAACAGACACAGGTTTCCGGGGAGGCTGGGAGGGCATGTACCACTCTGCAGCCCTCTATGCCAAGAACAGATGCATACTGGTAAGTAGCATATTCCGTTCGAGGCATATGGGCTGCAGATGGTACATTATGAATAGACTATACAGCAGTTCTCTCCCTAGCGGTGGTCGCCCGTGTCTGTTGCAACTGTCTGAAACAATGTTTTTAATACTGCTTGTCCCACTCTAGCTTGTTGTGTTGTGTGCACATCTACACAATAGTGTTTTGTGAAAGTGTGCGGTGTAACCCAGGTAGCCGCTTTGCATATGTCATCTAGTGGAATGTTTCCCAGAAATGCCATAGATGCTCCTAGTTTACGTGTAGAGTGAGCTCTAGGAGGAACAGTTAATGTTCTCTTTGCTTTTAAGTAGCATATTTGAATGCATTTTACAATCCACCTGGCAATGCCCGCCTTGGAGATGGGATTGCCTTTATGTGTGGGAGAAAACGCAACAAATAGCTGTTTTGTCTTTCTGAAAGTTTGTGTTCTCTCTATATAGTACAATATGGCCCTCCTAACATCCAGTGTATGTAGGGCTCTTTCCGCTACTGTTTGTGGTTTTGGAAAGAAAACCGGTAATTCCACTGACTGATTGATGTGGAATGCTGAAATAACCTTTGGTAAGAATTTTGGGTTTGTTCTAAGAACCACTTTATTTTGGTGTAGCTGCATAAATGGTTCCTGAATCGTAAAAGCCTGCAGTTCACTTACTCTTCTAAGTGACGTGATAGCTATGAGGAAGGCCACCTTCCATGTGAGGAATTGTATTTCACACCTATGCATAGGTTCAAAGGGTGGCCCCATTAGTCTGGTAAGCACTATGTTGAGATTCCAGACTGGGGAAGGTGGTCTTCTTGGTGGAATGACTCTTTTGAGTCCTTCCATGAAAGCTTTAATTGCTGGTACTTTAAACAATGACAGGTGTTGTCTGTTTTGTAGGTACGCCGCTATGGCTGCTAGATGAACCCTAATAGATGTATATGCTAGATTACATTGTTGTAAGTGTAATAAGTAGCAAATGATTTGTTTAGTGGATGCGTCCAGAGGGTTGATGTGCTTACTGTTACAGTGTATAGCAAACCTCTTCCACTTTGCTGCATAGCATGCTCTGGTGGTAGGACGTCTTGCCTGTTTAATGATTTCCATGCATTCTGGTGGTAAATCTAAATACCCAAACTCTATGACCTCAGGAGCCAGATCGCTAGGTTCAGTTGTTTGGGATCTGGGTGCATTATTTCTCCATGGTTCTGTGTAAGATGCATGGGTAATAATCTTAGCTTTTGATGTGGTACTTGTGAGAGTTGTAGCAGCGTGGTGAACCACGGCTGTCTTGCCCACGTGGGTGCCACTAGTATCATTGTCATTGAGTGCTGCTGCAGTTTCCTCACCAGTAGTGGCATTAGTGGTAGAGGAGGGAACGCGTAAGCAAATTTGTTGGACCAATTTATCCACAGTGCATTGCCCTGGGACCTTTGGTGTGGGTACCTGGATGCGAATTGTTTGCATTTTGCGTTTTGATGATTTGCAAACAGATCTATCTCTGGTTGTCCCCATTTTTGGAAGAATGGCTGTAGTATTTGGTCGTGCAGTTCCCATTCGTGAACTTGCTCTGACTGTCTGCTTAGGATGTCTGCTATTTGATTTTGAATTCCTGGTAGGTGTTCCGCTAACAGGTAGATTTTTTGAGGAATGGCCCATCTCCATATGTCCTGTGCTAGTTTGGACAGTTGGAGAGAGTGTGTCCCCCCCTGTTTTTGAATATAATACATTGCAGTCATGTTGTCTGTTCTGATCAGGACTGCCTTGTTTGTTATTTGCATTTGGAAAGCTTTTAGTGCTAGAAATATTGCTAACAGTTCTAGGTAGTTGATGTGCAGCTTCTTTTGCTGCGCACTCCACTTCCCCTGTACTGTGTATTTGTCCATATGCGCTCCCCATCCGGAGAGCGATGCGTCCGCTGTTATTATTACTTGTGGAACTGGCTCTAGGAACGACCGTCCTTTGGAAATGTTTTCTGTGTTCCACCACTTCAGAGAGCGATACGTCCGGTCGTTTACCAACACCAGATCTGTAATCTGACCTTGAGCCTGATTCCACTGTGTCGCTAGACACTCTTGTAGTGGGCGCATTTGTAGTCTGGCATGTGGTATTAGCAGTATGCAAGAGGACATCATGCCTAATAGTTGCATAAACACTCGTGCTGGTAGTGAGTGTTGTGGTTGAAATTTTTGTATTAACCCGACCATTGTCTGTACTCTGATTGGGTTGGGGTATGCTATTGCCTTTTCTGTGTCTACTGTAGCCCCCAGGTATTGCTGGATCTGGTTTGGTTGCAGGTGTGATTTTTTGTAGTTCACCGTAAACCCTAGGTGGTGCAGCAGTTGAATTGTCTTCTGTGTGTTGTGAAGACATTCTTCCTTGGATTTGGCCTTTATTAGCCAATCGTCCAAGTATGGGAAGACATGTATTTGTTGTCTTCTTAGGTGTGCTGCCACCACAGCTAGGCATTTTGTGAAAACTCTCGGTGCTGTTGTGACACCGAACGGAAGGACCTTGAACTGGTAGTGTTGTCCTTCTAACACAAACCTTAGGTATTTTCTGTGGGCTTTGTGAATTGGGATATGAAAGTAAGCGTCTTTTAGATCCAGTGTAGAAAGAAAGTCCCCTTGCTTCAGTAAAGGGAGTACTTGTTGGAGCGTGACCATGTGGAAGTGCTCCGAATTTATGTAAGCATTGAGAGGTCTGAGGTCTAATATTGGTCGTAGGGACCCGTCCTTTTTGGGGATCAGGAAGTATAGAGAGTATACTCCTGTTCCTTGTTGATCCTTTGGGACCTTCTCTATTGCATGCTTTTGTAGAAGTGCTAGCACTTCTTCCCTTAACAATGTCAAATGATCCTGACTCATTGGGCGCTGTTTGGGGGGGATGTTTGGCGGGGTAGCTGTGAGTTCTAGGCAATAACCATGTTGGATAATTTGTCTCACCCACTTGTCTGACGTGATGTCTTCCCAGACAGGTAGGAACTGTGATAGACGTCCCCCGACCGGTGTTATGTGGTCTGGGGGGAGATCTATGAAGTCACTGTTTTGGTGTTGAGGCGTTGCGGTTGTTATTATTTCCGCGGCCTCTACCCTTATTGTTGTTACCTCTGTAATTACCTCTTGAATTACCTCTGGGTGATGTTGGTGTGAAAGATGTGGATTGCTGATTTGTTCCTGTGTTTTTTGAGCCCCCTCTATAGGTGGATCTACGAAAGGAACCTCTGTGCGTTGGCTGTTGCAATGCTCCCATTGACTTAGCCGTTTCTGTATCCTTTTTCATCTTTTCTAATGTCTCGTCTGTACTTGAACCGAACAATGTCTTCTGATCAAATGGTCTGTTCAGTAGGGCTGTTTGAACTTCTTGTTTGAATCCTGAGATTCTGAGCCATGCGTGCCTTCTTAGCATGACACTAGTGTTAATAGACCTTGCTGCAGTGTCTGCTGCGTCTAACGCACACTTAATGGAAGTATTAGTTATTATTTTACCTTCCTGAATTAATTGGTCTGCCTTCTTTTGATGTTCTTTTGGAAGATGTGTGAGAAGTTTTTCTAACTCATCGTAATGTGCCCTGTCGTAACGTGCGAGTAGAGCTTGTGTATTAGCTATACGCCAGCTATTTGCTGCCTGTGATGCTACTCTCTTGCCTGATGCATCTATTAACTTCGACTCTTTATCTGGTGGAGGAGCCTCTCCTGTAGATAATGAGTTTGCTCTCTTACGAGCGGTTGAGACCACCAGCGAGTCTAGAGGTACATGCCCTCTAATAAATATTGGGTCCTTTGGAGCCGCTTTATATTTTTTATCGATTCTTGGGTTTAACACCCTGGCTCTCACTGGGTTTTCGAATATTTCTTCTGTGTGAGTGAGAAGACCCTTTAGCATAGGAAGAGTACCTGATGTTCTCTGTGCACTAGGTAGAGTCTCTAACAAGAAATCCTCTATCTGAGGTTCTGTGTGCATATCTAGTTTGTGATATTTTGCTGCCCTATTAATGAGCTGCACAAAACCTGTGTTATCATCAGGTGGTGAAGGCTTTGAGGGGTATAGCTCTGGGTCGTTGTCCTCATCTGACCCTACATCGTAATTTTCCCATGGATCTTCCTCATCCTGGATAGATTCGTCATCCCCTTGAGGTTCTCCCTCCCCTATATCACTGTCTACATCTGACTGAGGTGTAGCTGGTCTTGGTGTGGAGGGTGTAGGAATATGTGGCCTATTGTGAGGAATAGGAGAAGAGGGTGTGTCTTTAGGACGAGGAGAAGCAGGAGGAGTTATGTTCGTCCCCATTGTTCTCTTTTTTGGAGGAAGAGGTTTATCTTCTGACTGTTCACTCTTTCTCTTCTTCGTGACCACTTTCCCAGTTTGTGGGTCAATAAACAAGATCTTTTGCTTGGGATCTGTTTGTTGCTCTTGAATCGGTACCGAGGGTCCTGGTTCCGAGAGCTGTTTTTGTTTTCGATCCTCAGATCTTTCTGGTTTCGACACCGAATGTCTGCTCGATTCCGACTTTTTGGGTATCGAGTGTCTTTTGGGCGATACATCATATTTCTTTTTCGACATGGAATGTTTCGATACCGAGCTCTCCTTTATATGCCGCCTCGGTGTCGAAGTCGATGACGCCCTTTTCTCGGATCCGACGTGGTGGGATTCCGAGTGTTTCGGTTTCAGTTTCGGTTTCGTTGCCGGGCCCGAAGGCGGGGCGTCGGAAACTTTTTTCAGCGATTTGACCGGGCCCGAGGGCGGGGTCGTTACCGCACGGGGTCGGTTTTTCGGTAAGGGGACGTCGTCACTCACGGTTTGTTGCTCGAAGAGTTCTTCAACCTCCGACTGGTCCCCTTCCGACCCCGACTGGTCCTCTTCTTCCTCGATTTGTTCGTCTCCGAACAGCTCCGGGATCGCCTCCGCCTGCATTCTGGAAGCCTCGTGCCTTCGAGCTCGACGATTTCTGATCGTTAGCTTGGAGGAGAATGCTGCGCAGGCTTCGCAGTCCCTGGATTCGTGTTCAGGCGATAGGCAGAGGTTGCACACCTCGTGTAGGTCCTTGTGTGGGAACTTAGCACCACACGATGGACATTTTTTGAATGGAGTCCTTTCCATGGACTCCGGGCTTGACTGCGCCGAGAAAGGTCTCTTGTTCCTCGACGTAGATCCAAGTTTTTCTCTTCTATTTTGAATTTGTAACGCGTCGGAATGGAAAAGAACGCGTTCGCTAACAATACCGTCGAATTGGAAAGGGAATACGCGCCGAAAAATCACTTTCTTCAGAAGTTGATCTGGAGCGTCTCGATCTTCATCCGAACCCGATGGCGGAAAAAAACAATCTAAGGATGGAGCCGATGCCCATGCGCACTACCAACTAAGGGAGGAGTCACCAAAATACAAAAGACTCTCCAAGAGAAAAACAAAGTGCAATCATCCGAGCCCAACACCAGATGGCGATCTATTCATAATGTACCATCTGCAGCCCATATGCCTCGAACACATATATTTGCAGCCTAAAAAACATTTTCCAACTGGCAAAATTGCCGCAAATTTACATAAATTAGCATGCATACAGTAGTACTCTTCCAAACCCTAAGGAAGAAAGAGAGCAGAAAAACATTTGTATACAACAATGCTTTATTGCCATAGGAAAACCTGTAATTGCAGGCATTTGCCAGTAGGCTGCAGTAGAGTATAAAGCAAACAGAGAAAACTGACACCTTGCCTTTAAGGCATTAGAGTAGGGGTGCCGTGCCTTTAAGACCTGAAGGCAACCCCCTGCTCCCATGGTGCACCACAGGTGACAGTTGGGTCAGTTCTTTTTGGAGGTGAATAACACCTGAGGAGATCCATAATAAACATCTCACAACTTTGTAACTCTGCTCGTCCGGGGAGGTGGGCGGGAGCATATGACTTTGATGAGTATACCCCTGGATGAGAACTAGGATTACAGGTAAGTAACTAATCCTTCTCATCCAGGGGATACTCATCAATAGTCAATCTATGAATAGATTAGCAAGCTCATACCCAAAGTCTCGCGGACGAGCAAGAAGTATAAAAACTTCACAGAACAATTAAGACATATATTGCAAATACATCTTATGCAAATAAGTTCCTTAACCCTTTCGATGCTGATGACGAGCTCAGCTCGTCATCAGCCACGGGTGTCGTGTGCTGATGACGAGCTGAGCTCGTCATGTAAAGCGGGATAACGAAAAATGCAGCATACCGCAAAAATCGCCGCAGCAGCGATGCGGTTAAAGAGGCCTGCCCTACTCTGGCATCGGCCTGTGTATCTGAGTCCAGGCAATAATGGCGGGTAAAGGTATGAACAGACCGCCAAGTTGCCGCTTTACAAATTTCAGAAATAGGAACATTACGAAGGAGAGCTGTAGTGGAAGCTTTCCCTCTAGTAGAATGTGCATGTGGTTTACCCTGCAAAGTCTTGTTAGCTAGCTGATAAGCAAAAGCTATACAGGAGACAATCAGCGAGAAATTGACCTTTTGGAAGCTGACAGGCCAGTATTAGTATTGCCATAGTTAACAAAAAGCCGGTCAGACTTTCTCAGAGGCAGGGTTTTTGACAAGTAGAACTTCAAGACCCTCCGGAGATCAAGGGAGTGTAATGATCTCTCCGGGGGAGTGGAAGGATTTGGGAAAAATGTAGGTAAGGTAATAGACTGGTTGATATGAAAGTCTGAAACCACCTTAGGCAGGAAACTTGGGTGCGTTCTTAAAACCACCCTATTAGCATGAAAAACCGTGTAAGGTTCCTTGCAACACAAGGCCTGGATTTCACTGACCCTACGGGTAGATGTAATCGCCACTAAAAAGGCAGCTTTCTAGGTCAAGTGCTGCAAAGAGGCCTTATGAATAGGCTCGAAAGGAGCACTCATCAGCTTAGTCAGTACAACATTAAGTTCCCAGGGAGGGGAGGGGGACCTCACCGGTGGGAAAACCTTTTTCAGACCTTCTAGGAAATCTTTAACTACAGGCATAAGGAAGAAAGATGTCTGATTAGGAGACTTCCTATATGCTGTGATGGCAGCTAAATGAACCCTGATGGAGGGATATTTCAAGCCTGATCTTGCTAAATGCAATAGGTATGGAAGAATCACCTGCTCTTGGCCATGTACCGGGTCAAGAGAATGCTCACGACACCATATAAAAAACCTCTTCCACTTGAAAGCGTAAGACTTCCTAGTGGAGGGTCGCTTCGATTCTTTAAGAATAGTTATGCAGTCTGCTGGGAGGTCTAGATGTCCATACTGGATGACCTCAGGAGCCATGCCGTCAAGCGAAGGGAAGGAAGGTTGGGGTGCAACACCTTCCCCTGGTCTTTGGTCAGCAAGTCTGGACGGCATGGTAGGCGCCGGTGAGGAACCTCCGACATCTGAAGAAGATCGGGGTACCACCACTGGCGTGGCCACTCTGGTGCTATCAGGATCATTCTGGTGTTGGTCCTGTAGAACTTCTGGATCACTGCCGGGATCAGAGGCAGGGGGGGAAAGGCGTAGAGTAACGTTTGAGACCAGCTGATCAAAAGGCCATTCCCCAGTGATCCCTGTTGGGGGAACCTGGACGCGAAGACGGGGCATTTTGCGTTGTCCGCGTCTGCGAACAGGTCTACGTCTGGTACGCCCCAACACCGAAAAACCTCTTGAGCCACTTCCTCGTTGAGCACCCAATCGTGCGCTTCGACGAAGATTCTGCTGAGGCAGTCTGCTTGGACGTTTTGAATTCCTGGTAGATGAACTGCCACGATGGACAGGCCTCTTGCTAGGAGCCAGTGCCAGATGGCTTGTGCTTCCAGAGACAAGACTCTTGACCTTGTGCCTCCCTGCTTGTTCAGATAGAACATAGTTGTTGTGTTGTCCGTCTGAATCTGGAGGTGGTTGGTGCGCAGGGCAGGATAAAGAGACTTGAGAGCAAGATGGACTGCTCGAAGCTCCAGGAAGTTTATATGGTAGCCTTGCTCTACCTCGGACCAAAGGCCTTGAACTTGGAGTTGGTCCATGTGAGCACCCCAGCCTTGGAGGGAGGCATCCGTGACAATTGACTGAGAAGGAGGAGGACGATGAAATGGAACTCCTCGTAGAAGATTGGATCGTTTCAATCACCATCTGATCGAGTCCCTGGCTCCTTGAGGAAGCATGACTCGGTCTTCCCACTGATCCGATCTTTGAGACCACTGATCTTCGAGGGCTTGTTGTAGAGGTCTCATGTGAACGCGAGCATTGGGCACAATGTAAATGCATGATGCCATCGATCCCAGCAGAGAGGACACTTGTCTGGCTGTGGGGGCCTGATTGTCCAGAAGAAGGCGAGCCTTCAGGAGCATAGATGACAACCTCTCCTCCGAAGGACACACGCTTGCCTGAAGTGAGTCCAGAGAAGCACCCAGGTAGTGGATCCGCTGGGAAGGGTTGAGAACTGATTTCTTCAGATTGACGTGAAGACCCAACGACTTCATCAGTTTGAGGCAGAACGAGAGATGGTTCTGAAGCAGAGACGGAGTGGAGCTCTTCAACAACCAATCGTCTAGATATGGATAGACAAAGATCTTTCTTTTGCGGAGAAAAGCCGCCACCACCGCCATGCATTTTGAGAATGTCCGAGGTGCAGATTTCAGGCCAAACGGCAGTACTCGATATTGGTAGTGACGACGTCCGATCTGAAATCTTAGAAACTTCCGATGTTTGATTGACACTGGTATGTGGAAGTAGGCGTCCTGCAAGTCGATGGCACACATCCAGTCCCCCTGGTGTAGATGTGGGAAGATCTGGTGCAGGGCAAGCATACGGAACTTTTCTTTTCGTATGAACTTGTTTAACCTTCGAAGGTCTAGAATGGGTCTTTGACAGTTCCTCGTTTTTGAACCAGGAAATATCGGGAGTACACTCCCTGATTTCTGTGAATTGAGGGAACCTCCTCTATGGCCATTTTCTCTAGAAGGACGGAGACTTTGTCTTTTAGCAATTGAGTCTTGTAACGTGGAAGATGTTGCAATTGGGGAAACAGCTGAGGAGGAGGGGATTTGAACCTCAGCAAGTAACCATGCTGCACAATACTCAGCACCCATCTGTCTCTTGTAATGGATTCCCACTCTGTCAGATGATGAGAAACACTCCCTCCCACCGGAGTGGTGAACAGACGTGGAGGAGCAATGGCTCAGGGCTTAGGAGGTTGCTTTGAGTTGAACTGCTGTCTGGTATTGCCACCTCTTCCTCTGCCAGGACGACGCTGATGGAACTGCGTCTTCTGTTGCGACTGGGTTTGCCACGGAGGGGTTTGAACCCTCTGTTGGAAGGCCTTCCTGTCACCTTGGCGAAAGCGTTTCTTGAACTCCTTGCTCTTTTCTAATCCCACAGCTTTGACGGTGTCCATTTCAGCTTTCATTTTGGACATTTCGTCGTCCGTGTGTGGACCAAACAGAGATTTCCCATTGAAGGGCAAATTCAAAATCTTCTTCTGGGCATCTGGTTTGAGCCCTGTCAGGCGGAGCCAGGCTGAACGACGGGAACAAATGCCACTTGAGTAGCCATGAGCTGCAAGGTCAGAGGCATCAACTGCGGCGCTAATGACTTGATTGGCTACCAGGCCTCCCTCCTGCAAAGTCTCCAGAAAATCTTGGCGATCTTCCTTGGGGAGTTTGTCTGTAAAGCGAGTCAGGGAGTCCCAAAGAGACCTGTCGTACCTTCCAAGTAAGGCAGAGGCACTCACCACCTTCATAAAGGAAGAAGAGGTGTTGCATACCTTCCTTCCAAAAGAGTCCATAAGCTTGCTATCTTTTTCAGGTGGTACTGAGGAAGACGTAGAGCCTGCATGGGACTTCATGGCAGCCGCCACAATGATAGAATCCGCAGGAGGATCCGATCTGAGGAACAAGGGATCCTCTGCAGGGGCCTTATACTTTTTGGCTATCCGAGATGGAACAGATCCCACCACTGCTGGTGTGAGAAATGTAGCCATAGCTGGTTCTAGGAGTCCAGGGACCAGGGGCAGTAGAGGCCTGGGCGCTGTACGATGACGGAGGGTATCAAAGATCACAGAAGATGGAACCACTGGAGTGTTCAGCGTGCTATTAAGCTTTGTTGCTCCTCTGACCAGAACGTCTGAGAAAGTCGCGAGGTCATCAATTGGAGAGACTCAGGAAGGTGGCGTAGAGGAATAGGTCGGAGAGTAATCTCGGTAAGAAGACCTAGTCGATGACGACCTTGTGGAAGATCTTGTACGCCGTCTCCTATGGGACCTGTCACGATTCCTGCTGTGACTGTCCCGAGACCTAGAACGATGTCTTGAAGGAGACCTTGGTCTTGGTCTGACTGGAGATTTGGACCTTGGTCTTGGCCTGACTGGAGATTTGGACCTTGGTCTTGGCCTGACTGGCGATTTGGACCTTGGTCTTGGCCTGACTGGAGATTTGGATCTGACAGGTGTCTTTGACCGCACTGGAGAACGTGATCTGACTCGCGATCTCGGTCTGGGTGACCTCCTGGGGCTCCGAGGAGATCTAGCTGGTCTCTTCGCCTTAGAAGGGGAATATGTACGGGAGTAATCCGAGCCCGGACTACTCTGTCCAGATACAGCCCCTTGAGGATGAGAAATCAAGCTGCCCGCTGATTTGGGCGTAGATTCTGGTGAAACCTGCACAATATTCAAGCCAGGCGATGACGATTT
Source organism: Lissotriton vulgaris (assembly GCF_964263255.1). Classification (NCBI taxonomy): domain Eukaryota; kingdom Metazoa; phylum Chordata; class Amphibia; order Caudata; family Salamandridae; genus Lissotriton; species Lissotriton vulgaris. The sequence continues at coordinate 187,889,855 of NC_141698.1, forward strand.
TCCTCGAGAAGACTTTGAACCAGGTGACTCCACCTCTGCCGTCACCTTATCCCTCGACGGCGAAATCCTCGACGTCGACAAAGTCTGGGTGACTAACGGCGTTGAGCGATGTTGAGAGCCTCGACGTCGATCCAGCGACCTCGACGTCGATCTTCCTCGACGTCGATCAGGTGGAGGTACTTCATGACGTCGAGTCGACGACGTTTCTCGACGTCGTCTCGACGATGATCTTCCTCGACGTCGCGTCGACGGCGACCTTTCCTGGCGTCTCCTTGACGTCGAAGGGTGGGATCTGACAGTCCCTCTCGACGGCGGCCCGCTAGCCAGCGGCGACCTAGATGCCGTCCTAACTCTCGACGCCGACCCCTCCCGGGGGGGCGGAGAGTGTCTCGACGTCGACGGAAGCCTCGACGTCGACGGAGACTTAGCAGTCATGGACTTCGAGCCCGAAGCATGGTGCCTCGACGCCGACTTACTTGACTGCGGCGGAGATCTTCGACGTCGTGAAGATGATCTGGGCCTTTTCGACGGCGTCCTCGACGTCGACGGAGATCTTCGACCTTCTTTCCTCTTTCTGGAGACAGGAGAGGTGGAATGACGCAGTTTTTGGACATGCTTGCTTGTAGGAGACGATCTAGGGGCTGTGGAAGCACCCACCTGGTGACTCTTGTCCATCTCCTGCATGGCATGAAGTCGAATCCTCTCCCTGTCGCGAAGATTCCGACTTTTAAATTTTCTACAATGATGGCACTGATCAGGAATGTGTGAAGATGGAAGGCACACAATACACACAGAGTGTGGATCATTCAGAGCCATCTTTTTGTCACAAGAAGGACATTTCCTAAAAAGAGCAGGCATTCTGACAGGAAATTCCTATGGGTTACCACAGAAAAATAAATCAGAAGCCTTATTTAATCAAAAAATGTCGAATAATTTGAGAAAACTCTCTCAAAAAACCAATTTCAGTTGAAAACTGAAGAGCTCAAGCTCCAGGATCCTCACAGAAGGAGCCGGAAAAAAGAACTGACCCAACTGTCACCTGTGGTGCACCATGGGAGCAGGGGGTTGCCTTCAGGTCTTAAAGGCACGGTACCCCTACTCTAATGCCTTAAAGGCAAGGTGTCAGTTTTCTCTGTTTGCTTTATACTCTACTGCAGCCTACTGGCAAATGCCTGCAATTACAGGTTTTCCTATGGCAATAAAGCATTGTTGTATACAAATGTTTTTCTGCTCTCTTTCTTCCTTAGGGTTTGGAAGAGTACTACTGTATGTATGCTAATTTATGTAATTTTGCGGCAATTTTGCCAGTTGGAAAATGTTTTTTAGGCTGCAAATATATGTTTCACATATATATACATATATATTTATATGTATTTTCTATATGCTCCGGGATCCCGCACATGGGCGGGGATAATTCATAGATTATGACTATTGATGAGTATCCCCTGGATGAGAACCTGGATTGGCTCTCATTATTTCACAAGATGTCTCTACCAACTATATCATTACTATTCAGTCCAGTCTGCCATGCTCAGAACCTATACAATGAGCTAATGTCTTAATGCTAATTCCTTACCAATTCCATATAGGAAATGCACAGGTTGGAGTGATTTTCTAAATTTTTTATCATACCAATTAATAGCAATATTGTTAACTCATTTATCAAATCTTGTTTTGTGATATAATATTCAATTATGCATCTTTTTCATCTCCCCTTTCATTTTAGATCCCGCTCTACAATGTAGTAAAAATACTAAGGACTAGAAACTTCTTGAGCCCCAAACTTAAGTCACAAAATACCTTACTCAAAACGTGGCATCCAACATTACATGGAGCCCCCCCCCTTCATCTTAATCACATTCTGCCCTATATATCTTTATGGTATTCGAATGTACAATGAACTACCATAAAAAGTGACCATAAAAATATGGATACTGCATGTTTGATCAAAAAGCCTTAAACTTAAAGAGCAATAGGGTTTGTCTAGTATGAATGTATGAATCACATTAAAATACAAGAAAGATTCATAAACATGAAAAGCACAAAGGTTCAACTCTTTCCATTACAGCAATGTACAGATATAAAGGAGATGTAGTTCGGGGAGATCATACTTGCTTCCCATTTTAGCAGATGACTGGGGTTTTGCTCTGTCTTCTCCTGCGTCCTCTAGCTATAATGAAAGTGTTGCTTTCTCTCACGGTCTAAAGGAACATGTTAGAATGTTGATTCTGCTTGGATTTTGCTAGACCGCAATCTTCTTACACTGGAGCCAGGATTGTGGGTGCCACTGTGCTCAATATTAAGATCGCTCAAATGGGAATACCCAGAAAGCAATAAAATCTTTTTTCTTCCCTGTAATGTCTTGTGTATTATACATCTTTTACAAAGCAGAACGATTCAGATCTTGGTTCATTGTCAATATAATCACTAAGGGGTTTTGTAGTGCTGTACAAAACGTTGACCTTGAGTGCTTTCACCCTGTGGTCAGAAACCCTAGAAAGCACCATTGGTGGCAACATTTTCAACTACATTTCAAGGTGAGCTCCATATTAAAAGCACAAATTTATGTGGTGGAAAAAACAGTGTGTTCTCCTGTTTGGTAAATTGTGTTTGCATTTTAACCTTCTAGCAATGTGGTTTTCCTCCATTTCAATACACCACCTTTATAATGATTTCCTACTGGGGGATCTGATTCCTTAAGAAGGCTTTTAATAGTAGAGTTGTGAAGTTATTTGCTATTGACCACTGTTGTATAGTCTTGTTGATTCATTCACTTGCAAAATGAAGAGTCAGACTGGAGGATGAATGCACTTGGTGTTTGGATTCGATGACATCTCATACACAGAAGCATATTATGAGGAGGCGGAGGAGTAGCCTGATTCCTGGGTAAGATTCTATAGTCAGGAATCTTTGGCTAGAAGTCTTGATCACATGGCACAATTGTTATATAGTGAGATGCATGTCAGTCAAGACAGATGTGATCAGGTACTTTTGTCGATACACAGCTCTTTGATGAATGCTATATTGATCACAGATATTTTTAACAAGAAAATGCAAACACTGCAGGACAGATATTTCAGTAAGTTCTGCAGTTACAGCCCTGTGGTACCTAGGAACCCAATTAATTCAAGCTTGGAAGTTTTATTATGCAGGTAGCCCTACCTCCTATCACCCCCTTTACTGTCTTTATCAGGGTACCTCACTGTGTGTCGCTAGATTCATTTGCCCCCATCCTGTACTGGGTGCAAGGTCAACAGATCGCCCTGCTTTACAAATTAGGGTCTGAATCACACTGATCTGTGCTTCACAGATGTCACTGCAACCACTGGAGTCATGTGGAGCAGTTACATCGTGATTAGCTTTTAATTATGTTGGAGTAACCCTGATGTTTTCGTCTGAATTTCACTTTGTCACTAAATTAATATAAAAAACACAAAAAGGGAATGGTTTGTTATGACTCTTCACTAGACCTTTGATGAAGGAACAATGAAACCGAACTTTGCCCTGTTCTGGTCAGAACTCCCAGAGACAAACAAAAGGAGGTATTGGTGTTAATGACCCGTTAGTGCAGAACGGTGATATACACTCTCATTCGCTTCAGAAGGATGTTCTTTTCAGTGAGAAGGAAATTAAGCTAAGAGAAGTAGAAACAAATCAAACTTCCTGGGCAGAATGCCATTCTGAGGTTTGTGAAGGAGGTCACAGTACTTGGGTTGCAAGTCATCTGGTATGATCAAGATGTTCCTAGGAAAACATGAATCAATCTTAATGGGAAGCACTAGGTTTTCCTAAAGGGAAGAGCTTGCTTTTTTCCACACAAATACCATGGAATGATTTTCGGCAGGCTCTGATGACTCCCTCCAACCAGTGTTCCAGTGGTTTAATTTTGCCTGTCCTGCTAATGTTCTGGACACTTTCACTTATTTCAATCTTTTCCTCCACTACCTATTCTTTATTTTCTCATATTACCTTTTCCCACTTCTTAATCATATTTTGTAGACCCTGTGAACAAACAATAAATAAATAGTTTGTGAGTAATTTAAATAAGATCCAGAAAGCATAGTTATGTGTCCCTTTCAGGGAGAGCAGCACACTCAGAGGAATGACCCCACCGGACAAAGGTGGGCCTGTGGAATGGCTCAGACAAGGAAATCCTGCAGGATAGATCAAACAAAATACCCATGACACCAGACCTTGCTATCCAGGCAGTAGTGCTTCATGATCATGTGGAGGGATACCCACATAGCAGCCTGGCAGATGTGCAAGACTGGTAGACCACGCGCTAGAGCAGTGGTAGCAGCCTTCACTCTGGTGAAATAAGTGTACAAGCCTTCTGGGGGCTTCTTTTTGGCTAGCCCATAGCATATTTTAATACATAGCACAATCCATCGGGAGATAGTTCTCTTGTGCACTGCTTTTCCCTATCTGGCACCAGAGAAGCCCACAAACTGTTGACAGTCCATACAATGGTCTCTGGTCCGATCACTGTAAAAACTGAGGATCCACTTAGGTACGGTGGAGGCTTTCTTCCTCTTTAGATGAGTGAGGTGGAGTATAGCAGGCCAGCAAGGTAATCAATTGCCCAATATGGAAGGACACAACTACCTTTGGCAGAAAAGCCGCTTTCGTCCAGAGGACCAAATTTATGCGGGGAATAATCAGTGCATGTCTTTTAGACGGATGGGGCCTGCAGATCACTCACTCGCCTTACAGAAGTAATGACAATCAGGAATACAGTCTTTATGGTAAGCAGGCGTAAAGGACCTGTGCATCAGTTAAAAGGGAGTGCAAATTGGTTAAGTGAGAAGCAAATTAAGGTCCCACTGCTGCACCACAAAAAGTGTTAGCAGGAACATGTTGGTCAGCCCTTTCAAGAAACGCATAATAACAGGTGATGTGAAAAGTAATGGCTGATATGGCAAACATAAATAGACTGAAAGGGAGAAAAAGATCACCCTTATGTGTTGTCCCTGCAAGGCTGTGCATAGCCAAAGAAGGCAAAAAAGAAGATGCCAAACAACTTTGCATTCAAGATGAGGGCCTAAGCAGGGTTTTGGCTAGAACAGGATGTTGGCGCTCAAACAGTTGTATGTATGAATAGTCGGTAAGTAAAGGATTTGTACAAATTTTCACGGTGCAGCTAGTGCTGAGGAATACCCTGAACATCGCAAACAGTCAAGAATTAAGATCCTTGACACAAGCAAAAACATGTAACAGGTACTGGACACACGTGTAAGATAAACAGTGTTGATACTGAGAGATGTGACACATAAAATGAAGGTTAACACCGGAGATGTAGGAAGCGCTTGGTTTATGAAGGTTTCTTATTCTTTTTTTTCAGAAAATACAATGCCAGCCGACACGTGTTTCGTCAACAGGATGAAGCCTGTGACTCTTCAGGGCTTTAAGGGCGCGATAAAAGGTTCTAGACACCGGTGATACTTCCAACCCGGTCAACGGGTGCCCAAGGGGCCGTAGGTACGGTCATGCAAGGTTGGAGGGGAAAGGGCACAGGCGGGTACGTCTGTGTAGGCCAGACCTAATGGTCCAAGGTACGGCTATGCTCGTCTCAGCAGGAGTAAGGAGGCTAGCATAGCCGTACCTTGGACCCGGTTTGGCAACTCGGGCTGGACTGTTCCCATGAGGAGCAGGGTCAAGACTGATTTGCATATGGCTGGGTCCAAACTGGGGTGGCATAGTGAGCAAAAGAATGATGGATTTAACCCAGATGCGATGTTGGCAGATTACACCAAGACACAGTCAGCATTTTTTACGAGGCCAGTCGGATTCCCAATCCCGCTCAATGTTAGTTGTGGATCTGAGTTCCAGCTGGTTTCGCCCTTCTTTCCATCACAGACGTAATGTGACATGCCCCTCAATGGGCCTGGTGCAAACTTGGGGTTGGAATCCAACTAGACTTAATTTACGCGTGTGGTATCCTACTGCCACATAATGCAGGCTTTACATGCACATGTGTTTTGAAATACGTGCACCCAGTTAGAGAGGCTAAACCTCTCCATGTTCAGAAATATATTCCCAGATGATAAGAGTCCTAGCTATTGAATCGATTCGGGATAAGCCAGACTATACCATTAGAAACACTGGCGGCCCTCACAGGCCAGCACCTGCAGCATGTGCAAAACTTGTTCAACACAGGGCACATTACAAACCTGTTTTCAGCGCACCACCTAAATTACACACACCCATAAGATGAGCCCAAGTAGAGGGGGTGACATATAATATTATTTTTCCTAACAGTGTCCCTAGAAACTTTAACGGCTGCTTCTTGCTTTGTCCTGGTAAACCATGTGTTTTGCAGATTTCCCAAGGTGTGCTAATATTTGCCCTTTAGCATTGAGATGATTGCATTTTCATCTGAAAGGCTATCTCAGCCCCCGTATCCACTGGGCTGTTTAACCTGTGTTTGCTTGCAAGCAGAAGCTAAGTTTTATTGTGCATTCCAAACGTCTGCCATGGCACTATGAAACTAGATATTACCTGCCATCCCTGGCTTTTCAGCCAGCACAATGCTCGATTGTGGGCCTTGTAGTTTCATTATGAGCTTAAAACCTCACAAGCAAAGTGCTTTTAGCTAAAATCACAAATTGGCTGGAGGTCTTACACGTGATGTGGAGCCCACTTGTCAAAATGTTACAGAGTTGCCTATTCCATGCAGGTAACCACTGTCAAATATGCATCCAGTGTAACATCTACTATATTTGTCTAGCCCGACAGTTACACCAAGCTGAAAACAAACAAGCTCCTGGGCTCACTTTGCCTGACGTTAGTGACAGCAAGTGCTTAATTTGGGCCAGTGTTTGCAAGTGGGGCCCACTCGCACTCATTTTTGGGGACATGCATTTATTTTTTTTTCCTTTACAGACTTTGGTCTAGAGAGAGAGAGGAAGAGAGTGAAAAAAACACGAAAGGAGGAAGTTAGAAAGATGGTAAAGTAGTGATAAAGGGAGAAAGCAGGGATGAAAAAGAACTTGCAACAGATGGGCAGGGATTGCCTAGTGGTGGATTAATGAGGCATCAGGTGGAATCAAGACTATGCAGCCTTAGTTTTCAGCTCCAGACCGTTGATAGTCCTGGCTGCAGGCTAAGCAAAACTTTGAGCTCCAAGAATTATTCTTTAAACAATGTAAACACTGGCGACAGGGATAATTGTACCACCATACATACGTGTTCCTTCGAAATGCTTGCAATGCAGTGCTGAGCATTTTATTTTACTTTACTCTGGGTTTCACAGTTTGTACATAATAGTTTTAAATTTAAAGTTTGAGATACCCACCTCCAATTCATAGGCATCTTTCCCTTGTGTTAGAGGCGATCCAGCAGCCTCTCCACTCCCATCTCCAGTCAGTAGCATGCGCAATCTCGTGAATTCCGCAGCCAGGCGGTTATTTAACTCCTGCCAAAAATACAGATAGAACAAATTGAAAGATTGAATACAGGTGATCAACAATAAAAACTATGGTTAAAATTACAATAAATTAATTTGTCAAACAAATCAACAATCGGTGAGGGCTCAGAAGCGTGCAGACTGGTGCGTTATACTGGTCATCAGTCACTTTTTGGTTGAAGCGCACTCTGCTCTCAGTAGTCCCACCGCCACTGGGCCGTTTGTCTTCCAAACTATAACCTCAATCCAAGAGTACCCGAATGCCTCAACACGCGAGTTTCCTTCTACACCCCCTCCCGCCAGCTACGCTCTTCCAACCAAGCCCTTGCTGCTGTTCCACGCATCAACAAAACCACCATGGGAGGAAGATACTTCTCCTACCTGGCGGCTAAAACCTGGAATTCACTCCCCATTCACCTCCGCCTCACTCAAAACCACCTAGCATTCAGAAAGCAACTTAAAACCTGGATATTCGACAAGTAATTCCCCTCCCTCCTCAAGCGCCTTGAGACCCTCTGGGTATGTAGCGCGCTATACAAATTACTTGACTTGACAATTTTCACAAGCTTATTGCTTCATAGTAACCACATTCAAAGAAACTCCATAGGCAGTCTTCATGTACATCCAATTAGTATGTTTTTTTTCAAAACTTCCAATTCTTAAATCCAGATCACATCACAAAAGTCAATCCAGGCTACGCATTTCGTGCACACTGGACATCGTCAGGGCTCCAAACTTGCTGCTTCGTGAATAAATTGATTTCCTGCCTGGTGCCCATAGCTCCCAGAGAAAGAAGGATGTTCTTGTTTCCTTGATGTTTTAATCATTACCTCGTCTCTTGCAACGTCTCTTGGGAGCAAAGAATTTGTTAAGCCTGACAATTATAAAAAATGTTATACCTTCAGGAAAAAAACCCATAATTAACAGCATTTTCAATGCAATAAGTCTCGCATTTACGCGAGTTTGAGCTATTGGCATTGCAAATAATGCCTTTTATTTTTGTTTTTGTTTTTAAAACCTAGATAAAAAAGATTGCCGTTTACAATGGCAATAGCTTAAACTTGCGTAAATGCGAGACCTAGTGCATTGCAAATGCTTGTTTTTAAATGTACATGGTAAGGGCATATGGTGGTAACGGCTCCAGCGTGGTAAAGGCTATCAGCATCGTTAGAGGAGCGAAGAGGTCCTTCCACTTTCTCTTGACGAGGTGTGCAGGGCCTCACAAGAGTTTCCTCGTACTGAAAATTTAAAGGATCTGTGGGCAGATTTAGGGTTCAGGGTGGGGACCGGGTATTTTTTAAAAGGTCTGGAGGCTAGGAGGGCTTTGCGCAGGGTTCTAGATTTAGGGTTTAGTGACAGGTCGGGTATTTTTTTAACAGGGTGAGGGTCACGCTGGGAGTCTAGATTTAGGGTTTCGGGAAAGGTCTGGAATTTTTTAACCGGGAGGGGGGTCGCGCTGGGGATGTTGATTTAAGGCTTAGGGAAGGGTCTAGAATTTGGGTTTAGGGAACCAGCTTAAGGACTGAGGGCAGGGGATAGGGAAAACATTTAACACACAAAGGCCTTTACCATACATGCTTTACAACAAAATAAGTGGTAAAGGCATTTGCGTTGTAAGGCAGGCGTGATAAAGGCATGTGTTACAACGGAATACGTTGTTCCATCATACAACCTGTGTGCACACACCTCATATCATTGTTTACCCAAACAAGCTTGTCTTGAAGACCCGCGCCTCCTTTCTTCGAAGGTTGCAACATTGTTTTACCTAAACCAAAGCATCACCGTGTCTCCTTTCTTTGCTCCGCTTCATCCTTCTAAAAAAGAGGAGGGACTCCCCCCACCTAGACCCAAAAACAGTGGTCATTCTACCTTGATTGTACACTAGTTCCTGGGTGGACGACGAATTCTTAGTAGGGTATGTTGTGAAAGAAAGGGAAGGCAGTGCAGGAACTGCCATCTCACACTGGATACTGCTCTGCATTAAGATCTTCCAAACGTTGACTGAGAAGCAACCACCTGAGGGTTTGAGTGTTCATTCTACCTCAGCCAAGGTTGCAACCACTGCGTTAGCTCCTTACGGAGTCTCTGTCCTGGACATATGTCAAGTATCAACATGGGCATCTTTATACATGTTCACAAAGTATTACTGTCTGGATGGTCAAGTCTGTTGTGATGGGCACTGTGTCCTGTTGATCCTGCAGGCCCTTTTGGCTTAATCCTTTTAGCAGACTCACCTCCCAGGAGGTAATGATTCGGTGTCTATTCTGAGGTAAGGAATCTGCAGCTAGAAGTCTCTATTAGATGAACAAGTTACTTGCCTCTGTAAAGCCTTATCTGGTAGATTCTATGTAGCCACAGATTCCTTACCGATCATCCCATCCTCCCAGCTTTGCAAATTGATTCAGTAAGGTCACCCTTCTGAGGGCCATAGCAATACACACCAGTATATCAGCACCTACTGATGCACAGGGGTATTGCTTGAAACTTTCAAGATCCAGTCTGATGCCTGAGGATTATTCCAAAGTAAGGAATCTGCGGCTAAATAGAGTCTCTACCAGATAAAGCATCACTGAGGGCAAGTAACTTGTCCTTTAATCACATGTTGAGCACACCATTTGTACAAACAACTGATTGCTGGTCTCATCTCTCAATCCCACTCATCCACCAATGACCAGCCAGCTCACTAGTATTTAAATGAAAATTAGTTATGGTGATAATTTGTTAGTAATGAGTATATGTTGAAAACATCACATGTATAAGTAATTGCTGAGAGTAATAAAATAAAAATCTTATGAAAATTACGCATAGTACTGTGTGATACAGAAGCTAAGATTGGAGAGTTTACGGCTGTTTTTGTTTTGATTTCTTAAGAAACGTTTTCCTAATACTAACCCAGAGTTGGAAAGTAGTGTGTATTTCATTAAGATCAAATAGACTTCATGTCATATGTACTATGCACATTTTTCAATCTAGAACCTTCATAAACGTGCCACTTTTACGCCACATCAAGTTCACCTTAGAAAAGGCCCACATTTAAGGGACTCCAACCCAAAGACATAAGGCATTTCTCGTCGCTGGCAGCAAAGAAGTGGGATAATACTGTGTAGTGCAAATATTGCATTGCATCATTGAATGTATAGTAGGCTTAATAGAAAGGCCTCAGTAATATCAGACAAGCACCAAACAGTTGTAATGGAGGAATATATTTATACACCATTTGCACATTACTGTCACTTGAGTTGCCATACGGAAAGAGGCAGCCAACCAGCCCAAGTTATTTATATACATCCTAAGACACCACTGGGCTGTTATAACCATATGTAGCTGACTGTTCAGAGTGAAGTAGCCACACAGTAGTGACAAGTGCCATTGCTTGAGACTGTTAAATAGGGTGGGAGAATCTTCTTAAGGGTTTGAAAAGAAGCCTGAATGAGGAGTTGTTTGAGGAGCACGTAGGAAAACCAGCAGAATGACAAGGAAAAGGTAGGAGCACACCAGCGATTTATGGGTTGAGGACACAACATTCCACAATTAATCAGGAACAAGGGCAATGATGATTTAGGGTAGCTCTTCCACCATCATACAATCAAAGTCCATCTTGGAGAGTGTGCTAGAATAACAACAAGCAACATCCTTGTACCATGTTGTTATCATTGGCACTGTCATTGGAAGAAAACGGAATGTGTTTGACAGAAGAGGGGATTTAAGAAATCATTATGGCATTTGTAACTGTCTGGGTGATAAAAAGGAATCGAGGAAATAATTAGCACAACCTGCAGAAAAATACTTAACAGAACGGGGTAATGCAAAACAAAAAGAAAACTGAACAGTGAATTTGCAGACAAAAAACACTGTATGTACTTGAGGCATATAAGGGAAAGAAGCAGTCCTAAAGCTGTTCGGGACTAATGAGTTAAATGACTAAGAAGGCAACAGGAAATTAAAGAAAATGTGAAAAACTTTGGTGGGAAGTAGAAAAGGAAGCCAGATGATGCTAGTCTGAGACCTGGAAATGGGAACTGAGGAGGTTTGAGGAAGAGATGGGCAAGTGGGAGCCAATGAATAGAGATATAAGCCAGTATAAAAACCCAGGCAAAATGGAGGACCAGTAAAAGATTCTGAAATATTGTAAGAGGATAAATGCTCGTAGAGAAAAGTGGGAGGAGCAGGAGAAAGATCAAATTCAGAGGTAATGATTAAAACATTAATCAAAATGAAACAAGAACATCCTTCTTTCTCTGGGAGCTATGGGCACCAGGCAGGAAATCAATTTATTCACGAAGCTGCAAGTTTGGAGCCCTGACGATGTCCAGTGTGCACGAAATGCGTAGCCTGGATTGACTTTTGTGATGTGATCTGGATTTAGGAATTGGAAGTTTTGAAAAAAAACATACTAATTGGATGTGCATGAAGACTGCCTATGGACTTTCTTTGAATGTAGAGTTTTGGTGCTGTGAGGGTGGCCAGTGAGAGGGGGCAACGGTGTTTTGAAAGTGCTGTGTGTAAGACAGTGCAATTGTTGGGAGCTTGTTAAGTGCGAGTAAGTGTAGGTGTTGTGGAGTGATGGTGTGGGGAAGAGTGCTGGGTGCCAAAGCACTTGAATGTTGTGAAAGTGTTAGAGGCCCAGAAGTGCTTTACTCGTGGTTTGAGAGCCCCGGGTGTGACAGCGCTGAGACTGAGTGCTCAGCACACCATGAAACACATGCAGCTCACACTCAGATTGTCTTTCACCGGCACCACCCCTGCCAGACGATGTTGGTGTGCAAGTGCACCTTTGATTGTGTACTAGTGATTGTTCTGAGAGGCTTAGTTAGACCGCTTACCCCAGCACACACATTCACACGTACACTTCCTCACCGAGCCAGCTCGGGTAGAAGGCTGGAATTCAGTATTTACTACAAAGAGTGACAGATGTGCGTAGAGGTCAGCGTGGGGTGAGGGGTTGATGGACACTGGGGTCCTACCTGCACTTAAGTCATCAGTGGCTGTGCATGCTACTTCCACAACCTGGAACTGGGAGGGGGGTGGGGGGCCGGGATCGTCCTAGGACACGGAGAAAGTGCTGGAAGGGCACAGAAAGAGTGTGTGTGAAAGAGGAGACAGAACGGAAGAAGACGGAACAGAGAGTGTGAGGGAGAGAGAAAGGATGGTGACAAAAGAGGAAGACAGACAAAGAGAGAGATAGAAAGTGAGAATGAATAATGAGAGACAGGAAAGTGAGCGAGGTTCTGTCTCAAGAAAGAGAGAACAAATGCTAAAAGAGAGATAAACAGAGAAATGGGCCAAGAAAAGAGCCCAAAATAAATACAGAAGGATGCTGACTGTGTCAGTACACATGATGAAATGGGAAAAAGGGTAGAGGGGCGTACTGAATGCGAGGTAGAGGGAACAGAGAGAACAAACAGCCGCAAAAGTGAACGCGACCGCCATTTGTTTGCAATTAACGCGACCAGCGCGGGTGCGATAATTGGGAACTGATGGCGCCACTGCTCGCTCCCGCAAGGTGGAGGCCTGACATACACGAGTGTTCACTGGAAACAGTGCAGTACACGCACGAGTTTCCAAAAAAGTCCTGAGTGATTCCAAGAGGTCATCTCCTAAGCAGCACTAGCGCTGCCTAAGCAAGACCTAAAAATGCGTGGTGAAGGCTATGCGTGGTATCAGTGTATGCAGGCAATGCCTTCGTGGTAAAGGCCTTGAGCGGAAAACCCTGCCAACTTATGGCGAACAAAGCAGGGTATGCTCAGACGTGAGTCCCTGGCTCGCTTTGCCACTGGAGTCAAGCAAGCCTGGCTGAAGACGGCTGGAATGCCAGAAACCGGTCCTAGGAAGCTTGTTTCCGGTCCAGGGAAGGCATGGCTTGGCAGTTCGGGCTGGACTGTTCCCATGAGGCACAGGGTCAGACTGATTTGCATATGTCCATGTCTGAACTGGGGTGGCAGAGTGGGCTAAAGAACGGTGATGGATTAAATCCAGATCTGTTGACTGGGTGTGAGTGTTTGATTGGTTCAGATGCTCTGTTTATCACCACCCCCTTTTGTAACGCTTTGCATGGAGAAAGGGCAGAGTGCGCATGACTGGTCTGGGCGGCCCCAGAGGCCTGAACAAACAAGTCAGGCTCACTCAGGAGTGGGCACAACACTCCTCCCCTGCCCAGTCCTGCTCGTAGAGCTGCCCCAAACAACCAAACACTACTTCTTTCTCGCAGAGCGAGGAGCAGAAACATAAAATGGTAGTTTTACCATTTTATGTTTCTGCTTCTCGCACTGAGAGAAAGCAGTGGGCCGACGCTCCTCCACCCTAGTGGAGGAGCCGCCCCTGCTAGAAAAGCGGTCTTGATAGCAAGTGAAGTAGTGTAGTGGCTCAAATTGTGCGGGTTACGATCCCACAGTGGCATAATGAATGGTCTGTCAATTGTCAACACTCGATCTTCACGCATAAAGGCGGATGGTGCCCATTGTGGGTGCAGAACCTGCTCCTTTTGCTGCAACAGAAGAGCCTCCCGAAGGGGCAGCCTGATCCGAGGAACGATGCTCATGCTGAGAAGATCGGCATACAAGACTCTCTGTGCCGATTGAGGAGCCACAAGAATGATTGGGTCCGGTAGTTCCTGATTTTCTTGATCTCTGGGCAGGAGTCGTATCGGCAAGAAGGCGTACAGGAGGCCAAAGCTCCACTCAAAATAAAAAGGGTCTGTGAGCAAATGCTGCCTTCGAAACTCCAATGCGCAGGGCTGCTGACACTGCACAACCTCAGTGGTGGCAAACAGATCTAACCAAGGTTCTCCCTACTCATGAAAGACATCTTGCACCACCACGGGTGACCCTCTAGGTATTGATAGCTAAGTTCATCCATTATGGCGTTCAGGGAGCCTGTCAGGTGTTGAACCATCAGAGTAATACTCGAACAGTCCAGCCATGTACATAGATGCGGGCCGCTTGACAAAGGGCCCAGGACCCCACCCTGCCATTTGTTGCAGTACCACAAGGCAGAGGTGTTGTCCATGACCACCTATACCAGCCTTACCCAATCGAAGGAAAGAAGCCTTTCAAAGCTAATCTCCAACAGGTTGATGGGGAGTTTTGATTCGACCGGAAACCAGAGTCCTCCAATCTCCACCTCTCCCAAGTGGCCTCCCCAGCCCAGGAGTGATGCATCTGTCACTACAGTAGTCCGCTCTGGCTAGACAAGGGAGGGGGGTCTGCCGCTGACTCAATCATGGTTAATCAGCCATCATTGCAGGTCTTTTGCAGTTCCCTCCAAGATCGGAACCATGTTGAACAGATTCTCCTGATGCGCCCACTGGAACATCAGGTCCCACATTGCAGAGTCCGCATATGCAAAGGGGCATGTGTCACTAGCAGGATGGAGGAGGCCATGAGGCCCAACAGCCTCAGAGTCAGTCTCACTAAAATCCAGGATAAAGGCTGAAGCATCAGTATGCTAGCAGGAATATCCTGGACTTGCTGCTCAGGAGGTTAGGCCCGGACTGTACTATGTCCAGGACAGTTCCAATGAAAGGGAGCATCTGAGAGGGAGTCAGGTGTGACTTTGGAACGTTGAAAGTGAACCACAGTGAATGTTGGATGTTCTCCATGATCTGGAGGTGGGAGAGATAATGAAGGGGCGAGCCTTCCTTCAACAGCCAATCGTCAAGGTTGGGGAAGACAGGGATCCACAACTTCCGCAGGTGTGCTCCAGCCACCGCCATTACCTTGATCGAGCATCAGTGGGGCGCTGGTATGGTCAAAAGAGTGCACGGCAGCCTGGAAGTGCTCTTGGTCTCCCGGGTAATGCCTGTCGGTAGGCAAGATGGGAATGTAAAAATATGTGCACTGCAAGTCCAATGCTACCATTCACTCTCCAGGGCAGAAAGGAAATTCGCAATCCACAGTCAAAAACCCAGAGTACAAGACATACAAGCATAGCTCCTTGTGACAACTTGTATGTAAACTTCATTCTGTATGTTAAGCCAAAAGATCATAAATGTCGTGAAGTCTGGAGAGGTTTTCGTCCAAAAGTTTATGGTCAGTCATTTCACCATGTTCAGTGCAACAATCGCAAGTCCTTCACCATCCAAAGTGGAACCTTGACTCTAGAGCACAATAACCAGCTATAATCCACACCCTGATTTATGTGGAACAGTCCTATTTTATGCCGGTATGTTGTAAGAAAGTCCCAACTCACTCTGTGAAATGCTGTCTCAGCATCTAGTTGATTAAGAAGTACGGGAACTTTTTCTAGTGAGTGAGCAATTTCATTTATTTTGTGTTCTCCTCGTCTACCCCACTTGTCGGGTTCAATAAGGTCGCATATCACTTAAAAAAAAAAAAGTCTTGATTGTTTTTTAAAAGTCACATATCATTACAGCGGGATAAGAGTAGTAATTGGATCCATCAGACATTACCTTTGTAAATCTTCAGAGGCAACTTCAGGGGTGTCAGCATTAAACACATCAAATTAATTAAACTTGTACATTAAAGTATAATCTTCGACCATCTATTATCTGGCAATCACTCCTTACTCTCGACATCCATGTGTGCTTTAGGGAGTCACATGTATCTTCTCCCCAATCGACATATCAAACAAACAAAAATTCAACTGTTTGTCCCAAACTCTGGGAAACTGGTTAACAAGCGTCGTCCAGTGGCTTCACCACACTGTCTATGTTGGGGACAAATTTCTCATAAGGGCTAAGCATATGTGCCTAAGTGAAGGATCCTCAAAACTCCCTAAAAGGGGGAGGGAAGGGGGAATAAGGAGAGGGGAGGAAAAAAAAAGGGAAAAAAGGGAGGGGGGGGGGGGGGGAGCCAGCCGCCCATTTCGTCCACTCCACATTTGGGCTACATACATCTTCAAAGATTCAGAAAAAAACACCATCCTCGCTCTACGCTCCATCTGTACCCTCTACCTGAACAAACATTGTTCCTGGCATCCCAATCACATTACCTCTGTCCACAAGTACGCCAGTGGGCGGCTGAGGGTCCCCCGGTCATCTTACCTCTCTAGTGTCCTCTTTTTTGCCCTGGCTCACAAGTCCACACTTCTCTCCCGGGCTGTCACCGAAGGTCCAGTCGCAGACATCCACATTAGCGTTACCTGTCTACGTGCTAGGACCAGGGCCGGATCTACGAATCTGGAGCACACCTTCCTCGCCCATTATCTGGAGAACAGTCCCAGCAGGCATACCTCCGCTAAGCAGGGAAGTGTGCAGTTCAGCGTCTTGTTAATGTACCCCTGTATTAGTGCACAACACTACCACAACATATGGGCGAACCCCACGTCCCGCTCTCCATATCTAGGGCAGGAACTGACCTCCCCCATATATGATGTGCAGTCTATGAGGTGTTAAATATATCATGTGGATGTAGTTGAATTGGAGTCTAAATTTGGTGATCCTAGACACCCATTTCGGGCTTTTCAGTACCCGTTCCCATTCATTGTCTTATAAATCTCTCCCTAATAGTACTCCCAACATATCCCGCATTCGGTCTGAGGGTGTCTGAACCATGGCCAACAAAGCTCTATAGAGCCATTTCACCAAGTGCTTAGCTGCGCCTCACATTACCAATGCTTCGAGGACCCCATGCAGTTGTGACTCCTGCCTGCCACTTCGCCATAAGTCTCCAAACGTTCTCACCACCGAATGATAGTTCAGGAATTTTCTGCGAGGTAGGCCATAGTGAGCTAAAAAAATCATCTGAAGGGATCAACGCCCCCTGCTGGTAGCAGTCACCCACTGTGATGAAGGAGCGGTATCACTTCAATCAGTTTGAAGATACTTTAGCTAAGATCCTTGAAACAATTAATCAACCCAATTGATCTGTCAGTCCTACATTTCTCAATGTCCTTGCCTGGTTTGGGGATGAGAGTGTCCTTTGCATCTTGCATCAAGTGAGTCTCTCAAGCCATTTACAGGAAATAATCACATGCAATGTTTTGAAAGTCCAGCCGTGATCATTCACAGCTTATTCAAAAAGATCAACAGATATTAACTCTGTTCATTGTGATTTCATTAACAATTTGAAGAGAATTGTCCCTCTACAAAACCCAAGTGGGAACTTAAGAATCAAAGTTAAGCTTTTAAAAGCTTATTTTAACCTTATGCAAAAATGTGATCTGTATTATTTGTTTTCAGAGGTGGCTTTTATTGTTGCTAATTAAGATTCCATACATTCTAATAATCAATTTTCTAAAATTAACCCAATAAATGTGTACTAAGGAATCTAAGCCCAAAACAGATTGTGTGTTATGAAATTCTATTTGCCTCAAACGCAGAGTTGGGCAACTAGCAAACTAAAAGATACAGAAACTATTATTTTTTCCTCATGACTTATTTAAATGACAGGATCTACATGTGTGTCCAGTATTCTACATGTTATTTCACCACATACTGCCAAGACCGAAATTGTGTCTTGATATGGTGAATCTAGACTGAGAAGAAGTGTCTTTGTTAATTTGGTTATAACTTAGTTCACTTCCAACTTTAAATACTTACACCGCTTTAATCAGCAAATGAACAGAAAAACGAGTTAAGCAGGTAGACTAATCCACACAAAGAGTAAAGCCTTCAGCAAAACCGGAGTATTGACATACTGATGCTTTCATTTATTGATCAAATTCATGAATAAAGCCAGTAATCAATCTCAAGCACACAAGAACCCTTGATTAAGAATATGTCAAGTTCAAATACTCTTGGAGCACCATGGTATATCATCTTCTGCCCATCTTAAAGTTATCAAGTCTCAGCTTCTAAATATCCTAATCCTTACCTGATTATGTGCATTAAGTTCCTGGTTCTCTCGCTGGCACTGCCGGAGAGCCTGTCTCTCAGCCTCCAGGGCCTGAGCCAGGTGTGCATTCTCCAAACACTTTTGAGAGTACTGTTCAGAAAGAACCTCCAGTTCTCGCTGGACCGATTGTAACTCTTCTCTGTAAGAGACAATACACAACAGAGTCACTGAACTGCATTTTCACTTTGCTTCTCTAAAAAGAGTGATATATCTTAATTATTCATTCAATTGTGTTTTGGATGATTGCATCAATTTTGTATAGCAATGGCGGACACGGTCCTAAAACTCATAATTAAACAGTTACATAATCCAAAAGGATTCAATGATTCATAGGTGATACTTAAAGATAGGGAATTACAGTCCAACTCCTTCTTATCAAGGTTTGCTAAGTTCACACATTAAAAACGTGAGTACCATATGTAAAGCCTGTGAGTCACAATATTGGATTGACAAAGCCCGTCAATTACTTATTACTTCTCAATTACATATATAGCACGTCTAAATAAATGAAGAAATTAGCAAAAATGTTTTCTGGGAAGATTTAAGAATAGTCACCTACATCTTTTGGTTAACAAAAGTCACATCAAACTGTGATACAATGGAGAAGCTGTTCCAATCCCACAGAGCAATGGACTGCACAAAAGAAAGGGTCTTAGCTAATCCAGTTTCTAATGTTTACCAGAGAAAAGGTGTCCTTTCCCACTCTCCATTAAAACACAGTTGTGGATGGAGCAGACTAAGGGGTTCTATTCAAGTCCACTAAGATGCACTGAGTGTGGGATTGGCTCCAAGTTTACCTTGGCATCCACTGGGTAAAATGGAGACTTACAACTTCTCTTTCAACGTTATCATGGCACAATCAGACCAAAGCTCTTATGGTCTCATTATGAAAATTGCCGCTGCAGCCAGTGACAACACCTTAACATCAAGCGTGTTAGTTAGTGTAGATGGCATGTGGACGAAATCAAATTTTGTTTGACTGGGTCTATGACCATTTTTATGTTGAGCCTAGAGCAGCGCATGCGCTGCTTGCTCGACTTTTAGTAAGCAGGGTTTTGAAAGTGCTACCCACAAGCTTTTCCTGTCCTCAAGGTTGAGTGCACGCTCCCGAAAGCCGTGTCTCTTTCACGGCCGCGCGGCCATTGCTTGTTAACTGTGGAATTGGATCAGTCAATATCCAACAACAAACGTGTCTGATTGTCGTCGTCTAGAGTAAGATCGTATTTGATCCAGATGCTGTTGATTAGTCATCCACTCATTACGGATTTTAGGTTGCTTGAATGCTTCCAGTTTTTCTTGCTCACATCTGTACTCTGCAGTCAATTACGCTAAAAATACATTAGTGCACACAAAAAGAAAGATTTTAGTGAAGAATGTGGACGCCTGCCAGGAGGCAATAAGACATCATCCATTTCACAAACTCACCAAATGCATGGAGGCTATTGTGTGCTCCTCCAAACTGGAAAAAAAAACTAAAGTGAAACATTATACTATTTTGAGCACGGGCTTTCTTTACACTCCAGTGCTGGACCCATCTCGAGGGAAGGTGTATTAAAATTATGACTCTAGACAGCAAAAAAAGTAAACCAGCAATCACAAAGGTGCACCCACATATATATTTACACTGCAGTAAAGGACTTCCCCGAAGTCATTGTAAGCAGACAAACGTTAAAAAATTAGATGATAACTGCTAACAAAAAACTCTGAAACGTCATAGGCAGGATTTCACAATTTCCACTGACAGGCTGCGCACGTATTAGACAAGTGGGGAAGATGGCCAGAAGACACTTACTTGGCTCTAACAGCGGGATAGATTTCTAGCACCAAGCATTATATGCAGAGTCCTAGGTAGGACCAGCGGAGAGAGACAAACATGCAAAAGGCATTCCTTTCTCCCATTCTCACGAGTTACCTCAGGGACGCTCCTCGTGCACGCACCAACTCCCGCCTGCGTTCAGGCGGGTGCCGCAGACATGCTCTGACGCTGAGCCTGCCACCGTGGCCAGACACAAACCCGAGAGTCAAGCAGAAGGCAGCATGGCGGAGGCCGCTCACTAGGCTGCCTGCCGGTGCTATTGACAGCAGCAGCAGTTGCTCGCTCATCTCCCCAGAGCCTGAATGAAAGGCACTACGTGTTCATGCACCAACGGTGCCATGGGGTGAGTTGCAGAGAGTGGTGAGGTGACGTCACCTGTGCTCGGCTCCCAGAAGCATCTCTGCAAGGAGTTCCAAACAATGCCATTTACCCCCATGTCTTCATTGGGACAAGGCCTCTTAGAAAGGCTAAGGACAAGTCCTTCTTGGCTACAGTTCTCGAGAACAGCAAAGGTAGCAGGGATAAAACAAGCATTTAGTTATGCAGCACAATATCCTTACTGCATGGCTAAACACTTATAAGGTCCCAAAGGCAAGACCTATTGGCTATGCCAATGCTAGTTAATTAGAGTCTCCCAGGTTACTTTCGATGTCAAGCTCTAAGTTGGCTGTAACAGGGCTCCCTTCTAACCTTTTGCTTAAAGAACAATGGTTCTCAAGCAAAAAATGTAAGCCGCCGCTTTAAATGTTTTGGAATTACCCACTTTAGAGGAGTGAAAATTAAAAAGAACTGTACAAATAAATATAAAACCATTGTATATAAGCACAAAATGACAGAAAGGAGTTAATATAAGGTGCAATTGTAGTAAGCTGGCTCTGTATATACTAAACCAAAATGAGGTAGAGTGTGCACAGAGTCTAGTGGAACCCCAAAGGTAGGCAGAGGTAAAAGTAGATAGCACCTTACTCTCTATTTGTAGTAGTGTGGGCGAGCAGTAAGGCAGTATCAGAGGGTAGTGTTAAGCATTTGTTGTACACGCTCAATCAGCAAATGATGTCACACACTCAAAGACTGAACTCGGACCAATTTTGTTTGTATCAAAAATAGTATTAAGTTAATTTATTTCTAGAACCAAGCCAAGCCTGGCACAGGTAAGTGAAATAAATGCTTTGCAAAATATTATGCAGTGCTTACAAGTTCAAATGCAGTTGTTTGAAATACAGGTAAGTTAAGGTATTGAAATTACTGTACCCTTTATTTTTTAGATTACTTTTTAAGTTACTTGTTCTACTCAGTGTGATATGCCTAGATAGCACCCTGGGACATTTTCTAGAGAAAAGGTAAGTAAAATCAGTTTTGAACAGTAGTATTTTTTTAGGTTTTCATACAAATCAGCTCCAGACTTAGAACATTTTTCAGAGAAAAACAGTCAATAGGTTCCTATGGAGAGAAATGAAGTTAACGGTTACCAGGTACTCAGTCTTTGGGGTTGAGATTCTGAGGTAAGAACAAGGGTTCCCCCAGGGTCAAGGATGCACTCTTGTTACACCCGCAGCTGCACTAATGCTGCAAAAGATACTGATTGTAGTATGTTTACTAACAGGACGTTTTACTACAAGGCAACCATCCAGTGCCGTCTATTAGGAGAGATCTTCTATTCAGTCTTGAGAAAGATGGCATAATATTGAAAGATAAGCCATCGAAACGCGTCAACGCCAAACAAATTGTACAATCGAGTAATCAAGCTTATCCTGTGTATTGCAAGAATCAAATGTGTCCAGGATTGGGTTTTTGAATTTCTGACACTTGATGTGCAAGTTTTGATGACAAACTACACTGTCTTTTGTTCGTCTCTCCCCCCTTTGTGTTCTTATAATTGATAAATTGTATGGTACTGGTTTTTTTTAGGTTGGTATCATTTGCTCACAATTTTTAGATGACCTAGAACTGTGACAATTTTTAGTATATTATGCCAATGGAATGTTAAATTGTTTTTACTGTGCATTGTTTATGTTTTTAATACACAAATAAATTTGGTATAATTTTTATACATACATATATGTTTTGTCATACTTGTTTAATAGTAATGTCCAATATTAACATTTGGGCCTGATTTGTTAGCAATCTCGCAAGGGAATTTTTTGATTCTACTATTCTTTTCTCCAGGGCACAGGGTGGCTGGATGCAGGGGTGTCTTTTGAGGTCGGATTTCACCTTACCAGGCTACTCGCGGTTGGGGTGGGTCTCTGTGCAGAGGCTGCAGGCGAGGTTGGGAAGTCCTGGAGGGGTCAGCCCACGGTGGACTCAGACTCTGGAGGCTGGGGAACCTCACTGGGACCGGTGGGCCACTCGGACTTGGGCCGTAGGCGTCTGGTGCAGTGGTGGTTCCAGGCGACGGCTTTCTTTGTCCTCAGCAGGCTCAAAGTCTTTCTTGGCTGTTTCTTTTGAACAGAGCTGCTGTTCACAGGAGATCTGGTCTTTGTTGAAGGAAGTCAGTCCTCACAGGGTTCTGGAGGTCGCTGACTGCAGGTCAGGCGTCTTCTGGCGCAGGATCTCTGGAAATTGCAGACAGGCCAGTAGGGCTGGAGCCAAGTCAGTTGTTTTCTGCAGTCTCCTCTGCTGGGCATCTTCCTTTGCCCTTCTTCTTCGTAGGTTGCGGGAATCTGCCTTCTTGGTTTAGGGCTGCCCCATGAATACTGTATTTAGGGGGCATTTTAGGGGTCTCTGGGTCTGTAGCCAATGGGCTACTGACCTTAGGGTGACTACACTCTTGGTGTGCTCACCCCACGTGGGGGAGTGATCACAATCCCTAATCCTGATTGGGAAGTGCCTGCCATCTGCAAGATGGCGGGCACTTAAGGGTGAGCTTCACCTTGCCTCCCCCACTTGAGGGGAGGGGTTGGCAGAGGTGGGCACACCTTATGGCTGGGTAATTTTTCCTGCCTGTCTTCCCGCCGAAAAAGAGGGGAGACAGAAAGGGGGCCTGCTCCTAATAGCAGGAGAGGATGGGGGTTGCATTACAATGGCTGCAAGGCCTTTGAAGCTACCCTGCCAAAGATGGCTCTTACTGGCCTGGGAGAGGTGTGACCACCTCCTCCCAGGAAAAGCTTTGTTTCTGGGCTCAGGGAGCGAAGGCTCCCACACCAGGGGTCCAGAAACATGTCTTGTGGTGGCAGGCTGGTGCGTACCTGTCAGAGAATCCACCAGAGGCTGGTCGTTTTTCAGGGGGCATCTCTAAGTTGCCCTCTGAGTGCATTTTTCAATAAACCCCACACTGGCATCAGTGTGGGTTTAATGCACTGAGAAGTTTGATACCAAACTTCCCAGTTTTCAGTAAAGCCATTATGGTGCTGTGGAGTTCGTAATGACAAACTCCCAGCACCATATACTCTTAATGGCATTACTGCACTTACAATGTCTAGGAATTGGTTTAGACACAATAGGGGTACAGGGCTCATGCACCTGTACCCACACCACTAGTATAGTGCACCCAGCTAGATCGGTGGCTACCCTATGCCAGGGATGTGTGCCAAGTCGACTCTTCACTTTGTTCTGCACCAAAACACATAGCCTGCAATGGCAAAGTGTGTGTGTGTATAAAGGTACAGGCCTCTAAGGCTTGCACAATAAGTGCTGGAGCCCTTAGAGGCCTTCCCTGGCCACAGTGCCCTTGGTACCCATAGTACCTTTTACAAGGGACTGACATGTGGCCAGAGATTGGGGGTACAAGGTACAGTTTTGGGGAAAGAACACAGGGCCTGAGAACCTGATTGAAAGGGACCCAGGGCACATCAAGTCAATGTGCATCAGTAGTCTGGAAAGAAGTGGGGGGTTACTGCAACAGAAACCCAGCTTCCTACAGCAATGACTTGCAGAATGGTATGTTAAATAAGGAGAACGGTAACTCACTTATCAAAGCTCTCTTCTTTTACGAGCATTGATACGAGCATCAACATTCTGTTCTAGCACTTCATCTCACCCGTATCCCCCTTTCTCAGCTGATCAACTTTTACCCCGCCCTCCAGCACACCAGTGACTCATGTTCATCACCCCAATCTTATCCACTGTTACCACTTTGCATCATTCTCACTTATCCACTGTTACCACTTTGCATCATTCTCACTTATCTAGGAGCATGTACGGCCCTGGCATTCATCATCCACCATATCCATCGCGTCTATTCATATCCATGTGCAATTACTTTTTCTCACAGATACGTAAGTAAGGAGCATGTGTGGGTTTGAATCTGTGTGAACCTTCAACCTTTTCTTTCTATTCAGCTCAAAGGCTCGATGAGGAGTTATCTTATTGCTTTTTGTCATAGGAAAGTTCTTCCCAGTTGACTTTTTCAGAAGGCTGCATTTAGTATGTGTAAGGCACTTGTGTATCTCAAAGGGTTGGGCTTTCTTATGTTATGAAAACTACATTGCTTTGTAATTTGAGACACAAAATTAAAGACCAAGAGTTCAAGTTCACATTCAACCAATGTTTGCTTTTAACTGTCTAAAGTAATAGCTTGCAGCTAGCCATTTTCTCATGGCATACAAAGACACTACTGGACGTTGAGCCAACTGAAAATATAGTTCCAAAACAGGCCCCAGAAAACAAGTTAGTCAGCTCTTTAACTTCAAGCATCTCGCTTTTCTGATAAATACTCTAGCACTATAAGGGCCTGATTTAGATATCGGAGGATTGGTTACACCGTCACAAAGGGGACATATATCCTGTCCATTGAAATATAAATCCCATAATATCCTATGGGATTTAGATTTCGTCGTTGTGCCAGAGCAAAGTATCAGCCGATGTTTAAATAAGGCCCCAAGTCTTAATTTCTGAATTTCATATAATAAACTTAAAATATAACTTTTTTCCTAATAGGTTGATTTTTTCAATCAGAATTATGTATGGTGAATCGTGGAAGATAATTTTAAGAGACATAACAGAGAGCAGCACATTACTTACAAATACTGTCTTCTGAGTGAATCGATATCTGCATTCACACTGCTGATCTGGGACCTCTGTGTTTTCTCCAGCTCTCGTTCCATCTCCTCTCGATGTGCATTCTTCATGGCTTCAATAGCTGAAAAGAGCATAAAATATTTAAAAACATGTTTTGGGTGCTGTTTCTTACAAGTGCTCATTGAACCACCTGACGTACCAAAATACAATTCAGAGTTTGACAACTTAAATTGAAATTGAAGAAGCACAATGTCAACTAGTGAGAAGACAAATGTACTTTTTTCAAATAATTTGTAATTAATACTTTAAATTATATAATCCTCCATCACTGTATCTTTCTTCAATCATGTATGTCTTATGAAATAGCGTGTATTTAATAACAAAATAAATGAGTAATACCCTGTACCATATTAATAAGCATTTATTATGTTAATCAAACTGCAATCAGTTGCAGCCATCAACAGGAATCTCATGCACCTTGTTGTGGCTGTCCGTGATAATTCTATTAACTAACAACCATCTACTAAGTAACATAATATTCAAATGTAAATGTAAATCCGTATTTGTAAAGAGCAAACTACTCACCCTTACAAATCTCAAGGCGTCGTGGAAATTAAGTGAACTATTGCCCAGAGTCAAATGGTGTTGAGCTGAGCTGCCGCCGGGGATTGAACCGTGAACCCTGTGCTCTGAAGTCAGCTGCCCTGGCCGCTGCACCACACCTCTCTACAAAGCTCATCAATTAAAAAAGCAAAACCTTTCCAATTTCTCCAATTCAGAATTCCGATCTGAAGTCTTTCTTTCCTTCTTGTTCTTTGCAATTGTAGTCTGATCTAGTCTAGCAGATCAATATCTATGTCCATATATCAGTAGCAAGGGTGAAGTGTCCAAGCATATGTTGCAGGGCACCCTCAAAAAGCTGATCACAGAGATCTCTGGGTTAAGGGGAGACTGCCTCATTTACAGAGCTTCAAGCAAAATACCATTTGGCTCCGTCTGAGACATTAAGATACTTGCATATTAGTCACGCTGTGTCCTCCGCCCTGCCAAAGTATGGACCCCTCCCCGACTCGTCCCCCCTGGAAGACCGGCTGATGTTGGATCCCATGGACCGCAAGGCCATCTCACTTACATACAAGAAGCTGGTCAACAACCGTGCAGAACCGATGCTGAAATTGAGGTGGGGGGTGGGAGAGCGATCTGGGAGAGATGGAGGATGACATTAGCCTCACCTTGAGAAGTCGCCATCCCCATGTGCATGCGGCTCCTCCAGTTCAAGATCCTCCACCGGGGCTACTTTAATGCTAAATTATTGTTCAAATTAGGTAGGCGCCCTGATCCACTTTGTCTCCGACACTGTAACAAAGAGGGGACTTTCATTCACATTTTATGGGACTGCCCACGTATTCAGGATTACTGGGACAAAATTGCCCGCCAACTCGAGAGGGCGGGAGGTAAATCCCTTGGGTTATCTCCCCAGCTATGCTTACTCAATATTTGGGGGGGGACTGACCTCACACATGCTAAACAGGCGTGGGCCTCAATGGGATTTATTATTGTCTAACGGAATATTGCACAGAAACGGGGGGTGGAGGCGGTCCCACTCTTGGTTGACTGGGCAAAGAATATGGACACCGCCATGGTTGCTAAAAAGTCAGTATTCAGGGAACAGGGTTGCCCCAAGAATTGGGATCAGAAGTGGGGGAAATTGAACAAGTACAGAGGGGACATTTGCATCTCCCCGACGGTGGAGCTCCAGAAAGAAAGGCGAACACTGATGGCCCAGTTGACGGAGGAGGTGCTCGATTCTCCCCCTTAGATGGGATGTTCTTGTTCTCTTCAGACCCCAGCCGCCTGTTGCAACATGTTTGTGTTCTCTAGATAGCGGTGTCTCTTACTGCGGATTAGAAATTGTATGTACGTATGGCTCCGCATGGATCCCTATCCCATTAAGGGGTAAATGTCGATATGATAATGTATGTATTGGAGGGGGGACTTCTTAAAGTGAATTTGTACCATGGTACCCGGTTGTTGTCAAAATAAAATAAAAAGTTTAATTAAAAAAAAAAAGCTGATCACAGGCAGCCTAATAATAGGCTTATGGTATAAGTGTCAAAAAGGTATCCTGTCCCTTCGTGGCTCCAGGACCTCCAACTTACCTATGATGCCTTGTACTAGCATTTCATTCCCAGAGTAATTTCTTTTTGAAGCAGACAGTGGGGACTGGGAATACATTTCAGAAGTTTTTATTCCAGGTGCCCATGTCCTTACAGGAGGGACGGTTTACTTCAGGCCTTCTAAAAACTCTTCAATGATGGGAATTTGTGACCCTTTTTTTGCTGGTGCCATGAACAAAATCTATTCCATTTGAAGAAATAGCAATCCCTAGTTCAATGGAAGTTTGGCTTCCTTTAGAATATCAATGCATGACTGGGAGATTTAGATAACCATATTGTCTGATCTCAGGAGCAATGCTTCCAAAAATAAGGATGTGCTGCTCAGCTGGAATAACTGACCCAATGATTTGATTAACAGGTTTGGTTTGCATGACAACTTCTTGCGGATTTAACAAGACATTTGTAACACACCCAGCTACCACCTCACTGTCTTGGCCACTGTGGAGCAATGAAGATCATTGTTGTTTGCAATTCTAGAGTTCCATTAAGACTGTGGGCTTCAATGGAATAGGAAGAAAGGTGTAAAGTTATGTTCATGACCATTTCATAAAAAGGGCATCACCCGAAGAGCCTAACTCTTGTAGTCAGCAAGAGAACTCTTGGTATTTTTGTTTTGAGATGTTGGAAAGAGATTTAATGTTGGATATCGCCAATCTGTGAAGATCTACAGAAGAATGTATTCATCCAGAAACCATTTGTTATTTTTGACCAAGAACTGGCTCAGGAAATCTGCTAGTTGGTTTACGAGTCCTGGCAAGCGTATAGCCTTCCTTGACAGACAGCACTGGTCACGGCCCATGACCAGTTCTTCTGTGAAAGCAAGGTATGATCAGCTTCATCAGGGCCGAAAAACATACAATTCCAATTAAAACTGGGGGTTCTTGGTATATGTTTTCAGGAAATGGGTAGATATCTTTTCTATATCTCAGGATCGGGATGTCACCGTATTGTATCAGCGCATTTAAAACTGAATCAGAAGGTTGTGGATCTTTTCTTTCGTATTACAGGATTGCCAAATAGGTGGATGTCTTTTCTATCTTTCTAGATCGAAGTTGTGCCGTATTGTGTCAGCGCATTTAAAACTGAGAATATCCCGTCCTTCTATCTTATGAGTCATATAGGTCAGATTGTCCAAAATAGACCTATTTTTAAATTAAGGATTGTGTACTTGAAGATCCTATGTAGTATTTCTTCTTATCGTATTGAATACATTGCTACTTCTATGTTCTATGACCAACCACTCCAATTTAGCAGTTCTCACAACCTCCTACTACCATCCAGGAACGACCTTCTGATTCAGTTTTAAATGCGCCGATACAATACGGCGACATCCCGATCCTAAGATATAGAAAATATATCTACCCATTTCCTGAAAACATATACCAAGAACCTCCAGTTTTAATTGGAATTGTATGTTTTTCAGCCCTGATGAAGGTGATCATACCTTGCTTTCACCGAAACGTGCGTAGGCCAACTACACACATCTGAGAATACTATCTAAGAATCACGTCAAGACAAATGATCACCCATAAATTAAAATGATGGACTAATGCCTTGTGAAAGTACAGACATAGAACAAACAGTATCTCTGTAATAGGTCTTTGTCTCAGATGTTGTTGTTTTCTTTATAATTACATTTGCACAGTATGAGAGTTAGCATGTCTGAGAAGAATGAATGGTGGGAAAGGTTGAATGAGAGTAGGATTTTGATTTCACTCGAGTTAGTTATTTCCTGTGGGGGTCACTGAAATATTATCTTATGAAATTGTAAACTATAACTGATGTTCTCTTTTCATTTTCACAAGTTACTGTAAAAATGTATAAACCATTTTTATCTAAAAAAACTAAAGAAAAAATAGACCTATTTATACAAAAAAAGAAAGAAAAAATGTATTTTGAACAATAAAATATAATCTAAATGAAAGTTACTTTTTCCTGAAATTTTGTATCTGTGTTGTACATTTGAAATTGTTTGTAGAGTTAATACCAATTGATAAATCAGATAGGTCTGACAAGAGGTTTTGTATATTTTGTGTTCCTAATCCCCCTGCTCTTGGACCTCAAAGAAACAGGGGGTACCTTAGCTTCATAATACCAGAAACGGATCAGCCCTGACTCTAAAAACCTGTCCGCAGTGTGGGGAGGATGCGTGTGTCTGTAAGGAATCTGTGGTTAGGTTATGTCTCTACAAGATAAAGCATTACCGAAGATAAGTAACTCGTCCATCTGACAGGCATCTAGCCGCAGATTTCTTACCTTAGAATATATACCCAAGCAATACCATCCCTGGAGGAGGGACTGCATTCAAGTTTAGACCAGGAAGTCCTATTTGACCGAACAGCCAAAATAGCACGTCCCTGTGGATTTGCCTGTCCAGGCAATAGTGCTTAGGGAAAGTGTGCAGTGATGCCTATGTTGCTGCCTGACAAATGTCAAAGACTGGAACACCACGTTGCAACACTGTGGTCCCACGACCTTTCTTTGATCCAACATACTCCATAAGAAGTTGGTCATCCAACCGGAGCTCTTTAGTGTAGACGAGGTAGAACGACAATGCTGTTTTAGGGTCCAGACGGTGAAGCCGCTCCTCCTCTTAAGAGAGATGCGGAGGAGCATAGAAAGTGGGCATGGTGACTGACTGCCCCACGTGGAACGGCATTACCACTTTCGGTAAGAGAGAGGCCCTAGTGCAGAGCACCAACGTATTGAGGAAAATGGTCGGGTAAGGAGGCTTGGATGACCGAACCTGCAATTCGCTCACCCTCCTGGCAGAAATTATTTCCACTAAAAAGGTTGTTCTGATGGAAAGCAGCCAGAAGGGGCAGTTGTGCAAAGGTTCAAAAGCAGTGCACATCAGGATGGTGAGAACCAAATTAAGGTCCCATTGAGGCATGATGAATGGGGCAAGTGGGAACACATGTACAAGCCTATTAAGAAAACAGTTTACAATATGGGATTTAAATAAAGGGGGTTGATATGGCAGCCTCAAGAAGGCAAACAAGGCCAAAAGGTACCCTTTAACCCCTTCCATGCTGCAGTCGGCCTTGGCCGATGGCAGCACTACCTCGCTGGTGCTGCGTCGGCCAATGGCCGATGCGGCCCGCCCGGTTTTTTTAAAACGGCCGCACTGCCGCGAAATCGCAAAAGCAGCCAACGGGTTAAGAGTGCCCAAAGCAGAGCCCTGCTGGGCAAGGGTAACATTAAAGAGATGGTCTTGAGAGAGGGAAAAAGAGAGGATCAATAGACATTTCTGTACAATATTTCACACATTCCTGCCACCGGCAGGCATACACAGTCTTGGTAGAGGGATGCCTTGCTGCCAATATCACATCACAGTTTGGGAGGAAGGTTAAATGCTGTCAACTGCTGCCGCTTAATCTCCACGCAAAAAGGCGTTGAGTTGACAGGGTTGGGTGGAGGAACCTCCCCTGCAGCTGCGACAAAAGATCCTCCAGAAGGGGCAGCCTGATCGGAGGATCAATGCTCAGTTGGAGAAGCTTGGGATACTAGACTCTCCTTGCCCAGTCCGGAGAATGACTTGGGCCTGGTCGCTCCTGATCTTCTTGAGCGCTCTGGACAGAGTGATATTGGCGAAAAGGCATATAGAAGGCTTGAGCTCCACTTGAAACGAAAAGCGTCACTGAGTGAGGAGTGCTGCCTTATATACTCAAGCGGGCAAAACTGTTGACATTGAACTTTCTCGGTAGAGGAAAGCAGATTTAACCAAGGCTCTCCCTACCTTTAAAATTAGACCTTGCACCACTTCAGAAGGGAGACGCCATTCGCAATCCACTAGGCATCGACAGCTGAGTTTGCGCACGCTGGCATTCAGGGAACCTGCCAGGCATTGAACCATCAGTGATATGCCCTGTTCCAGCCATGTGCAGAGATACAGGAATTCTTGACAAAGGGTCTAGGATCCCACTCGGCCCCGTTTGTTGCAGTATCACATGGTGGGGGTGCGGTCTGTGAACACCTGAACCAGCTTTCTCTTGATGGAAGGGAGAAAAGCTTTCAATGCCAAGCGAATCGCTTTGAGCTCTAGCAAGTTGATGTGGAGTGCGGATTCCACCGGAGACCAGAGTTCTCTGATCGCTATCTCTCCCAGACAACCACCCCATCCCAGGAGTGGCGCATCTGTCATTACTGTGTGATCTGGTAGGGGAAGGGAGAGGGATGACTGCCTCTGACCCAATCATGGGTGATGATCAGCCACCACTGCAGATCTTGTGCAGTTCCCTCCAATATCTTGACCATGTCGGAGAGATTCCCCTGATGCTGAGCCCTCTGAAACTTAAGCACCAACTGCAGAGTCCGCATATGCCTTCTGACATGTGTCACTAGCAGGATGCAGGAGGCCATGCAGCCTCAGAGTCAGTCTCACCAAAATCCAGGCTAGAGGCTAAAACATCAGTATCATAGCCTGAATATGCTGGACTCGCCACTCTGGAGGATTGGCCCGAAACTGCACTGAATTCAGAACAGCTTAGATGAAAGGGATCATCTGAGGGGGGAGTCAGGTGTGACTTCAGCACGTTGATAGTGAACCCAAGCGAAAACAGGAGATTCACTGTAGTCTGGAGGTGGGAGAGGTCAGTGAGTCGAACCAGCCTTCAACAGCCAATCGTTGAGATAGGGGAAGACTGACACCCCTGATCTGCGCAGATGAGCTGCAACCACTGTCATCACTTTGGTGAACCCCTGAGGGGCACTGGTAAAGCCAAAGGGGAGTATTGCGAACTGAAAGGGCTCCTGGCCTACCGTGAGCAGAGAGTGACGATGGGTAGGCAGGACGGGAATAAAAAAATAGGTGTCCTGCAAGTCCATCGCTAACATCCAATCTCCAGGGTCTAGGGCAGACACAACCTGGGCCAGAGTGAATATTTGGAACTTTTCTTTTTTGAGGAAGTAGTTGAGGGCTCACAAATCTAAAATGGGGCAAAGGCCCTTGTCCTTTTTCGGGACCAGAAAGTAGCGGCTATAGCAACCACAGCCTACTTCTGGCGCCCAAACCGTCTATATTGCCCCTTGCCCAAGAGAGTCCAGACTTCCTCCTAAAGCAAGTTCAGGTGGTCCGCCTTCAGCCGGTCGTATGGCAGAGGCATAGAGGAAGGGGTAATTTTGAAGGAAAGGGAGCAGCACCTTCGAACTATCTGAAGAACCCAGGTGTCTGATGTAATATTTTGCCAGTGGTAAGGTAATATCTGATCCTGCTGACAACTAGCAGCCCATGATCTTTAAGGCCTGAACTAGGAAGGTTTAGAGACTGCAGGGGGAGGAGTGGACTGAATGGACCTTTAGCCGCCTGACACACAGGGCTGAAAGGAGCTCACCTGCGCAGCCTTGTGGTTGGGATATGGTTAGCGCAGCTGAAAGTCCCTTCCATGGGCACGAAAGGGGAAAAAAGCAGAAGGGGACGGGTGGTCACTGAATGGTCCATAGACTAGGCCATAGCCTGCGAGCCTTTAAAGCGCACCTGGGCCATATCTGCCTGGTCTCCGAAGAGATGGGTGCCATCAAAGGGCATGTCTATAAGAGAAGCCTGGACATCCTCAGAAAAGCCATAAGTTCTGATCCAGGTGTGGTGTGGAATAGCCACTGTTGATGACATTGCACTGCCCAGCAAGTTGATGGTGTGAAGTCCACAACAAATGGTGACCTTTGCTGCATTTCTAATGGCCCAGGCCTCCTATGGGTTCTGTGGCAGCACTTGCGCAACTGTTTCCCCAAAAGAAGGGGATGTAATGGCCCAATAGACATGCAGTGTTCACTGACCGTATTGCAAGGCTGGCGGAAGACAAAATCTTCTTGCCCCAACTATCTAGGCTCTTGGATTCCCAGTACGGGGGTGCAGAAGGGAACGCACCTTATTCGGTAGAGGCCTGTACCACCAATCTCTCTAGGGTAGGGTCCCAAAAGGACATCAGTTAAGGCCTCGTTGAAAGACAGGAGGGGCTCAGAGGAAGAGACACCCAGCTTCAGGACCTCTGTCAAGATATTCACCTTGACTTCCACTGAAGGGAGCTGAAGATCTAAGACCTCCGCTGCCCTTCTAACCAACATAGCATATGAAGCTCCCTCCTCTATAGCCACAGTAGGGGGAGAAAGCAGGTCAGAATCTGGGGAGGTATCCAGTCCACTGGCCTCGCCCAATTCCTCATACCAGTCCATTTGGTGGTCAGGCTGGTCTTGTACAGGGTCCAGCGACCCCTCCCAATCTTCCTCCATTCCTAGCCCCTCAAAAAAAGGCTGAGGACCAACCTAGGAGCCAAAGGCGCCTTCAGTGCCGAAATCAGCGTTGAGAGGCTCCGATCAGGCGCCAGGTAGTTGGAGAAAAGGATGAGGCTGGGACTGCCAGGGGGCATCTCAACTGCAACTGGAGCCTCACGTGGGGGCCTGCACCTGGTAAGGTCGCAGGGAAACGAATATGCTACTTACCAGTATGCATCTGTTCTTGGCATGTAGGGCTGCTGACATTCATATCTGTGCATAGATCGCCGCCTAGTGTTGGGTCCGGATGATTGAACATTGTTGTCCTCGAAGAGTCTTCGAAGTATCACGAGATAGGTGGCTCCTCCCCTGGACTACAGTGCGCATGGGCATCGACTCCATCCCCAGATTGTTTTTAGCCATTGTGGCCAAGATGGAGTGAAACTCAGTGAATGATGACCATGCTATGAGTATATATGTGAATACTGCAGCTGCTACAGGCGCCGGGGAGGAGGGCGGGCGATATGAATGTCAGCAGCCCTACATGCCAAGAACAGATGCATACTGGTAAGTAGCATATTCGGTTCGAGGCATGTGGGCTGCTGAATTCATATCTGTGCATAGAATACATAGCAGTCCCTCCATTAGCGGCGGCCGCCCGTGCCAGCTGCAGCAGTTTGGAAAAGTGTCTTGAGAACAGCCTGCCCTACAGCTGCCTGCTGTTTGGAGTGCACATCAACACAGTAATGCTTAGTAAATGTGTGTGTGGTAGACCATGTGGCTGCTCTACATATGTCCTCTAAGGGAATGTTTCCAAGGAAAGCCATAGAGGCCCCCAACTTTCTGGTGGAGTGGGCTCTTGGTGGAATGGTAAGAGTGTGTTTTGCTTTTGCATAGCAGATCTGGATACATTTAACGATCCACCTAGCAATACCAGCCATGGAAATAGTGTTACCTTTATGGTGTGGCGCAAAGGCGGCAAAGAGTTGCTTAGTTTTTCTAAAATCCGTGGTCCTATCAATGTAATACATTAGGGCCCGTTTAAGGTCAAGGGTGTGGAGCATCCGCTCCCCCAGTGACTCAGGATTTTGAAAGAAAACAGGTAATTCGATTGTTTGGTTGATGTGGAACTGAGACACAACCTTGGGCAGAAACTTAGGGTTAGTGCGGAGCACCACCCCGTTGGAATGAATTTGGATAAATGGCTCCTGGATTGTGAGGGCTTGCAATTCACTAACCCTCCGTAGCGATGTAATTGTTACGAGGAAAGCCACTTTCCATGTCAAGAACTGAATCTCGCAGGAATGCAGTGGTTCAAAGGGAGGACCCATCAGCCTGGTAAGAACCACATTGAGGTTCCACTCGGGAGCTGGTGGAGTCCGTGGCGGAATGACTCGTTTGAGGCCTTCCAAAAAAGCTTTGATCGCAGGCACCTTGAAGAGTGAAAGGTGTTGTCTATTTTGGAGATACGCGGCCATAGCAGACAGATGAATGCGAATGGAAGTATAGGCTAGATTACACTTGTACAGATGGAACAGGTAACAGATGATGTCCTGAATAGAAGCGTCCAGCGGGTTAATGTTGTGGTTTGCACAATAAATGACAAACCGCTTCCATTTTGCCGCGTAGCAGGCTCTAGTAGTGGGCTTCCTCGCCTCCCAAATGATGTCCATGCAATTGGGAGGTAAGTTCAGGTAGCCAAACTCTAGGACTTCAGGAGCCAGATCGCCAGGTTGAGCTGTTGCGGATCAGGGTGCTGAATGTCGCCATGGCTCTGCGTCAGAAGGCTGGGTGTGAGATGTAGCCCTTGATGCGGTACCACGGACAGTTCCAGAAACATGGTGTACCATGGTTGACGAGCCCACGTTGGAGCAACTAGGATGAAGTCTTCGAGTGTTGCCTGAGTTTGCGTGCCACCAGCGGTATCAGAGGTGCTGGGGGAAAAGCGTACGCAAATTTGCCTGACCAGTTCATCCATATCGCATTGCCCTGCGACAGTGGGTGTGGGAACCTGGCGGCGAAGCTTTGGCATTTTGCGTTCTCCTGCGTGGCGAACAGGTCTATCTCTGGATGACCCCACCTTTGGAAGTACGGCTGGAGTACTGATGGATGTATCTCCCACTCGTGCATTTGGTGGCTGTGCCTGCTGAGCAGGTCCGCCATCTGATTGTCCTTGCCTGGGAGATGCTCTGCCATGAGGAAGATGTTCCTCTGAATGGCCCACTTCCACATTCTCTGAGCCAGATGAGACAGCTGGGGAGAGTGTGTGCCTCCTTGCTTCTGAATGTAGTACATCGCCGTCATGTTGTCCGTCCGAATCAACACGACCTTATTGCATAGATGTACTTTGAAGGCCTTTAGTGCCATGAAGATCGCCATCAGTTCTAGAACATTGATGTGCATCTTCCCCTGTTGCTGCGTCCATAGTCCCTGCACAGTGTATTGGAGTACATGCGCTCCCCATCCCTGGAGAGAAGCGTCCGTTGCCAGGATAATCTGTGGCACAGGCTCCTGAAACGGTCGGCCCTTGCAAAGGTTTCGTGGATTCCACCAATGCAGAGAGTTGTATGCCCGACCGCTCACCAACACTAGGTCTTGCAACTGGTTGTGAGCCTGAGTCCACTGAAGTGCCAAGCACTCTTGAAGCGGACGCATATGTAGTCTCGCGTGCGGGACAATGGAGATGCAGGAGGCCATCATGCCTATCAACTGCATGAACACTCTTGTTGGAAGCGAGTGTTGAGGTCTGAATTTTTGGATCAGCAATTGGATGCTGTCGACTCTCACTGAATTCGGCTGTGCTGTGGCCGCCAGAGTGTCTATGGTCGCACCCAGATACTGCCGTATGTGGGCAGGCTGGAGATGGGATTTTGGGTAATTCAGTGAGACCCCAGATCGTGCAGAAGGTGAATGGTGTGGGACACGTGGTCGACACACTGCTGGGCCGACTTCGCCTGAATGAGCCAGTCGTCCAGATAGGGGTAGACGTGGATGTTTTGACGTCTTAGATGCGCCGCCACCGTTGCCAGGCACTTCGTGAAAACCCTGGGTGCCGTGGTGACCCCAAAAGGCAAAACCTTGAATTGGTAGTGCTGGTTTTGGATGGTGAACCTGAGGTATTTTCTGTGTGAAGGATGTAGTGGAATGTGGAAGTACGCATCCTTTAGGTCCAGAGTTGCTAGGAAGTCCCCCTGTTGAAGCAGTGGGAGAACTTGCTGCAGTGTGAGCATGTGGAAATGCTCTGATAGGATGTAAAAGTTGAGGGGCCTGAGATCTAGGATGGGCCTGAGGGATCCGTCCTTCTTTGGAATCAGAAAGTACAGGGAGTAAACTCCTGCACCTCTTTCCTGCAAGGGCACGAGCTCTATTGACCCTTTTTGCAGCATGACTGACTTCCTGCTGCAATAAGTGCAAGTGCTCGCCGGACATAGGACGGTGCCTTGGGGATATGTTGGGTGGAGTGGATGTGAGCTCCAGACAATAACCGAATTGGACAAGTTTTCTGACCCACCTGTCCGTGGTGATGGACTTCCACACGGGCAGGAACTGCTGGAGTCTCCCCCCGACCGGTGTTGTGTGGTCGGGGGGCAGTGACAATGCGTCACTGTTTGTTGGCGGTGGAGGACCTGGAGCTGTTGTTGCCACGTCCTCTGGCCTTGGCGTTGTTGCCGCGGTATCCACCTCGACCCTTGTTGGTATAAGTAGTCTGGGTGTTGCTTTTGTAGAACTGCGCTGACTGCGAAAGTTGCCCCCTTGAGGTGCCTCTAGTATTAGAGCGACGAAAGGACCCACTCCGAAACTGCTGGGACTGCAAGGCACCCATAGATTTTGCAGTGTCGGTGTCCTTTTTCATCTTCTCAAGGGTGGTGTCAACCTCAGGGCCAAACAGGTGATCTGGGGTGACTGTTTGGTTCAAGATGGTGGTTTGAATGTCTGGCTTGAACCCAGATATCCTCAGCCATGCATGTCTACGAAGCATAACGCTAGTGTTAATTGCGCGTGCGGCGATGCCAGCCACGTCCAGAGCGCACTTTATGGAAGCGTTGGAGATTAGCTTCCCCTCCTGTATCAACATTTCAGCCGCTTCCTTATATTGATCGGGTAAATGTTGCAAAAGGGTCTCTAGAGTATCATAGTGTGCCCTGTCATAACGCGCCAGGAGCGTGTTGGAGGTGCGCCATATGTTGGCTGCCTGCACTGCCACCCTCTTCCCCGAAGCCTCAAAGCCTTTTGATTCCTTGTCTGGGGGAGGAGCATCACCCGTAGTCTGCGAGTTGGCTCTTTTCCGGGCATTGGAGACAACCAGGGAGTCCAGAGGCAACTGTCCCTTAATATAAGTTGGATCTGTGGGCGCTGCTTTGTACTTTTTGTCGATTCTTGGGTTGATGACCCTCGCCCTGGTGGGTCCATTGAAGACCTCAGCAGCGTGCCTTAAAACACCCTTCAGCATTGGCAGAGTTTTTACAGTCTTTTCAGAGACAGAAAAGGTGTCAAATAGGAAGTCGACGTCCACAGGGTCAGCATGCAGCTCGACGTTGTGATTGGCCGCTGCCCGCTCAATAAGGGCATTGAAGGCCGCAGAGTCCTCAGTGGGGGAAGTTTTGGCTGAGAAAAGCTGAGGGTCCTGTCCAGAATGCGGGTCCCCAGGATCGCCACCAGCAGACGAGGGCTCAGTCACATCCTCTGGGTCTGTGTAGACGGGATAGCTGTACTCATCTTCGTCGTCACCCTCACCAGCGTCGACATTGGAATGAGTGGGCGAGAGTTCATGAGCCTGTGGTGAAATGGGCTCCACCAAGGCTGGAGCACCAGCAGAGTCCATCTTTCGTTTGAGTGGGATTTTGTACGACTCCAATTGGGGCTCAGGGGTGATTTTCCTCTTCAGGAGGGAAAGTCTGCCCGTTTCGGCGTCGATGAAATGCTCCTGACGCTCCTCCTCTGCAAGTTGTCGATGCCGAGGACCACCAACGACGGTTTCGGCGTCGAAGACACCTTTTCGGGCACGCCGGCCCCCGGTTTAGCAGCGAAGGCTTTCGGCGCCGTCTTAGGCGGCAAGGTGAAAAGGATCGGCGTGGGCGCCTTCGCCGGTTTCTCCAGAGGCTTGGCTGGCGCAGGGTCTACTGCTGCGACGCCGTCCCTAATGCGCTGCAGGGACTCCGTAACCTTTTTTGTGAACGCGGCGGATGGACGCGCCGGTTCGACAGAGTCCTTAGCGGTTGGCTTCGGAGCGGAGACCGACGATGTTTCCTTCGGAGTCGATGCACTCGGCGCAGCTCCCTTGGCCTTGTCGTGTGGAAGCGAGGCAGAGAGGGACTTCGGGTCGTCTGGCCGCTTCTTCGGATCGGTAAGAGACTTCTTGGGGTCGTCGACCGTTTTTTTGTGATCGAGTCGACCCTTGCTGGCGTCGACCATCTTCGGCGCTGATGCGGCCGCGTCCGACCCCTTAACCTTTGGCTTCGATGTAGTAGCCTTCGGGTCGGCCATTTTGACGTGGCTCTTCGGCTCGACGGCCATCTTCGCATTCTTCGGCGCCGAGGCCTCCGAAGTCTTCGATCCGACCAGTGCGATGCGCAATTTCGGTTTCAATATCTCTGGCGTCGAGACCGTAGTTTTCACTTTCGGTTTCTGTGTTACCGGGAGTGAATCGGTACCAATGTCTGTGGCCGGGCCAGCAGGCGGAGCCGAGGAACTTATAACAAGGTCTCGGGTAAGGCCCGAAGGCGATCCCTCGACCTGGGCCTTATTTATGTGGAAGGCCCCGGAGTCAGTCTGAGGAAGTTCCTCGTCCGAGCTATCCTCCACGGTGGTAAGGGCCCCGTCGTCGTCCCCTACCTCCTCGACGACTTCACCGAAATCCTCGGCCTCTGCGTCGCAGTCGTCCTCGACCTCAGACGCGGGGTTAGATTCCGTGATGTCCTGGATATCTTCGTCCTCTACTTCCCCAGCATCGAAAATGTCCGTAGGCGGTGGTGCAGATTGCTGGGCATCCAGGCGCGCAGCTCGACGGAGCTTGAGTGTTTTCTT
Source organism: Lissotriton vulgaris (assembly GCF_964263255.1). NCBI lineage: Eukaryota > Metazoa > Chordata > Amphibia > Caudata > Salamandridae > Lissotriton > Lissotriton vulgaris. Next base: position 187,929,239 of record NC_141698.1, read on the forward strand.
GGACCGGAACCTGGAACAGGCCATACACTTGGCCTCGTCGTGGTCCGGCGACAAGCACTTGTTGCACACCGGGTGGACGTCGATATATGGGTACTTTGAGGCACACACCGGACATCGTTTGAATGGACTTCGTTCCATGATGGTGGTTGAAGAGTCTGGAGCGTCGACTAGGCCCTTCCGCGCCGAAAGCACGCGGAAGAACAATCCCGGCACGGAGCCGAGGAAAGTTGCGAAGCCGAACGCAAGACAATACCGACGCAAGTCCTAAAGACCTTTTGGTCTCAAGCAAAGTAAAGTTAATTTTTATCGATTCCGACAAGAGGGAACCAAAGACATCCGAACCCAATGGCGGAAAAAAACAATCTGGGGATGGAGTCGATGCCCATGCGCACTGTAGTCCAGGGGAGGAGCCACCTATCTCGTGATACTTCGAAGACTCTTCCAGGACAATAATGTGCAATCATCCGGACCCAACACTAGGCGGCGATCTATGCACAGATATTAATTCAGCAGCCCACATGCCTCGAACCAACAGGCACCGGTCCGGATCCACCACCGAATCCATTGGGAAACATCAGTGCCGGAGCCACTGGCGTGGAAACTGATGGACCCCCCTCTGAGATCTGAAGCCCGAAAGTGCGCCAGGAGGGTCAGGTGACCCAAATATGAGGCACAGGGTGTCATAGAATTCTTTAAGGGATCGCTCCGGCTCCTGTAAAGGCAGGATAGCGCACACCGAAACAGCGCAGATTCCACAGAATGAGGCCTAGAGCATCAACACTCCTCTGATACGACGGATAGAGAGAAGTTAAAGCGTGCTTCGACTTCTGGTGTTTCTTATGCATCTTACCTGACTTCGAGTGGGAGGACGAGGACTTAGGATCCCAGAGCAGTGTCCGGCACTTCCTCTCGACCAGGAAACAAGACCTCCAGGGCGAACAACATGGAGTCGACCGCCGGCCCGCACAAAGCTTTAGGGACCACTCCCTGAAAAGCCTTCAGAGACATGGCCGGGCAGTCTGAACAAGACTTCGAGTCGTGGTTGCGCACCAGGCACCAGAGACTAATTCAGTGTGGAACCGTCACCAACATTGGGCATTGGCAGGTGCCGCTCGGTTTGAATCCAGAAGTCTTCTTCAACACTAAGTAAAAATCTACACACCAAAAATAGTCGACAAAACGTCAAAAAGAAAACTGTCAAAAAGTGACAGAGAATAGCTCTCTTCACGGATCGGTGGTAGCTGGCGCGGAAAGAAAAGAACTGACGTCGGTGCACTGAGGTGGTGCCTACATAGGACGTCACTTTCAGTGTGGACGACACCACAAGTTGCGGACCGATGCCTCCTGCTGGCAGTCAAGGGTTTTGCTCGAGCAAAAGTCTTCCGGATCCACCCTGACTGACGTATTCTAAAGTAAGAAATCTGCGGCTAGATGTCTCCATCAGATGTGCGCTGTACAAAAATCGTTTTTGCTTATATTTATTAGACTATAAAGTTGTTCCATTTGTATTAACAAATAAGACTACATACAGGCTGTATTTTAAATGGGTCGGTACTCACCAGTACGGCGTGCCGGCACTTCTCAGTGTACTCCATTTGAGCATCGGAGCTTCTCCTTCGGCTAGGAGAGTACCGGTGCTTCAAGTGGCAGCGGAGCTCGGACTCTGAGGTATGGGTACTTGCAGAGCAAGTGCCACTGAAAACGAGGCTTAGCAAGTGAAGAGTGTATATGAGCCGCTCGGACTGTCAACTGTCCGTGTGTTCGGGGGTGGGGTTGCTGCTGCAGCCTTACATTCTAATTGGCAGTGCATCCGGAATGTAGCGAGGTGGTCTAAGGGCAAGAGGTCCCAACACTGAAACGGTCTGAATACACTACTCCTGACTGTCAGAGGGCCTAATGGCCTTTGGCCAAGTTTGAGTCATACGTGGAATGCGTAATTGGTACTTCTGCCACAAAAACAAAAAAGAATGCTTTGTGTAAAACTTCGGCTTCTCATGTAGAGCGTTTTAATGCCCTCATGCCAAATTTGCACTATATAAAGCTGCAAAAAACATACCAAGTACATCCTGCACATGAGCTGAACTTTGCCGAAGGGCACTACATCGCTTTACATGGTAGAAGAAGATGCTGATATTGTTAAATGTCTGCCTGCCAGCCATGCCCTCTCCCAACCCCAGACAGTACACTACCAAACACTCAAGACCCACCCCAATCAGTTTGGGGAGTACAGGCACGTCTCTTTTTCCATTTAAAGCACTACATATAGGTTACATGCGACAACTAACTTCCATCTTGGTTCACTAACCGATGGCACCTTTGTCAGGGAGGGAAACCGCATGTTGGTTTCTAAATTCATGTTTAAAAAATGTAATTTCTATAAATGGCATTCAATGCAATGATATAGTTCAAAGTACTAAAGTAAAACGCTTCCTTGTGTCATAGAGATGGAGTTTTTTGAATAGCAAAGAGTCATATGTTTTTACACCACTTAAATTTTAATTGCAGCTAAAATCATGGGTGTTGTACTTTTAAAAATTAGCCTAATGGCCCTGGGTCTCGGCTCTTGTTTAACTTTCCAGTTGCTTAAGCAAATATGGGAGGAAGCATGAGTTCTCTAAAGGAGCGACGTCACTGTTATTTAACCAATTAATAGTACTTTTGGGTAGGACGGCCGAAGCCCTGCTACAGAAGGCTGGGCTAGCATGCAGATTGTCTGTGCAGTGAAATTATGGGACAGTTGGGCTTCGAAGGCTCGCTTCTCAAAGCGGACCCTGGACACAGTCGGTCATGACCAAACACAGGAACGAATGGCGTGGATGCCGTGAAAACTCTTCCCATGCCGATGTGATGTCATCAAGTGTCACCTCGAGGCTATGCAAAGAAGTTTGGGCTTTGGCAGTCTAATGACCATTAGAACATTGGAATGAAGACAATGGAGCAGCAGTAGACCTATATGAACTGGTATATGCATGCTACTCTCAAATATTGTAATGTCCTATTACACAGCATCTGCCTTTCTCTTTCCCCTGCCTCTGATTAATATATTATTTAGGCAGAGTGAAGCGAAAGGAAGAAGCCGTGCAGGAGGACACATGGAGCCTTCACCCTTCCCACCTACTGTAGCTCAGTATCACTATCAGTGGAGAAGTGTGGCTCACTGGTTAGAGGAGGCAGACCTGGAAGCAGAGGTCAGCCCGGGACCAGGGTTCAATTTCCGGCTCGGCGGGGGTCTTGAGTCCTAAAATGTCCATGGACTCGACAATTCTCGCTCCGGTGCCTACTCGATTCACGGGTTCACACTCTGCGACTCTGGGCAATAGCTTGCTTAATCTCCACAACGGCCCCTCGCGGTGGGATGCCTGGCTTTCACCTTGTGGATACCCTGCCGGGGTTATCTCACAGGGGAATACCAGGACGGGTTCCCTAAGCAAGCGCTTAGATATCGCTGTAGCGGCTGGATCGGTCTGGAGACGCGAGGAGAAGACGGCCGCGGGCAAAATGGCGGTCGGAGCCCTGATGAGTGCGCCGAGGACCGCAACTCTCTGTGGGAGGTACGCCTGACGATCGATTCTGAGAGACCTCTGAGAATCCTCTAGTTGAGGAGAGTATTCCGGGGGCCTCGGTAGCGGCAAGACACCGGGGGCGGCCCCGGTTACAATCTGCCTTCCCACGCCTGCCTGACCTTAAAATGGCGGCCGGGTGGGACTTGTACCTATCGGACGGCGCCTCTACTTGACCATCGGGTCCCAGCGCTTACTGCCTCTCCCATAGGCGACCCCGCAAGCTCTCTTTGTGTTTCATACCTGCGGGGGTGAGCCCTCTTCAAGGATCCCTGGCAGTAACCCTCGCCTGCATCTACCTCTAGTGCGATCTACCGGACATTTGCAGTGCCTTATCGGGAGGTGCCCACCCGACGACAACAACCCGGGAGGTAGGGTCGCTGGCTGCTTGCTGATTCCTAGCGGAGCCTCCCGCTAACATATCTGGGCAGGGGGGTGCACAACTGGCCCCTAGTGCTCCTTGCAACTCGCCAATGGACCTAAGCTTTGGACCGCCAGTGACCGCAGAGCGAAGATAGGGCCTGCTCTTAACATGCCTGGGCAGCGCCGCATGGCCAACGCGTGACCGCACCAACACCTCCACCACCTTGTGCACCCTCACACCCACCGAGCCGGATGACCGCAGGCTCCCCAAGATGGCGACGTGTGGGTCCCCTAGTTGGCGACGCACCTGCGAAAACAACGAGGTTTCCTGAAGTCTGTCACGTGACATGACCAGTGCGAGCCGCCTAAATCCAAAATACTAGACTATCACCAAGCGCGGAAAGAAACTTGGAGACAGAGAGCTCACTTGGTTGCTGCTGGGATTGAGATTTCCGTCATGACTTCAAACAAATTAGTTGTAAAGGGACAGCTGAAATTCCAGGAGCCTAGTCCCAACAGCTCGACGACTTCGGAGGGCTGGAAGAGGTCCCCCGCTACACGGCGGAGGAGGGCACTGGACATCGAATGCTGTCTTATGTAAAACCCTTTGATAACCTAATCGGTTCAAGATCCTGAAATGTGCAACGTAACTGATTCTATGTAAACTGCTGTGATAACATGTAACGGAACTGGTGCTATGTAAAGCGCTCTGATAACCTAATCGGTTCAAGTTTGCGCTATAGAAAACTCTAAAAATAAATAAATAAATAAATAAAAACCGGGTCGGTGATTTGCGCTATATAAATACATGTACATTTACATTTATTTACTAAAATTCAGGAGGAAGGATGAGTGCATGCTGCTCAACTCCTGGGTCTCTCTGGCTTGCTGAACTACAAAAAGCATTTTAGCCAAGCCGGGGAGACTGACGGGCTGACTTAAGCCCCTTTTTAACACCTTGGCTACTAATGGTTTTCCCCTCGTGTGCTAACATTCTTTGAATACCATTATACATGACGAGCTCAGCTCGTCATAAGCACAGCTCAACCGTGCCTCATGACGAGCTGAGCTCGTCATGAGCAGCGAAGGGGTTAAACGTCTTGCTGTGAATGTTCAACAGCTATCTACACATCCAAAAGGGACAAGGGTCTAAGGGACAGTTTACCGACCTCACCAGATTCAATCCCCAAAGGCACACTTATTCAATACATAAAAATTCTGGAGATCAATCTGTGAAACAATGAAAGAATGACAAAGAAAAAGAGACAAGACTACCAATAACCTTACTTCAAAACCATTTGAGAATCGATCAGATTTTCATCAACTGCCCCATTAGGCCAGTGTCATCAGCTGGATATCCTTCTTCACTTACCATTCATTCTCGTTAGCACAAAATGAGATGATATGGTGTGATTTTCGCATAGGTCCGTGTAACCATCATATGAAGTTACAAACAGAGTGACACAAAGAAAGGAGACTGCAGTAACTTATTTCGAACCCCAGTCTACTACTATGTCTGAAAGATAACTCCTCAATTAAATGATGGAAAAAAATAGATAAAGTGCAGTGCAAAAAACGTGGTGATCTAAAAAGGAGAAGTGAGAGAAAAAAACCTTTTATTCTGACAACTCTCAACAACCTAATAAAAACTCACAGATGCGACATTGACCAAATATGTTGCTGCTTAAGGAAGGTGGTCGACTAGTTTCAGCCTTCACTGGCCTATAGCCCAGGCTTTCTTCAGGACCTTTATTTATATAGAGCTACTGCATGCGTGAAAAAACATATACCAATCAACCAGTGTAGTTATGTGCTCATCATATTACCTGCATATAGGCAGAGTGATTGTCACACCTGTCCTATATGAGGTATCAGCCCACCTCACCCAGTAAACACTCAGGTGTAACAGACCCCGCCCTCTCAGTCGGTGCCTCGGGCTCCATCTCCCACATACTACCCCCACATCAATGATGAATACGGATATACAGATTTTCAGTGAGTGTTGCACAGTAGGTTGATGCTTCCATTTCAAACGTTAGTGCAGCCTGACCTGTTTGATATCAAATCACACCCTTAGCCTCAGATGACAGATCCTGCACATGTATGCAACAGCAATATTGATGATGGATTATAACAGAAAGCAGCAAGATAACACGAGGAACGAGACCCTCCCATTGCTATTTGCATCGGTGGGTGTGCCTCTGGGATGATCCAAGGAACCGTTCCTAGAGCATCGGTGATCCTTACCTGCTTCGTCGACGGACGAATGTCGAGGTGAAGAGGAAGTCCGCTTGGACTTCTTTTTGTGCCTCTTCCCAGAGTGTCCCGACGACCTAGAGTGGAACGAATAGGACTTTGGGCTCCAAGATCGGTCCCGTGACCTCCTCCTCCTTGATTGAGACCGGGTCCTCCGTGGAGTCTCATTTGACGGTGTTGGCTGTCGGGCTGCATGGAGCTTCAAAGCCCGCTCCCGTAAAGTCTTAGGAGACATGACCAGACAGTCCAAGCACGACTTTGGATCGTGGTCAGGATCAAGACACCAGAAGCAGACGAGGAGGGGATCAGTGACTGAATCCTGACTGGTGGCTTGAATCCTGTCTTCTCGATGACATCTTTCGTGCACAATGGAAAACAAAATATTGGAAGTCAGCAAAAAGTAGAGAAAAGGCCTGTCAGAAAGCGACAGAGGGGGAGCTCATCCCGGATTGGCACTTAACGGGGCACAGAAAGAAAAGAACGGACGTCTGCGTGCCTGTGTGCTGCCTATATAGGTACCGCAACGTCATAACCGACGCTAACGACACCAACGTCACGCTGAACCGAATGGAGCCACCCGACGGCCCACGCAAGGGGCATTGCTCAGCAAAAGTTTCTGGATCCGGCCTGATACCTGGAAAATTCAAAGATAAGGAATATGCAGCTAGAAGACTATCAGATATACAGATTTTAGCAATACTCAGACTGTACCATATGCAAACATTTTTTAAATTGCCCAATAAAAGTACACACTCCACAGAGGAGCTGGTAACACCCTTACAGTATCTCTCAAAAAGAATAAATCTTTGTCATCAGGAAGTGTCAAGAGGCTTAATCAGTTAAATTCCAGGCAGTCTTTACATTTGCAGATGAACCAATTACACAGGTTTGCATTTCTTTCAGGTAGCTGGCACCATGGCAAGAAGGTTGGTTTCTTCTTCAGCCGTCTGTCCCTCCCTCCCTTGACTTCCCTTTACATGAGAGTCCATCACTTCCATTTCAGGTGAGGCATTTCAGCTGTTGGAATTAACCGGTTACTGTTAATTAAAAAGTAGTGGCACGCCCAGTTTGACCTCTGGTGTGCACTAATATAACCGTGCCCGTCTGGTCTCAGTGATGATCCAAGGACTAGAACACTTGAATGATTTGTCAGGACTGCATAGATAGTTTCATACATTTAGCAATACAAGTAGGACACACAGCAGATAAAAAATACGAATACAATATGGGAAAAGTCATGATAGAATTGAAGAGCTTGGTAACATTTGTGGATGTGCTGCCACTCTCCATTATAAGACAGGTGACACTTGTCAAGATTTTTAAAATATTATTGCCTAGATGCCTGTCCACAATACAGAACTTGAAGTGCACAATGCTGGCACAATTGTTTAGAGAGTTGGGCACATTTATGGTGTTGCAGGATTAGGGAGGGAAGCAAATTAGGGTAAAGCTGGAAACTCTAAAGTTGAGCTTGGAAAATGGGGGCTTTTGGCAACCATACTCAGAGTTCTATTATATGGAGACACATCTGAACAGGCAGCCTGGTTTCCGATCCATCTACTTGAGGGCAAACATGAGCATGTCCTCTTGCAAGAACTGGTCATGAGGGGAGAAACATCTCAAAAACATACTCATACATAATTCAACAGCGAAGAATACTTGGGAGTGTTTGTAGACAAAACATATGAAATGGCATGTTTGCTCCTGACGATCGAGGGAGCCTACAACTATTTAAGGGAATAGGGCATAATATGGTAGTGTGGGGAAGGGCTGCTGTGAAACTGTGAGGGACTTTATCCAAATTATGTATTTGATACTTTTTCAGAAGTACAGGAAAGATGCAATGAGGGACCTGTGCAATTCTTACAATATACCAAACAAGTAAAGGCTGCTAGAGAAATATGGTCTGGCTTCCCCACAGATCTGGAGACAACCGAGGCAGACATTGACTTTCTGTATAAGGCTGGTTTGTACCAAATGGTTGCAACTTCTGGATCAAACTCATGAATAGACTACACCTCCTAACAGGAGGGATACCCAAACTTACAATAAAGCAATTTGTAATGGGGTTTGCCTAATTTGAGCCTGTAGTTTCGAGTGGGCACTACCAGCACTTTTTTCATTATACACTTAACGATAACAAGAGAGGGAAAACACACAAAACGCGATGACGAGGGGACATAAAGACGGAAAACCCGTCACACAGGGAAAAAGCACTTACCTATGAGAAAAAGGGGCAGGAAGTGTCTGGCAGTGGATTAAAGAAGTATGAGATGGATTTAAAACTAAGGTGCCCCTTCTTCCTCCGCACCAACATCCTGCTTCCTCTCCTACTGAAATTTGACGGCGGACTGTTGGGTATGCAGCGCTGACTTCAGTCGTGCTTTCCCGGGATCTCGGCTGGCCCGGCGGCCGGAGATATTTGCGGAACTGTATGCAGCCCTGGACCCCGCCTCCATTGTCGCTCTCCGCCGTGCCTCGAGGGACTGATGGCGGCCGGACAGCTCGCGAGGCGCTGATGACTTGAGCAGTGGTGCAGTCCTCCTGAGATGCTGTCCTTACCGCGCTGCCTGTAAGGGGTACGACGCTAGCGGTGTCCTGCGAGTGCTTGCTGGGACGAGACGCTCCTCAGGTACGAATCCTTTGTTTGGGACCGGAGATGTGTGACGGGGGTAACCCGGACATGCCTGCTCGGCGTCGGCTGCCTGATTCCCTGCCTCGCTATGGTGGCCTGAAGACTCTCGCTGTTCTGGCTTCAGTTGGCGATTCGTGGCGCGGGGGAGAGCGCCAACCCCTGCCCGGGCATTGTGTTCCCTCGCTTGCGTTGGGGTCTGGTTCACAAGCGCCGTCCCGGGGTGCTGAGATGAAGGGGCTGCAGTCGCCACCCTCCTGTGCAACTATCCTGTATACCCTGCGAGATTTCCGTGCGGATTTGCACCATGGCTACCGAGTGCTGAGTGCCAAATTGGACGACATGGCGGCTGTTCTGAGACAGGGACACACTATGTGTACCCAGCAAAGCTCTACCCTGCCTCTGCCGGAGCCCCATGGAGATACGGTGCCTCCTCCTGACTGCAGGGACGACATGCCTGCTCTAAATTCTACCGGCGCCCGCGACCGATCATCTGACAGACCTGCCTGGGATACATTGTTTCCCCTTCCACTGGAGCTTGCTACATTGTGGTTTCCTTTATCCCGAGTGACTAGAGACCTGCACGTAACATCAATTGCCCCCTCGATGGCTCCTTTTTCGTGGCTTTCCCCTTTGTTACTGAGGAGCACGTACTCTTTGTGTGTCCCGGAGGAACTTTCTATGACGGACAGTGGATTACACGGTGACTTCCGACGGCCATTTTGTGCTCCTAAGCCATTCTCCTTCTTTATGCGGCCATATTGTTTCTTTGTTTTAGAGGGGGCGGGCTTCTCTCGGGGAGCGTACTTGGGGATGTATCCAAGATCGGGCCAGGGCTAGGCTGCTTTTCTTTTCTATCGGCTTCTTGGCTGGTCGAACCGGGTTAGGGACTGTTTTTTCCACCTGTTTAAGTCACATGCTGCGAATTGTCAGTCCACTCTTGTATCTGCACTGATGCTTAATGCTGTACTTTGAGTCTAGGGTGGAGGCTGCATTTGTGGCTGGGGGGACTGGGATTATTTAGAATTGATTCTCCTCCTGATTCGTTGTCTTTGAGAATATGTTCGGGTGTTTAGTAACTAGTGGGCTCCTCCCCGCTCTTTTCTTTTTGGGAATGTAGATTGATTTTCCCTCTCTCGCTCCCTATATTGAAGGTGTACATGTTCTTTTCTTTTTCTTTCCTTCTTATTCTTTCTTTCTATATTTCGGGTTTCTGGGGCGACAGGCACTCTGTGGGGGGGGGGCAGGCCATAGCCTCCACAATGTTGCAGGGTGGGTGGGGTAATTTGTTCTACGCTTGGTTCTATGGGCCTTCTTTCCATTTTCTGTACTTGGTTTCTGATTCGTTTCCGGGACTGGGTTGGGGTTGGTAGGGTTGGAGCGATGATGTTTGGGGTGCATGAGTGCTAGGAAATTGTTGCCACTGTTTTGCACCGCCACGATATACCTGTTGCTAACCTTCGTCGATGTTTTCAGTATATAACGTCGCCTGCCCGTAGCGTGAAGATATTGTGCGGACTCGAATCTTCTTATTATTTTTCTTCACTGTCCTTTTTTGGTGAAAACGCTTTAAAAAACTTTAAAATTAACCTTCATTTTTCCTCTCCCCCGATGATATGACTCATTCTGATGCAAAGTTCATTGCTCGCTAGTCCGATTATAGCTGCTGGGGGGATTGTATTGCATGCACCTGTGCTGATGATGTTTCGTGGCCGGCCCGAGGGTTGTAGGCCCGTATTTGTTCTGCTGCTTCTGCACAATAAAGGTTTGAAAAAAAAAAAAAAAAAAAAAAAAACTAAGGTGCCCCTGTATTTGGCTGGCCGATATTTAATTGCGACGTATGCGAGCTACTGAGCTTAACTTCGGGCATCTGCACTCAATGATTTACAAATTAGGCACTGGTAATGGGGGTATTGCACAACCAGAAGAAAAGGAAAATGAGATTTAGGTCTGCAGCGTTGGGGGCCGTAACCTAAAAAAAAAAGACTCCTAGCGAATTACTGGATACAAATTTCTGGTGTCCACAAGTGCAAGCATGGGTAAGAGATGGGTCTGAATCTGCCGTGGCAAACGAGGGACTGATGAACAATTGTAGGTACCAGTGTGTAGATATCTAATTTGGGAACTTTTTAAATGGTAAAAGATGTGGGAGGGCAGTGAGGAATCTGTACTTAGGTCTACCTGAAAGAGCTTTACTGAAGATAAGCAACTTGTTCTTCTGATACCTACTTTAAACGTTTAGAATAGATACCAAAACCGGACCACCAAATGTAAAGAGTCTGAAGTCCTGCAGGACCGAGCGGGCAAAATGCCCTTCCTGTTGGACCTGGCTATCAATGTAGTTGCAGTTCATGAAATTATGCACCGACGCCCATGTGGTGGCCAGACACAAGTTAAGAGCATGCTTATGCAGCGGTAGCAACTTAGGCCCTGGTGGAATGAGCCTTTTGTCTTTAGGGGCCTGCTTCTCAGCCAATGCATAGCAGATCCTAATTAGGGATGGGTTTGAAATTCCGCTCCTCTCACTCCGTGTAGAGCATGAAGTTCTGAAAAACTCTGCAAAGAGGGGTTTTAGCCTCACTCGTGCTCGCCAACGTTAAGTTGGCGAGCAAGAAAAACGTACTCCAGAACAATTCCGGATACAGTCTGGCACGTAAGGAATATTGTAAAGGTGAGAAATCTGTAGTTATAATTATCCATCAGAAGTGGACTATTAAGAATGTGTAGACAGACAGGATATAATGAAACAGGCCTGCATGTGTAATGTGCTTTCCAGTGTATGGGCAACTGACAGAGGGGATGACAATAGGTCACAAAACAATTAGAAGTAATGTGAGGAGAACTGTATCCATGTAGACTTCACAATGCAAGGACCAAACCTGCTTTGGACAATTATTAGTTCTAAAGAAACACCCCACTGGAAGACAGCTATGCGACTGACCTATTATTTTTCACTCTTAATCTATGTTCTATAACTGGCAATATATGCCACTACCTAAATCCCCAAAATATGTTCTTTCTAATAAATCCCACATACTTTACCTGAAATAGTAGCAGCAGTTTCTTCATCAAGCAGACGCTCTTTCTCCTCTCGCAGCTTTTCCAGTTCCCGCTGATGCTGTCTCTGCAAATCTTCAATCTTTTTCTGATGCGTCTCTTCCATGGCTGCAAACCCTCGTTCACATGTTGCCTACAAACATGAAAAAAGGCCTTTTTCATTTTTCCCCCCACTTCTCTACTGAAAGACAAGAGTAAATATTGCCTGTTAATACGAATTCTGCACAAGTTTGACAGCCAACTAATTCAATATGGAGAGAGCTATGAGAATTGGATCATGTTACACATGAGGCAGGCATCCGGAGACTGAACGAAAAGAAGAGCGTACTATTCATCCTTTGAAGAGTTCCAAGTATGACTATTGAGAAGCATATCATGTTTTTTTATATTGAGTGTGTGCTTTGTATTAGGTGACAAACACAATAGGACTACTGATAATATTTCAAAAGCATCTGCGCACACTTGAGAAAGAAAACGGGTCTCAACTGAGGTGTGCCAGAATTTAAAATTAATCAGGTACAAAGTCGGATATATCAATCAAAATTCTAAAGCACAAATATATACGTCTTTTAAACAGTGAAGGGTATCAGAAAAAAATTACAGCAAAGGCTATCATGCTTGAGACCGAGTTATGATGTAGGGGCATTATGTTATTTGAAGCACTTGCTAAGCATGTGGAAAGGAGGGGAATGAGAAAAGGAAGAAGGGATGGAGAAGGACGGGGTAGAAGTGAAATGATGAGGCTGGGGTGAAGGAGACAGATAATATACATTAGCAACAATGTTCTGCACTTAGTTTTCTGCACTGCTACACAATAGAGTCCATGTACAGATTTTTTAAATCCCATACAACTTTTTTTCTGGTTGGAAATCATGAAGAAATTGCAGATTTGTATAGAATTTACATATTTTTAGTAAATTTAATAAAAAGGATTTGCTGCTTTCCAGACAGAAAGCACAGAACTATATAATGTAAAGAATTACATCTGTATTTTACAATTCAAAAAGGATCAGCCTGGGAAAATTATGAAATCAGACGACATGAAAAAGATACAAATTTGTGGACTATGGTTACTGATCATTTCATCACTATACCCTGGAGCACACTGCGAGATCCTGAGGCAGGTACAGCTATGTTCATGGTTACAATAGTTAGGATAGCTGGAGTAAATGCATTGTTGGTACACTACTCCTCTGGCAATTAAAAAATGGATCAGCAATGCTCAGGTCTTTACTGCAGTAGGCAATTTGAAGTTGCAGGTTTGAATTATGAAGAAATAAACAACCTAGTTGGGAAAAGAAAAGAAAATAACCCACTGACCGCCAGGAATTCAGCATCAAAACCTTTTATTGAGTCCACTACATCAAAACAATGCCAAAGTGCACAGAGACATTGTCCAGACTCCGGACTGAACATCATCAGGTTTTCTGTGATCAATTGCAGAACAATATTTATCGCTGCTCTGGGAGGTCACTTTACAGCAGAAGAGAATGCAGAAACCTGAGAATACTGTGCCGACCAAGTGGTGCTGCGATCCAGTGATCTAAAGATAGGCAGTTCAGGAGAAGGCAGAACCAAAGCTGGAAAGTAGGCTCACGACTAGGTGCTGGCCCAGATAATCGTGCCACTTCATTAAAAGGTAAGACTGCTTAACGCCTGATAGACACAACTAGGACAGTGTCCTGAAGAATGACCATCTTTGAAAGTCAATATATGGCCACTGAACAATGTGAACTTTGTCAGAGAAGATATTATTTAAGTGCCAGGGATTCACAAGGAAGGAACATACTGATTGTAGGGCCTCATATGGTACTCGGCACAGTTCTCTACTCAACGAGATAGGTCTACAGCAAAGGGTAGGAACAGGGAAGAAACAGATTCTTCAACTTCTGAGGTGCCAAAAAAACACAAACAAGCAGTAGGAAAGACAACAGGCCTGGCATTAATGTGCACATGCATACGAATTTTAGATCTATTGCTGGCTTTATGCTAGTTAACAATAGTTTAAAGATTTATTTTTTAGTAGATTTGGAGGCTGGCTGTGCAGTCGCCTTAAGCCATAGGGAGAGGGCTGGATTTTGTCCTGTCAGCCAGATGGCAAACTCCAAGTTTCAAGAGATTGTGAATTTTGCTGTCAATCTTGCAAGACGTCGCCGAGGCTATGGTGACATTAGCTTGTCCTTAGGTGCAAAAAGAACACCATGGTCAGACTTGTAAGCAAGTCCTGAGACATTGATAAGTAAAAAAAAGAAACGTGATTACCAGAAGCCGCTGCCCCGATTTGTGAAGGGTTGCCTGGAGCACTGATCCATAAGCCATCTGTGGCATACACTGGCTGGGGAGTGGGTGGTTAAAAAAAAAAGGAGCACCTCCAATGACAAGGCAGTGCCCATTAAAAAAAAATCACAGAGCCATCTTGGAAAGTTGGCTTTCCCTATTGAAAACAATCAAATGCTTAATTGAAGTACTTTATGATCTTCTTGTATATGCAAATGTAGCATAGTTATGTTATGTTATGTTATTTGAATTTTTGAGCGCACAGCTGCCCCAGCGAAGGGGCGTCCTGGCGCTATATCTGAAAAGAACATAACTAACACAGCAGAAATGAAGGACAACTAATAGGGCAGAGGGAAAAGATAAGTCTTAACAGCTTTCCTAAAAGCAAAGAGATCTTCTAAGGAACGAATGTGGACAGGGAGTGCACTCCACAATTTGGAGGCCAGCACCCTGAACGATCGGCCACCTAATCTGCATTTTTGGAAACGGGGAACAAGTGCCAGGCTTTGGCCGGCAGAGCGCAGGCTACGGGAAGGGGTGTAAAAAGTCAAAAGGTGCTGGAGGATGGCGGGGGTGCCAGATTTCAGAATCTTGAACGCAAAGCATAAGGTCTTAAACTCAATGCGTCTAATAACTGGCAGCCAATGAAGTTTGAAAATTGTACATAGTATTTGTGATTTTACATATTTTAATAAAATATTTACCTTTATTTAATTACAATCGTTTTCCATTCCAAAAATGTTCTTTTGTTGAAAAAAAAAACCTGTCAAGATGGTATCTCATTTAGGCATTTGAATAACATATACAATGCTATGCAGCTTGTTGAGGAAGCCTTTTTTCAAGATGGCTTGTGTGGTCAACAAATATTTCTTAGGCGCATCTGCTGAAATCAGTGCATGTCAGGCAATGCAATAGAAGCGATCTGTAGAAGATGGAATGATGCACTCAATGGACGCTCAATAAACTGAACAAGATGGTTATTCCACTGAATGACCAGCAATCTAAACGACAAGATGAAGAAACTCGAGGGTAAGCAAACGAGAAAGGGCTTGAAACTTTGTAATATGATCAAACAAATGTTGTGATTAAAGACATCTAAGCCCTGGACTACAGGAAGGAACTCCTTTAAAATGTGGCACGCTAAATCTAGATGAAAAGGTACCAAGTCTCTTAAAAGTAGAAGTTAAAGAACCCTTTGTTCTTTATCTCAAAGTGCATCATGGAGTCACCGGACCACGATGAAGACATTTCTGAACAAGTCAAGTAGGAGTTCTACTACAAAATAGGGGAACACCTGACCTCAATCTTCTACTTGAGAGACCCAGTGTTAAAGAGAAAATTACAACAGCAGCAAAGTGGAGAGTGGACTAGACATTTTAATATCACAAAATACTACTTTTGCAGATCTGGAAAAACAAAAAGGAAAAATGGAAGCGGAATGGAAAAATTATAAAGATCTGGAAGATGGCGAAGCAAGAAAATTCTTCGTGACAGGTGTATAGGTGAGAACGCATTCTTTTGCACATTTTTGAGTTGTCCACAATAAGAACGCACACATTCTGCAGAATTCTTACGAGGTGAGGACTTTCTAAACACGGTGTAAAAGTCAAAGGAAGAAAAGGGGGAGAGATTCCTCACCCTCACAATAAATTAATAAAAATAAAAGTGTATCTGTCTTAATGGAGGCCTTTATTGTTTAGGCCCATGAGAAGATTAATAATTCCGGAAGAGTTAGACTGGTTACATGTAAACTAAAAAACTGTGGCCTATTCCCATTCACCGATTTCCAGTGCAAACATAAAATTTAAGCTACTGACTTTGATGCCTGTTAATATTGCGTTTGCGATGCAAGTGCTCTTTAGTGACCAGTCACTATCAAGTTTCGGTATGATAAGCGAAGAAATACAAATGTTTATAAAAATGCATAAAAACTATTTTAAATAATGGTTTTATGGAGATATCTTGATCCTGGATGCGATAAAACAATGCTTGTGTTTAGTGAATAGAAAGGTCTGTTCATGGTCTAAATGATCTCTAGGTTAAAATGTTACAAAATGTATCCGGCTACTTTCTCAAAGGCTCTTCTTTTGATACTCATGCTTTGTTGGGAAAAAAACTAACTATTCATGATTTTTTATGTCTACACTTCAAACAATTTTCAGTATCCTAGACTGATTAAACCCAACCACCTCATCAAAAGCTTTTTCCATGTTACTGGGCAGTAAAAAAAAAAGCAACTCACAGTTTTAGGACAACTACATTAATACAATCATGAATTCAATGCAGGACAGACTTCGATGAGGCCAACTTGGTTTAGCAATTCAAAGTTTTTCCACATACTTTAATCAGGAGGTAAGACTGTGCACTAGTCAAACCTATCCACTATTTGCTGTGAGTGGACAGGTAAAGGAAGTCTCAGAGGTCTAATATGGCTTTGAAGTGAGTTTTGAAGTCTTTACAGTAATAGAAAAGGCCACCTTATTTATTATTCTTACTAGCCACTTTTGAAATTTTTCTTTAAAATGCAAGTACTAATTCCAAGCATGATTTATTAATACAGGAATTGATCTTGTAAGATAATCAAACCTGAATCATATTACTAAATCACAAGTGCTTGAAAACAGGATTTAGCATGTTCTCTCAAAACTGCACATTGCGTTATATGACTGGAAACAGCTCTGATGTTTAAGTATACTACTTAGGGTAAACTCTAGCTCAAGCTCCTCTCTAACCAATTAAACAAGTAGCAGTTTTTTTGTCTCCCCTAACCTTCCCTCTAACAAATTATAGAGCACCAGGATTTTTGCAAACCATATTTCAGACTTTAATTCCCAACTAGAATTGAGAACTAAACATGCAACTGTATTTCTACACATCAGACCCAAGACAGACTATAAATCTTGCAGCATCCGTCATTTTAGTATGCAAGTTTGAATTGTAGGGCCCTCTTAACTGGTAATAGTCTAAGGATTTAACAATCTGTATAGTCTTGATCTGACCTTTCTTAATCGTATACCTTCAGAAGTACTAACACTCTTAAACACATGAATGGTTGGTTCTGTCATGCAGCTCCCCAAGCCCTTTTGGTAGACCCAAAATTCAAGGAAGAATCTACAAAAAAGAATGGGAAAAACTTATCTGATCAATTCTTGTTCCACTCCTGGCCAACTGGATGACCCCACTCCTGACATTCGCAATTTGCATTTAGGGCTTACCCAAGTCAAAAATATTCTATATATCCATGCTCTCCCAAAGCTAAGACAGAATAGCTGTTCAACAGAAAAAGAGAACCTCACCACAAACTGAAAAGCACCTGGGGGAAAAAAACAGAAGCAAGGCAAACAGGGCAGGCTTCTGTTAACAAGAACATCTAAGAAAATATTTTTCTCCTTGGTTTCTATATCCATACTAAGAGCACTACAAAAAATACAGCTTCCTGCACACAAAAATAACCCATTAAAGGTCCAACATTAGTTCTAGAAGGAAAATTCTACTTACCAGTATGCATCTGTTTTTTGCCTGTAGAGCTGCAGAGTTGTACACTATGCATAGATCGCCATCTGGTGTTGGGCTCGGATGTCTGCATGTTTTTGTCTTCGAAGAAGTGTTGCAGTCACGAGTCTGCTGACTCCTCCTTCGACAATGCGCAGGGGCATCTGCTCCATCGTTAGATTGTTTTTGTCACTTAGGGTTAGATGGAGTAGTAAGAAGTAGAAAGATATCCATGAGTGATGTATCTACGCGGGTGGGCATGTACAACTCTGCAGCTCTACATGCCAAGAATAGATGCATACTGGTAAGTAGCATTTTCCGTTCGAGGCATATGAGCTGCAGATTGTACACTATGCATAGACTATACAGCAGTATCCTCCTTAGCAGTGGCTACCTGTATCTGTTGCAGTAGTTTGAAATAGTGTTTTAATGCAGCCTGGCCCACACTAGCATGTTGTTTTGCCTGCACATCTACACAATAGTGTTTTGTGAAGGTGTGTGGTGTGGCCCAAGTTGCTGCCTTAAATATGTCATCTAGGGTAATGTTCCCTAAGAATGCCATAGAGGCCCCTAGTTTGCGTGTAAAATGAGCTCTAGGGGGATGATGAACGTTCATTTGGCTTTAAGGTAGCATATTTGTATGCATTTTACAATCTACCTTGCAATTCCTGCGTTGGATATAGGATTGCCCTTATGAGCTGGGGAGAAAGCTATGACAAGTTGTTAGGTTTTCATAAAGGGTTTTGTTGTTTCAATTTAGTAAAGTATTGCTCTTAACATCTATGGTGTGTAGAGCTCTTTCTGCCACTGAGTCTGGTTGAGGGAAGAATACAGGTAGTTCAACATACTGGTTTAGATGGAAGGCAGATACCACTTTGGGTAATTAATGTTGGTTTGTTCTAAGAACCACTTTGTTATGATGGATTTGTAAAAATGGTTCTCGTATGGTTAATGCCTGGAGTTCACTCACTCTTCTGAGAGATGTGTTAGCGACTCAAAATGTTACTTTCCAAGTAAGGAACTGTAGTTCACATTTGTGTAGAGGTTCAAAAAGAGGACCCATTAGTCTGGTAAGGACTACATTGAGATTCCACACTGGAGAGGGTGGAGCTCTTGGTGGAAATATTCTTTTAAGTCCTTCCATAAAAGCTTTTATAGCAGGAATTCTAATCAAAGACAAATGTCTGTTTTGTAGGTTGGCTGCTATGGCAACTAGATGTAACCTTATAGATATAAACGCTAGGTTACATTGTTGTAGATGAACGAGGTAACAGATGATGTTTTGAATGGAAGCATCTAGTGGGTTGATTTTGTTGTGTGAGCAAAAAATGACAAACTGCTGGGGGCGTGGCTAGCAGCCGAGCTAAATGGCTGCGTAGCTGAGGAACTCCGTGACTAACGCAGCTCCATCACATCTATCCGTGCTTATATCCGGCAAAATTGTACCTTCGAGAGCAGAATCCAGGAGAGGAGAACAACAGGCGCCGTCCGCCGCAACTCCGGTGCGGATCCGACAACGGGAGCCGTACGAACTGAGACGCATCCGGTAGGGGCCTATCGCCACCTTGGCTACACCAGACTGGCGTGCTGGAAGAACCCGGGCGGAAGTGCCTCTAAGCCGGGGACACTCGCCGGAAGTGAGCGCTGGAGGAGGCGACCAGCGTTCTCCCCAAAAAGCAGCGGACCAGAGTATTGCACATTTGTGACCCTGCACCCCGCGGACACCGCTCCCGCCACCCGCCCCTGCAGGCCTTATTTCTGATGAGAGAAGCGGGGAAAAAGAAGCCCCGACGTCGGAACCGAGGGTAAGGCGGCGATTAACCGGCATTGACTCCTGCAGTATCGCCATATGACTGTGACGACCCCACCCCCCGCCCCCCGGATCATTTCAGCGCAGCGGGGCACCGTGTAGTAGAAGACACACGTATAGGGCCCACAGTGGGAAGAGGCCAAGCTGAGGGGTGTGGAAGCCATCACCAGGGAGCCCTGCCTGACTCGCACAGTAACACCAAGGGGTGACGCCTGGCGGAGACATCGACTCGCCCAGGAATAAATAAGAAACCATTACGGGCTATTGTGCACACCAGTAGTGCAGTGGAACTGTATGGACTTAAGGACGGGGTGTAGGTGAGCCGCTACACGCTCTACCCTACAGGGCACCTTCAATACAGTGCGCATACCACTCCAAGAGCAGTACAGCG
Organism: Lissotriton vulgaris; assembly: GCF_964263255.1. Lineage (NCBI taxonomy): Eukaryota > Metazoa > Chordata > Amphibia > Caudata > Salamandridae > Lissotriton > Lissotriton vulgaris. Next base: position 187,949,077 of record NC_141698.1, read on the forward strand.
ATGACGCCGAGATGCCTGAGTGAGAGGGGCATGCTCTAACGCCTCATCGCAGTGACAGGGTCCATTCGGCCTCGGGAGCCCCGAGACAAGACGCAGTCTTGATCCCGATACCAAGGCGGGCCTCTCATTACGCGTCCCGACCTCATCCCTGCAAGATTGGGCTCCGGAACTCTTGGCATTGATCGCTTTCTGAAGCAGATTTGATCACGCTCAGCGACACAGCGACGGTGAACGTCATGACGGGCAGGGCCACAAGGACTAACGCGGCGCAGTCAAGGCTGGATAAATATGCATACGAAAAGGCCACCACGCAACACCCAGAAGGGCGCACCTCAACGGGAAAGGGCTCAGAGGGAGACGGGGCCAGGAAGGTAACGTTGGAAGATCTAATGAACAAGCTGTCCAGTGTCCAGACAATGGTAGGCTCCATCTCAACGGATGTTGGCCTTCTGAGAGCAGACTTGCACAAAATAACGGAGCGGGTGGCACAGGTGGAAGTGGTCACGAAGTCCCTGGTTCAGGATACCTCCGAATTGCAGTTGGCGATGGAACGTATGGAAGCAGTCACCAAGAAACTACAGGAAAAGCTGGACGATCAGGAAGAGTGCTCCAGACGCAATAACGTGCGAATCCTGGGAATACCGGAATCGGAAGGCAAGCGAGCAATGGATCTATATATATTGAGGACCTTATTAAGACCAAACTGCAGCCGAAGGGACTTTCACATTTCTTTTCCGTAGAAAGAGCCCATAGGGTCCCTGACGGAGCACCGAAACCGGGAGCCCCACCACGACCAGTGCTGGCTAGACTGTTTAATTTCCGGGACAGAGATGCCATACTCCAGACAGCACGGACTTTGCAGCCTCTTAAAATTCACAATTCCACACTTGCCTTCTTCCCCGACTACACGGCTGAGGTGGCCCGGCGAAGGAAAACCTTCACAGACATAAAGAAGACACTGTGGGCGAAGGAACTGCCCTACTCGATGCTGTTCCCGGCGAAACTGAGGGTGGTAGATAATCACAAAACATGGCTCTTAGACACACCTGAAGCAGCACGAGATTGGTTGGATGGCTGGAGGCAAGGGGAAGCGCCATGACGCACGGGAAAGGGACAGCGAAACCAGCTGACCGAGGCCCGAGCGAGTTCGCCGACGTCAACCGGGAACAATCAGGACAATGTCTCAGAGACGGGACTGAGTGAAGAGGAATGCCAGTCTGACTCCTAAGAACCCGGTCGGCTATAGCTCTGACAATATTAGTCTAACATGGTAGACGTGCTACCCTTGGACTCCGATCAGGAAGAAGCAGAGGAGGGCAGATGGGGCCGCTGTCACCGCAGAACTTCTTCTCCCCACAAGCAAGTACATTAGGTTGGGACAGGAATGAGCACTCTGCTAAGTTGGGGAGGCGGGCGGTTCTATGTCCGTGTAGCAGGGAGGCAGGGAGGGGGGTAGGGAAAGGGGTTTTGTTTGTTTTGATACATGTTTTGCACGTTTGGACACGACACGACAAGAGACACTCACGCACAATCCACTGGGACACTGGATCCACAGCACTGACGGGAGCGACACAGGTGCTCCCAGGTCAACCACCTCACTGTGCCACAAAACTCGCACAAGGCAGTCACATGCCCGTCGCACGCTGGGGCCCTAGACTTAACAGCACTGTTGGGGACGACACAGGGGTTCCCAGTTAAACGGCCTCCCTATGTCACGACACTCACAAGATACCGCATTTAGCGGCGCACTGCAGCATGCAACCGTCCCTCCCCTGAGGGTGACGACCTGGAATGTGCGAGGACTGGGCGACAAGATCAAGAGAGGTCTGGTGATGCAGGCACTTACGCTCCAGAGCCCACATTTGGTCTTGCTGCAAGAGAGGCACCTCACGGGCACAGCGTGTCAGGCGCTAGATCGCAGAGGATACAAGATTGTGGCTCACACAGAATTTACCTCTGGTTCCAGGGGGACGGGTATATTGTTGAGGAAGACCTCCCCCTTCATTCTTTTGCATCACAAAGTAGACGATCAGGGCAGATTTGCGGCGATACATGGACAGTGGGAGGGTCGGCCTCTTACCTTTATCTCAGTTTATATCCCGCCGGCACTTCAAACAGTGGCATTACCGGCACTAGGAGACTTTTTGCTCAATCTCCCGGCGGAAGACATCTTAATAGGGGGTGACTTCAATGCAGTGGTTGACCCGACGTTGGATAAATTCCCAGCGAGGGCACATACACCCAGCCCCTCTGGCTTCCACGGCTTCCTGGAGGCCATGGGTCTAATGGATATCTGGCGTCATAGGCACCCGACCGCGAGAAAATATACCTACCATTCGGCTGTACACAACAGCCTCTCACGTATAGATTACTTCTTGGGGTTGGGAGACGGAATGCACGATGTGGATACCGTTGAAATACAGCCCAGGGGAATATCAGACCACTCCCCGGTAGTCTTGACGTTACTCAGTCGAGCAAAGACTTGCAAAAGGATATACCCCATATATCCTAACTTTCTGAAACTCCCGGGTATCAAGAAGGCTCTAAAGACAGCGACCAAGTTTTACTTTACTGAAAACGCAGACTCGGTGCGCTCCCCCTCGACCCTATGGGAAGCATACAAGACAGTTCTCTGCGGCCAAGCGATGGCCTCCATTACGGGGCACAAAAAAGCACAAAGACAAGAACTTTTAGAGCTGGAACGATCAGTATATTTGGCCAATGAGTCTCATGCAGCAGACCCCACAATTGACACAGCACATACTTTACAGTTATGTCAACAGAGACATAAGGAATATCTCCGACTACAGGTACTTGACCATATGTCAGCTACAGCCCACAAAATTTACGAGGTGGGGGACAAGGCGGGAAAATTGCTAGCCTGGTTGGAAAAGAGGGGAGGGGGCAATAGAGGCATTCAACAGTTACACACTAGTACAGGCCGTATACAGACCCACCCGGAGGAGATTGTGGACACACTAGCGGACCATTTCGAGAAGGTATACACCCCGGACAGGGATTTTACAGAAGGTGTGGCGGTGGATTCCCTGAATCACATAGCGATCCAAACACTTACACAAGAGGTGGTCCAAGATCTAGAGGCCGACCTCTCTATTGAGGAAATTGAACTAGCAATCCAGGCGATACAGTCAGGGAAAGCGGTAGGCCCGAACGGGATCCCCATTGAATGGTATAAAATGATGCCAGATACGCTCGGCCCGCCTTTGCTCGCCATGTACACGGAAAGTCGGGAAAAGACGGAACTCCAGCTGGATCAGCGGACAGCCACAATCGAGGCGAAACCTAAGCCCGGCAAACCGCAGTCAGATTGCACATCGTTTCGCCCAATTTCGCTCATTAATGCCGAGGTCAAAATTCTTGCGAAATTATTAGCCACAAGATTAATGGCCCATCTCCCGTCACTGATACACCCCGATCAGTCTGGCTTCATGCCGCACAGGAGCACAGCACTTAATCTCCGGCGGGTACATGGAGTGGTAGCACGAGCCAAGTCATTAACAGAATCAGCGGTGATCCTTTCCTTGGACGTCAGAATGGCGTTCGACATGGTAGAATGGGGTCATCTCTTTGCGGTCCTGACGCGTTTGGGTTTCGGCCCCAAATTCATGTCTTGAGTGCGACTTTTATATGCGAACCCGGTGGCGCACGTAACAGCCAACGGTCACACTTCGCGTACATTCCTACTAGCGAGAGGGACCCAACAAGGCTGCTTCCTCTCCCCTCTGTTTGCCCTGGTCTTGGAGCCTCTGGCGACACTGCTTAAAACCACACCATTACTAAAGGGCATTAGCTGGAAGGAGGGATGGGAGGACCGCACATCCTTGTATGCCGACGACATGTTGGTGTACTTGACGGACCCGGACAGAAGTATACCAGCCCTACTGGCACTCTGCGACGACTATGGGGCATCATCGGGGTACACCCTTAACTGGTCAAAGTCAGTCATTTATGTGCTGAAGGGACCTGCGCCTCAACTTGACGGCGACTGCCCACTGCAGCTGACCACGTCCCCATTCAAATATCTTGGTATTTATATAACCGACAACCAATCAGAATTCTTTGACAAAAACCTGACTCCGCCCTTGGCCCGACTCCGTAATGACGTCAAACACTGGGCTTTGTTGCCGTTGAAGCTCCTCGGAAGGGCGGGGCTCTACAAAATGATGGCTCTCCAGCGGTTCCTCTATGCCTTGGAAAACTCAACTTACCAGGTCCCGCCGGGCTATTTCTGACAAGTCACGACGCTGGTGTCCAACCTATTATGGAGCAACAAGACAGCGCGCATTGCAAATGTCAAGCTGAACAGGAGTTGGTTCGAGGGGGGGATTGCTTTACCAAACCTGCAATTGCATTACTGGACCGCCCAACTCAAAATCATCAACCAATGGCTCCATGCGCCTCGAGACGACCCAGCCTATAGGGCATACAGGACTCAACTGGGCACGGACAGTATGCTTTCAGTGCTTTATAACAAAGCTCAGGCGGCGCGATTGATAGGCCCCATGAAACACACGGCTCTACTGTGGCACGCGGCGCAGGCGAAACTGGGGTGGAGGGGTATCATTACTAAGCTTACCCCGCTCTGGGACACTAAAGCATTAGGACAACTGAGACGCAGCAAAGGGTTTACACAGTGGGACAGCATAGTCATATCCACGGTGGGAGACCTGTGGGACAAGGGAACAGTGGTGCCATTCTCCCATCTCCGGCAGCAGTATGACTTCGGGCCCAACGAAAACTATAGATCTGTGCAGATAAGGCACGCACTGCTGCGGGCGATACCTGCAGACACTGAGGTCCCGGAATCCTCACCGTTAGAGGATAGACTACTCACGGACTATATGCAATGTAGTGCCACTTCCCTTACTTACAAAAAATTATTAAACAACCAAACAGACCCTACACTGAAACTGCGCGAACGATGGGTGGAAGAACTGGGAGACATGGATGAGGTTGAATGGAACGAGGCGCTGGCGTCCCCGAGAGAGGTGGGCATCTCGGCGAGGCTCAGGCTTGTACAATTGAAAATCCTACATCGTATATATTATACGAGAACCACACTACACAAGTTGCAGAGAGCTCCGCACCCCTACTGTCTTCGAATCTGTGGGTAGGAGGGTACATTATTCCATACCCTCTGGGACTGCCCCCTGATAGCCGACTACTGGCGCCAGGTGATGCGCACATTGTCACAAACACTAAACGTATCCCTGACTCCTGAACCACGTAAATGCTTACTAAACATCTGGGATCCAATTGACCTGTCTAGGTATGGTCTGATATGGGGTACGTTGGCAATCATGGTGGCTAAACGAGACATAGCGCAAAAAGGGGGCGCGCCAGACCTGCCCACGTTAGCACAGTGGGGCAGGAATCTAGACCTGCTAATGCTTACGGAGCGGGCGGTATGCGTCAATAGAGCCTGCCCGCGTAAATGAAATAAGGTCTGGTCTGCATGGAATACATATAGGGGAGACCTGTGTGAGCCATTACCAGAGGACGAGGAGGCCAGCTCTGATGAGGAGCTAGAGGGGGGATGGGACTGAAGATGCTACCCTATAGTCCGGGGTGAAGTGCTTGGGGGGACTTCACACTAAATGCTGTATTTGTGGTTTGTGATCCCAAAACAACTTGTGGAACTGTGGTCGTGTGCACTGTTAACGTGTAGGTTTGTTTACAGGTTACGAGAAACTAGGAAAAACAAAAAAAATTAAAAACCGATAGGCCTAAGACATATCGGACAAGTGATCTGTTTGAATTATGTACACCTTGTTTAAATGCGCCGCCGGACCCCAGGGATGTCGGCTAAACGGCTGTGTTAACCAGATAATGCTGTTCCTATTGTATCACTCATGCAGCCGGCCCAAAGGGTTGTAGACCATAAGCTGTGTTAAAATGGAAGTGTACAATAAAGGTCTTTAAAAAAAAATGACAAACCTCTTCCATTTTGCCGCAAAGCATGCCCTTGTGGTAGGGCGTCTAGCTTCTTTGATAATGTTCATACAGTCTGGCGGGAGATTAAGGTAGCCAAACTCTAGGATTTCAGGAGCCATTGGGACCTGGATGTCTTATCTCTCCATGGTTCTGAGTGAGAAGATTGGGTGAGAGGAGAAGCTTCTTATGTGGTAATACTTATAGATCCAATAGAGTTGTGAACCAATGTTGCCTTGCCCATGTTGGAGCAACTAGGATCATTGTGAGGGATTGTTGTTGGAGTTTCCTCAATAGTAAAGAAATGAGTGGGAGAGGCAGAAAAGCGTAAGCAAATTTGCCTGACCAATTCATCCATAGCACATTGCCTTTTGACAATGGGTGTGAATACCTGGATGCGAAGCTTGGGCATTTTGCGTTTTGGTGTGTGGCAAACAGATCTATCTCTGGGTGTCCCCACATGTGAAAGAATGGAAGAAGTTCCCATTCGTGGATCTGTTGTGTTTGACATCTGAGCAGATCCGCTATCTGATTGTGTACTCCTGGTAGGTGTTCCGCCAGGAGATATATCTTCCGCGGATTGGCCCATCTCCAGATGCTCTGTGCTAGGTGGGATAACTGGAGAGAGTGTGTCCCCCTTGCTTTTGTTTGTATCAGGTTATCTGTACGGATTAGGACAGCTTTCCCTAGTAGTTGCGGTTGAAAAGACTCCAACGCTAGAGAGTTTGGTAACAATTCCGGGAAGTTGATGTGAAATTGTTTTTGTTGGGAGGTCCATAAACCTTGAACGGCATGGGTTTAAAGATGTGCTCCCCAGCCAGTGAGCGATGCATCTGTTAGCACTATCTGTGGGACTGGCTCGAGGAACGACCGCCCTTTGGAAAGGTTTTTTGTGGTCCACCACTGCAGAGAGCGATGGGTGCGGTCGTCCACAACACCAGATCTGTTAGCGGACCTTGAGCTTGGTTCCACTGACGTGCTAGACACTCTTGTAATGGACGCATTTGCAGTCTTGCATGAGGAACGAGAAAAATGCAAGAGGCCATCATTCCTATTAGCTGCATGAACACTCTTGCTGGTAGTGAGTGTTATGGCTGAAATCTTTGAACTAGCATTTGTATAGCACTTATCCTGACCGGATTGGGATATGCTAGGGCTGTGGAAGTATTCACTGTAGCTCCTAGATATTGTTGTATTGTGAACAGTTGGAAATGGGATTTGCCTAGATTTATTGTGAATCCCAGACTGTGAAGCAATTGTATTGTACGGAATGTGTGTTGAACACAGCTGTTGTGGGAGTTTGCCTTTATGAGCCAATCGTCCAAATAAGGAAAGACATGAATTTGTTGTCTTCTCAGATGGGCTGCAACCACTGCAAGGCACTTGGGGAAAACTCTGGGTGCTGTAGTGACTCCGAATGGGAGAACTTTGCACTGGTAGTGTGGACCATCTACCACAAACCTGAGCTATTTCCTGCGAGCAGGATGTATGGGAATGTGGAAGTAGGCATCCTTTAGATCTAGCGTGGAGAGAAAGTCGCCTTGCTGTAGTAGTGGAAGCACTTGTTGTAAAGTGACCATGTGGAAGTGGTCTGATTGAATGTAAAAGTTGAGTGGTCTGAGGTCCGGTATTGGCCTGAAAGAGCCGTCCATTTTTGGGATTAGAAAATAAAGGGAATAGACCCCTGTGCCCTGACGAGGCACAGGTACTGGTTCTATTGCATGTTTTTGTAACATTGCTAAGACGTCCTGTTTGAGGAGCGTCAGATGTTCTAATGACATAAGACGCTGTTTTGGAGGAATGTTGGGAGGCGTAGAAGTGAGTTCCAGGCAATAACAATACTGGATAATCTGTCTTACCCACTTGTCTGTTGTGATGGAATTCCAGATAGGCAGGAACTGTGAGAGGTGTCCCCCGACAGGAGAGGGATAATCGGGGGGAAGCGCAGGAAAGTCACTGTTTGTTATTAGGGGAGTTGCGGGTGTTGTTACCCCTCCCTCTACCCTTGTTGTTGTTCCCTTTGTAACCTCCTCTATTGTATCCCCTGGAAAAGGAGCTCTGGTTAGAACTTTTATTGGATGAGGATGGATGGTCTGATGTATTTGTCTTGGAAACCGCACTATAGAAAGAGCGAGAAAAGGAGCCTCTGGCAGATGGTGACTGTAAGGCTCCCACAGACTCTGCGGTCTCCGTGTCCATTTTAATCTTTTCCGAGGATGTGTCAACTGCAGGGCCAAAGAGGTGCTCCTGATCAAAGGGTTGATTTAGGATGGTATTTTGTACCTCTTGTTTAAATCCAGATACCCTGAGCAAGGCATGTCTGCGTAGTAAAACACTGGTATTTATTGCACAGGACATGGTGTCTGCTGTGTCGTGCGCGCCTTTGATGGATTTATTGGTTATTAGTTTGCCTTCCTGTATAAGGTCATTGGCTTTGTCCTTATATTCTTGAGGTAGATGTTAAATTAGCTTTTCCAGCTCATCATAGTAGGCCCTATCGTATCTTGCTAGAAGGGCTTGTGTGCTTGTATTCTCCATGAGTTTGCAGCTTGAGATGCCATACGTTTACCCGACGCGTCTAATCATTTAGATTCTTTATCAGGAGGTGGTATGTCACCTGACCCCTGAGAGTTTGCCCTCTCGCATGCATTGGCTACAACCAGTGAATCTAAGGAAAGTTGGCCCGTGCCACTCCTGCACAGTTCAGATGTGGCAGGAGTGGCACGCTATTGAATAGATTCCCCGTTGACAGAGGGGTAAGACAGGGCTGTGTGTTGGCACCAACCCTGTTTTGCCTCTACGCCAATGGGGTATTCGCCCATCTGAACGGGGTACCAAATAGTGATGCTCCTAAGCTTGCTGGCAGCAGGGTGCCGGCGATTATGTTCGCGGACAACACCCTACTGCTATCTAAATCACCCATGGGAATCCAACGAGTGCTTGACGGATTTGAGGCATTCTGTGGTGAGCATGGTCTTGAGATCAATGCTCTCAAAACAAAATATATAATCTTTAATCCTCCGTCAAAAACTCGCCCAAATCCAAGAATTGGTGGAAGTAGGCTAGGAAGGGTTCAAACTTTCGAATACCTGGGGGTTACTATAAACGAAAGAATGTCCTGGGGTGATCACCAAATCAAATCCCAACTGAAACTGGCCCAACTGGCGGGCGGAATCATCAGGCTTGTAAATAAAAACAAATCTACCATTAAGCCGATTGGGCCACCCCTAGAAATATACAAACTTCAGGCCAGGGGAGCGGTTATGTATGGTGGTGAACTTTGGGGCCACACGTGTAAACGGGAGTTGGTGGCCAAGGAGAATAAATTCCTCAGGCAGCTCTTATTTCTACCCCCTAGTACTCCCCTTCTTCCCCTGAGGTTCGATTTGGGCTTTAGCCACTCAACAAGGAGCTGGGTGTAAGCCCTCAATTTTTTGGTGGAGGATTTGGACTACGCCTGAGCTAGTGAACTACAGGTTAGAGCTACAGAAAATCCTAACCCTCCCGAATGTGGGGAAAATCACGTGGTTTAATTACTTAAAAAATTAACTTGGGCACCTAGGTCTGCATACACTGTGGTTTGACCCTGCGACTGCGGGTGCCGGGGTCATACGTAAGCAGTTGGTTTCATTGTTTCATGAAAGGAAACTTTTAGCTCACACGCAAGACACACAACCTGGCACCCTTACTGAAATGTTTTTAAAGTTCAAAGACTTTTTTAAATTTGAGCATGTCCTAGACGACATATTTCCGACTACCACAAGGAAATTGTACCTACAATGGAGGTATGGTACCTTGCCGATCCGAGATTTTACAAGTAAATGGACCCAGCCTTCTTTGAGCTATTGCCCTGGGTGTAAATTTGAGCAGGAAAATGACCTACACATATTGTTCTTCTGTTCTGCGTATGCCAAGGCAAAAAGGTATTGGATTATACCTGCATGTAAAAACATGGGCTTCACACACTGTATGCAGGCATACAGAGTTTTTAAAGCAGACCTCTCAAATATGGTTGTTTTTGCTGTAGCCAAATTTCTGGAAGCAATGTGGCATAAGAGAAGACTTTTATCAATCTGGGACACAAAAGAAAATGCTAATTTTTAAACCTCCGTTAATAGCAATACCCCTCAATTTTTACAGTGGACCTTTTTACATATTGCATGTATTGTGTAAAGCTATAATATTTGTGGTTGAGCCGGTTTATCCTATTGTGTAGGTACCCAGAGAGAGTGCTGTGATTTAAATCTTTTCGAATGAAGTTACCTACCATTGTTACCGCAGGATTGTTATGTTATAATGCAATGTTTTATTTGTATAATGTGCCTTGCTATCTTTTATGGCAAATTCCTGCCGAAATAAAGAATGGAAATGAAAATGTTTACAAGCAGCCAGATATTCAATGAATAACAACAGGCTAAGATTAAACTCACTGAAACTCCTGACAATTATATTTGAGAATGAATGAATTAAAACTTAACTGGAGATATTCTGGTTGTTGAATTAGGATGCATTAGGAACCTGTGGCTTAATCAAAAGATCTTGCTTTCCTTTTGGACATTTTTTTTATCAACTTAGCAGCCTATTTTTAGAAGACTGCATGCTTTTGTTCATTTGATAACACTCCATATAATCTGGCACTTTTGGCCTCCCATAAAACAGGTTCAAAGTTGCTGCTTTTATCTCATTGCTAATGCTAGTATAAGGATGAATGATAATGTTGTGAACTCCAAAAGACCTGGGACATAATGGCATATTCCATTTCATTATCTGTAAAGGGATCACATCCCTTCCTCCATTCAGACCTTACAATGAAAAGGAAATGCACGTCAGGTACAAGGCTCTTTGAGTCTACAACTCTTAAAATTGCAGAAATTATTTTATCCCTGCAGTACCCATTAAAATAAAGTAAATTAAATTCATAGATTACCTTAAAAGTCACCCATAAACAACCCCTCACGTCTGGGGTACATTAAATTCTGATAGACTTCAGATCTCTAAATAAGATGTGTCAGGACAGGTTCTTTGTTGTGGCAACGGCATAGCTGTGGGATGCCCTCTCCACGTATGCTAAATTTAAGTTCATCACAAGTTCAGAAAATCCCAAAAAACTTGCTTCTTACCAAAACCGATCCTTATTCTTGATGCCTGACCTACTCTACGGGAGTCTGCCTAACACAAGAGTATGCCATTTGATATTTAGTAAATCCCATGTTGACTTAGTATGGACACAACACAGCACACATATTGTTCAACATTTAAAACTTTCAAAGTGAGTTATTTCTGTGGAAAGGTTTCTGCCGACCCATAAAATGAAAATTGTTTGAGTTAAAAAGAAAAATATTTACCCATATCAAGAGAATGGGTAATTAGCTCCCTGGGTTGCCTATATGAATTGTGTGAGGTGGCAACATCAATTATCACTGCAAAGTGTTTAAGCTTTTAAATGTTTGCTGCAGGTTGCAGCATAACTTAAAAGGTCTTCCTCTATGAAGAAACCAGTGTGGCATATAGGATATGCATGCTTGAAAAATCACAGCATTCATAATTAGCTTTTAAGTACAAATAGTAAAATTGAATAAGTATGTAATTATCGCATGAAACAGACAGAGGTACTATATATAAGTATATATACATGAATAGATTTTAAACCTTAAGATTCTCAAAGTCTTTCTGATATTTTTCACTGAGTGCTGTGGCACTGCCTTCCAGATGTTTTTGCTCAAGTTCCAATCTCATGACTTGCAGCTGTGCTTCCAGCTCTTCGATCCTTCCTTTGAGGATACTTGTGGATTCCATTTCATCTCTTTCGAATGGTGCTCTAGGACTCAGCTCTGCTACAGGTGAGGTAACACTGTGAACCTTCATTGGTTGTCCTTCAGATGACAAGGTATCACAGGGTAATTGAGAATAACTGTTGACTTTCTCTTGCAGTTCCTGGATGCAATGACTGTAGTGATCATGTAAAGCCTGCAATTCGCCCTGGTGTATAAGCTGCTGTTTTTCTATCCTGAGGTGATGCTGAACTTCCAAAGTTTGCATTTGCTCCTTGAAAAGAGAGGTTATATTTTCTCTGTCTTTCACTACTGCATCCAATGTGTTTAAACTATGCAGTCTCTCCGCCTGAAAGGTATCCTCTGTATTAGTTAATTTCTCCATATAATCCTTAATCTCTTCTTCATACCTACGTTTCAACTCAAGTATACTTTCTCTGTGTGTTTTTTCAACTTCCTTGAGGTCTCTCTCTTTACAGTCCAGCTGACTTGCCTTGGCATCAAGCTCTGCGTTCTCCTGCTGAATGATTGATATGATCTCATAGTACTTAGCTTGCTGCTTCTGAAGCATTTCTTGGTACTCTTGTCCAACACCAGCTAGATTCTTTGCCTGTTCTTTGCACAAAATGTCAGTGCTCCTCCAAGCGTCTTTGTAAAACATGAGCTCTCTTTCATACTCTATCTTAAGTTTACAGGTTGCATAGCATAGTTGAGTCTGAAGGATTGCATCTTGGACCAAAAGTGAATGGTACCCAGGTTTCATCATACAAATGTTACCAGACAGTCTGTGACATATGTCAAGGATTCTCTGACAACTGGGAACACAGTCATCTGGTTTTAAGGCTAGCAATGCTGTGTTTATCTGTCTAAGCGCAATTGCTTTGTCTCTGAGTTCTTGGGCAAGTTCACCATGACAAGAAATAGGTATCTTACTGCTACATTCAGGAAGACTATGATGCTGAATGGTTTCATCTTGATGCGAATCTTGCTGTGCTGGAGCCAACTCATTAGGTGCTGGACTACATTTTAACATATCCTCATGGGCTTCCACTATTTTGGAAATAAGATGCATTACCTTTTCAGCGTCACATGTCCTGTAGGATTGTATAATATCCTCTAAAATTTGTCTATGCTGCAAAAGAGACATTTTGGTTTGTTGAAAGTCTGTTTCAAGAGTTTTAAGCTTTTGAAGAAAATGTTGTTTCATCTTTTGTGCTACAAAACTCAACTCTGCTTTTATCAGCGTACAGTCTGCTAATACGTTAACAAAACTATCAGCCAAACTAACATTAATAATGTCTGATTGACTTTGCATGTCTTTGTCTTGTGCCCTTACTTCTTTACTTAATGTGTCTACCCTGTCCCAAAATTCGTTTTCCAACAGCAATTTGTCTGCTAAAGCATTTGTAATAGACATAGTTGTGTCTAATGGCTCTGCAGAATGGATTTCCGCTGTCTGGTAAATGCTCTGGAGGGCCTGAGAAACTCCAGACCCTATGTTTTTTAAAGAGTCTGCAATTCGGTCTAGCAGAGAGGATTCTAAAGCTAGTTTCTCAGAAAGCAACCTCAGCTTATCTTCAGAAGATAGTTCTTGTGGCTCACACCAAGGAATTGAGGTTTCTTCTAAAATGGTGTTTTCTGCCTCTGCCTCGGGGGTACAACTATTACTCCTCATAAGAGAGGACAACATTCCCTTCTGCAAAAACTGGATCACATTCGATAAAGTCACTTCCAGGCTGGACAACTTAAGAAACCACATTTCGGGATCTTTTTGTCCAATGAGCATGGATTTGAGCTTTTCTTTGCATATCTTTAAGCAGGAAATCACCTTTTCTTTTTTTACATACAAGTCTTCCAACTCCCTAGAACTGCATTCCTTTAGACTTAACTTTTCTTTTCGCTCTTCTTCTAACTGATTTTTCAAAATGTTGACTTGGGATAAACTACCCTGGAGATGTTCTCTGAGTTGGGACTCGGTTGTGGCCCACTGGCTATGAAGGCCTAACAAAGTCTCCTGATTTTGCCCCCTTTGGCTCTCTAATTTCATAGTTACATCCTTCAGCTTTTCTTCTGTAATATAAAGTTTAGTTTCCAGAGAATGAATTACTGAGAGATAGGTCTCAGGGTCACCTGCTCCAGATGTAATGTAATGAAGAGCTGGTTCTGAAGATGCACTTTCTTCTGAAAGTGATCTGTCTTGACTGGTATCTGATGATGTGCTGCTGGACCAGTTTTTCTCTGATCCATCTGCATGTACATATTTCTGGAACTGAATGTTTGAGAAACGGATTCTTTGTCTTTTAGCTCCTATGTTACCAGAGTCGTGCTGGGCCAGCATTTTCTCAAGTGTCTCCTTAGCTAGGCTTTCAGATAGCCCTACTTGAGGGCTATGGTCTGACAAAGTTGACAATTCGCTGGATATTTGTCTTTGATTTCTGTCTAAACTATTGAAACTCTGCTGTGTACATGATGCACCATCAAGAGCTTGTGATTGGTTTTTAAAACATGGAACAAGATTTTCGACGGCATCAACATTGGTACCAATTTCTTCTACCCCTCTCGTTTGTGACCCAGGACTACTGCTTGCCAATTTCTTCAGGGCATCCTGTAACCTTCTTTCAGTTTCCTCTAAACTGTTACCCAAAGCAGTCATTTTGATCAAGGCTTCGTTCATGTCCTGATCTTTCCTCTCAACCATTTTTTTCTGATTTTCTTTCACATACTTCAGCTCATCTTCCTTTTCTTTTAGCACCCTGTGCATCCTTTGAAAGTCTACAGATACTTTTTCAAATGCATTCTCCAGGTTGCAATAATCAGTCTCTTCCAACTTCAATCTCGTCTGTAGTTTACCAACTTCACTGTCAGATTCTGTGACCTGGTTCATCATCTCTTGGCATCTACAAATCAGACGATCCCTTTCCTCTTTAAGGACCTTGATGCAGTCTGTCAGCTTCTGGATGCTGGCCTCCTTCAACTCGAGCTGCTCCTCTAATACATGCACAATCTCACTTTCTTCAAGTTTCACATTCAGTTTCTCTTTTTGAAGAGCCTCCATCTGTTGCTCATCATCCTGGAGCAATTGTTCATACTCCCTAACTTTATCCTCAGCTTCTTTTAAGCTCAGTAATAACACTTGTTTTTCCTTCTGGCCATTCTCTAGCAATGTTTCATAATTCTTCTGCAGCCTTTCCTCTGTTGAAATGCGATCCTTTTCACTAGCAACAAGCTGGCTGCTCAGGTCTGCCAGCCGCTCTTGAAGCCTTTGCATTTCTTTTTGATAATCCCTTTTCAATGCTTGCTGTAGCTCAATCTCTCTCAACTCTTGTGTCTTTTCTAGGAGCAAAGCTTCTACGTGCTTTAGTTTTAGTTCACTGGATTGTAGCTGGGAGTTCAACATTGTTTCTGTTTGCTGCCACTCCTCCAATTGCTCTTTCGTTTTCTCTTTCTCGATGTTCAAATCAGACTTCAGTTTGGTCAGAGTTTGTTCTTTGATGGCTAGCTCTGCAGCTGCACTACTCAAGCGTGCCTGTAGGCTTTGAGCTTCTGCTTCATGATGCCGTATGACATCTTTTGCCTCGTCGTAGCTAAGTTTGATTGCCTGGATTTGCTGATTGATTAACTCTTGCCGCCGACATTGAACTTCCAGCTCATTTTGAAGATCTTCATTCACTTTGTGTAGTCTTTGCCAGGAGCCGGATGATGAGGTAGCAACCTCAGTCTTAAAAAAATTGATTAAATACTTAATTAGTAACACTCTGGGTTCCAGGTTCTGAGTGTCACACCTCTGGCCAGCTGGAAGCTTAGAATAGCTTCAGTTCATTTTGTTTTTATCTAACTGCTTTTATTTTGGATAGTTTTTTTTACTGTGCTTAATTTTTATTTTCTTTACTTTCAATGTTATCAACAAACACATGGTTTGTGATAGTTCACAAATATTTATTCAACAAAGGACAAAGAAAAAAACAATAGTTCAAATAAAATAGAAAAGCAAAGAGAATCAACAAACGGTAAAAAAATAAACCTTAAGGGGACTGGACAACATTACATTACGAAAGAGATGCAAGCTACAATAAAAAAGAAAACAAGAGAATGTACAAAATGAACAAAAACATTGACAGGATGATCGGAAGACACAAAACTAGAAAGGTAACTATGAGAGAAACAGGCAGGATTCACCTTTACATTCTAAAAAAAAAATAAAACACATAGTTCAACGCAAGTTATAATGAGAGGTAGAATTTAAAGTGAATGACATCACCTCCGGCGAAATGCGGGAAGAGGAGACTAGTGCCACCAGTAATGTCATTTATTAGCATATGAACGGATGTATTCAACTTTCACTTTCATGAAAGTTTCATGACACAAAGTACGTGCACTTTGCCTACCTGTGGAGACAAGACAAAGATGGATGGGAGCATGATTGTAAGGAGGAGCGAATCCGGAGTGAAATTCAAAATTAATTTGTGTGAGCATGCAAGAGAAAAAATAAAGAACAGACAAAGTCATGCAAAGGCCAGAGAATGATGATGTATACAAAGTAAATCAAACCAGAAACTGAAAGCACAGCCTTAAAGCATAGAATTTGACCTGCCTTGCTGTATTTTATATTGGTAGGAAAAGCCCACAGATGTGACACTCAGTTACATAAGTTTAAAAATCATGCCAAACACCACGCCATGCAAGATTACCGAAACAACAAGTTAGTGATCACATCTCAGATATTGCACATTAGATTACATTTGTTCTGAAACGATATACTATCTTCAAACATTAATTAATGTAAAAAGTAAAAAATATCTTCCTTCATCATACAATAGTGGAGCAGGTTGTGTTTTGTAAGAGAGCAGTGGTTTAAATTTACGATAGCCTCTTCATAAAGAAATATGCAAATGCATAGTTGTTCACAGAAATACAACGGGGCACCCTTGAATTTGAATTTAAAAATATTTATAGAGCGCAACATTCACCTAGCGGTTTCTTGGCGCTGTGGAGGGAAGGTACCAGAGGAGAAAGATGACAGCCACAAATTCGAAAGAATGGAAACAATTGTTCTCACTGAGTCCCTTGGTCTCACTGAGTGAATTCACCTGTATGTACACTGCTGAGACAGAATGCAATGCACTGCAATGCATTGACAGGTGGAGATATATGCTGTACTGCCATCGCTTAACTCTAGTGCAGTCTTGCTGCCCATGGTGAAAGGTTTTCTGCTCTGTTAAGCTCAACCGCACATTAGCACCCTACGGTGTATGTAGGGACACATATTGTATAGGCTGCCGGTTTTCACCAAGACAAGCAATCGCGTCTTCCCTTTGTAAAAACTATCAGGTAGATTCATCAATTTCCTGATTTTCGAGTCCTTAATAGCGATTATTAAGGAATCGCTATTAAGGACTTGCAAATCGGGATTCATGTAAAAATCGCTAAATAAATTGCGATTCCTACAGCCTCCTTCTTTGCGATTAAAGGCCCATAGGAATTATTGGGGAGTTATTCCTTATTTGCGATTAGCAATTTGCTAATCGCAAATAAGAATGCAATTTCAAGGGTGCCAGGGGTGTCCAAAAGACACCCTGTAGCACCCCTGAAAGGTAATCTACATCGGTGTTGCGCACACACATGTCAAAAGGACATGTGTGTGTGTAACATGCAACTTAGAAAAATGCATTTAAATGCATTTTTCTAAGTTTTCGCTATTTACCACGAGGTTTGACCTCACGGTAAATAGCGGCCCAAAATTGCGAATTCGCAATTTGAAAATGGTTCATGAATTGCATTTAAGGAATCTCAAATAGAGATTCCTTAAATGCAATTCCTCGCAAATGTGCGAATACTTTAATAGCAAATTTTGCATTTGGGATGATGAATCCCAAATGTAAAAATTGCACTTGCAAAGGGCCAGATTCTCAGAATCTGGCCCTTTGCGAGCGCAATTAAGCTTGACGAATCGCAATTTGAAAATGGTTCATAATTTGCATTTAAGGAATCTCAAATAGAGATTCCTTAAATGCAATTCCTCGCAAATGTGCGAATTCTTTAATAGCAAATTTTGCATTTGGGATGATGAATCCCAAATGCAAAAATTGCACTCGCAAAGGGCCAGATTCTCAGAATCTGGCCCTTTGCGAGCGCAATTAAGCTTGATGAATCTGGCCGTATGACTCCACAGGAGCAGAAACGGCTTAATCTACCCTACTGGACATAGTAAATACAAGACCTCCTCGCTGTACACCCAATTAAAGAGAGGGAAAATACAAATCAGGAATTCCTTTGTTTTAACCAATGGTAGAAAAATTACAATAGTTCAATATTTTTTTCTTCTACTAGAAATATAGCATTATTCTGGGCTCTCAAAATTTTGCAGTGTGATTTGATCAGATCTTAGAAAACCATTATATTTCTGGTACTACCAAAGAGTTGAAGTCTGACATGTGACGACTGTTAGAGCTTTCTGTCTTGGGCTACAAGATGCTTTTGCATATCTCCTGTCCTGTAGAAGCTTCAGGATCAAGGTGGCCTGAACAGAAGTTGAAGAGTTATATGAAAAGTAAATGAATAATCATAGCTGTACCTGCAACACGTAACCATCCCGGGCACTCTGTTGCCGCTCCAGCGCTTCCTTCAGCTGGGCCTGCAGCTGGAGATTCTGCTCAAGGAGCTGGGAAACCTCTTTTTGGCTCTGCTCCAACTGAGAGAAGAAAAAAGGAAAACATCCGTGAAAATGAAGAGGTATACAGAATTTTTGTAAGATTGGGTTTCTTTGTACCATCTTATTTTGTTTAAACTTGTGGTAGGGACAGGCTTACAATTTCATTGCAAGACCGAAGGCTTCTGCATTTATCTTACTGTATATACATATCGGCCAAGACATACACAAATTTTCTCATGAACTTTTGTCGCAAAAACGACACCGGAAGTCCCAATGCCCATCAACCTATAAACATGCAGCCAGTTCATGAACAATCCTAACCGGGAGCAACAAGTCCCCTTTTCATCCAGACATGTTCATCTCTTACGTTCTTTTCCTATCATTAGGTTTTATATTACATACATTTTATATTTTGTGAGGCGCAATGCCTGCTGCACGACTCTCCTCGTCATGACCTTCCTGTAGAGCACAGTTCGCCTTGTTTTCATAGGCTATTGTATCCGGCCTCTGAAGACCAGGATTCTTCAAGACAACCTAACTAAAGTTCGATTCCGATGTGGACATCTTTTTTCTGAGGCCCTTAATTAAACTCCAGTTGCATTTGTCACAATCATTTCAGCTATTATCTTATTTTTCGTCTTTCTTTGGTCCTTCAGCCTGCGTACCTTGAGCAGCATTTATTTTGTATTGAACATCTATACATATTGTTTGATTACTAATCATATTATATATTTTGGCAAAGTAGTCATTAGAAGAATTTTTCCTTTTCTTCGAACCCGTGCCTATGACGGCTGACACAACAGATGGATCGTTTTACTCATGAGGAGGTTACTATATACCTGTGAGTCTGGAGATGCCTTATATTAGATTAAAATAAAAAAATCTCTGAAAGAGAATCGTTGGACTGGCTTGGCAATGATTCAAATACATAAGGAATTTTCTTAATCCAGAAATTGTGGATGCTCATCTATATGGGCCGAACGTACACCAGTCGTTAGAATCAAACGGACGGTACCTACATTGTAAAGGATAGCCCACTCACTGGTTGTGAAGAAAGAAGGAGATGTTCTGAAACCATTTCTTGCAGGATATTTCATCCATTATCTTGGATATTGGATGTCACTTGCCTTCTCTTTTATGTTCCCTGGGAACTGCTAGCTTGAATCTGGAGAGGTCCTGAAGAAGGTGGCGTTGTACCACCGAAACGTGCGTCGACCACTCTAAAGTGCGGAATTTCATCTAGTGTCTCATGACACACACTTTGACAGAGAATTCTCTTTGTCAATTAGAATTCAGCCTTGTACAGATTTTTGTATGAATGTATATGGTGAGGGTGAATTAATGTGTGAGTATGTTTGGTAGATGAGCGTTGTGTATCCTGGGGGTGCATTGTTATTCTGTTCTTTGTATACTGTATATATGATGTCTTGTTTTTCTCTATTTATATGAAGCATGTAACTATGCAATTTTGTAATGAAATGAGATATCATAAAGAAAAAAATAAAATATACTCTTTTCATATTTTTAAAAAAAGGACAACAAATAGTTTGGACCCTAGGAGGCCTTGATAGTAAAAATGGATAAAAATTGTTTGTGTAAATAAAAATTGAATAAATAATCATTGTAATGTTATATCTTGTATGATTGTCACCATTGTACTTCTGAGATTTATTGGAGACAAGCAGATGAAGTATTTCATGTTGAAATGAGTATGGTCTAAGAGGGAAGTCTATTTATGCTGTGTTCTTCTCATTCCCCTCATTCCCTGACCTTATTGAAATTTGAGGGGGGTCCCATTGTTCTTGCTAAAAGTAGTCAATATATCCATGGAAAATCCCTCCTTTGAACAGGACGAGGACGCACAGATATTTTTTTTAAATCTTATTGTTTTCAAAGATTTGGTCCAACAGGCCGTGGCTGATTCCATTTAAAATATTAATGAGTATTTAGAGGTATTGGTAAGTACGTTTGTATCACAGAAGCCATATAATACTAATGTAGAGACCCAGAAAAATGGGGAAATAAAGCACCCTTTAACTCAAAATGAATAGGACAGGTTCTCCATGAATCAACAGTCTGGCCAGTTCTCAACTAAATGCCAGCATGTCAACTGCTACAAGGATTGTCAACTGCTATATTACGGATATTGTTGATTCTGGCCCTCCTGGCTAAGAGGGTTTTCATTTGGCAGCTCAATTTAACCCTCCTGCTCAGGTGACATATCTGCATGTCTCTGATTATTTAAACCAATATGATCCAGATCAAGATAAGTGGCAGCTTGTAATTTTAGTGGGAAGGCGAGCCACACACGCACATATTTACACTCACTCACACCCATAGACACACACACAAATACACACACACACATATCCAGTCACAACACTCACACATAAATATTCATACATGCATGCACCAAACATAAAAAAATTGAACTTACTTGCTGCAGCTCTCAGAGATGGAAGTCTCAGAGGTCCCAGAAGGGCTGGGACTGTTGCCTTTTTCCAATGACTCACCTTAGGTAAACCAATAAGGGGAGGCAGACGTTCCTACCACGTCACAGCGTGGGATGGGTCAGTGAGTGTTGCTAACCACACCCCACTCTGTGACAAGGTATCAGTGATAGATCCTCGGCCTTGGACACTTCAGAATTTAAAACTGAGCAACCCAGGGGCGAGCCTATCAATGACGCTCCCCCTCGTCAAGAGATGGAGGGCCCTGAGGCGCTTTACCAGGCTCAAGAGGCCCCACTCACAGAGCTTTGATATCTTCAGCCTGGCAAAGTTCAGCCCAGGCAACTAGGAGCCTGCACATGTATAGCTCCTGACTGCCTGACCTCAACAAGAAGAATGCCTTTCAGGCTGACCTTTGCTCAGCCCGACACTCTTCTTGTCACAAAAAAAAGATATGAGGCGTGGCCACTCTGCCCATTGGGATGGGGGGCGCTGATCAAGAACCAGGTGATACTATCTGGTTTGAGACCCCATAGGACAGGCGTAAAGCATCTCTTAATGAGACATCAGTAGAGTCCACTCATAGAATAGAACTGACAACTTTGTACTCCTCATGCATCTATGTTCGTTCCTTCATCCCAATTCCATGGAATGGAAAGGATTCTACTAGATCATGTGGCATATACACTTCTGCCAGACTGCGTCAACCTTTGGAAATCCCGGAATAGGTTAAAATCAGAATGTCCTCTTTCTTCCTTACCTAGTGGTATTACTGCAACTCCATTATAGATCCAAAAAGGTGCTCTTTTCCCTAAATTTGGCAAAGGGTTTTATTGGGCCTCAATTAATTGCCATAATAAACGTTTAGATTTAACAGGTCCTCTTTCAAGAATACTACATATATCAGAAGTGGCAATGCTAGAGGGCACATAGATTGATCCATATACTCTTCTAATTGGGCACCAAGGACTATTGGTTACTCGGGCAACTCCAACACAGCAATTGCTCAAGAGAGGCGCAAAGGTCTCCTGTTGAAGATTGACCAAAGCTGGGAATCGTAGCAGCAAAGGAAGCTGGTCACTAGGCAAACAGTCTGTCGTTTGGAGATTAATTAAGGAGATGATTATCTCCACTGTTTCTTCAATTGGCAAGGCCCAGGTCTAATTAAGTAAATATATTTTTTTATCTTTTTTTTAAACTCTTTTTATTGAACAAAGCAACAAAAAGCACAGCATGACAGGCCATCAGTTGTATACATACAGGTACAGTAAATGTACAGATGGCTCTCAATGTACTGCTCCAGAAATAATTATTCATCCCGATATCTCCCCCTCGATATTTAATAGTTCTAGCAGTCTTACGTCACGGTGACGTAGCTCCACCGTAGGGGACAAGCATATTTCACCCCTGTGCCTGTTCCAGGCAGCCCACTTACGATCCAATTTTTAGGGCATCCTCTGTGCTTAAAAACATCCTTCTCTGAAATCATGGCTCTATCCAGATCTGCAACCCATTCTCTGATTGTTGCGGATTCCCCCACACCCCATTTTGTGCGATATTTCGCTTTGCAAGGGCCCAGCCTAATGAAATCCATGATTTCTCAGTTTGGGTTAGATCCGTGGCCTCCCATAGGTTTAGTAGGCATAATTTCGGTGTGCAGTTAGGTTTTCCCCCCTGCTCTCTTCATTTGTTCTGTGACTTCTTTCCAGTACGTTTCGGCAACTGGACATTCCCACAAAATGTGAAAGAAAGTTCCCTCCTGGTGGCACTTCCTGAGGCAATAAGAGATATCTGGGTTTTTGTCCGGACTGGCAAAGGCAGGAACCACTTTGTTGGAAAATATCCCTCAAGGGGAGGAATGCAGTTCAAGAGTTCAAGACCCAGGTTTTTCCTCAAAGAGGCAGAAGCTTTAGAAACCAAGGTTCTCGCCAAAGAGGAGGTCGAATAAGAGGTAAGCCTTTCAAACTCTGGTCAACTTCTACGAGGTGTTGATTTTTTCCCCTACCTGCATGACACAACATTTCGGCAGACACCGTGGGTTTAGCAAACGGGACATTGGTGAGGTATAGAACTATACAGAGAGCCTTTTTGAAGATGCATTTCCTTCTGCACTCCTGGTCTCAAAGAATCAGGACTTTCTAGTAACTCAGGAAATTGATTTTCTTCTTCAAAAAACGCTAAAGGGGTAATGGCATACGATCCTTTGGATTCCTAAGCACAGTTTTTCTGGTACAGAAAAAAGAGCAAAGAGTTCCGTCCAGTAATAAATCTCAAATAATTCAAAAATATGGTGGTCTATCATCAATTCAAGATGGTGACTAATATACATCTATGAGATCTGTTACTGGATGATCTAATTGGTTCTCCAAGTTGCATACCTCCATAATGCCTATAAACAAATCCTTCAGCACGTTTCTTCAATTTCAATAGAAAGACAGGTTTTACTAATTCATGCCTCTGCCATTCAGACTTTTGTCAGCCCCATGGTGCTTTAGGAAAGTTGTGAAACCACTAGTTGTTTACTTGAGGGCGCAGGGAGGAAGATTATTAGTCTATTTGGATAATTTTCTTCTATTGGCTCAGGACAGTGACCCCTTTGTTAGACCAGCTAACAATAGTCATCAGTTTGTTGCAGAATCTGGGATCCTTGATAAATCAGGAAAAGTCTGCTCTAGTATCCTGAAAGCAGATGGAATGTTTGAGTTTTCTGATCGATTCAGATACATCCATTTTGCAACTACCACAAGCCAAGGTGAAAATGATAAAAAGGGGAAATTCTCTACAGATGAACGATGACCACCTTTTCTATTGGACTTCTTGCTCATTTGGTGAGCCTTCTAGCATCATCCATTCAGATGATTTTCACAGGTCCACTTCAATATCGACCTCTTCTTAGGCTGAAGGTCTGTCATGTTCGACGAGGTCTTTCCTATTTAGATATGTAAGTCTTGATCAGGAATCCTGCTCAGAAGTTTAATGGTTGGTAAATCGTCTAATTGCTTGTAATGGGAGAGCAGTTTATGTTTCCACTCCGGATCTAGTATTAGAGTCTGATGGCTTCCGCCAATTCCATGGAACAGAGACCGCCCTGGTTAAATCGGCGGACGACATTAGATCTATCCGGGATATGGGAGGAACAGCAGTCTTGATACTGCTGGACCTATCCGCGGCCTTCGACACGGTCGACCATGTCACCCTGGTCGATCGTGTCGAAAGTATGGGCATCCTACGTAACGCCAAGAAACTTCTCGCTTCTTTTCTTGCGAACAGGTCCCAGGTCGTCACTATTGGATCCTTTGAATCATCCCCCTTGTCATTGCCATGTGGAGTTCCTCAAGGCTCATCCCTTAGTCCGACACTATTTAACATTTACGTGTCGGACCTTGCCAAAGTCATTCGGGCACATGGGATGAGCCTCACATCCTACGCAGACGATACCCAGTTGGTACTCGCCGTCAGGAATGATGGGCCTAAGATTGCCAGCAATTTTAATCAAGGCATGCTGGCAATTGGGAGTTGGATGGCCTCCAACTGCTTGAAATTGAATTCCGACAAATCGGAAGTTGTCATTTTCAGCAACTTATCCCCGGAATGGTCCTCCCTCTGGTGGCCGTCATCCATGGGCCAGCCCCCGGCTCCGGTTAGCAAGGTGAGGAATTTAGGAGTCATGTTCGATAATCGCCTCAACTTTCTACCCCACGCAAATCAGAACTCCTCCTCAGCTTTCCACAAACTACGGTTCATAAAAAAAATCTTGCCATATCTACCCGAAAATGCCGGAAAAACCCTGGTGAGCTCCCTGGTCTTGTCTACATTAGACTACTGTAATGCTCCGTTTTTGGGTGCCCAAGAGAGAGTGTTACAAAAAATGCAAATTATTCAAAATGCAGCTGCCAGGCTCCTTGGGCGCATTCCCAAACACCAATCTGTGTCAGAAACTATATGACAGCTGCACTGGTTGCCGGTAAGAAAGAGAATTAAGTTCAAGTCCCTCTGCTTAGTATATAAGGCCCTACACAATGTCGGACCTGCTTTTTTCACCCAAAATCTCATTCCCTACAGTCCCTCCAGAACACTACGTTCATCCAGCTCATTTGAACTGGTGGTACCACGCACTAAATCTGTCTCTTGGGGAGACAGAAGATTCCTTGTATCCGCACCGAAACTCTGGAACACCTTGCCACACTCGATTAAAACGAGTACCTCCCTCTGGTCTTTTCGCAAGCAAATCAATAAACTCTAGCTCCCCTTGTTGGTTAAACACTGCAGAGACTTTCAGCGCCGAGATGCCCAAGGGCCTTCGTTCGCGCTTTATAAGTGTTTTAATAAATAAATAAATAAATAAATAAATGCATGCAAGCCTGGAAGGTTGGAATACAAGATATGGCTAGTTCTTAACTGGCAGTACATGGTCGGAGCATGAGTTATCTCTACAAGAACTACATGGGCATATGTGGATCATGCTCTCCTTTGAGT
The DNA here is from genome assembly GCF_964263255.1 of Lissotriton vulgaris. NCBI lineage: Eukaryota > Metazoa > Chordata > Amphibia > Caudata > Salamandridae > Lissotriton > Lissotriton vulgaris. The sequence continues at coordinate 187,974,375 of NC_141698.1, forward strand.
TTACATGCAGATCTGCTTACCGAGAGGGAGAGAAATCGAATTAGGGCACGACTAACTGGTTAAGGTTCCCAAGCTTATGCATAGCATTAAAGAGTTACCCTAGTTGATGAAAATCTAGCCGATGGGTTAATCTCACTTGAATAAACAAAACTTCCCCTCTAGGGAGATATGAAATTCAGTTCAAATTAAATCGCCCCTATGTGTTTCAATCAGTCACGTAGATGAACTGCGATGAATGGAATATTAAACAACAGGAATTCCATGAAAGAGCAAACACAGACTAGACAATATTAGATGACAAAGACTGACTCTCAACCTCAACATGCACCAATCTCTGAATCTTGGAAATGAGTTGAAATTATTCCAATCTATAAAAAAAAGTTGCTTTAACGCTCTGGGGAATTAACATCCTATCAGCTTAAATACAAAAGGTACAAAAGGTTATTAGCAAGCAAGTTCTTGACAAATTGTTGTCTGAAGTGAAATACAAATATTGTCATGTTTTTACGCAGGCTTTAGGTCAAAGGAGAGCGCTGTGGATCATCAGGTTTCCCACTTTTTACAGCTTCTTTGGAAACCGGTGCACATTAATCAGGACCATCTGTATGTAGCTTTTGTTGACTTCCGGGCAGCCTTTCACCTGGTCAAAATAACCATGGTCTGGAAGGAATTGCAGGAACGGGGAATCTGAGAATCTATTATCTTTATCAATACAGTTATCGTTTTTTTAAATAACTGCTTTTATTGATGTTTTTAGTGGTACAATTCGGCCAGGAGGGCCAGTCACATACATCAAATTATATAGTACTTTACAGAATGGTACCCATACTTCAAACGTCAACAAAAGCATGAAAGAAAATGAATAAACCTACTTTGGCACAGGCTGTACACCACTACCCTACGAATATGACTCATTACATCGAATATTAATACAACGTGTGCCATTACGACACGGGTATTACTACGCAATGTCAATGACAACGTCATACCATTACATCGCACACTTTTACCACGACTATACCTTTACCACGCATGCCATTACAACGCAAAGGCATGTGTGGTATAGGTATACTCATTGTAAAAGTGTGAAAGGTAAGTCCCCCTGCCCTACCCTTAACCCTAATTTAGTACCCCTGCAGGACCCTCTCCCGATCCCCAGTCCTTTCCCTACATTTACACTACCCTGCACGACCCCCGACACTACCCTAAACCCTAAAACACTACCCTCTGCCCGACCCTCCCCCTACCCCCAGTCCGGTCCCTATACTCAAACACTACTCTGCACCCCCCCCCACCACTACACTAAACCTGAAACACTACCCTACACTACACAAACACCACAGCACTACCCTAAACCACTATCCCCAGTACGACCCTCCCCTGCCCTCCAGTCCGCTCCCTACACTGAAACACTACACCCAGCACGACCCCCCTACTTACACTACACAAACACCACAACACTACCCTAAACCACTAACCCCAGCACGACCCTCCCCCGCCCGCTCCCTACACTGAAACATTACACCCAGCATGACCCTCCCCTACCCCCAATATTCCTTACCTCTCCCTCCTCGTGGTTCCTCTATCGCGGTTCCAGCGTCCTCTGAGGGGCAGTGCACGTCACAACGTCGTTGTGAGGAAACGGAAGAGCCTCAGTTTCCTCACAACAATGTTGATAGCCATTACATTGCATGCGTTGTAAAAGCGCAGGGGATGTCATAGTATGCTTAGTAATGTTACGCGTTGTTACATCGCATGCAGTGTAACGCATGCGATGTAATGACCAGCAGTGAAACTGCTGCGGTGTAATGGCTGTTCACCCTCCCCACACCACAAAGGACATCGTTTGAGCTCATTCAGGTGTCGGGGTCTGCTAGTCGTGGGTGTGACTGTGGCCATACGATCGTACTATTTGCTCAACAGAGGATTCTAGGAATTTTGCGGAAGGTAGATCTATACCTCTGTATTCAGACCAGCGCAACCAGATTTTATTAAGTTTCTGTGGGCGACCCCATGCCCTGAATACTGCTTTTCCATCCCCATACATTTGTCCATGGTGCGTTTCCAACCTCCCACCGATGTTGGAGAGGTCCACAATGTTGGGCTATGTCCCGTTTGGCCAGTGTGAGCACCAGGAACCGTTAGTTTTGCTTGTATCCGTTTCCCCCAATCCCATCAGTGCTATGTAAGAGAAACAGCTTGGGATCTTGGGCAAGCCACTAGGCCAGGACTTGTTCTAGACATGAGGTTATATTACGCCAATAGAGCTGAAGTGTCCTACAGCTCCATACTGTGTGTGAGAAAGTCCCTTCCTCTTCCTGGCATCCGTGGCTACATACACTACAAGCTTCCAGAAGCCTTTACCTGGAAGTACCCAGCTGATAAGTGACAACTAGAACTTGGACTGGACTTTGATGGTGGCCTCTGCCCGGACCCTGAGAGTCTCTAGCTGATCCCGACATCCTCTCCCCAGAGACCTTGGGGCTAGAAGTGTACTGCTGTGATTGCTTGGGCACCAGGAAAAAAATTGAAAACCATTGAAAACATTTGCTCCAGAGCCAATGGAGCCTACTGCAAAAGGTACCCGACTGGCAGTTTGACAGCATCTGATTATATTTTAGTCCCTTTCTGCTTTGGTACTTGGAAAATCTTTCACGAGAAAATCTTAAAAGCTCCAGAAGCCTTAGCGGAACTTACCTGTGGTAGGTATCTGAAAGCAATTTCACTGCAGCAGTTCCATGATTGGAAATACCATTTCAGACTTTTCTTGAAAAAAATGACTGTCTTTTTTTAAATTAAGACTTTTAACCACACCTCAGAGGTAAGAGCGAGTCAAAGATTACTGTCCAAACATTTGTCCATACTGTGTGGTCGTGTGCGAACTTGGCCAGGTACTGGGTGGGGGTCTGGGACTGTTTGGCTGAGGTTCTGGGCTGGGACCTTCCCCGATCACCGCAACTTGGCTTGCTTCATGTTATGGAACGGGTGGGAGGCAACGTGTACAAGCGTCATCTACTGGTCCTAGGCCTTACTGTAGCCAAGCGGGATATAGCCAGGGCCTGGAAGGACCCCAGGGCCCCTTTGTTGGAGGTTTGGAGACGGGGATTGGACTTCTGCATGGGACTTGAGCGCCCGATCTTTGAGGCCAGGGGATGCCCCCGGAAGCACTTTAAGATATGGAAAAGATGGGCGGACTACAGGGGACTGTGGCTGGAACCACCGATGGCCCAGGACACTGGGGAAGACCTTTAACTACTGTACCCTGGGCGACAGGGAGTACGCACACTGGCTATTGTTATACTCTATGCCTTGAGATTAGCAGACACTGGGTGGGGGGCGGGGTTGGGTCAGGGGAGTTAGGGAGTTGGGGGTTGGGGGGTTGGGGGTTTAATGCAATACGGCTTGTACTGAATGCATACCCTTTTTTCTATCTGCTTATGCTCATTGGTCCTGCGTTGTGATGCGGGACGATGTCCTTATGCTCTGTGTAATGCCAGTACTTGAAAATAAAAGTTTGTTCTGAAAAAAAAAAGATTACTGTCCATCAGCACACAAGGTGGGGGGGCATAGAGACAATAAGATCCCGTCTGCAAGCCATATAATTTCAAAAGCATTTGGTCCATATTACATGTTTGGCCCTACTGGCTAGTAGTAAAACAGCAGTCTTCAAACGACACGGCAAAGCCGCCTCCCTTTCTGCATCTAGTACCATGAATTCAAAAATACTCAAAGTGTGCATTTGCTTAGTGAGAATAAGGTTCAAAACCAGGTGCAGAGAAGCCTCCAGACTCGTATGACAGGGAATTTTCTAGCTACCCATAGGCAGCTTGCCCGCCCAATGCCAATTTTATCAGGAGCTATTTCAGGGAGTTGAAGAACGCTCAAGATGGAGTGATGGGTATATTGAGTAAGAAGTACAGTAGCCTAGGAAGTTCAGGCATTTTCATAACTGCAACGCAGATTTCGAATGAGATTGGCGAGTTTCATCCAGCAATCACCAGAGTCTGATAACTGATTCAACACTTACATCATTGTCCCTGATCATCTCTGTAGCCACTCTTGCACCCTGATACACATATAGCACACAGTGTTTTCAGTCCATTGTAATGTAAACTCTAAAGTGCACTGCGATGTGCTCTCAGTCAATGGGAAAATCAACAATTTGCTCCAGTTTATCTTAACGCTAGAAAAGCCACAGAAGTACAGAATCTTGCATAGGATGAGAGAGAGATTGTACTCTGGGCCTCCAATATGCAACAGGACATGATGCTCCACCAATAAGATTCTTATACATATCCTCGGAAAAACGAATGCCTCCCATGTGAATAGTGTTCACATATTGCACACACGAGTAGTTCCATTGCCAGGGCACAAAACAGCATGGATAACGGACATAACTGACAGGTGCCATGCTTAATGTCAAGTGGGTTGGACAGTACCCCTCTGATTCTCATTTTAGCCGTAGGACACTCTTATCTTGGATAACAACAAATTCCATTTCCCATTCTACTGAGCACAGTCATCATGTAGTCCCATTTAAGTTAATCAAATACCCTTTCTCCATATTAAAAAACAGCTGTGGCATTCAATTCATGGTGCAGTTGATCCACACACACCAAAAATAAGTGCCATTTATACATGTTTGACTAGGCAGGATTGAAACCAGCTTGGTCATGCATGACAAGTTCCAGCATTAGTGAAAAATGGTGGCTGGCTGTCATTTTGGCTACTATTTTGGTGTTAGGTTAAGATGTAATAAGGAGTGCTATGACAATTGCTTCTGTAGGGGGCGGTGGAAACGTGTCCCAAATATTGCTAGAATATGCAATTCTAGGGCAACTATATATTATTTATAAAAAACATCGATAAGGTGCTTATTAGCTCCTGTTATATGGCCGTTGGGGTCATTCACGACATTGCTAAGTTATCATGATGCTGCTTTTGTGCACATTACCACATGACTTTATTTTGCACGACTCTGCTTGTGCCTTTCACATGAGAACTGCCTGCTTTCTGCGTTCTCTGCTTATTCCTGGTGTTTAGTCTGAACACGATGTGCAAGGTCGATAAACATGCCACTTGTTATCGTGTTCTGGTCAGTCCCTAGCACCTAGACAAAATATGCTAAACACAGCTGCACTGCTGGAGACTCGTGCTTTGTTATTATGGGGATGCATGTTGTTCACCCACACTTGGAGAGAGATCTTTCCTTGGAGAAGAGCTATGCTGTTCCTATGATGTAAATCTACAATCTAGGCTCTAAGGTATGGGGTCTGCTGACAAGCCCAGAGAGCTTTCTTTTTATAATAAACTTCAACTGACCAAGGGGAGGGTGGTTAGGCCTTATAGTCCTTCTTCCATTGTCTGTATATGATGACATCCCCTTTTATATTCTATGGTATTGTAACAATGCTAACTGTTTTAGGTTTACGCATTTTGCTGCTGGTAGTGGCTCATATACTGCATTGTAGAGCAGAATACTTAAAATAAACATTTTGAACTATACAGTGACTCTGACAATCCTTATTGTGGACAAGTACGAGTGATTGAGCGAAAGGGTATGTCTTGCCACCGCGATTCCTGAGAGAGTCAGGAGTGTTGTGTTCTGGGTAGTCTAAACATTTGTAGCTTTGTGATTATGTAGGAGAACGCATGAGACACTATAGCTAGTCGATTTTGGGATTTTCGATACAAAGGTGGTAGGAAGGTACAACCCCAATACAACGAGGTACTGTTTTCCTGCACATAGTTCGGTGTATGTTCAGAATCCCCGCAACACTCCCAGAGCAGGCCCAGTCGGAGTATCCTTGATTGCGTTTTTTAATCTCACCCACTGTGTTCAGCTGTAATAAATGTTTCCTTTTAGAATCATCCAACCATGGCATAGTCAGTCTGTAAAGATACTCTCATTCCACAACCCAGAATCATATCTGTGAAGACTACAGTTCACAGTATTCACTAAAACGAGCAGTGACTCCCCGGGTATCATGAATCACCCAATTGTCAGCTGTTTCTAATGCAGTTATATTACCAAAAGCCCACACAGGTCTCAAAATTTTAGGTAGCATTCTTCAGGGACATTGACTCTCTCTGTATGTCTTGAACACTGCATGTTTTCAGAAAATTATACCTTACATTGAGAATTGTACCCAACCTCACTCAACTTGGAGTGCATGTTGCTAAGCATCTTGCAAGTCCTAGTCTAGGCACAGTGCAAATCCAGACTTTAAATCTGTGTTTCTAGCCACACCAGTCTTCCATGGATCAAATTAAGAACACCTATTTTTTGGGCAAAACAAACAACATGGAGATACATTTTATAGGCATTCCATAAGATACTATAGACACCAAACCCTGCTTATTACAGAAGGCCTCTGATATCTCTGCCTTTCTAACAGCACCTGATATGCCCTATGAGGGGAAATGCCAATTGTGAACCCAATTGGTCTGCACCAGCAAGTCCAATTGCTTAACAATTGGTTCATGGTCTCAGATTGTCTACGAATGAGTATATGCTTCCATTTACTACATACAAACATCTTGTGGGACCAACCAATAATCGATGCAGAAGTGCATACCATGGACCGATGACTAAAATATAATTCTAGAAGACGTCAGATTCTTGAGTCTCCACATATCATTATATCATCAAGGCTCATTATGTGGAGGCTGTCTCCGGCGGTGGTGGACTGCCCCATGGGCAAGCCTACAGATCTATCAACCTGGTTACAAAACAGAATTGAGGGGCCCACCCCATATTCAGTTCTGATGGTCCATCCCCCTAGTCACGGATTGATAATCCCAGTACAACTGCAGACTTTCAAAGTACAGGCCATATACATAGATAAATGTAATATAGAGACTCTCAAGTGCATCTTGACCCATTAGGAACCATCTACCTGGGGGTCGTTCATTGTACTGGTTATTCTGAACTGGAAACCCGGCAAAAACGTGTAGCCACCCTCTTTCTTCCCAGGGTCCACTCCTCTGCCGGACTACTCCATGGGGCTAATTTGGCAACAAGCCAACGTGAGGATAATCTTCCTTTCATGCACCTACCTCCGTTTTTTGTGTTGATGCGCTTACGATGTTTAGCCCACCACAAAACTTCATGTATATATGATAACTTTCACCTTAGTCATACCACCAATATTATGGCTACACTTTGTCGCTTATTTATCTTCTACACAGCACAATAGATATTGGCAATTAAACTGTTTTGTGAATATGTTACCATACTAAGACTCTCCCCTGTATGTGTGTTTTGTCATACTTGCTGTATGTGCAGTAATGCTCAAAGAGGGAATCCCCCTCACACATGTAAAGCACCTTAGCGAGTGCTACAAATTTTCAAAGTTACACAATCACTTAAAATTAAGTCATCTGCGCCTTCACACTTTGGCCCTGAGGAAAGCCAGTTTTAATCATAAAGGCCTGGCTGAAACATGTAGACCACACCTGGATGTAGGAGGCCCTAATTAACACTCCTATAACATCCATCAGCCTTTTTTAATGCTAACAGTGACCCAGTTATTAAAATATAATTTTCCCTCGGGTACTGGGATCCCTGTATAGCTTTTAAACTTTCACCCTCACGTCACTACACTGCACACTCAGAAACATACCTGCTCCGCTGTATTCAGGCGTCGAAGCACACCCGGGACACACTCGGTGTCACTGGGTGGGCCGGACGATGAAGCATGCCACCAACCAGGTTGGTGGGTGAGGGCTTCATGAACAAACAAAACGTTTTGTACCCTGTCTTACAGTCTTGAGTCTATGCAAATTCACAAATAGGCTAGTCCTTATTGATTTCACAATTTTTTATACAGTTCATACCAAGTCTCTTAATATCAGGATTTGCTTGAAGTTCCACCAGTTGTATAGAAGATGCTTTAAACCCTTCATAATGGGAAGCAGTGATACCTAAAAGGCTTCTTTCAATGTACTAGAACAGTGTAAGACAATTTATAAAGACAGGGTGCCAGTAACCATATGTTCATTTGATGAGCAGCACCATTTAGAAGCCCATGAAAAGCAACTTTGTGTTTTACTGAATACAGTCTACTGGACACCAAATAACTAATTTCAAGCCTGCAGTGCAGCATTTCAGGTGCACAAAAGGATGAAAGTGTACTATGTGAAGAAAACAATGCAGCCCGATAGGCCTATATTAAATGCTATGCAAACGTGTCCTGTCACATTTTCTCTAACCCATGGTGCACTGTACTGGCAGTCTTCTCTCAGAGACCGTTCATTTTTACAGAAATTGTATGTTGTACACGTTTCCAGTGCCACACCCTAAGCACTTAGGGAGGTGGTTCGATTGTTTAAGACTTCAATAAAGATTCATATGATTCAGAAAAAGGACTACAAATAAGTAATAATTTTTTTTGTATTCTAGGATTTTCATTGAAAGTCAAAGATCAGAATGTAAAGAGAGCTATTTAATCGCATGAAATGTAGCTGTCGGCAGCAGGAAAGAAACAGAATATTTCTACTGTACTGATAAGGACTTAACCTTGGTAGAAATATTCGGTCTCAGGCCCAGGGGCGAAAACCCCATTTCGCTCCGGAGTACAGTGAAAAAGGCCTCTCTTGAGCGCATAGGTGAAAATCTTTCATTGCTTCCTGGGCGGCGGGGGAGCGGGGAGTATGGCCATGCATTTACCCCATGCAGAACCTACCAACCAGACTGTACATTTAGTATTTTCTCTAACATAGTTCTCTCTTTGTTGAATGTATGTTTAATGATTATGGATCTGGAGTTTCACGGGACATACCTCATTTACTTGCTCTCACGATTATATACATATGTGCGGACCACTGGAGAGAGGGGCCTTTACCTACTCCTGGCTTTTGTCTTTACCTTGGCTGGACAGGACACCGCTTTGCAACATCAGCTGCAATGGGTAATCCCATGAAAGTCGTCACACTAAACGTCAAGGGCCTCAATAATCCCTTTAAAAGAAGAGCAGTTTTATCATACTTAAAAAGCACCAGTGCAGGTATATGCCTTCTGCAGGAGTCTCATCTCCTGCCACTAGACTACCACGGGTTCAGATCATGCGCATTCCCAATTCAACACTTCTCCTCTACCCGCACTAAACCGGTGGGTGGCTTTTCTGGTCTCTCGAAACTTCAAAGGTTCAATAGGCGACAAGGTGGCCGAAATAAAAGGACGACTACCAGCGTTTCGGGTGACTGTCGGACCATGGTCCGGGGTTATAGCCTCTCTCTATGCACCGAACGAAGGGCTAGAGGAATTTCTGCACACAGCTTTAGCGGAGACATTAACAGCACAGGATAGGTGAACCCTTATAGGAGGGAACTTCAACCTAGTCATAAATAATGATCTTGACAGATCCACATCTAGATATGGGCAATCCGGGTCCCTTTCCCCAAAGGGACATAGCGCACTTAGAGATCTGGGAATTAACGATGTTTGGAGGACACTACACCCTCACCAGGTGTCATCCCAGGCATCAGGGTTTGGGCCCATGATGAGTATTTCCTTCTTGTTGGTGTTTAGTTGTAGGCAGCTGTTTTTCAGCAATTTGGCGAAGGCTTTCATACCTTCTCGAAATATTTGTCGTTGGACAGGGAGAGGATGAGTTTGGTGTCGTCTGCGTATGACACAATGTTTAGTCCGTAGGTTTTGACGATTGGGGCGAGCGGAGCCATGTAGACGTTGAAGAGCATCGGGTTGAGGGAGGACCCCTGAGGGACTCCGCAGGAGGTTGGTGTAGGGTCCGAGAGTAAGGGGGAGTCTGACCCGCTGCGTTCTGCCGGAGAGGAAGGAGCTGATCCAGTCGAGGGCCTTGTCCTCGAACCCGGCGTCGTGAAGTCTGCATCTTAGGGTGCGGGGGGAGTCTCTGTTGAATGCCGCTCAGAGGTCGAGGAGGATGAGGGCTACTATTTCTCTTTGACTTTGGCGTGTTTCCAGTCGTCGGGGAATGAGGCGGTCGCCAGGGAGAGGTTGATGGTGTGGCGGAGAATGGGTGTGAAGGTGTCGACAGCTCTATTGAAGATGTGATGGGGGCAGGGGTCCTTGGGGGCCCTTGAGTTGATTGACTTCATCGCCTTCAGTATGTCTTCGGTGGTGAGGGTTGTCCATCTGTCAAGCGTTGACTTTGGGGTGTCGGGGGTGTTTGGTGGGGGTTCCGTGTGTTGGTTGTCTATGTTGAAGTTGTTGTAGATGTTCTTGATTTTGTGGTGAAAGAAGGTGCTGAGTTTGTGGCAGAGCTCTTGTGAGGGAGTGGTGTCAGTCGACTCGCTGGTGGGTTGGGCGAACTCCTTGATGATGTTGAAGAGTTCTTTGCTGTTGTGTGCGTGTGCGGAGATTCTGTCTTCGATTGCTTGTTTTCTTGTTTTTCTGATGAGTTGAGGTGGGCGGTGGAAGCGGCTCTGAAGTTGTTGTGAGATTCTGTGGATTTGGTGTTCCTCCAGGTCTTTTCGAGGCGGCGGCAGGTGCGTCTGGACTCTCGAATTTCGGTGGTGAACCATCTGGCTTTTTGGTGTGGGTGTTGTTTTTCTTGAGTGGGGCTATGGTGTTGGCGCTGTTGGAGATCCATCTGTGCAGGGTTCGGGCTGCTGCATTCACCAACAGACAGTGGCTCCACGGGTCTGGAGACAGCTGACTGCACGCAGCGCGTGCGCACCTAGCTAGCATTGATCTAGATAAAGCTGAATATGATGCCCTGGGCCTCAGGCATAATTAGTACACAGGTGGCGATAAGGTCGGCAGTTTTCTAGCAGCTCGAGCACAACAGCAACACTCCATGATGCGCAATGCAACCGGCGCTATCACTACCGAGGACGTATCAATTACAAACTCATTCCGAAACTTCTACGCGGGCTTATACGCTAATCAACAACTATACTTGGAGGCTAGAGCCACATATTTAAAAGGGTCACATACTTCCTTCTTACTTTGGATCAGTCAGAAACACTAGTGCAAGACATCTGAATAGAGGAGGTCTTTACAGCAATCTCCAGACAAAGTTCACCCAAATCCCCAGGCACAGGTGGCTTTTCCCCTTTTTTCTACAAGATGCTCTGCACAAAACTGGCCCCTATCCTGATGTGGCTATTCAAAAGCTTCTTAACCTCTGGAGGGATTCCTCCCTCTATGCTAGCTGCCACAATCTCAGTTATCCCCAAACCTGGCCAAGACAGGCAGCTCTGCAGCTCATACCGTCCCATATTGCTCCTTAACGTTGACCTTAAACTTTTCACCAGCATTCTAGGCCCCCAGCTCCCCTACATCATAGACCTGGACCACACAGGCTTTATCCCCAGTGCCAAACAAGTGATAATACTAAGAGCGTGCTACATTTAATAGAGAAAGCCTCAAACATCTTCAACCATTATATGCTCCTAGCAGTCGACGCAGAGAAAGCCTTTGACAGAGTGCATTGGCCCTTCCAAGAGCAGGTATTGACTCACTTAGTCGTCCCCGAAAGATTTCGCACATGGGTACTAAATTGTTATTGCCTCCCTTCAGTCTCAGTAAGAGTAAATGAACAACTATCTACATCATTCTCCATCAGCAGAGGGACCCACCAAGGTTGTCAATGACCCTGTTACTATTTGCCCCCTTTATGTAACCATTAGTGGGGTTAGTCTTCGGGGGGGAAGAACATAAACTTAATCTTCACGCAGACAATGTACTGGCATCACTAGACAACCCACTCATCTCTCTACCCGCCTTCTTGACTGAGATGGAGGCGTTTTGAGCAGTCTCAGGCTTCAAAATCAATCTCACTAAATCGCATACTCTAAGCCGGTCACTACCACCGGATACAGTAGCCACACTAGCGAAGCAATTCTCAATACCCAATACCCTGGGAGAGGGATTTTTTGCTTTATCTGGGAGTACGACATGCACCCTCATAACAAAAAACCTCCTGCGTTAACTACCAGGCCTTACATAGACGAATTAAAACGGAACTTGAGGGCTGGGCACAATACCCGATCTCTTGGCTCAGGAGAATCGCAGCTATCAAGAGGACTACTCTACCCAATATTTTTAAGGTTTTCCAAAAACTCCCTCTAGCTCCACCAGCAGGGATGATTAACAAACTGCAATTCGAATTACACTGTTTTGTCTGGGCTAGGAGAAAGCCTAGGATGAGAAAAGAACGAGCTACCTTCCTACAATTAAAGGGGGCCTCGGGCTCCCGAATCTCCATCTCTACTTCCAAGCCTCACAGATGCTATATTTGGCGGAGTGTAATCAGGCGGAATCAGTTAGTCACTGGCTCTTCCAGGACAGGTCAGTCACAGGAACCTCGCTCTGGAAGAATCCCTTCCTAAACAAAGCACACAGGCCCCGGAATCTTTACCTATTCCCGGTCACGAAAACAACTATGGAAGCCTCGGACAGGGGCAGTGTCCGCTATGGACTTGCATCCTTCCCATCACCAGTGACTCCATTGCTCGACAACCCTGAGTTTACGCCTGGGATGCCCCCCGAGGCATTCCCTAAATGGTTCAATCTAGCTGTTGCTCGATGGGTCATATGATCGATAAGGACGGAATAATACCATTTACGCAAATGCGGACTGATTTTGAACTACCAGAGTCAGAACACCTATAGTACATGTAACTCAGACACTGGCTCTCACATCCAGATAATAAAGCTAATACCAACAATACCTCACGGATTACGAGAGGTGGCTAGTCGTGAATACAACTAGAAAAGGTCTGATTTCTACCTTATACTCCCTTTTTGTACAGCCCTCAGTACGCCATACAAAACTTTATAAATAAATAAATACATACAAAACCAGCCAGACCAGATGGGAAAGAGAACTGGGGAGAACATTAACCCACAACGAATGGGAGAGCATTTATTTTAGATCTCGCCATATCGCCTGACACACAGCCCTTACAGAAACACTGGCGAAAATTGTGACGCACTGGTACCTCAACCCAGAACGGCTTCACAAGATGGACCCAACCAAGAGCCAGAACTGTTGGAGGGGCTGCCAAGAGACAGGGACACTAGTACACTTATTATGGGACTGCCCGCAGATCCAAGACTACTGCACATAAATCCTAGATGACGTAGACTGTCACTTAGACATGCAACTCCCCAGGTTCCCCATCTACATTTTATTGGGGCTACCCAATCCTATAATTTATCCTTTGAAATCAATGAGAGGCCGGTAGATCGGCATCGCTCTAGGGGCCGCCTTGCAAAATGTTCTCTCAGATTGTGGCTCCACACACATTCCAACCCAACTAGGGTGGCTACACCTCTTTTTGTATGTTCTGAGTATGGAAAATATCACATTCACACCTAACAAGGAAGGGACACCTTTCCAAGCTCTGTGGATACTATACATATCTCTTTTGTGCCAAGAATTCCGAGAGTTGACATGCCCCCGATATCTGCGGGTCTTGCGGCTCTCTAATGCATCCATCAACACAGGTCCTGGATTAGATGAACCAAGTACTTCGAATGCTGGAGAACACTGCACTACATAGAAGAGGTATGGGCGAGGGTGAGGTGGGGCTGGGGGGCTCTTCTTCGACTGTTTTGTTTTATTCTGTTTATAATATTTTGTCTGGATACTACAAATGCTAGATTTGAATTTGCATGAGAGGTGACATGTGCCCCTGTTTAACAAATGAATAAAAACATCCAAACCTGAAAATTAATTTATCAGTCCCTTACATATTTTGTTGAGATACATATGCAACATTTTCTACTGCATGGTAGTGGCATTTCTTTTGTTGTTAATTAAAGTGCCCCAGCAGCACTGGGCAGCCCATACAATAATCCTGCATGCAGCAACAACACATCTCAGTTTGTTCTGTTTTTTTAGTAGTAGTACAAAGCTTTATTTCGATATAAAATATCTTAAAAAGCACATCTACAATTAAAATCACAATTCATTTTAAACATACATTAAAAAGATCTTTGACAAAAATACAAATATAATAAAAATGTATTAAACCAATTACAGATTTGGACAAAGTTAAAAAGAAGTCGCCTTGTAGATTCAACATAAGTCTTTCAGTCTGATCACCCACGCCCAACTAAGGAATTTAGCCACCCCGCAAGCTTGGGTGGTGCTAGGATCTGTCTGCAAAATTCTGAGGGCAGAAGAATAATTCTTGGTCTCAAGCTGACGGCAGATAGGTTTTAACCATTTTGACCTAGGTTTGCTATAAGCGTGACATACAAAGAAAAAATGCGGGATAGTTTCAGGGACACCAGTACAAAATGGACAGTCAACAGGTGTTTGGTTGGGTGGTTTCCACTTACATGTACGTTCACGAACAGGAAGAGTTCCCATTCTGAACTGAATGTAAAGTGCCCTATCTCTGGGTTTCCTAATGAAGTCCAGATAGGGTTCAAGACGATGTACTGTCTTGTGCAAGCGGAACTCATCTGTCAACCTCCCCACGTCAGTATCTCTGAGATCTTGAGCATCTACCCATGCCCAATAGGCTCTCTTAATTTCAACTTTTGACACTGAGACACCTGACTCCCATGCAATATTAAAACCAATAGCCAGTAAAAGCTTTTTTATCCTAGCAAGCCAAACAATTTTGTGCGAACCCTGCTAGTTCATGGCTTCTCTTAAGAAGTCTGCATAGCAGGATAGCTCGGGTGTACGCCACAATCGTGCCCAATAGAGAAGCAGGCGCAAAACAATTAGATCTTTAATTGAGCGGCTACCCAAATCGCACCGGAGTGGCTTAATTGGAGTACCCCTAGGAAGCGAAACAAGCTCTCTAAAGAACTTGTTTTCTGCTGTAACAAGTACATCAACATTGTTAATACCCCAGAGCTCAGCTCCATACAACGCACAACCTACAGCTTTTACAGCATAAATCTCCAGTGCAGGGGCTATGGGTCTGGATATTGAGGCTCTGTGTTCCCTCCCAATGACTCCCAGAACAAGCTTAAGGCCATTTTCTCAATGTGTGGCTGCCATTTCAGTTGGTCTGATAGTCTAATCCCTAGATAATCAAAGACTAACACGCTCTAGGGGCACCTTGTCGAGTGTGAGCGTGGATTTAGCATTCCTACTAGGGTTAAAATAAAGGAGCTTGGTTTTGATTGTGTTGATTACCAGGCCCCTTAAGTTGCAGAAGAGACATTAGCAACAGTCTCTAAAACAATGAATTTATCAGCAGTGGGCCACTTTTCTGAAATGGTTGAATTTGATTTCAACAGTGCAATACAAATTGATAAAATTAAGTATTTTAGTATAACAATTATACCGGTATTGCTCAATATTTGAATGAAGGATGGATATCGATTGCATTCCTTCCAATGATACGTTTCCCTAGCTGTAGCCATCAACAACTGTGGTGCATGATATACTACTGTTTGTACAAAAGGGGTACCCCTAATGTTGTTTCCTATATCAGAGTCTACATAGCATATGTGAAAAGTTATATAGGAAACACAATCAATAGTGGACTGTAATTCAGTAACTAGCCCAAAAATTAAGCAATGATTTTTATTGGTTTTTAACTTTATTAATCTTTTAGTAAAACCGTTATTTTCCTCTTGTTTTTATAGAAAACATTAATCACATAAATATTAAAACAATTCTGTGCATTTTCAACCTGCTATTCCTACAGCATTAATATGTCTAATAATACTTATTTCTTTACAATGATATAAATTGATGACAATGTATAATATCACTTTTGCCTTTAGGTCAACAGAATGAGTGTAATATATTCAATCCTCTATTTACATGGTATCACTTTAGTTAGACATCATATGTAAAATATGAGACCTTGATTAAGGATCATGATTCCGCTAGTGCTTACGATGAAGCTTCGGTATGGCTGGCTTATAGTAGTGATCTTCAAAATGGGGTCTTCTAGGATTGCTGTAGCATTACAGGTTTTAGGAGTCTTGAGGAAATGCTCACTTTGTAATTGACTGGGGAAGCTTCAACCCTTTGGCTCCCTGTCGCTCACCGGCTGACCGCACACCGTAATTACGGTAATTAACAGTAGCGACAGGGTGAGGAGGAGAGTAGCCTGAAACTCGAACATGGAGCAATACGTTCAGTGGCACTAGCCCAGTGCTGACCGCTATCGACAGAGTCTGCGTTTTTTACACGCCATCTTTTGAATGGAGATTTCCCTGTCAATTTCAAAGTGAGCATTTCCTCAAGTCTCCTAAAACCTGTTTTACTACAGCAATCCTAGAAGAGCACATTTTGAAGATCACTACTATAAGCCAGCCATACCTAAGAGTCATCGTAAACACTAGCGGACTCATGATCCTTAATCACGGTCTCATATTTTACATGGCTACCTGATGAAGACTGAAAGCTGAAATACGGGTAGTTCTACATTCGATTATATTCTTAGCCATGAGATATATGAATATCCATATTTGTGTTTATACATTTTCAAGAATTAACAAAAAAGAATAATGTTGTCTAACTAAAGTGATACCATGTATATAGAGGATTGAATATATTACACTCATTCTGTTGACCTAAAGGCAATGGTGATAAGATACATTGTCATCAATTTATATCATTGTGAAGAAATGAGAATCATAGGAAAGATTAATGCTATAGGAATAGCAGGTTGAAAATGCACAGAATTGTTTTAATATTTATGTGATTAATGTTTTCTATAACATATATGAAAAACCAAGAGGAAAATAACTTTTTTACTAAAAGATGAATAAAAATAAAAAACAATAAAAATCATTGCTTAATTTTTTGGCTAGTTACTGAATTACAGTCTACTGTTGATTGTGTTTCCAGCATAACTTTTCACATAAGCATGATATACTAGTAACAGATACTCAACTACCACAACATATTAGTAGGATATCCTTTTCAACAAAACTTTTTGCTGAGATCGGACACAACTGCTTACAGTGTATACGAGAGAAAGCAATATCTATCATGTGTTCAACTACATTCCTCTGCCAGCTTTAATCATCTTTTGAGAGATTGTAAATAACTTTCACAAGACTTCAGCTTGCGAATGTCGCACTACGACTTAGGATGGAAAGGAATCAATTCAGACAAACAAAAAAATAAGTGAAATTCTAAAACTCTGGGAATCTTAAAATTGTGAAGAGTGAAATCCAGTGTGCATTAGGTACTGTCCATTTATAGAGGGTGCCAGTGGACTGTCCTAGAGACTAAAATACTTATCTGTTTCTACACTGTATTAGCTGGAATACAAACATGCCCTAACTGTACCCTCTCTTTGACAAATCTTCAGCCCTATTCTGACACTCCCCACGGTACCTTTCATAAACCTCACTGGCAGGGAGAGAGTCCTAGTAACTTTACATTTTATTTGGTAAATTGTCGCTCATTACCACAACATAAATTAGATATTTTCCATCTTTTAACGGAAGAAAAGCCCAGCGCGATATTTTTAACGGAGACTTGGTTACACGATGGTGCAGGTCCAGATGTTGCAACTGCCCTTCCCCCGAGTTATGCTATTGTAAGGAGGGACCGTGTTGACCAAATAGGTGGGGGCATTGCCATTATTCACAGTAGAGATCTTGTGTGCAAGTTTGAACCTGCAGACATTCCTAACTGCGAAGCGGCATCATTCAAAATTACCCTCAGTCCTAACTTCACCTTTTCTGGCTTACTTATCTATCGACCGCCAGTAAATAACCCCTCATGGTCAGACAATTTGGTAAACTTCATTTTACCTCACCATCTGAAGGCCCAAAATTTTACTGTACTTGGAGATCTGAATCTTCATTTAGAAGACGATAATAACAAGATCTGTAAAAACCTAATTGATGACTTTATGGCTTTAGATATGACTTTACTTAATAAGGGCCCCACCCACAAAGCTGGACATTTGTTAGACCATATCATATCTAACATGAGAGAACTCTTATGGCTGAACACCACTCCTATTTGCTGGTCAGACCATTTCCTCACACTCTTCTCTATTTCACTTAAACCTATCAAACGCCCTTCCACGACTCCCTCTGAAACTTTTAGGAGAAATTGGAAAACTCTAAATATGGAGGATCTCAACAATGCATTGAGGAAAGATCACCCATGTTTAGATGGGGATATGGAAAGCATATCAGAGGCCACACAGACATGGCTAAATGGCGCAGTGAATGCCT